>NC_136428.1:264818785-265478508 GCF_052849685.1 Lactuca virosa | reverse complement strand
AATGGGAAAATGAAATAGTATTGTAGTGTTGTATTAAGTAACTACTGCTGTACTAACTACCTTAAACCAATTGTTATTTAAAGTACCATGTGATCGGCCTGTATCCTGCTACCGAATAAAGAACGCGACGATGTAAGACGTCAGAAGAAATAACGTTTGGCACCCGTAGACTTGCAAGTCCCACTGTAGCGAGCAGTAAGGTGTAGGATAGTCAATCCAGTATAGATCTATACACAAACTCATATGCTCCCCACTTAAGGAGATTCTGGATACAAAAACGGTTATGACAGGTAATGCCATGCCCCGTTACGTGGCTCACATAACTGTAGTAATGTTCTAGTATATGTATGTGCTAGTTGTATTGTGTGTTCTCTCCCTGTCTAGCATGTATGTATGTTCTCTCTGTATGGTATTGTTTGTTTCTCATCATCATATTCTCTATCTGTATCTTATGTTCTCTCTTTATAGTATTGACTCATATATGAACTGACTCTTTGTATGTTTCATTGTTCTAGTAATAGTATTAGTATATCCCTAAACTATACCTATTATAGCTTACTAGTAATGTTGTTTGAGTGTATGAACATGTGTGTATACCCTTGCCACCCAAAGGTATTGAACTGAATGAAAGAAGGAACCTTTATACCTATATACATGTACATAATATATAACTAGGATTCAAATGACCTTCGGACAAATAACCTGAATACCCTAAGTCCACAACCAAACAAGGAACAGGAAGTAAGGTGAGCTATCAGTCCTAAGTCCTTTCAATCCTACTTATATAACTATATCTATATAGGCACACATTTAACAGAAAATAAGTTTAAAAGAGTTTAATAAAAGTATTTGATATGTACAAGAGTTTGTAAAACAGTTTGAAGTAAAACATTTTGATAACACAGTTTGAAAAGTAAGAAATCCACTTGTTTGGTAGCTATTAATCACATGTGATTGATATAATAACTAAAATTGTTCAACTTGTATTCCCCCCCCCCCCATAAAAGCATTTAAAAACATTTAAAAGGTTAATTAAGGGGTATGAACTCACCTGTAGTGAGTGGTTTGGATGAACGGATGGTATAGGATGCTAAGTGTTAAGTGAAGACTTGAACACACATGCGGATCCTATTTAACATATAATGATACATATATGAATACAATTAGTGCTTATAACAACTAATTATTGAATTTGAACCACCTTAGGGACTAGTAAACACTTATTTTGAAGTGTTACAACCATATATGATTGTATATAAGGGGTATATGGCTATACAAGGGAGTGTATGGTCAAATTACACACTATTTGTGTGTGTGCGACCAGGGTGTGCGGCCAGGGTGTGTGTGCGGCCGCACACTCCCTATGGAATGTGCCAAAACGTGTTTCCAAGCCTTAGGAATGTTCTAGGGAAGGTGTTTTGACCATTGGCTAGCCGGATTGGAAGTTTGTTGCCATTTCAGACCCTTAAAATGGTGTGTGAGGCTATACTTGGTGTGTGCGGCCGTACACATGGTGTGTGCGGCTGTACACACTTGAAGATCATATGAAATGGCGTTTTTCATGTGTAAATTCAAGGGTCTTTAGCTTATAATAAGCTATTGCAAGTGTATACCCGATTTAGAGGCTTAAAGTGTAGTTAAAAGCCCCAAAAGTAGTGTGTGTTCTTGGTGTTCTAACACCAAATAGGTGTTTTCATGGATCAAATCAAGGGAAAAGGCTAGTTAAGGTCATGTATTAGCTAAACAAAGAAGGAATCACTCACTTGATTGAAGATTGAAGTGAAACTTTGGATGATACTTGAGAGAAAACGAGTTCTCGCTTTGAAGAAGTTAAAAAAGTGTTCAAAATGACTAAGTGTTGAATATATAGGTGGGAGTGTGCGTTTGGGATGGGTATGTGGCCGCACACTCTTGTGTGTGGCCGTACACACAAGTGTGTGGCCGTACACACATGTGTGTGGCCGCACACTCCATATGTTGGAATGTTTGGCTCATTTTCAAGGTTTTACACTCTCAAAACGCATCCCACGACTCATACCTTGATTATACTAGGTTTTAAACGCTCTAATTGACTCTATAAAGTGCTAGAAAATTGCAAAAACGAGTCTAACCTTCATTGATTTGAATAAGTGTATAAGATAAAAATTTCGGATTGTCACATTCAGTTTTCATCATTTGGACATGAGAACGATTTCACAAATGTGGCTAACTCAGGAGATATCCCATCAGTAAGGTAATGCCCACGCTTGTATGATGTCCTATTTGCTTGAAACAGCACATCGTACGATTTCCCAAGGTAGATGTCATTGAATATCGATGATTGGTCTAGAACATTGATGTCTTCATTGGCACCCGATAGACCAAAAAAGGCATTCTAAATCCAAAGATCATACGACACCCTCAATTCAAAAATTATTGTTGGCTGCTTCTGATCTCCTCGCGTAAATTGACCGCGCTATGCATTAGGGCACATTGACCACCCCCAATACATACAATCAATACTACCAAGAATTCCAAGGAACTCATGCTTGTTTTCATGTGATGGATATAGTCAGTTGGTTTTGCTAAGTGTAGGCTTGCGTAAAAAGTGAGCATGATAGATGATCATCATAGCTTTAGCAAACTTGTATACAAAATCCCATGTTGTTCACTCTGACATCCTCAAATACTTATCCCATAAGTCCGGTCCTATGCCGCATGCTAGCTGACGAATTGCAGCTGTATATTTTTAAATTATGGATAAACCTTTCAGATCTCTTCCATCAATCTATTGGAGTAGGTGTCTAAGGTCATAACTAAATTGGTCAAGGTTAAAACTAAATTGATATAACTTTATGGAATAAAAGTAAAGTCCTTTTTGGGTTGCCCTAAATAACTAGAAATAGCTACAAATGACATTAGGACAAAGACAAAATGACTTGTTACTTTATCATATGATTAATAAATTAACTAGAAATAATTGAAATTGATTAATTATTAATCATAATTAATCTGGAATAAATTCGGGATTAATTGGAATTAATTAAATGTGCAAAGACTGAATTGTAATTGTTCATAATTGAGCAATGAAAAACAATTCTAGAACCATCCACGGTATCGACGTTTTGCGATGGATTCTCGGGTTTCTATAAGCCTCGTATAAGTGATAAGGATAACTGCCTTAAATAGATAAAATATGAAAATTTACTTATTCAAATTAACGTTTATCCTGGACTCTCCCTAGCTATAAATACCTCCCCTTGTGCATCAAACTCCATGGTTCTTACTTCCCACAAGGTGGAATATGTTTTTCACAAGTTACATCCTCTCTCCTATTGTCTTTCTAATATTCTAGGGTTTTAGGTGTCAACCATTAGAGACATTCACACTATTGGATGTCTGTTTTCCATGGAGCTTTAGAAGACTTGAAGATATAGTTTGTTATATTCGATTATAACAAATGGTATACATACTGATCCTTATGAATTCCGATTATCCTTGGATTAGTTGATTATTTCATAAGTATGTTGCTATAATGAGAAAATGCCATAGATCCTTAGGTTGCATGTACCCATAAATTGTTTTATGTGAATACCGTTGTGAAAATATTTTTGACGTAACCTAGACAACCCATCAGTGGTATTAGAGTCTACTATTTTCTATTATATGTGCGTATATGAAACTAATAATCAAAACTGCAGAAATCGGGAAAACCATGCTAGTCATAGGCACGACGCGTCTATCTTCCTGGCACGGTGTGCCCTACCTGTCGAGAGTGATTCGGGGATTTTGTTGCGTTTTCGAATTGTGAGATAATTACTAGTTTTAGTTGTTATTTTAATTTCTTCAAACCTGAACTTTTGAACTAGGTAATTAAATAACCCTAATTTGAAAATCGAGGAACAAAAGGAACTAATATTATTTAATTATAAGATTAATTAAGATAGTTGTTTAATCCCTAAAAGATTTAATACAATTAATTAAATCTTTGATTAACATATAATCATTAAATCTTAAATGGTTTAAATATTAATTAGTTAAAAGTTAAATAAGTTAATAAGATTTAAACCTTGTATTCTTAAAAGGTTTCAAAATACTGATGAGATTATTGCGCTATAAGATCGATAGATTCTAAACAGATAAACGATATTTATCAAGTAAAGAACACAAGAATGGATCAAATGGTGTCGAATGATTAATATCTCACACCTCAGAAGAGCTCGATGAAGAACTTCGACTGTAGAGGTGTGTAAGGGTTACAATGCAAAAGCTATTAATGAGATCGTTAACCTAAAAGCTATACATGCATGCATAATATATAAGCTAAGCCTAATGATAATCCACGGTTGGAGAGGCCCAAACCGGGTAAACACAATGGACTAATAAACGAGCCCAAAGACGCAACACTTTAAACCCAACAATCTCCCCCTTTGCGTCAATAGAGGCGAGAGATCAATTCGGTTGAGCAAGTGTAGACTTCTTCACTGTCTTGAATATACTCGGTATAATGGCCAAAAGAGTGTGACGAAAAGCTATGTACCACCGAAGTACGTCAGAGAAGTTCTTCTTATCTGAATCATTGTTCTGTTTACACCTATGAGTTATATCAAGTACGTGCTCCAAACAAGTTGTGGAGAACAGGTGTTTGTCAACAATAGCGAAAAGAAATTTTTCACTTTCGCCTCTAGTGAACATAACAGTGTGATGAACCGGATCTATCTTGCCCATTTGCATCTTATTTAGATCACTTGGATTCCCGATATTCTTCATAATCGGCTTCTTCCTCAAAACATTTGCAACCTCCTGATCCATCTTAGCAACTTCATGGATGTAGGAAGCCAACATTCTTTTAAGGTGATCAAGGATCGGCTCATACTGCTGTTTATTGCAAAGCAGAATGTTGAACAGCAGAATCCAATCGTGTGGGTTCAGGTTTGGAAGATCAGCTAATGAAATCATATGAACCGAGTTATCAGAACCTCGGTTCACCCTAAACTTAACGTTGATAAATTTTCCAGCACTAGTCGGTTTCAATACCTTGACAGAGGTTATTTTCTAAGCACTCCAAGTCAAGTATTGGGGTTGAGCAAATTCAAGATAATAATCTATTAGATCTTGATCAACCTGTGGGTGAGGAGATGGGTGTGATAACCGTCAAAATTCAATTCGGTTCTAGATTTGATAAACTTAGTTGTACGTGTAGGCACGACACATACTAGACTTAGTAACTAGAAACTAAGTTATAACCTACTAGAAACTTGGAAACAATTAGAATCAATGGATAGTATACTTAGATTTCACATTGATATGTGAATTCTACAACTACTTAACTGTAGTGAATATCCATATTTAGGTCACTCTTTGACTCGAACACCTTTTCATGAATCATATATAGACATCATGCACTTGACCTAGTGGTAGAAATTAGGTCCTAGTCTCGTTGGAACTTAAGTCAGAGTTGAAAACTAGGACTAGTATACTTGATTCCTCAATTTCGATTGAATCTCGGAATCACTACATAGAATGCCAATAAACCGATAAAATAAGTTACAAACATTATTTAGAACTATGAAAAGAGTTATAATACCATAAGATAAATTTAAGTCTCAAAGATTCTATTGATTTTGATATCCAAAGATTTAAAAATCTCAAAAACCCTAAATGCCCTAAAAACCTAAATTTATGAAATTTAACCTTAAAAATTCTATAAAAATAGTTATGAGCCTCATAATATGATCTTATAATAACTAAAATTATAAAAATTCATCCAAGGAAAATAAAATTTAACTCATTAACATTTAGCCTTAATTTATAAATCAAAAATCAAGGTTTTATGAATAAAAACTTGATTTTAGTGCACATTTTATATAAATTTTGATATTGTATAAAAGAACTTAAATTTTATAACACAAAATGAATGAGAAAGGGGTATTATACTCAAAATTTCGGACCCCTCTCTTCCCATATCTCTCTCTCACACTCTCATTCTCCAACACACACATCTCTCTTCTTTCTCTCTCTAGAAAACTCTCTCTACTTTCTCTCTAATTTTTTTTCTCCAAACACCACAACCACAGCCTCTTAACCACGAAATTATGGAGATTCATAAGGGTTTTTCAAACCACAAATAAATTTAAGGTAAAGAACATACATCTCTTGAAGATCCACAACAATGATTTAAGCCATGCATGTGCATTTTACTTCAAAAACCGACTTCTACTTCTTCATCTTCTTCAAACTTGTTTTCTTTTTGTTAAAATGGTTATTATAACATCATGGATGTGTTTTAACACCATGCATGTATGTTAAACAAGGTTGCATGTTAATGATCTTAGTGCAAAAATCGATTTTAAGGATCAAAACATCAAACTCATTTTTAAGAGTTCTTGAGAAATAAGATTTTTGTATTTTTAATGCATGTATGTAAATTATGATTTTTAAATATATTTGATCTCTGGAAACATGACCATAACATGCATGGATCATGATATATTTAAAATATTTCAAAAGATTTACTCAAAGAAATGATGAAAACTCACTTTTCTAACCAATCATCATGCATGCAATCTGCCAGATTTCTTTACCTGACTTTAAACTGCCATATCTCACTCATTTCTTAACCAAAATTCGAGATTCGTTTTCTGAAATATAAAATGTTGAGTTAGCTTTCAAACCCATCTTACCTCACTGGAAAATTCCAATATTTCGATTTTTAGCAATTTTTACAAAACTGTTGCTCAATCAACACCTTTTTGTGAATACTAGTTTTGTATTGCATGTTCAAAGGTCTTATTCCTCACTAAAAATCTAGGAAAAATTAATTTGAGCACTTAACATCATGTATTAAGAGGTACATAAAGATCTTGATTCAAAAGTTTTTGGAACATGTTGCAAAAATTGTCAAAAAATCATCAATAATCTGTACCAAAATCACAAGTATCAAATTTTCTCTATAATTTATTGAGCCTTTACGCATGTTTTCCACATCAAAAATAAGAAAACGATTTTTCATTGATATTAAATTGTATGAAGATGCATTCTGGAAAATTTCAGCTCAATATATATTTTATTTATTTTTACATGAAAATAATAAGAAAATAGAGTGTTAAAGCATATAAAATACTTACACTTGTAAACAAATTCTGGAAAAATTAGTGGATGATCATTTTAGTTAATAAACATCTCTCATGAAGTTTCATCGATTGTTGTTGCTGTTTAGTATGGGTTTGAATTTTCTTTTTATTTAGCTCCAATAAATCATAAAACCACTTTAGGGAAGGTCAAAATATTATCTTATATATTTCGCAGCTTCTACCTTATGTGTAGGACTTAGACAAATATTTTGGGAATTTTTAGAAATGTATATCTATTTTTCCATGATTTTTGTGTTTATAATGGACTAAAACCAGGAAAAATAGTTTTCCTCATCCAAAATTCATGAAAATATACCAGAGCACCGCTTAATATATTAGGATGCTACATATAGATTTTGATGATTTTTCTCTTCTGTATGCTATTTTTCTTCTATTTTCCCAAGATTTAATACACTTAAATGCACAAAAATCATAAAATTTGGTTAAACAGTTTAGAAATCCATTTTTATATTTTTCCCAGCTTAAGTATGTGTAATAACACTTGTAAAAAAGGTTTTGTGAAATTTTGAAGCTGTTAACTATTTATTTCTATTTTTATACAATAAATACACAAAAATCAGAAACATTATGTTAAACTTTTTGAAAACACATATTAATATTTTTCCCAGATTATGTACACTGTAAAACAGTTACACAAAAATTATAAGAATTGTTCATGATAAGTTACTATTTTTCCATGATTTTATGATTATTCAAGGAATTAAATGGTGAAAAATAGTTAGACAAATCAAAAATTCAAGAAAATTTATCTTAAGGTCTTTGACTTCAATTAAAACTGAAATGAAAAGTTTGGGAAAGTTTAGAACCAAATTGATTTAGTTTTTGAATATTTAATCGTTGAAACACCTCTTAAAATGTTAAATATTATCAATGTGAATTTTCCACTTAAATTGTTATATAACAATTGATTCATTGAAATTTAATTTTCACAAAATACGCTTTTAACTTATCAATATTAAATTTTGACACAATATTGGCATAATTCTATTGTTGTAGCAAATATATACTAGTGTTAGCTTTTGATTAGAGACTCATTAGTGTATAACATCGTGTAGGAATCGATAGTGGTACAAGTGGATCGTAGTTGAAGGCACCATTTACATCATCTCAATGCATATTGTGAGTATTCACGCACTCCCCTGTTTTCGGTTTTTATGTTTTGGGGTGGAAAAGCATGTCTGGAAAACTAATTATTGTTCGTTGTATTTAAATTGATTTGTATCAAACTTGATTGCTATATTTTGCTATGTATGTTTATGCAACTTGAAACATGAGACCTTATCGTCCTAAGTCCCTTCTCTTACACTTTAATCCAACCATTAACTCTTTGAGCCAATGGTCATTATGGATAGCGCTATTAGGAATTGACAACTCCTCACTCGCCCGATTGCTGGAGTGCATGATACCATATAATCTATGGAAGGATAAGCATAGATATTGATAGGGCATCAGTCATAGGCTTGGTTGGGAACTCATTGTTTGCTGATACACATACAAACTTGTTATTTATTATGGCAATAAACTTGTTTATTAATTATAGCAATGAACTTTATTTCTCATTACAACAACGAACTTTGTTTATGCAAACTTAATATTCATTTTTGCAATATATTTCTATTTATGGAATATTTTATCAAAACTTTGATTTCGATTCATGAAACCAATATTATTATTATTTTTTTTATCTGTGATTTCGATTCCAAGAAGATCTTAGACACTGCTGAAGAGCAGTGTCTAAAAAAGCTTTCAGAACCACATCAGAAAAAGTGGTCGGGGTAGCAACCAATTTGTCAAGCTTTTCATGAAGACCCTCAACTGTTGCCTTGTCACCGATGCATCATCGTCATCTTCACTTGGAAACCGATAAGGACTATAATAGGTGGAGTCATAATCAAAATCATCACCTCCAAGAGTAGGCTCAGAATCTGTTGAAGGAGATGGTGAGAGTGGTTTGGTGGTAACAGGTGTCTCGATATCATCGGTATGTGCCCCCATATCAGATACATTGACACTTACCGAAGGTCCAGTTGTTGTGGTTGTTGTAGCTTGAGAAAAGATTGGAGGTATGAGTGGAACAGTGGTAGCAGGTTGAGAAGAGACAGGTGGTGGAATGGGTGCAACCGTGATTGGTATTGTGGTATGATTTGGAGAAGGAGGAGGAGTAGGAACATCAATCTGTACCTCATGAGTTGGTGATCGGGGAGGTGTGTTTCCCCTTGGTGAACCTTCGTTTTGAACCTCCTCTTCTTCATCGGCTGACAGTTCCTCTTCATGAGTATTTAGACCTTGATATGAAGTAGTAGGCGTAGGAGCATTCGGTCGCTTTGCCATCATCTTGACCTTTTTCTGTTTGGGAGCCGAAGATGCTGCTTTGTTAGCTTTACGCTTTTTAGGAGATGATGGACCTTCGGTCTCGATTTTCTTAGACTCCGGTTTCTTCCCCCGCTTGGCAGGTTTATCAGCAGCCTCTAAAGCACTCTGCATTTCAGGAGTGAGTTGTCATGGACCCGAAGGTGTCAACTTGCTGTAGTCGGCCATGACTTTACTTTCATTGGAAACACATCAGAACATTGATTCACGAATAGAACTGATGAAGATGCACTTTGTAGGGTCAGAGAAAATTATTTTGGTCGTGTGAAAAGTGGAAATAGAAGACAACAGAGCATCCGCCATGACTGGAATCTGAAAAGTCTCAATGGCTCTGCGAGTGACTAATGTCCAGAAACGACCACATGAAATCTCAGAATGTCTGGATGAGGCGTTGAGGCTCTGCACCAGTTGTGACCAGATTAGTGAACCATAATCCAAATTAATTCCATTATAGAGACCATAAAGAATGGTCATGAAACCTTTACTTGCTCCATCAGACCCAGCAACTCTTTCTGCTAACCCCTTGTAGATGAGAGTGAGTAGACCATTCCATTAAGGTGGTAAACATGACTTCTTGAATTTCGTCACTGTAGTAAGAACGTCGGTGTATCCCATGTTGTAGAACAACAAAAATAACTGGGTTGTGGTGATGAAATCAGGAGAGATGACAGAAGCATCTGCAGCAAGCCCTACCAGTGAACAGAAGCGTGCTTTTGATACAGAAGTCATGTCATTAAAGATTTCAAAGAAGATACGTTCGTTGCGTTTGTCGTAAGAAGTAGTGGAATAGACCTGTGATAGTAGAGACATGGGAACTGATTCAACTTGCGTGGGAGCAATCACCAATGGAGAATACTTGAGACACTCAACAACCTGAAGCATGTACGAACCATAAAGAAAAGGATTCAGTTGGATGATGAGATTCTGATTGGGTTTGATAGGGAGCAAAGTTGATGAAGCTGATTGATCTTGACGAGAAGATGATTTCGCCATTGTTGTAGTAAAGAAGAAGATGAACAGTTGAACGCGCCTGTTGTATTCGAGAGAGAGGTTGAGAAGGTAAGGAGGTACAGTTGGTGTGAGAAACCCTTTTTATACCATTTCCAGGAGAGAGAAAGTATTTGCTGTGATGATGATACGATCTCTGAAATGTCGCCTGAAAAAGCGCGATTTGACAGCTTGGTTTCCCTAGATATACGTCACTAGGCGTGGGTTTAGGAACTGTTTCAAATTCACGCGCCCAATTCAGTTCTTATCCAGTTATCGTCTCTTCAAATTTTAAAAATGCTTCAAATCCCAGTACAAGGAACACGACTCATCCTTTCTCTTCCCACTAAGTAACCTTCGCTCCATATTAAAGTGAACCACCATTTCTGTTAGAGCCGAAAGCACAAATCTGGAAAAGTGCCCTTAGTACCACAAACTAGAATTTTGAAAATCATAAAGACCTTCGTGCAAGAGTGTGCCAATGAAAAATAAATAAAGCAAAATATTTGCGGGATTTAAGTGATGTCTATTTAGACACGAAACAGTGGATCCCGGGCACAAATCTCTTCCTTCAAATTCAAGAGAGACTTAGAAGTGTCTGTGTGGTTTCCCGTGAATACGATCAAATGTTTGTTAAGAAACATTGAAAGGCATCTTTTCAAATATAGGCTTTAGTTGGTAGTTTATCTTCAACCGAACATCGATACTTAAAATAAGACCGAAAGTTGGATGAAGTACTTGTGAGACCGATGTGGTCTGTTGAACAAGTAGGTTGGAGAATATATTTAGTGACTGAATAATAATAAGGAATCTTAAAAAAAAACTGGATCTTGTGGGAAGAAACGTCTTGGTGTTTAGACAGTTTCATAAAGATCACGCAAAAATAAAAAAGATTTCGTGAGGTAACAAGTAATAGCTTGAACATTTTAGCGTTCACCGTCAATTCATTCAAGGTAATGGATATTGGGTTTCACTTAGCAGGTGGTGAACGTATCTAAGATCATCAACACAGAGTTTGTGTAACCATAAACCTCAGTCGTAATTGCTGAGAGTCTCAAGGGTTACTTTTATGAAGCGAAACATAATGGAGAAATGTGAGGAGATGGTTAAGGAACCGAAAGTACCTCTGCTATATAAGAATAACAAAGTAGAAAACTCTTAACTCACTATGAGAAGAGTAAGGCAGCTCATGACTTGAGTGATTTTAGCAGCCTGATTGGAAAGAAACGATTGGTGTATATCGAATCCTTAAGCCTTCACTTAGAGTCTTGGAGGCTTCGGTCTACATGCAACAGCATGCTTCTTGGGACACTTAACTAGTACAAAGATAAGAATGTTATACCTGCCCCAACGCCATTGTGTTTCGCATCTGTTAACTTGAATCAAGATGAGAATTGAGAGATAAAACTAAAATCAAATAGAAATATTTTTGTAGTTTTTGAATTTTTCTGAAAAAATAAATAAAAAATAATAATAATAAAAGAAAAGAAAATATTTTTGGATTTTTGTAATTTCTGAAAAATAATAAAAACAGAAAAGAAAATATTTTTGGATTTTTGTAATTTCTGAAAAATAATAAAAACAGAAAAGAAAATAAATACTAACGACAAACACACGAAAGAATAAATAAGCTTCAAAAAATATACAACCGAAACCATACCTTGGAAAAGATGAAGCGAAATGGGCCGAGCGTTAGGTTCATTTCGGTTTCTGAAAAATCCGGAACCGAAATAGACCAAGCGTTCGGTTCATTTCGGTTCCCGAAAATTTCGGAACCAAAATAGACCGAACGTTCGCTCTATTTCGCTTGTCTAACTTTAATGAGACAAAAGGGGTTTCGGTACTGACTCAGCTTCCATCATTCCCAAGTCTTGGAGTATTTTGTTAAAGCTTGCTTCTGGTAAGGCCTTAGTGAAGATGTCAGCCAATTGATTAGAGGACCGAACGAAGTGTACTTCTACATTACCATCTTCAACATGGTCCTTGATGAAGTGGTATCTCAGTGCAATATGTTTAGTCTTGGAGTGTTGCACTGGATTGTGACATATTCGAATCGCACTTTCAGAGTCGTAGTAGAGAGGAATCTTTTTCATGCTTAAGCCATAATCTCTAAGTTGGCTTTGTATCCATATGACTTGTGATGTACAGGATGTTGCAACGATGTAGTCAGCTTCGGCTGTGGAAAGAGACACGCAAGTTTTTTTCTTTGACTGCCAGCTGACGAGTTTGCCATCAAGGAACTGGCACCCACCGGTTGTGCTCTTTCGGTCCAATCCACATCCACCAAGATCAGTGTCAGAGAAAGCTTGAACAAAGAAGCCGGATTTTGTAGGATACCAAAGACCGAGAGACGAGGTTCGCTTCAAATACCGAAAGATATTTTTCACTGCAATCATATGATGTTCTCTTGGATTTGCTTGAAACCTGGCATAATAACAAACATAAAACATTATGTCCGGTCTACTAGCCGTTAGATACATTAGTGACCCTATCATTTGACGATAGAGAGTCACATCAACAGCCGGTTTCTCAAGAGATGGAGTCAGCTTCGTTCCAAATGCCATTGGAACCTTTACTTTGGTATCTCTCGTCATGCCGAACTTCGCCAATAGAGTCTTCGTGTACGCTTCCTGATTAATGAAGATTCCTTCTGGTCCCTGTCTTATATTCAATCCAAGAAAAAAGTTAATCGGACCCATTGCGCTCATTTCAAACTTAGTCTCCATCAACTTCCTGAATTCAACTGTTAAGCTAGGATTCGTGGAGCAGAAGATGATGTCATCGACGTAAATTTGAACTATCATTCAGTGTTCACCTTCTTTCTTGCGAAAGAAGGTTGGGTCGACCGAACCTTTTTTGAATTTTGACATTTTGAGAAAACGTGTTATAGTTTCATACCAGGCTCTCGGGGCTTGCTTCAAACCATAGACTGCTTTATCCAGTATGTAGCAGTGATCAGGATACTTCTCGTTCACAAATCCGGGTGGTTGTTCAACATATATCGTTTCTTCTAGTTTTCATTTCAAGAAAGCACATTTTACATCCATTTGGAAAACTTCGAAATTTTTATGTGCAGCATATGCCAGAAAGATTCTCACTGATTCCAACCTTGCTACAGGAGCGAAGGTCTCTTCATAGTCTATTCCTTCTTCCTGACAATATCCTTTCACCACCAGCGTCGCTTTGTTGCGAATGACGTTACCCTCTTTATCTAACTCATTTCTAAACACCCATTTTAAACCTACTACAGATGCATCCTTTGGTGTGGGAATCAGCCTCCAAACACGATTTCGTTCAAACTCATGGAGTTCGTCTTGCATAGCTTGCACCAAATCAGAGTGATCAAGAGCAGCATTTACCGTCTTCGGTTCAACTTTGGAGACAAAAGAGTTAAACATGCAGAATTCTACTTGTGATGATAAAGCAGTTTGCTTTGCTTTTAATTGAGAGCGTGTGAGAACACCCTCAGATGATTCACCAATGATTTGAGTTTTAGGATGATCCTTTGTCCACTTTATGAGAGGAGGGTAATTTTAATCATAGGCAGGATCCAGCTCAACATTAATTTCTTCTTCCAGTTCTGACATATCGCCTTCATCATTTGTATCTTCATTCTCCCCCTCAAATGGCGAACTGAATCCAATGTCAGGTTCAATACTCTCCCCCTCAAATGGACCTTCATGGGTTGGGGTTTGTGATAGATTCTCCCCCTGGAAAGGCATGTCGGTTGTTTTTGGTGTAGACGAACCCTCCCCCTGGATTGTAGAGCTTTTATTTGGAGGGTCATTTGAAGCCAGACCATTGCTAGATTCTAGAGGTTCGCTTGTAGGTTGCTTCTTGGATGGATGTTGAGGCTCGCTACCCATGTTTGTTTCAGCTTCGCCGATAATCTTCTTCAAGCTGTTGATTTTGTTATCAGCTGCTTTCGCTTCTGAGTGAAACGCCTGCTCTGGTTCATCAAAGAGCGGCATGTACTCTTCAAACAGATTAGAAATAGGAACCGAGACTTGACCTGATTCTGGAAAGATTTCCTCCGTTGGACTTTCGGTTGTTCGTATTTTCTTCACGTAATTGTCATCAAAAGTAACATAGTTGGTTTCTTCAATCTTCTTCGAGCGTTTATTCAGAACCCAAGAAAGATCCCTTCGTCTGCCTTAACATCAAATTTGTTTCGGTTCTGTTTGGAGTTGAAAATAAAGCATCTTGAACTGAATATGTGGAAAAACTTTACATTGGGCTTACGATTATTCAATATCTCGTATGGAGTGATGGAAAATTGCTTGTTGAGGAAGGATCGGTTCTCAGTGTAACATGCAGCAGCAATTGCATCAGCCTAGAAGTATATTTGGAAGAGAAGCGAAGCTCAGCATGGTTCGGGCGGCTTCACATAAAGAATGGTTTCGCCTTTCAACGATCTCATTCTGCTGTGGAGTATAGGGAGCAGAGAAGTTGTGAGTTACTCCCTTTTCAGCTAGAAACTCTTCAAAGTCTTTGTTTTTGAACTCTAGCCCATTGTCGCTTCTTATGTTTCTTACCACCTTTCGCAGCTGCAGTTCCACTTGCTTGATAAAAACCTTCAGCTTGGGAGTGGCCTCTGATTTCTGTTTAAGAAACAAAACCCAGGTGAAGTGAGAAAAATCATCTACAATAATAAGTATAAACTTACTACCACCGAAGCTTTCGATAGCCGAAGGACCACATAAGTCGATGTGCAGTAGTTCAAGAGGTTCGTTGATTTTTGTATTGATACGAGAAGGGTGTCTCTTTCTGCTTTGCTTGCCCATCTCGCATGATGCGCACAGGTGTTCTTTGTCAAATTTGAGAACAGGAAGTCCACGCACGTGATCACCAAGCACCAGTTTATTAATATCTTTGAAGTTCAGGTGCGATAGTCTTCGGTGCCACAACCAACTTTCATCTGAGTTCGCTTTCGACAGCAGGCATATTGTTGGCTTTCCTTTTATCGGGTTGAGATTTAGAGGATACATCTCCCCTTTGCGCTCAGATTTCAACAGAAATTTCTTCGTTTTCTTTTCAATTATCTCTGAGCCCTCATCATCGAACGAGACTTTCAAACCGGTTCCCACGACTAGTTGAGAAACACTGATGAGGTTATGCTACAATCCTTCCACGTAGGCTACTTTTCGTATTGAGAATTCTCCATTGGTGATCATCCCATACCCTTTGATCGTGCCGTATGAGTTGTTTCCATATTTAAGACATCCACCATCCTTAAGGGACCGAAACTCCCTAAGCTTTTCCCTCCTTCCTGTCATATGACGAGAGCAGCCACTGTCAATATACTATCTCGTCGTCAAACTGCTCGTCACTGATAACCTGCAAAATTAAGCAGATTTAGGAACCCAAAGTCTCTGGGCCCTGGTGAGTTTTTTACAGAATAGGGAATTGCAACCGAAAGATCAACCATATATGTTCTTTTTATTAAAGTGGTTTCATCTTTTCGTTTGATGGTATAAACTTTGATTTTATTTTTATCTTGTTTTAACTGGATTGTGTTATTGTTAGTTGGTTTCACAATTGAGTTTTTCTTTGGAGTCCTAGGGTTAGTTGACTTTTTGGTACTTTGGACTTCAGAATCTAAGACGAGCTTTCCCTTTCCTTTGATATCCTTCATAGAGTTAGGCTTTGGTTAGGAGTGAGGATGATGGGTTTTGGGACTAAAACTTGACTTTTGGTTTTGAGCACTTGTGTTGGGACCGAAACAGGACTTTCGGTTCTTGGCGTAGTAAGAGTTGGGACCGAAACTTGACTTTCGGTTCTTGTGACTACTAATATTAGGACCGAAACTGGTCGTTCGGTTCACCTGACTACATGACTGGCAGTGATTGCAAGAAGGAGACTTGGCCTGTGCTTTCTTTTTCATCTTGAGATTAGAAGCTTTTCAGAGCGAACATAAGTGGGGTTTTGGGATTGCCAAAACTGTTTTCTCTCATTGAGGTTTTTCATGTATCTTTTGTTCCTCTGTCGTTTCTGTTCAGCAATTTGCTCTTGAGTCAAGTGAATGTTGGCCTTAGGTTTTGTTTTCTTCTCATGAGCTTCGGTTGTTGTTGATGATACGCTGGAAGATTTCAATGGTTCGTTTGGTATTTCTTTTGTACCACTTGAACTGGGTTTATCAAAGCTTGAGGGCTTGTTGAGGGGTTCGGGAATATATCGTCCCTTAACTCTCCATGAGGTTTGCTCTGACAGACCAACTGTTTCGTCTGCATTATCGATGGGAGCGGACCATAAAAGGTTATCGCAACCTTCAACATTATCTTTGTCAACAATGGACTTCAACTCCGCCGTTTGTTTCTTAGTTAGTCATGTGACTGCATACACTTGGTTTGGTGTAGTTTGTACCTTCTGATAAACAACGACCTTTTCTTTGAGTTTCTTGGATTTGTCCTTTGACACCCGAGCGTATTCAACCGAATTTTCAGATATGAGTGGTTTTGCATCATCAGGTTCGCTCTTAAGAAATTTTGAACAATCGACCTCGTCTTCTACGGAGATTTTGCTCATCTCACTGTTCTCATCAAATTCAGAAGTGGTTTCTAAATTTATTTTATTTTCTGAACTTAATTTGGCGTTGGATGAGTCAAATTTATGTATAGTCTCGGTCTTGATTTTTAATTTATCATTTTCGTCCAGTAAATTCTTAAGCATGCATTTATGTTCTTTGGTCTCAATGAAAGATTCAATTTTGTCCAGTCCATATTTGTAGGTTACTGAAATCTCATCTGAAGACATTATAGATTCACATTCAATAATGACTTCGTCTTCCTTAAATTCAAGGAAGGGCAAAATCATTTTATGAATCTTTTTACCTATCTCACAATCTAGATGCAACTGGGTGATATTTGTATATAAGCGTTTAGCAATCAAACAGAAAACATTTCTTTGTTTTAAAAACTTTAAATTGTCACGTTGCAAATAAATAAGTTCATCCCTAGCTCTAACTAACTTTGACTCCTTCTGCTGAATCCACATCCTTCTCTCCTCACTCTTGGAAGATTCCCTGCTGAGTTGGTCAGTTAGGTTAGAATTCGCTAAGCGACTTTGTATAAGACTTCCACTTAAGTTAGAAAACTTGAATTTTAATTCATTTAATTGCTTTTCGTAGTTTGTTACTAGTATTTTAAGAGATTCAAGTATGCATTGTACCTTCTTGATCAACTGATCTCAATCGTTGATCCTTTCGGTTACAGGCTTGGTAGCGAAACATTTATCTTCTGTCAGCTTCGCTTCCTCATGCTCACCTTTGGTTGTATATCTCCTCATTTGTGACACCCCTGCTGTCACCATTAAGCATCTTCCAGCCGTCTCAGTAACTCCTTCTTTCGCCACATAAGCTCTTCCATGCGAGGGTCTGCGTACGTCTTCATCTTCAAAGTCTGTAGACCAGACTTCTACTCCACCAAACTCATCATCAATAATATTTTCCTGCACAATTAAAGCATTCATTGAAGCGTTAGTTGATTTCTTCTTCTTTATCTCCTCCAGCTTTCTCATGTAGTAAGCTTCGTCATCTTCACCATCCTTCTTCTCAGCCATCTTCCTTAGCATGCAATCCTTGGGAAAGTGGTTCTTGCCATGATAGTAGTTGCAATCGTACCAAGAGTCTCCCACAAGCTTAGTCTCCTTCTTTTCGTCGTCCTTTTGAGAGGTGTTCTAGGTTTCTTCTTTCACCTTTTTAGAGCTGTAGCTTCCCTGCCGGTTTCGGTTCTTGTTGACAGGGAACTTTTTGCGAGCAAACTTCTTTGGGTTTGTAACCATGATTGCATATTCTTCACTAGACAGATCGTACTCTGACATATCAGATTCCTCCTCTTCTTCTGCTACATTCTTGCTCTTAGAAACAAGGGCTAGTGAACCCACACCCGAAACTAACTTCGCTTCCTTTGTCACCACGCTTTCATGATATTTGAGTATACCCATCAGTTTCGCCAGCGAATATGGTTTAAATTTCTCATGAGCCTTCACGGTTGAGACCACTGCCATCCATTCGGGCCTTAAGCCATTCATGAATGTAACCTTTTGTTCGATCAACTTCCTTTCAATACCATGCTTCATCACCTTGCTAAGCAAATGGTTGAAACGATCGAATGTCTGAATGAGTTTCTCTTCAGGTTTTTGTACGAAAGCACCGAATTCAGAGAGCAATAGGGTTTGGATCGAGTGCTCTAGATCCTCATCAGTTGAATAAAGTTCTTTCAACCTATCCCATATTTCTTTAGCTGTTGTGCATGAACTTACCAGACGAAAAGTGTCGGATTGCAAAGCGAATCTGATCATCCTCATGGCTTTAACGTTGCATAACACCTTGTCTTTTTCGTCTTGAGGAATCTTCTCTATGTCCGCCAAGAATTGGTTATACTCTCTTTGAGTCTTGATCGTTCTAGTGGTTCCAGAATGAACAAACAGACCCAATGTTATTGCCTCCCAGATAAGATAGACGTTGTCTTCAGATCCAATGAAATAATCTTCGAAGTGATGCACCCATACTTCATAATCTTGAGTATAGAGAATGGGAACCCTCGTAGTGGATCCTATACTGTTGGAGATGTTGATTGGATTGTTTTGAGAGTCGTCGTGAGACATGATGAACTTCTTCTTTTAATCTGCTAGAATCAGACTTGTAAAGTTGAACTTAGGGTTTTATCAAACACAAGAGATACCGTCGACAAGAAGAAGACGGCTTCTTTATATTGATAAAAAAGGAAACCCTAAAGTATTCTTCAAACAGAAGAGATGCATATGTGTTACACAGTCTCCTGCTCTGATACCAATTGATGAGATTATTATGCTATAAGATCGATAAATTCTAAACAGATAAACGATATTGATCAAGTAAAGAACACAAGAATAGATCAAATGCTGTCGAATGATTAATATCTCACACCTCAGAAGAGATCGATCAAGAACTGCGACTATAGAGGTGTGTAAGGGTTACAATGCAAAAGCTATTAATGAGATCGTTAACCTAAAAGCTATACATGCATGCATAATATATAAAATACCCTAATGATAATCCACGGTTGGACAGGCCCAAACCAGGTAAACACAATGGACTAATAAACGAGCCCAAAGACGCAACACTTTAAACCCAACAAATACACCCTTACATAATTATTATAAGAGTATTTAATAGTATATGTAAAACCATAATAAGTCGTCAGTCGAATCAAGAGTAAGCCTCATTCGTGAAGCTGCATTATAAGGGAGGTACAAGGTAATAACCTATAAAATGACCATTGAATGAGTGTAATTTTCACTCACCGCTTTTTTGTATGGTTGATGGCCATTAGCTGAAGGGGTTATGATAGGACATAAATATAGTTAAAAGTGTAACATAAAGTACTCGAATATAAAACCTCACTCTAGTTACTTAGGAAAAATGTGAACTTGTATGTTAATCCAAGAAAACGCACATCATTTCTTTATGACTCGTTAGTGAAGTATGTGTGGTTAACCAACACACTAATTTGGCACTATAAAATGGTAATGAGGAGACAACTCGAGCTTATGATTGTTGATGGAGCATATGCAGTTAACTGACACGTCAATGTGAGATCATAAATGAGAACTAGGGTGTCTAGCAGGTTTGCATGATTATTCGCATATTGTTTGTGATCATCGGTATCCCAATCACAAATGGAATAGCATAATCCGAGATTTACACAACATAGATAGTTCCCTGAATCTCAAGAGATCTAGAAGTTTCATCGTGACTGAAATTAGTAAAGTGCTTTACCTACCAAAAATAAATTAGTAATATGATTATGACACCCCTCTTCATATTACGAATCAAAAATATGGATCCTAGCCTTAATTTAAAATTGGGTTAATAATTAATGATTGAATCGACTTCTTTAAACTTTCTCTCTTAGCTTAGATGGAAATCCTCTCCCACCTCCATCGGGAATAGCTCATTTTCTATGGAATCTTTCTCAATTGGATAATAGGAACGATGTCCCCGATAAGCATATCCCTGAATTCAATAATTTGTCAACTTTAAATAAGTTGTTATTCCATAAACAAGTAGATTTATCAATATAAGGTTTCTTGCATCATTATATCTATGTCCTCGTTGTTCCAAAAGGATATTTTGTGAACATGTGAACATATGAAATGAATTTGCAGTTGAGTGAAATGTTTCACCAAAAGGCAAGGCAAGAGTGATTCGAAAATCATCGAAAGTTCCTAATTGCATTCAATCTAGATGGACAAATGTGAGAATCTCAATGTTCCCTTTAACAAGCGTCCTGTTATAGATCTTGTGCTTGGATCTCCCACTAGTTCTTATGATAATTTCAACTTGATTTATTATATGAATAGTATGGTGAAGACATTTATGGAATTCTTAAACCTTTTCCAAACTGTGGAAACCAGAAAGGAATTAGATTTCTTATCGATTTCTAGTTATCGGCTTTCTGAATGTTGGCGACAAGAGGAGGAAATGTTCAAATCCAAAATGGAAAGGAACGGTTTTGGTCGGAACTTCCCATCACGAGGGAATGGAATTGGTATGTCCTCTCTTCCACACAACCATGATTCAAAATAGGAAAATTGCAATTAATTCCATGACAAGGATCTTAAAAACTGTTGGGAATTAGAGTGTGACATCCCCATTTTCACGGCCAAAAAAGACCAATTTCGTTTATGCTTTTTAATAAAAATAAGAGTAACTTGGTAAAAAAAGTGTTGCGAAATTTGTTTCCAAAACAAAGTATGATAAAAATTTATCAAAGCATTTCTTAAAGAAATGTATTTTCATTAAATTACAAAAACCCGGGATGTCAATCATCAATACAGATCATAAGCATAAACCAAAAACATCATAGGCCACAAAACACAATCTGGCCTTAAAACAACATACGCCTTACAATTTTCCATTTATTATCTATTGGCCTAAAATCCACAATCTCTCGTCAAGTCATCCAACTATGCTGTTACCACTACCTGTAATGCAACAAACTAAGTGGGTCAGGCTTGGGAGCCTGGTGAGCATATAGGGTTTTCAACCCACAATAAATAAGTTTATTATTTTCAACAATCATTAAACCCGATTACTCCTTCCCGTTATCCTCACCTTACGTCCCCAAAGCATCTATCATAAGGGACCTATCCTAAGGAATTTCATCGGGGTGGACACAACTGCTAAGGGGATTCCTCAGCCATAAGTGTCCGTAAGGAAACCATGGCGGGATGGAGTACACCGGTGAACACTTCGTTGACAAACACCTACAGGTTGCGAGCCTGCTAGCGTTCCATTGGACTTCCTAGAAAAGTCTGTGGTCGTCATCCATACTCCGCTAGATGACTAGGACAATGTCAACATTGAGGCCTCTCATCATTTTATTTCACCACACACCAACTATTTTATCTACCCATGTGCTACCCATAATATTTGTAGATATAAAATACATACATGGTCCAGATCTATAAAACAAAGCTTACATCTTTTATCCAGCATAACTTTCAAAGCATAAAATACATATACGGTCTAGATCGAAAGAAAATTTTCAGATCTGAAGGAAAGAAGTTCAGATCTTTCATCCAACATAGATCTCAAAGTATACAGTTTAGATCTGAAGAAAAAGTTTATATCTGAGATGAGGAAGTGTAGATCTAAAGGAAAAAGTTTCAGATCTAAAAGAAAGAAGTATAGATCTTTCATCCAGCAAACATCTTAGGTAAACAGATAGCATATATATACACATAGCACATAATTTATATAAAATACTTCATATCTATATGTAAGATGAAAGTGACTATACCCTCACTTTATAAGGAGTGATTCGGACGGCACTTCGCTTCTTAAAATATTCTTCTTTGACGAAACTAGGAAGTTTGCTTGAAAATCGCGCTCTGCACGGGCAGAGTTTCAAACCGAAAAACTCTTTTTCTGGGAGCCTTCTAGCGCTCCGAGGCTTTCTTCAAGTTCTAGGGAAGTTTTCTAGGCTTTTGGGGGGTTTAGGGAGGCTAGAGAGAGAATGTTGTGAGAGAGAGAAGATTTTGGGGTGAAGAAAGTGGCTGCCCTCGGCCTCTATTTATAGGCGAGGCCACGGACGAATGCGGGGCGTACAACTCGGCCGTACACACGTGGCGAGACTTCGGTGGAGCGACATGGCTCATTGTGGACCGAGGAAAAATTCAATACGTAGGGCGTACCTCCTTCGTACGCGGGGCGTAGTGCGAACGATGAGCGTCCGAAGGTACGCTAGGCGTACCGTTTCGCACAGCCTTCGTGATTTCCCAATCCAACTTCAAAAATTCATATCTTTCACGTACGTGCTCCGTTTTGGACGTTCATTATAGCCACGCGTAGGTGAGACCGTACTCTACAACTTTCGTTTAGACTTCGTCAGTTAATTCTCAACCGATTTTAAATTTAATAGTATGAGAAAATTACACTGTTTAACGACCGTGTAAAACTCATAACTTCTACATACGAACTCCGTTTTCGTCCGTATTTTTACCGTTGAGCTCCTATTGACGAGATCTTTGATTCTCGTTTAGGTTGTGTCGGCTAAAAATCGTTCGATCTACAATTTGAACTTCGGGCTGTGCACTGCCGATCCGAAACTTATAAAAATCATAACTTCCTCATATGAAGTAAGATTTGGGCGTTCTTTTTATGCACGTTCTCGGTTAAACAAATACTACGACTTTTGTTTAGATCGTTAGGGCTAAAAAGTCCTCTATCGTAATTCACTATTTACGTCACGTAGTGTCGTGCCGGTTTTGTCACGAAACTTCGACGGGCCATAACTTCTTAGTTATAGCTCGGATTTCGGTGTTCTTTATATATCCGGAATCCTTGTTTTGACCACTACAACTTTATGTAGGGGTATCGGGTTTATCTCGCACTTTAATTTTGACGCTTATTTTTATCCTTTATTTATTGTATTAGTATAAACAAGTAATAAGCACACAAGAGCACATAATTCACATAATATTCAAGTAATTCATCTTTTATTACTTTAAAATGGGTCACAATGGTTGACCTAGACTATTACATCATCGCATCAATGCTTAGCCTCGAAACACGGGCGTTATAATTCCCTCCCCCTTAGGATGATTCCGTCCCGGAATCATGCATCAGCAAATAGATGCGGATAGAGACTCATCATGTCACTCTCTGTTTCCTATGTGAGATTTGGCCCATTCGAATATTTCCATCGCACAAGCACTAAGTCGACCATCTTGCGTCGTAACTTCTTCGTCTTACGATCAACAATCGCCTCGGGCTCTTCGATTAGCCTCTTAGTCTCATCCATCCTTAACTCTGGAATTTGAATTATGTCTGGAACTTCTCCCGTGAACTTCCTCAAATCACACACATGGAATGTGTTATGAATACCATCTAGTTCTTCGGGTAATTCGAGCTTGTAAGCTTGTTTCCCAATCCTTTGAAGAACTTTGAACGGTCTAATAAACCGTGGAATCAACTTTTCTCGTTTCCCAAATCTTATAAGTCCCTTCCACGGTGAGACTTTCAGCAAAACTTGATGAATCAATGAATCGAGTATAAAATGAATCAGAGTTAAAATTGAAGTAAGAATGGGAGATTGAACAATGGATGTAAATATGATCTTGTTTCAGCTCTATTACGCTTTCGAATGTTTACAGAGTACAAATACAGGTCTGTAAAAACTCTTATCTAACTCTAGTAAATATCCCTATTTATAGGAATCAGAAAGCGTACAAAAAATATACTAAGGCATAGACACTTAAGCTTCGAATAAAAGCACCTTATTAAAATAGATTACAAACCATTCGAAGAGTGCAAAATATACTTCGACTAATTACAACATTTTTGACCCTTACAATCTCCCCCTTTGTAATCATAGTCGAACTTCTTAATTTGTAAGAAGCTGTATGGAATACAACATCACTCTTCGAATTTCCGTGTACCAGGAAATTATCTTTTTTAGCTCTTTCTTATCTCCTTCATTGTTATTCTTACAATGATTCATACGAACAATTAAGTTTGTATATTGAGACATTGAATATCTCTCCACTTCGCATGCCTGAAATAAGAAACGTTTTGCTTTTCCAGCCTTGTCCTTTCCTGCGAAGACTAACCCAAAAGGCTTCAAGCAGATTTCACCATCAGCATACTTTTTCAATTCTGCTTGAGTATTCGTAGGTGCCATTGGAGCTTTTATTTCCATACCTTTAGCTGTAGCTAACTCCACATCAGTTAGAGCCAAGCACTCATAATAATTTTCAATGAAAATCTTGATGTGAGCAACCCCAAGCTTAAATTCATCTGGTTCAGTGTTTTGAAGATATGAAAAAGATTTGTAGTTCAGAATCAATGCTACTTGTATAAGACCATACAAGTTCATTAATGGAAAATCTGCAATTGTAAATTCGCAAATACTTCCATTTGCCTTGGCCACCACGTACTTGATATTTTGGACTGTGTTTTCGAACACCACATCCTTTTTCATACTGATAACTTTCTTGATCTTGACCAAAGACCAAACTTTCTCAGGGGCTTTTGCAAGAACATCATGAAATCTAATTTTCATGTGAGTACCATCATCCTTTTCATTGAAATTTCCTTCTGCTTTAAATTGTGGCATAATGAACATCATCTCATTCAATGGAAAGTTAAGCTGCCTTGTATCAGTATTCGTAACCATGTAACTCTGCTTTGGTTTCTTCTCAAACGAATACATATGATTATATGCAACCTTGGCTTCAATTGTTTCGTAATTGTAGTGTTTGGACGGATCACCTTTGTCCATACCCTTAGGATCACTCGCACGTTGAGTCATTATGCTTTGAATCAACCTTAGCTTTTCAATTTCAGCTTCAGCTTCAGCTTTCTTTTCTTTTTTCGACTTTTCCACAACTATCGTTTTCCCTTTATCTTTCAAAGCTAAATCATATATTACTTCTTTTTTTTCGAACCACTCCCACTAGTATCAATAGATTTACCAATCATAATTCCTTTCGAATTTGGTCTTGTAATTGGCATAGTTGTTACAACTATTGATGTGACTGTCCCAACAGATGCTACGATTGGCTTTGTTGTTGGGATCTTTGAAGAAAACACCTTTCCCACAACCTTCGCATCTTCACCACCAGCCTTCGTATCTTCAATTTTTCTTTCTCCCCCGTGCACCCCTGTGAAAACAAGTGGGGCATCTGTTGTTGGTAGAAGGCTTGAAATACGAGAAAGAGGGGCCAGTTGCTTGTGGAGAATAGCTTCGAATTGTGTGAACTTCTGGGATAAGCATTCTGGAGTAATCAGAGAAGACGAAACTGGCTTAACAAATAGAACTTTTAACTCCTTCCGCAACGTAATCACCTCCACAAAGTTTTTACTTTCCATTGTAGAAAGTTGAGTAAGTTGAGGAATCAACCTTTCGTACAACTTGACAAATTTCGTGACTGCATCACAAATAATGTCAATCTTCTGATTCAGAGACGCATAATCCTGTTGGACACTAGCAATCTCTTTTTGCATGTCTTCGCGAAATTCACGAATCTGCAAATTAACATCCTCCCTAACTTTCTTAACTTCCTCAACATATAGAACATGTCTTTCCTTGGCAACTGTCTTCAATTCTTTCAAGTCTCCTATAAACTTCAAATTTTGAGAATTTATGCGTAGCTCATTGTTTTGATCAATATGATCAACCTTCTCCAAAATTCTCGACTCCGAGTCTCTAACCATCCCAGAGACTTTACTCACAACCTTGGCTTCGAACATCTGCAACATCGTATCAACTTCCAAACTTGAAACCGACGAACCACCCCCAGATCAGCTTGAGATTGAATTATCGAATTCAACTTCGTATTCAAAATTTTAAGTTGTTTCATCGTCATCAACATATGATCTGGAAAATCTTCTTCTTCGTCATCAAACTTTAATTCATCAAACGTGCCTATAAAACCTTCGTTGTCAGTTTCGGTTTCCATAAGAATGGTTTCTTGAACAGGCAAATTTAGTTTGGGTGTATCAGTAGATTGAGAAGAAAAAATGGAAGTAAAGGGTTGATTGATGATATTTTCGAATGTAGGTGAATCAGTGGTTGAAGTAATCGGAGTGATTGGTGGAGGTAAAGAAACAATATTTTCGAAGACAATAGAAGTAGAATGACCTTGATCTTCTTTCTTCGAATCTCCTTCACCCATATTGACATTTGCATCCGTATCAGATACGTTTGCAGTGATGCCTGATGTTCGTACCTCCTCAGAAACTGATTTGGCAACTGAATCTTTGGGTGGTATGACTATTGTCTGCTCAGGAGTTGAACTTTCTTTGTGAAGAGTTACTTCTGGTGTTTCAGGAATTTGTTCATCTTCATCTTCTGTAGATTCAGTCGAGAGCATAAGCTTTCGTGCCTTCTTCTTCTTCTTCTTCTTCTGTGAAAGATGTTTGGCCATATCCTCAGCCCTTCGTTTCTTTGACGATGGAGAAACGGGTGCTGGTACTTAACGAATTAAGACACCTTGATGAGTAACCTGAGGTTTTCGTACCACGTTAATTGTTGGAGACTTGCGTATATGCTTAGACGTCATTTTGATTCTTCGAAAAATACCGGTCTTCGAAGGAATGACCACTTTATCTTGAGTTTCTTCAACAACAGGCTCAATCGATTTAGTCTCAGCAACAGACACTTCGTGTACCACTGGCTCTTTAACTATAATTGGCTTCTTCTTTGAAGATTTCGTAGATTGCAATTCCGTGACTTTCTTTTCAGAAGAACCATATTCATTCTTCTTCGAACGCTTGGATTTCTTCTCTTCTCTTGGCAATAATTTACCAGTTTCCACAGTAGAATCAATGTTTTTCAAATAAGCCACCAAGACTGAATTCGTAGGATCAACTCGTTTGAGCATAGCATCAGGAATACGAGCCACAAAGGGAAACTCCTCAGCATTATCTGTGACATCCTTCAGATAGTGATATGTTTGAAAAACAGCTTTTTCTTCATCATTGGGTACCAAAATCCCCTCCTTGTTGTAGAAATATTGTAGAATCAAGCTCCAGTACCTCATACATGAAATACCATGAAGAGCATCCGTGTGTTCTACACTCTTTTGAAATTCCTTCCATTATTGTGTAGAATAATCCACTTGAAGGTCATAGTATAGCCCAACAACCATGGCATATACCTCCATTCGTCCTTTATCGAGACCAACAGTTCTACCAGTTAAACACCTCAGCAAAATACCAAATAGAAAATTCCAGATACAAGGAAGAGCAGATTTCTTAAACTCACTGATCTTAGTTAGTTGTGGTTGATAACCCATCTCATTGAACATATGGACAATTTGAGGGAATGAAAAATCAACATACGATGGTGAATTTGGAATGTCAAGAATTTGGCAAAAGAGTTTCTTGGAGAATCTGACCTTTTTGTCATTAACCAAATTAAAAGTAATGGCATCAAAAGCTTTGTTGTATGTAGCCGTTGATCCTGCTTGAGAAAGCCATGACATCGGAACTGAAAACGAACTGAACATAGCCTTTGACAGAACATAACTCTTTAAAGCAACAACTAACATCTTCAATTCTTCAGGGTATTGAGAAACATCGGCCTCCAATTGAGAGTTAGTTCCTTGAATCTTCATAATCGGTAATGAAGTCACATCTTCAGTGGTTTGAGAAGGATCAGCATCGACATGAACATAAGTCGCCATTGTTAGGGTTTGAAAGCTTTGAAGATCAGAGAGAATTGGGAATTTTTCCTTTGAACGCGTAAACTGATAATAGAACCTTGAATCCCCTTTTATATGTAACCCTACAATTTGAATTTGAAGCGGGATGTGCATTTAATGAGATCCGACGTGGTACCTTGAAAGTCGGACCACTACTCCTTAAAAGTAGCCATGCATCAAAAAGTAACTGTCACTTCTCCTTGAAACAAGGAAACGTCTCCTCCCACAGTCTGTACGTGTCACGTCAAGGAATAGTAACCGTCAGCATCCTTCGGATGGAGGAAAGGCTCTTTCACCTTTGAGATGAAAAGCGAAGTCATATGCCAGATGTTTGAAATCATCAGCCTGAGTTGGTATTACTCAGAACTTCAAGGATTTCGTGAGTGCAGTGTTCCAAAGAATTTAGACAAGAAGCAAAAATAAGAAAATTTTGGGATACTGTGTGTCACACCCCCAAACCAAGGATAGCGGAAATGTCCGGGGGTGGAGGACTTCATGTATAGTATCACAACAACGAGTATAATACTGCTCAAAGTAAATACAACCATCATAAATATAATTGAAAAGGTTACACCATAGTATATGTTTACATGTTTCAAAATCAATTACATTATGATGACAAAATGAACTGTTTGACGACTTAACGTCCCATCCTCAAAATGCTGTTGATTTCCTATTTCACTGATTTCCTGAGAATACAAGTAGTTTTGAAAATGTGTCAACAATTAAGTTGGTGAGTTCATAAGAGTTTTGTTTGAGGAAAAAAGTCATTTTCCTTGCAAAAGCGATAGAATGTGTTTCCAAAGAAAATCCAATATTTTCCTTACAAAAAGTCATGTAGTCCTAAATCCTAGGACCGAGAGTATGAGTGTGTTTTGTACTTATAATGTTTGTAATAGTAATGTGTTTCCAAACAAAATCCAATATTTTCCTTACAAAAAGTCATGTAGTCCTAAATCATAGGACCGAGAGTATGAGTGTGTTTTGTACTTATAATGTTTGTAATAGTAATGTGTTTCCAAAGAAAATCCAATATTTTCCTTACAAAAAGTCATGTAGTCCTAAATCCTAGGACCGAGAGTATAAGTGTATTTTGTACTTATAATGTTTGTAGTTTTAAAATAGATAAAACCCCTTTTTAAAGTAGAATTTTCCCTGTAAACTTGAAAGATTGTTAACTCCCTATGTGAGTCGCTATAACCATACTATGACGAGAAATAACCTGCACAACGTTTTTCGGACGTTAAGATACTATGACTCTTGTCACCCGCAGACCTGCCGGTCCGGCTGTAGCTAGCAGCGAGGTGTGGGGTGTCAATCCCAATATAGATTTATACACAATTATCACGCTGTCCCTACAACAGACTCTGGTTATAACTTACAGGAATTAGAATCCCGTACTCGAACGTACGGGGAGAGAATTGCCTCACAACCTAAGTTAACTAGTTTACACATAGTTTGATATTAAAACCTCTTCCGTGGAGGAAGTAAAATCACCTTTTATGAATAAATTAGTGATATGAAATCCTTAAACTATTACTATTATAGTTTATCATGTAGTATATGAAAAACCCATTTATTTTGAGAGTAAAACCTTTTCCATGTAGTAGAAATCCATAAACTATGCTTATTATAGATTATTTATGTGCGTTCGAAATAAATGAAGAATCCTTTTCTTGAATGACAAAATTTCAGTTTATGATGATAAACTAACAAGAAAATACATTCAATATTTAGAACTTACTGTTATACACTTTGCTCAACATAATACAAAGTGTTATGAAAGTTATAGGCTGTTAACTAGTTTTTAACCTTTCTGCACTATTTTAGAAAAATCATACGAAGTCGAAAACTGAATCCGTAAATTCTGAGAGTTCATAAAATGTGTCTAGTTTATTCATAATTTTTATTATGATTTTTAGAAGTCTTTAACTTGTGTTAAATTGTTCATATTCACAGACTGGTCCGAATTTGTTTCTGAAATGATAGACAATTTGGTAAAAATCACCATAAATCGTAGAAAACCCGTATGCAAGGAGTCATTTTAAAGGTATGAACCTGAACTATTTTCTTATTAAACAGTTTTGAAAGATATTAAATTTAAGATAGTTAAAACAGTCCGTGAATAAGACTCAACTTTCCTGATGAAAGCTGTTGTTTGGGTTTAGTTAAGTTTTTGGTGTTTTAACTTGTATTCCCCCCCCCCCCCCCCTTAAAACTTGAAGAAAACATGAAAATGTAGGGGTATGAACTCACCTTTTGTGATTTCAGTGGATGGATGTTGAGGAAAGGAAGTGTCCAACTGAAGAACACTTAGAAGATTGCTTGAGGATTCGAAGTTCTAACACAAATATAATAAAGTTTGTGTAAGAAACCTATGATTTGAGTAGAAAGGAGTGAAATAATCATATGGAGGATGATAATACTTACCAAAAGTAGAAGAAAAGCTTGGAGAATAGCCTTGAATCTCGAAATTTAGAGAGAGTAAGTGAGAGAGGATGAAGTTTGTTCTTTGGTGGAAAATGAGAGAAATGCGAGGAGAGAGGGGAGTTTTCCAGCCTTTGATCAAAGATGTGGCTGAAAAAATGATGGAAAGAGTACAAGGAAAGGACTAGGTCTGGTGGAAGGACAATGGTTGGTAATGGAGTGGGCATGGGTGGTTGCTTGTGCCATACACTAAAGTAAAGTCAACACTCCACCAATAATATCCCACCCACTCTTCTTGGATAAGGATTATACCCCAAAAACGTGATTAATTATGAAGTATGGGGTTCTATATGTTAAAATATGATTTTGGGTGAAAATCCCGCGTTAAAATCAAGAAAAACGGGCTCAAAACGCTAAAAATGTCGAAAACCGGGCAAAAACTACCAATTTCCGAAATTCTGGGCCGGAGGTTCGGTCCCAGCCCCTAGAACCGAAAGTTGATCGGGGAACCGAGAGTAGGGTTCGACTCCTTAAGTTGTGCATCTCGGACCGAAGGTGAAGGCTTGGACCGAAGGTAGTCCTCTCGGACCGAAGGTGGCCTCTCAGACCGAAGGTTACTTTCGGTTCCTTAGTAGTTTCGATTCAGGAGGTGGTTTCGGTTCTCAGGAGGTTCGGTTCCTAAGAAGGTTCGGCTCATTAAGAGGGTTTTTCGCGTAAACTTCCGTTTTCGAGCGGTTTTCGATTAAATTAAGGTTCGGGAGGCCCCGAGTGATTATAAGAAGTTGAGAGAGATTTTGAGAGAGATTTGGGAGCGATTTGACATATTTGGAGAGATTTGACATACTTAGAGAGATTTGGGAGAGATTTGACATACTTGGAGAGATTTGGCATACTTAGAGAGATTTCTCATTCAGAGAGAGATTTAGGAGAGATTTCACATACTTAGAGAGATTTCTCATACAGAGGGAGATTTGGGAGAGATTTCACATACTTGGAGAGATTTCACACACTTGGAGAGATTTCTCATACAGAGGGAGATTTGGGAGAGATTTCACATACTTGGAGAGATTTCTCATACAGAGAGAGATTTGGGAGAGATTTCACATACTTGGAGAGATTTGGGAGATATTTCACATACTTGGAGAGATTTCTCATACAGAGAGAGATTTGGGAGAGATTTCACACACTTGGAGAGATTTCTCATATAGAGAGAGATTTGGGAGAGATTTCACACACTTGGAGAGATTTCTCATACAAAGAGAGATTTGGGAGAGATTACACATACTTGGAGAGATTTCTCATACAGAGAGAGATTTGGGAGAGATTTCATACACTTGGAGAGATTTCTCATACAGAGAGAGATTTGGGAGAGATTTCACATACTTGGAGAGATTTCTCATACAGAGAGAGATTTGGGAGAGATTTCACACACTTAGAGGGATTTGGGAGAGATTTGAGGTAGAGTGAGATAGAGTGAAAGAGATTGGGAGAGACTTCTTTTGTGACCTTTTTGAGTGTTAAGCTTTGTAACGCAAGGTTTGTAAACCTTGTTAAGTCTCGTTATGATTGTTATATGTCCCCAAGGTTTAAGGATTAATGTTTTATCGAGTAGTTTCATCACTTGCCCTGATTAGGGTTTAGAATTTCCGAACACGTGAAAACTCTAAGTGATATTTTGTATTAAGATTGCGAGTTGTACAATAAGAAACATAATGGAAACCCTAATATACAAGGGTTAGATGAGTTGACCGGTTTGACTTGTTGACTTTAGTTGACTTTGACTTGGCCAAAAATTGATGGTTGTCACATCATCCCCCCGTTAGAAAGAATTACGTCCCGAAATTAGTGTTTCGACTGGGGCTTCAAGAATTTGGAGGAAAGATGGGGGAACTTGTCGTAGTACAAGAAATTGATATGGTGGGGACCAATCCGCCTGGCGTTAAATGACGACCTTGGAATTTCTTATTGTAACTAGAGCCGAGTCGATTTAAAAGGAGTTTATTGTTTTGGAATGATAGTGTATTCAATGTGTGCCTTTATGCTCCCTGTTTTATCCTTGTTGTTACCACAATAAATATTTTATAATGTAGTTAGTGAGTACTAGTATTACGAATGCTTTATCAATTTGTGATGAAATTTGCAATATAAGTCCCACCAAATCTTTTATAATCGCTTGGTGTAAACTAGTCATATATCATTTAGATTGCAAGGGCATTCGAATGAGTGACTCCGCCTTAAGCTGTGACAACCCGAGATTTCTATTATGTACAACCATTCACTTCAATAGAAGACATAACAGTTTCTGCTAACTTTTGAGCGGTGTAGAGTCAGTTTGAGTGTCCTAAAGCCTAGTACTTTAGGAGATAACATGAGAGAGGATGCCCTAGGGTTTATTGTGTAGCAATAATGTCCCAAAACTCCAAGAGTTTGGAGTTTACGGCCTAAAGAAGGTGTTTACGGCCATAACCCCAAGGGTATAAATATGGCACTTAGCCATTTTAATCACTTTTTCACTTTTCAAGATCCAAAAATCAAATGCTCTCAAGTATCATCCGATCTTCCTTCTTGATCTTCAACTTTGTAAGTGTTTCTAGCCCTAATAAGTTGATATCTTACTTAATCTAGTGATCTTACATGATTCCATCCGTGAAATCATTCCAAATGTGTAGATCTTCAAGTTTCACCAAGAACACCAAGAACACACACTAGTGTTCTTGGACTTTTAGCACCTTTTGAAGCTTCTACATAGTAAGTACTCTTACCTAGGGTTGTTATAAGACTTGTTACACTTCTAATCATCTAGAAAACACCAAGGAAACACAAGATCAAAGGTGTTAACGGTCCAAGATGTTCTTGGACCGTAAACCCTAATGAGGGTGCCAAAGTGTGCCCTAGTCCCTTATCAAGCCTTGGAAACTCGTGTAGAACATAACCTTGATGTGCTTAGGACTTAAAACATCAAAAAGACCACAAACCATTTGGGTTTGCGGCCGTAAACCCAAGGAGAAGTGGTCCAAGGACCGTAAACTCCACAAAGGAGTGAAATGGTGCCCTAATCTCTTCCTAAGGCTTAAACATGAAGTAGGAATGCTTCTTATGACCTTATAAGCTTCAAATCACAAAATGGTAAAAGTACCATGAGTTTACGGCCGTAAACTCATGGGTTTACGACCGTAAACTCAAAGGGTGATGGTCACAAAACCGTAAACTCCAAAGGAGTTTACCCTTGAACCCTAAACACAAATACAAGGTCCTACCACTCTTAGATGCAATCCTTAGGAATTATAGCACTTAATTCAACTGTTTTATATGTCTTAGGATGTCTTAAACTTGGTTAATTAGTTGTTTTATGACTAATTGGATACGTATATGTGTTATTATATGTTAACTAGGATCCTTGCGTGTGTTCAAGTCTTCACTTGACACTTAGCATCCTATACATTCCGTTCATCCAAACCACTCACTATAGGTGATTTCATACCCCTTAATTAACCTTTTAAATGTTTTTAAATGCTTTTATGGGGGGGGATACAAGTTGAACAATTATAGTTATTATATCAATCATATGTGATTAATAACTACCAAACAAGTGGATTTCTTACTTTTCAAACTGTATTACCAAACTATTTTACTTCAAACTGTTTTATAAACTCTTTTTCATATCAAATACTTTTATTAAACTATTTTAACTTATATTCTGTGTATCTATGTAGATATAGTTATATAAGTAGGATTAAAAGGACTTAGGACTGATAGCTCACCTTACTTCCTGTTCCTTGTTTGGTTGTGGACTTAGGGTATTCAGGTTATTTGTCCGAAGGTCGTTTGAATCCTAGTTATATATCATGTATACGTGTATAGATATAAAAGGTTACTTCATTCAGTTCAATACCTTTGGGTAGCAAAGGTACACAAACATGTTCATACATTCAAAAGACATTACTAGTAAACTATAATAGGTATAGTTTAGGGAGATACTAATACTATTACTAGAACAGGGAAACATACAATGAGTCAGTTCATACATGAGTCAATAACAAACAAACAATAGATACTATGATGAGAAATAAACAATAGATACTATGATGAGAAACAAACAATAGATACTATGATGAGAAATAAACAATAGAATACTATGATGAGAAACAAACAATACATGCTTGACAGGGAGAGAACACACAATACAGATAGCACATACATATACTAGAACATTATTACATTTATGTGAGCCACGTAACGGGACATGGCACTACCTGTCATGACCGTTTTGTATCCAGAATCTCCTTAAGTGGGCAGCGTATGAGTTTGTGTATAGATCTATACTGGATTGACTATCCTACACCTTGCTGCTTGCTACAGTGGGACTTACAAGTCTACGGGTGCCAAACGTCATTTCTTACGACGTCTTATATCATCATTTTTCTATGAGTCGGTAGCAGGATACAGGCTGATCACATGGTACTTTAAATAACAATTGGTTTAAGGTAGTTAGTAAAGCAGTAGTTACTTAATACAAGACTACAGTACTATTTCATTTTCCCATTACATTAACTTTGTGATCTTCACACAATAAACAATAATGTAAAAACTATATTTTTGGTTAATGATAGTCGGATTTGGGAAAATACACACTCTTACAAGAGACACACACACAGACACTAGATGCCTTGGTAGAAGGCTACTTTTAGTAGGAAACATAGGGTTTTCTAGGGGAGTTCAAAGAATTACAAACTTTTACAAACATATACAATTACAGACTTACAAACACTTTCATGAAAATATAGACATTAATATACTTATGATCTCACCAGCTTTAAAGCTGATAAACTCTTTCAAAATAACTTGTATTCTCAGGTCACCAGTAGACAAGTACCGGTGCCTGGTTTTGAGAAGATGGAGCTCATTCAAGACTCATCTTTTATTTTGATGTATATTTTTGGTGTCTATATGACTTGACAGAACACACTTGTATGAAATTATATTATTAATGCAATGGATGATGTTGTTGCTTGTTTACTACTTTGAATTGTTGTGATACTGAACATGACGTCCTCCACCCCCGAACGATTCCGCCGTTCCGGTTTTGGGGTGTGACAGATTGGTATCAGAGCATTGTTTATAGTGAATCGAGTGTATCAACCCATAAAAGATATATGAACTATAAACACAACGGGATTAAAATACTCGTATAAAGAGTTTATACTTTTAAATAATAAAATATTTAACCAAGTATCCATACCTGCATTCATACCAAAATCAGTGTCACTAGGGCAGAACAAAAGTATTACGATTGTTGGACAACACAAGTAGACTTAGAGACATATAGTCAAAGGTGGGAAGACATAGCCTGATCAACTATGTTATCCGAGGGTTGACTAGCATGTGCCTAAGTGTGGTTGTGAGGTTGCAACAGGTCTAAAAACTTACCAACACTGCTACAATGAGAACAGTAGAACAGAACATAAACTTAAAATACTATAGGAGTATTTTGTGTTACTTTAATTACTTATCTGAGAACTAAAGGTCTTTATTAGTATATCAATAGTTGCTGAGTGGATACGCTAAGGTTATATGTATCTAGGATATCATAGACTTAGAATCTGTGATCTTTGCTTTACTTCCTGTTCCTTGTTTGGTTGTGGGCTTAGATTTAGGGTCACTTATTCGAAGGTCTATCCTGTCTTGGTTACATATGACTTGTATGCACTACGCAAATGTTGAAGTAACTGATAAAGATCATCTTATAATTATCTAATTAGTGCGTCTATTTAGTTATTTCTTTATCTCTTTTCTCGCATAGATGTCATGGCTGGATTCCATATCCCCGGAGACCCGTTCTACCCCAACAACGGCAATGCAGGATGGCTGGGAGAAGAGCCAGAAGATGATCACCCAATCCCATTGGATGGTCATGAAGCTGAAGGATTTTCTGAGGATTCTGACTCAGAGCCAGAAGTCAACAACCTACCCCCAGCTGCTCAGGACCCAAACCTGAATCCTCGTCCAACATTTCAAGGACCCACACCTCTGTGGGCCACAAACTTGAATAGATGGAGTCAGGAACAGGGTCAACCCATTCCCTACAATGGAGACAGAAGCTTCTACAACCTCACAGAGGGAGGTTCAGCTGACAGGGTCCTACCCATCACGGTTCGTAGGATTTCTCGGAACAGGGAACAAGGTCGAGCGACTATCGACCGAGTCATAGAGATTGACGCCAACTCTTGCGTTAACACAGTCCGCATTCGCCAACTAGAGTCTGCTCATGAAAGTACTCAGGTCCGCAATGCAGTTCTGCAGAGGGAACTTGCTGAAACCCAAGCTGAAGTCAGGGAACTTCGAGCTCATCAAGCAAGGTCTGATAGGCGTATGAGGGACATAGAACGTCTACTGTCGGATTCAAGAACTCACTATAGAAGTTCTCGTCGCCGATAGAGTCTCATCGACTTCTCTTTTGGATATAGCCTAGTTTGTGTAAAAACTCTAGTCTAATTTCCTAACTTTGTAAATCTTAGACCTGTTAGGTCTTGATTAGGTGGTAGTCTGTCAAAATTTTCCCATCTTGGTTGATGTAAGACCTACTTCTAGGTCATTTTTCCCGAACTCATTACATCTGTAATTCCAGTATTATTGACAGATATCTAATCTCATGGAAATTATTATCCAAATGCTATCATCTGTTAGTACTAGATCATCCTTCAATCGTGCTATTCAATTGTGCTGTTGGGCTATGGAGAGTTAGTCCATGGGTCATTCTCATCAATTTTCCTATTAAATTCTTATCAATATCTGCATATTTGTAAACTTATAGTTGAAAAATGCCTCCTCGTAAATCAACAAGACGCGATCCTCCCGCACCAACACCACCTGCTCCTCAGATCGATATGGCAGCTCTAAATGCTGCTGTAGCTGCGGCTGTGGCTACAGCCATGGCTCAATATCATTCGTCTGGTTCCACTGGAGGAGGAACTCCGGTTCAATCTACTCATGGTGAAGCTCCTATGCGCTTGAGAGAGTGCTCCTATAAGGACTTCACTAACTGCAAGCCCAAGTCCTTCAGAGGGACTGGCGGAGTCATTGCCCTCTCGCAATGGTTTGAGAAAACCGAATCGGTTTTCGAAATCTGCTCCTGTCCAGAGGGGAGCAAGGTCAAGTTCGCCGCTTGCACCTTTGAAGACAAGGCCCTGACATGGTGGAATAGCCATGTCAAGTCACTATCCCTAATAGTGGCTAATGCTATGGGTTGGGAAGCTCTGAGAGAGCTGATGATTGAGGAGTACTGCCTGTGACAGTCGTCAAAATTCGAGTCGGTTTTAGATTTGACTAAACTTAGTTGCACATATAGGCACTACACATACTAGACTTAGTAACTAGAAGCTAAGTTATAACCTACTAGAAACTTGGAAACAATTAGAATCAATGGATAGTGTGCATAGATTTCACATTGATATGTGAATTCTATAACTACTTAACTGTAGAGACTATCCATATTCGGGTCATTATTTGACTCGAACACCTTTTCATGAATCATATACACGCATCATGCACTTGACCTAGTGGTAGAAATGAGGTCCTAGTCTCGTTGGAACTTAAGTTAGAGTTGAAAACTAGGACTAGTATACTTGATTCCTCAATTTCGCTTGAATCTCGAAACCACTACATAGAATGCCAATAAATCGATAAAAATAAATTACAAACATTATTTATAACTATAAAAGAGTTATAATACCATACGATAATTTGAAGTCTCAAATATTCAATTTATTTTGATATTCAAAGTTTATTAAACTCCAAAACCCTAAAAGCCCTAAAACCTAAATTTTATAAAGTTTAACATCAAGAATTTTATAAAAATAGTTATGAAACTTATAATATTGTCTTAAAATAATTAAATTCAAGGAAAATAAAAATTTAAGTCATTAACATTTACCCTTAGTTTATAAGTCAAAAATCAAGGTTTCATGAGCAAAAACTTGGTTAGGGTGTATATTTTATAAAAAGTTTGATATTTTTATAAAAGAATTGAAAATTTTTATAAAATTAAAAGGGAAGGAGGGAATAATACTCTCAAAACCGTCCACCCTCTTCCCAAGACACCTCCCCTCTTCCCAAAACACATAATCACTCCTTTCTCTCTCACACTCCACTTTCTCTCTCATTTTCTCTCACTTCTCTCTACCTTCACCACTCCATTTCTCTCTTCATTTCTCTATACCCACGAAATTTTCCAGAGAATAAGTCCAAGAACACACCTCAAACTCAAAATCTTCATCATCTAGTGGTGTTCATTAAGGTAGAACACGATTTCCTTTCATTTTCCTCCATGTTTTCAAGGTTTTTCTTGCATTTCCTTCTTCTTCTACACCTTTCTCTTAGAAAATATGTGTGCATGTTTATTCACTTCAGTTTTGATGATGATGGTGGTAGGATTTCACCCAAAAACAACATGCATGTTGTAAATGGTGAAATCCAAGGACCTAAACCTAAGTCAAGATCATGAAAATGCACTTTTTTACAAGTTTTGGTGGAAAGTCACCACATGCACTCTAAGTTTTCTTTCAAAAACGATTTTTGAACATTTCAAACTCATGAATGGTCTTCAAACAAACATGCATGTGATGATCTTCAAGCTTAGATGCTAGACCATCAAAGTATGTTGTTAAAAGCTTTCAAATATGTTCATGAAGGATTTATTTCCAAATAAATATCTAAAACTCCTTTTCTGACCAAATCCAATTTTTCCCAGATTCCCATCAACAAAATGAGATGTTCAACAAATTTTCAGAAAATAATTCATTTTTCTCGAATTATTATAATTATTGAAATAAAATAGGGCAATAAATCATATAAAATACTTTCTGAGGTCTATAAATCCTAGGTAAATTCGTGGATGACCCCTATGCTAAATAATGACCCCACAGTAAATTTCATTGGTTTTTGTTACTGTTTAATATGGTTTTGAATTTTCTTTTTGTTTAGCCCCAATAAATCATAAAACCGCTTTAGAAAATTTGAAAAGGGTATATAATAATTTTCACAGCTTATACTCTCTGTGGAAGACATAGAAAAATATTTTCATCATTTTTCATAATGTATTCCTATTTTTCCCGATTTTTGTATTTATAATGGCCTAAAAATAGAACAAATAGTTCTGCTCGTCCAAAATTCATGAAAATTTACCAGAACACCTTGTAGTACATTAGGAGGCTACATAAAAAGTTTGATGATTTTTCTCTTCTGTATACTATTTTTCTCCTATTTTCTAAGATTAAATACACTTAAATACACAAAATCGGATTTCAGTATATAAAAACCACATTTGGTATTTTTTTCCAGATTATTTACTCTGTAAATGAAGTGTACAAAATTTTTGGTAATTTACTTTAACTGTTTAATAATTATTATTCAATTAATGATTATTTAAGAGGATTAAACAAGGAAAAATAGCAACACTAATTGAAAAATATCTTTTATACTTTTCACAGCTTCTATATATGTAATAACAGTGTTACAAAAATTTTGCACAAATTTGGAAACTATTTTCTATTTATCTCTATTTTTATTAGAATAAATGCATAAAAATCATAAAATTGGGTTAAACAGTTTAGAAACCCCTTTTTATATTTTTCCCAGCTTAGGTATGTGTAATGACATTGTTATAAAAAGTTTGGGTTATTTTCATAACTGATTTCTATTTTTCATGAATTTGTATCTATTTAGAGAATTAAATATGTGAAAAATGGTTATATATATTCATAATCCATGACAATTTATCTAGAAGTCTTTTAGTACATTTAGAACCAAAATCTGATGTTTGGTAATTTTTATTAACTTTTTAGTATTTTTCATGATTTTATGGTTATTCAAGAAACTAAAATCGTGAAAAATAGTCAGACAAATCAAAAATTCAAGAAAATTTATCTTAAGGTCTTTGACTTCAATTAAAACTTAAATGCAAAGTTTGGGAAAGTTTAGAACTAAACTGATTTAGTTTTGAATATTTAATCATTGGAACACCTCTAAAATCTAAAATATTAACATTTCAATAATGGAAATTTTCCACTTAAATTGTTATATAACAATTGATTCTTTGAAACTTAATTTCCACAGAAAAATGTTTGTAACTTATCAATATTAAATTTTGACACATTATTGGCATAATTCTATTGTAGTAGTAAGTATACTAGTGTTAGATTTCGATTAGAGACTCACTAGCGAATACCATTATTGTAGGAATCGGTAGTGGTACACGTGGAACGTAGTTCAAGGCACCATTTGCATCATCTAAATGCATTGTGAGTATTCACGCACTCCCCTATTTTCAGTTTTTATGTTTTGGGGTGGAAAAGCATGTCCCGAAAAACTATTATTTGCATGTTGTATTTAAATCGATTTATATCAAACATGATTGCTATTGTATTGCTATGTCTCTGTATGTATGTCTACGCAACACAGAACATGAGAACTTATCGTACTAAGGCCCTTCCCTTATCTCTAACCATTAACTCTTTGAGCCAATGGTCATTATGGATAGCGCTATTAGGAATTGACAACTCCTCACTCGCCCTATTGCTGGAGTGCATGATACCATATTCATCTATGGAACGATAAGCATAGATCTTGATAGGGCTTCAGTCATAGGTTTGGTTGAGACTCATTGTTTGCTCATACACATACAAACTCGTTACTTATTATAGCAATAAACTTGTTTATTAATTATAGCAATAAACTTTGTTTCTCATTACAACAACGAACTGTTATTACTGAAAACTTATATACATGTTTTAGCAATGAAATTGTTTGCTCCTTGTAGCAACGAAATTGATTGCTCATTTTAGCAATGAAACTTGTTTACTCATTTGAGTAACGAACTTTATCTTCCATGAGAATATGAATGTTGCATCTTATTTGGGCAACATACCTTATCTCTCATGATGACAAAGAACTTTGTTTTTACAAACTTATTTACTCATTTTAACAATATACTTTTATTATTGAAAACTTTTATCAAAACTTTGATTTCAATTCATGGAACCAATATTATTTTGTTTATCTGTGAGTACTCACCAACTATTTTTATAGTTGACGCTCGTTTTACATGCTTTTTCAGGAATCATCGAGTAAGTGGCACTTAGGGACACTTCACTTTTAGGAGCATTCGCATGTGTTGTATTTCAATTTACATTGTAATTTCTTTTAAAAGTTGTTCAAACCCATTGTGAATTTGTAATGATTTTTAATACTATGGTTGGTGTTGTCTTTTAACTTTTGCGATGAAACCCTTTGTACTGCCACGCCCTGTGTTTCCGCTTTAGCGGGGTGTGACAGAAAATGGTATCAGAGCCGAAGGTTATAGAGAATACCGGTTTTCCTTTGGAGAACCACAACTATAGCCAAAAAATTTCTAAGCGTTTTTAAAATACTGAATAGACTACTGGTATAACTAATTCGAGTACGCATTATCAGACTTTAATTAAGTATAGCCTGGCCAACTATGCTTAATTAAGGAAACTTAATGTGAGGCTTGAAACGGTTATAGTAGAATTATGTTCAAAACGATTTTCAACTTAAACTTTTGAAAAACAAAATTTTTCAGTGTGCGTACGGGTATTGCATATTATAGGCATTCATCTAGATACACTTAGAAACTAAGTGCACTTTTATAACAATGCCTTTATTTAGAAATAATCTTATCCCTTATCAAGTGCTAGGTTAACCACTTAGGTTATATCACTAGCCACTCTAGGAGCAATGCACTTAGTACTGAGAATGAGTATTCCTCGGTAGCTGTTGACTTTAGATGTAAGGTTAGTAGCTAGATACACACTAGTAATAATCTTAAGTCGAAACCTATACCAACTATACCTCAGTACCTCTTCATCGTCTTCGTACTATAGCTACAACTAGGAAAGCCTTCCGATACCGACACAGATGAAAATTGGAGCATCACGTAAGGAGGTAGATGAGTCGCCACTAAGTAATCACTTGTATACCATTGGTAGGCATTCCGGATTCAACTCACGAGGAGATACGGAGGTTTAACCCATACGTGAGACCTTATTACTACGTTACGACTTAGCTCTAGGTTGTTTCCACCTTGAGCTTAAAACTTAACATAAGATGTCCCTTTGACCTCTATAAAAGGTCGTAAACTACATTGACACCATAAAACGTTTTTCAAACAATTTTCTTGTCCTTTATCTTTGGGAAAAAGACATCGGTACTCGTCTTATACTCGCCTTGTACTCGCCTTAGTATTTAGGTACGATCAGCTACACTAACATACTTATTCCTTACTTCTTAATCTTCCATCGAAAAATTATTTCGCTTCATCAGTTTTATTTATCATTGTCAAAATATTTTATAACCACTTCATTCAACTTAGTAGACATTTCCTAACAATGTAAGCCATATTCTTGCTAAAAAAAAAACTTTTGACAACTTGCTTTAATTTAACACTTTTCTTCAAAACTCAATTTAACCAATATTTGTTTTAACATTGCTATTTCAATTTCATTTCAATCCATTTCAATGGATATATGTGCTTTTAAGGGCATATACACCATTTTAAACCTTGCTTACCATTTTGGCACCTTTTCGAAAAACTTAGAAACATTTTCTTTTATAAAAGTGTTTAAACTTTATGCTATAAAACTTAAACATATGACGTTAAAGTTCATATTATGTGTAAAAGCTTCATCGGATCTTCAAACCACTTTTGTTTTAAGACTTTTGACTACCTTCTCATTTAGGCATTGTACTTTACTTAAATGTGTTTTCTTGAAACCCAACACGGTATTTTTACAACTTTCTAATTTAAACAAGTTTATAAGAAATCTCTAATTCCTACATTTCCAACATACCTCATTTTTTTTATTTTATTTCAAATTAGTTTTATAATTTGTAAAGTTTCTAAAATTTAAAGAATTGAAAACTTAGTGTTCACTTTTAAATTTCCAGTGAGGCACTTTCAAATAAAAAAAGTAATTATTCTTTTAAATATATTAAGTATTTACCTTATCCGTTTTAACCATTATTGGACCCCAGTAAAAAAAAGTCAAAATTGTCAAATTTTCAATTGCCATTTGTAGGGCTTCTTCTTTTTCACAAATGAAGTTTAACTTAATATGTAACTTATGAATTTTTAGCAATCCTTAGCAAACACTTTAGAACTCCCACATGTCTATTTAATCATCAATATACATCAAATATTGAAGTTTGAAATATATCTCAACTTGGTTTTAAATCTACCTATAGGTATTGTTCTAATAATTTGAACAATAGCAATCATTGCCGCCGCTATCTTCCTTTTTCTTTCCCCCCGAACTTGATTTCTCGCTCTCATTCTGATTTTAGATCTCGCACGCCATAATATTAACATAATATATCGTCTAACTTTGTTTCTGTCTATTTTGCTTCTCCTGGTTTCATGTTCGTATACATAAAGACTAGAAGTCTACCCTTTCGTTTTGAGCGATTAATACGTGTATAGTCATGAGGCATACCTTTGATTTAGTCAACTTGGATATATTCAATTACGCCTTTTATCATATATATCTTGTTTTTATTTTGAAATCTACTATAAACAAGTGATCTTTATTTACATTTGCTCTTTCGTTCTAAGTTCGGAAACTTGATATAAAATGCAATTTTCATTGTATTTTTCCTTATAATTAATACACAAGATGAATACTCTTATGCTTATCATTTTTCTATATTCGAAAATTATATGTGAAGGATATGTTTCCTTATGTTCTTCTTTTCTTTAAATACATCAAAAGTTTTGTATTTTACGATTATCTATTCTCTAAATGATTGTTTTTATAGAAACACTAGACTATGAATGCACTATTTTCAATGATCGATATTTTTACACCTTTCTTAAAATAGTATTTTACTTTGCAATTTTCAGTGAGTTCCTAAACTCTCAAACTTGTTTTCATAAGTATTCTGACTCCTCGTAAACTTGAATTTGTCCTGACTTTGACAATTGGACAATTTCTCAAAAGTTTAATACACATATTTCTATACAAATTCCTTTAATGATGTCTTAAACCTTTAACCTTAATTAATCTTTATATTATTTCACTACTTTGTTGGATCGCCACACATGTATCTTCATTATCTTGGAATTATTACACATTTTGATAATAGTGAGATTATTTATCATTTATAAACACAGATTTTGATAACAGTGAGATTTTTATCACTTCTAAGCACTTAAAATGCTATCTACACAATGTGATTTAATTTATCATAAACTTTCACCGCCTTCATTAGAAACAATGACTCTCTAATTATATATACTCTTCGAATATAGTTCTATTATTGTAAGAGTAACCGTAGTAGTAATTATAGTCTCGGAGATCCTCAATCATTTCGTAATTTATTTTGTGGACGACACTTAAATAGCCTTTACATTTGAGATGTACCAAAACTTCGTTGCCTACCCTTAGTACGTATTTTTAGGAACTTACGCTCGATCGCTTCCCTTTCATTCGTGCTACCCCTTCTTATTTCGAAATATATCTTTTCCAGAGGTAATAGCTAACCCGGAAGTGAACAAATTGTTCCTAATCTCTTCTTTACTAGGCGGCGAATTTACACTTAGTGCTAATTTAGAATGCGGATTTAACGCTTAGTGCAGTTGGTGCTTCAGCAAAACTTCTACCGCTCTCTTAATTTAGATAATATCTAACTAGATGATCATTTTCGAATAGGTCGCTATGGTTGGATCATGATTCCACGACCCAAATTTTCCATAATCTAGATGAAAGAACTCGAATTAAGGAAACACTAACTTGACTATAGCTAAAGAATTGGGCTCTTCCTTTGAGGAAATAAACCCAAAATAATCTAAGAACACTTCAAGTCACCACCTCCCGAACGATACAATTGTATTCGGCTGAGTTCTAATAGAATACGTCACGAATTTAATTTCGGGACGAAATTCTTTCAACCGGGGGAGACTGTGACAGTCGTCAAAATTCGAGTCAGTTTTAGATTTGACTAAACTTAGTTGCACATATAGGCACTACACATACTAGACTTAGTAACTAGAAGCTAAGTTATAACCTACTAGAAACTTGGAAACAATTAGAATCAATGGATAGTGTGCATAGATTTCACATTGATATGTGAATTCTATAACTACTTAACTGTAGAGACTATCCATATTCGGGTCATTCTTTGACTCGAACACCTTTTCATGAATCATATACACGCATCATGCACTTGACCTAGTGGTAGAAATGAGGTCCTAGTCTCGTTGGAACTTAAGTTAGAGTTGAAAACTAGGACTAGTATACTTGATTCCTTAATTTCGCTTTAATCTCGAAACCACTACATAGAATGCCAATAAATCGATAAAAATAAATTACAAACATTATTTATAACTATAAAAGAGTTATAATACCATACGATAATTTGAAGTCTCAAATATTCAATTTATTTTGATATTCAAAGTTTATTAAACTCCAAAACCCTAAAAGCCCTAAAACCTAAATTTTATAAAGTTTAACATCAAGAATTTTATAAAAATAGTTATGAAACTTATAGTATTATCTTAAAATAATTAAATTCAAGGAAATATAATCAAGGAAAATAAAAATTTAAGTCATTAACATTTACCCTTAATTTATAAGTCAAAAATCAAGGTTTCATGAGCAAAAACTTGGTTAGGGTGTATATTTTATAAAAAGTTTGATATTTTTATAAAAGAATTGAAAATTTTTATAAAATTAAAAGGGAAGGAGGGAATAATACTCTCAAAACCGTCCACCCTCTTCCCAAGACACCTCCCCTCTTCCCAAAACACATAATCACTCCTTTCTCTCTCACACTCCACTTTCTCTCTCATTTTCTCTCACTTCTCTCTACCTTCACCACTCCATTTCTCTCTTCATTTCTTTATACCCACGAAATTTTCCAGAGAATAAGTCCAAGAACACACCTCAAACTCAAAATCTTCATCATCTAGTGGTGTTCATTAAGGTAGAACACGATTTCCTTTCATTTTCCTCCATGTTTTCAAGGTTTTTCTTGCATTTCCTTCTTCTTCTACACCTTTCTCTTAGAAAATATGTGTGCATGTTCATTCACTTCAGTTTTGATGATGATGGTGGTAGGATTTCACCCAAAAACAATATGCATGTTGTAAATGGTGAAATCCAAGGACCTAAACCTAAGTCAAGATCATGAAAATGCACTTTTCTACAAGTTTTGGTGGAAAATCACCACATGCACTCTAAGTTTTCTTTCAAAAACGATTTTTGAACATTTCAAACTCATGAATGGTCTTCAAACAAACATGCATGTGATGATCTTCAAGCTTAGATGCTAGACCATCAAAGTATGTTGTTAAAAGCTTTCAAATATGTTCATGAAGGATTTATTTCCAAATAAATATCTAAAACTCCTTTTCTGACCAAATCCGATTTTTCCCAGATTCCCATCAACAAAATGAGATGTTCAACAAATTTTCAGAAAATAATTCATTTTTCTCGAATTATTATAATTATTGAAATAAAATAGGGCAATAAATCAAATAAAATACTTTATGAGGTCTATAAATCCTAGGTAAATTCGTGGATGACCCCTATGCTAAATAATGACCCCACAGTAAATTTCATCGGTTTTTGTTACTGTTTAATATGGTTTTGAATTTTCTTTTTGTTTAGCCCCAATAAATCATAAAACCGCTTTAGAAATTTTGAAAAGGGTATATAATAATTTTCGCAGCATATACTCTCTGCGGAAGACTTAGAAACATATTTTCATAATTTTTCATAATGTATTCCTATTTTTCCCCGATTTTTGTACTTATAATGGCCTAAAAATAGAACAAATAGTTCTGCTCATCCAAAATTCATGAAAATTTACCAGAACACCTTGAAGTACATTAGGAGGCTACATAAAAATTTTGATTATTTTTCTCTTCTGTATACTATTTTTCTCCTATTTTCTAAGATTAAATACACAAAATCGGATTTCAGTATATAAAAACCACATTTGGTATTTTTTCCAGATTATTTACTCTGTAAATGAAGTGTACAAAATTTTTGGTAATTTACTTTAACTGTTTAATAATTATTATTCAATTAATGATTATTTAAGAGGATTAAACAAGGAAAAATAGCAACACTAATTGAAAAATATCTTTTATACTTTTCACAGCTTCTATATATGTAATAACAGTGTTACAAAAATTTTGGACAAATTTGGAAACTGTTTTCTATTTATCTCTATTTTTATTAGAATAAATGCATAAAAATAATAAAATTGGGTTAAACAGTTTAGAAACCCCTTTTTATATTTTTCCCAGCTTAGGTATGTGTAATGACATTGTTATAAAAAGTTTGGGGTATTTTCTGATGGGTTTTTGAGCATTCTAACACTTCCTAAGTGTACATGCAACCCTAATAACCTTGAATCTACATTTTCTCTATATACATGCAAATTTCCTTTTCAAGGTTATTTCCTAACTAGCATGGCATGGGGATTACATAAAACATAAAAACTAGTAGAAATACATACCTTGTTGTTGCTTGGATTCCTTCAAGACTTTGTGAGCCTAGCACCCCAAATGTTGTGCCTCAAATGCTTCACACAACACCACAAGACTTGGAATAACTTGAGAGAATGTCACTTAGCCTCAAAATCGGTTATGCCCTCTCTAGTAACACTAGGTCCACTAGCCCACCATTTTGCTAGCCATAGGGTTCCTTTTATAGTGTTGTCACAATTAGGGTTTACACATGAATGCCCTTAATTGTCAGGACTCTTGATTTCTCATGACCCATGGGTTTGTAACTCCCATGGACTATCCATGGAGCTCCATATGGTTATAACCAAACCCATAAACCATGGATCATTAATCCACCATAAAAGAATTGATGATTTTCATAATCAACCCTATATATTTAATTAGTCTCACTTTGATCACCAAATTAATACTAGATTAATACTTGATCAATACTAATTAAATAATACTATTATTAATATATTAGAACTTATAATATATTAATAATCATAAGTGCCTTATTCTCTCATTTAGTCTATCCAAGTATTGCAATGCCATGCAACCCAAATGGACCATGCCGGGTCGGGTCAAGTACATACCAAATAAAGTTATGGACTTAGACACTATATCCAACAGTCTCCCACTTGGATAAGTCTAATAACTATATTTGCAAATATGACTTCAAAATCCGACTAGCAATCGTAGCTCTTTCAAAGTCTCTCGGAACTGAGATGATGAGGATACGCCATTTAAGATAAGTGATCATATAATCCTCTGTTCTCATGATATCAGCCGGACAAACACATGGAACATGGTCTTACTTATTGTCCAGCATTTGTTTCTCGATCTCTGATTTGTTTCGACATAGAACTAAATTGAACACATCAATTAGGTTCTGACCGGGCCCGGTACATAGGTCAAAACCAAATCATCGAGGGGCCCAGATATCGCTTCTATTTCTAGAAGGAACAGATAAACTTCGACTGATATGCTTGTACTAACTACTTGTTGAATTATTCACAAAGGCACGTTTTATAACATCGAGCTACCAATGCGTTTTCGTACAATCAATGAATAACCAACTCATATCTCTAGGTTTGAAGATTTATATGATATTACCGTCTCACGATCACTCGAGATAAATTCCATGAAGTGATGCAAGTGAGCGTGGGTTGGATCCAATACTCAGCCCTTATGAGTACTCATGAATGTTGTAGCAACCATTGCATTGTCCAAAGCACTTTTAGACAAATCATACAGGCCAAATTCATGACAGTCTTAAATCAATACTTACTTCCAAAGTTTGACTGACTGTGGATGGTTTGAATAATAACATAATTATTCTGGAAGTAAAAACATGCAAAATTGAAACACAGTAAACAATCAACACAAGATAGTAACACCTTACTCATAAATAAATAACAACTTTTATTTATCATCAAATGTCAATTACATTTTACAAGTTTCAGGAATCTAATTATTGAAACTAATATCATCCTTCAGCCCAATGCGCCTCGCATGCTGTAAATGCTTAACCCTGCTCAGTCCCTTCGTGAGGGGATTTGCCGGGTTCTCATCTTATGATACCCTCTTAGCCACGGGGAGTCCTTCTTCTATTCGATGTCTGATGAAATGGTATTTTCTGTCAATGTGCCTAGATCTCCCATGATCTCTCGGTTCCTTAGCCAAAGCAACCGCACTTTCATTGTCACATAAAATTTCCATTGGCTCCTTTATAGCTGGTACAACTCCAAGGTCTCCGATGAAGTTCTTTAGGCATATCGCCTCCTTAACTGCTTCACTTGCTGCTATGTACTCTGATTCACAAGTAGAATCAGCTACTGTCTCCTGCATGGAACTTTTCCAAGTAATTGCCCCTCCAGTTAGGATAAAGACCCAACCTGACTGAGAGCGGAAATTATCCCTATCAGTCTGGAAGCTAGCATCGCTATATCCTTCCACTCTCAAGTCATCACTGCCTCCGAGGGTAAGGACCCAATCCTTAGTCCTCCGCATATACTTGAGAATGTTCTTTACCGCTGTCCAGTGTGCATTGCCAGGGTTCCCTTGATATCTACTGACCATGCTCAAAGCAAAGGCCACATCAGGGCGAGTACAAGTCATAGCATACATGATCGACCCCACAGCGGAAGCATATGGTATTTGACTCATCTCAGCTATCTCAGCCTCTGTACTCGGACTCTGAGTCTTACTCAGCTTGGCATTACTCTGGATTGGTAATTCTCCTTTCTTGGAATCTTGCATACTGAACCTCTTCAGTACCTTATCCACATAAGTACTTTGACTAAGTCCAACTAGTCTCTTACTCCTATCTCTCAATATCCTTATCTCTAGGATATAGGCAGCTTCCCCAAGGTCCTTCATAGCGAAACACTTCCCAAGCCAGGACTTAACCTCCTGCAAGGTTGGGATGTCGTTTCCTATGAGAAGTATGTCATCCACATACAACACCAAGAAGCTAACTATGCTCCCACTAGCCCTGACATACACATAAGACTCATCCTCACTCCTAGAAAAGCCAAACTCTTTGACTTTCTCATCAAAGCAAAGATTCCATCTGCGAGATGCTTGTTTCAATCCATAAATGGATTTATCAAGCTTACACACTCTATTAGGGTATCTTGTATCGACAAAACCCTCTGGTTGAGCCATGTAAACATCCTCAGCCAACTTTCCATTAAGGAAAGCGGTTTTGACATCTATTTGCCATATTTCATAATCATGAAATGCAGCTATGGCTAACAATACTCTAATAGACTTAATCTTAGCTACTGGTGAGAAGGTCTCATCATAGTCAACTCCCGGAGTTTGAGTAAAGCCCTTCGCAACCAGTCGCGCTTTATAAGTGTGTATCTTCTCATCCATGTCGGTCTTCTTCTTGAAGATCCATTTGCACCCAACTGTCTTACGACCTGGTACATTGTCAACCAAGTTCCAAACTTGATTGTCATACATGGACTGAATCTCGCTCTCCATAGCCTCCTTCCATTTAGCAGACTCAGGGCCTGCCATGGCTTCCCTGTAATTATTAGGTTCATCCAAATCTATTAGTGTACTATCACTAATAAATGTATCACCTTCAGTGGTGATGTGATAACCATAATAAAAAATCAGGTGTGTTCCTCACCCTAGTTGAACGTCTTGGAGGTACAGACTCATCTATCGGATCAACAGGAGTGTCCTCCTCAGGTTGGTCGATAGCATTTGAGGTTCCTTCACCACTTGACTCTTGAAGCTCTTCAAGGTCAATTTGCCTCCCACTGTCCCCTTGGCTTATGAATTCTCTCTCACGAAAGACTCCTCTTCTTGCTACAAAAACCGCATTATCACTGGGTCTGTAGAAGAGGTAACCAAAGGATCTCTGTGGGTAGCCGATGTAAATACACCTCTCACTTCGAGGTTCAAGCTTATCATGAGTCTCACGCCTCACGAAAGCTTCACAACCCCAAATTGTGATGTGGTCCAAATTGGGAACTTTCCTAGTCCACATCTCGTGAGGTGTTTTGGCAACCTTTTTAGTAGGGACTAGATTAAGGATATGGGCGGCAGTCTCTAAGGCATACCCCCAGAAAGAGATTGGTAACGAAGCTCGACTCATCATGGAACGAACCATATCCAGCAAGGTTCGATTGCGCCTCTCAGCTACACCATTCAGCTGTGGTGTTCTAGGAGGTGTCAATTGTGAGACAATCCCACATTCCTTAAGATAGTCAAGGAACTCAATGCTAAGATACTCTCCTCCCCGATCGGATCAGAGCATCTTGATGTTCCTGCCCAATTGATTCTCCACTTCCTGCTTAAACTCTTTGAACTTTTCAAAGGTTTCTGACTTATGCTTGATTAAGTAAATATATCCATATCTACTGTAATCATCAGTAAAAGTCACATAATAGCGATTAGCATCCCTTGTAGCAACTCTGAAGGGCCCATACACATCCGTGTGTACAAGGTCCAACAAACCTTCACCCCTATCACAAGTACCTGTGAAGGGTGACTTTGTCATTTTTCCAAGTAAACAAGACTCGCAACTATCATCTGACTTGAGGTCAAATGATTCCAAGACTTCAGACTTTTGGAGTTGGCCTATGCGCTTCTTGTTAACATGTACAAGACGACAATGCCACAAGGATGCTTTATCCAAGATATCTGAAGAATCAATATACAACACATTATTTCCTAGATTGTCTACAACATTCACGGCTTCATATACACCATCACAAGGTAATGCTTTAAAGTAAAATACATCATTGTAATAAACATTAATAGCACCATTTTTATTATCAAATGAAAATGAAAAACCTTGTTTGTACAAGCCATGAAAAGAAATAATATTTCTCGCCATTTCGGGCGAGTAACAATACTTATTCAAATCTAACATTAACCCATTATTAAGCAATAAAGAATAAAATCCTATCTTGGTAACAGGTGATGCTTTCCTGTTGCCCATGACTAAGTTTATCCTCTCGTGCTCCACTTGCTCACTTCTTCTTAGTGCCTGCAAATCAGTACAGATGTGAATACCATAACCTGTATCAAGCACCCAAGAATTAGCATTAGATGAGTTATTAGAAAATATTGTGTAAATACCTGCATGGGTGGGTTTAACCTTCCCATCCTTTACATCTTGCAGATATTTAGGGCAACTTCGCTCGAAGTGTCCCTTATCCTGGCAATAGAAGCACTGTGCTTCCTTTGGTTTTGAAGAAGGAGTAATGGGACCTTTCTTTGTCCCACTTGAAGAGGAACCATCAAGAGTCTTACCCTTGGTACCCTTCAAAGGGCTTTTCCTCTTCTTACCTTTTCCCTGCCCAATAGCCAGAACAGGGGCTGTTGAAGGAGTAGAAGTAGCAAGCGCTTTACCCTTAAGGCCATTTTCAGCTGTCCTTAAGAGTCCTTGAAGTTTGCTAAGTGTGACTTCCTCCTTGTTCATATGATAAGTCATACGAAACTGATCATAACTTGGAGGTAAGGAATGGAGAATGATGTCAATCGCCATTTCCTCAGGAAAGTCAACATTTACCTTCAGCAACCGGTCAACGAACCTTTGCATCTTCTGTAAGTGACCGGTGATGGGTTCACCATCCTTCATCCTTGCGGTTATCATGGAGGAGATGATTTCATACCTCTCCTGATGCGCGCTCTGATGGTACCTTTCCATCAGATCTAGGTGCATCTCATAGGGGTAGAAATCTTCATAGGATTTTTGAAGTTCAGGAGTCATGGTGGCCATCATGATGCATGCTACTTTAGTAGCATCCTTTTCATGTTCAACAAACTCCGCTAACTCTTCAGGAGTAGCAGTGGCTTCATTCACAACCTTAAGCTCCTTATCGAGGACATATTCTTTGTCCTCATTGCGGGTAATCATTCTGATGTTTCTGATCCACTCATTGAAATTGGATCCATCAAAGATCACCTTACCACACAAGTTCATAAGGGAAAAGGAGCCTGTTGGGTTTGAGCCAGAAGCATTGTTGGAAGACATTTGAAAGGAAAGAAAGACAAGTTTCATTAGATTAGGAATCCTTAATAATTCACCCAAATGAAATATTAAGGCTAGGACCCAACAAACTATTTATAGTTGGAAGAGGGATGTCGTAATCCATACTATAAAATATTTGAAGGTAGGTAAATGACGATTTACCAATTTCCACCATAAGAACGAAATATTTTATTATTAGGTTTTATTGGTTTTGAAACTCCTAGATCTTTTGAGATACATTGAACTTTTCAATGGCATGTTTGAATCTCGATTGTGCCCTCTCAAGCTTGTGACTGGGATGCCGAGGATCACAAACAAGGTGTGAATAACCATACAAATTGACTTGGTACCCTCAACAATATTACCTAATCGATGTGCCGGTTAACCACACACGCTCCACCGATCTATAATAAAGTCAAGTTACCCTTTGCCACTCTTACTAGTCCATGTTAGTGTGTCGGTTAACCACACACGCTCCACTAACGACTTGGTAAGGTACAAAGTGTAATTTTATGGGCTAGCACCAATTTCACATTTTCCTAAAGTAACTAAGATTGGGAATTTATAATGTATAGTTACTTTATAATTCATTATACTTTTAACGAGTATTTAAAGTCGTATCCTACCCGTTCGGCTAACGACCCTCCACCGATCAAGGAAGCGGTGGGTGAGAGTGGACACCCATTAAGTCACCATTTTATAGGCAACAACCTTATACCCCCCTTATAGACCGGCTTCGTGAATGAGGCCTACTAACGGTAAGAATGACATATTCTTATACATATCTATATAATAAAATTATAATAATAGTATAAGTGTTGATTTTTAAACTTTTTAAAAATCTAAGGTTTAATTTGGAATTAAAGTATTAAAGTGTAAGACTTTTCAAATTCCAAAACTTGAGGGCAAGGTTTGAAACTATTCCAAGTCTCTTCAATTTGTAACTTATGAGTTTTAATGATTCATAAAAATGAAGACTCTTCATTTTATGAAACCTCTTTAGTTCTTTAATCATAATTAAAAGAAGTGACTCTTGGTTATCCATAACTTGAGGACAAGTTATGGACACCATCATTTCCATTAAGATCATGAATTAAACATACATGGAGGTTACATATAATTCCTATGATCTTCTAAAAACTCATAAGAACACAAATTCATGTCAAGCAATTTCAAGAAATCATATAACTATATACAATACCTGAAAATTGATAAAAGCCATGTAAAATGGGTTAACATAATCATTATCATCTTAAAAAACAGATTTTACAAGTCCAAAACAGATTGGGATAATGATCTTAATCCATTTCCAGCAACAAAACTCGAAAAAAACTGCCCAGCACGCTCCTACTCGCCGAGTGCATTATTCTACTCGGCGAGTAGAATGAATTTGTTCATGGACTCGGCGAGTCCTCCCCATGGACTCAGCGAGTCCAGTCGTCAGAATGCATAATTTTCGATTTTTAAGCAGTTTTGCATCAAGTATACAGAAAACAATCCTAGGCTCTGATACCACTGATGGGTTTTTGAGCATTCTAACACTTCCTAAGTGTACATGCAACCCTAATAACCTTGAATCTATGTTTTCTCTATATACATGCAAATTTCCTTTTCAAGGCTATTTCCTAACTAGCATGGCATGGGGATTACATAAAACATAAAAACTAGTAGAAATACATACCTTGTTGTTGCTTGGATTCCTTCAAGACTTTGTGAGCCTAACACCCCAAATGTTGTGCCTCAAATGCTTCACACAACACCACAAGACTTGGAATAACTTAAGAGAATGTCACTTAGCCTCAAAATCGGTTATGCCCTCTCTAGTAACACTAGGTCCACTAGCCCACCATTTTGCTAGCCATAGGGTTCCTTTTATAGTGTTGTCACAATTAGGGTTTACACATGAATGCCCTTAATTGTCATGACTCTTGATTTCTCATGACCCATGGGTTTGTAACTCCCATGGACTATCCATGGAGCTCCATATGGTTATAACCAAACCCATAAACCATGGATCATTAATCCACCATAAAAGAATTGATGATTGTCATAATCAACCTTATATATTTAATTAGTCTCACTTTGATCACCAAATTAATACTAGATTAATACTTGATCAATACAAATTAAATAATACTATTATTAATATATTAGAACTTATAATATATTAATAATCATAAGTGCCTTATTCTCTCATTTAGTCTATCCAAGTATTGCAATGCCATGCAACCCAAATGGACCATGCCGGGTCGGGTCAAGTACATACCAAATAAAGTTATGGACTTAGACACTATATCCAACATTTTCATAACTGATTTCTATTTTTCATGAATTTGTATCTATTTAGAGAATTAAATATGTGAAAAATGGTTATACATATTCATAATCCATGACAATTTATCTAGAAGTCTTTTAGTACATTTAGAACCAAAATCTGAAGTTTGGTAATTTTTATTAACTTTTTAGTATTTTTCATGATTTTATGGTTATTCAAGAAACTAAAATCGTGAAAAATAGTCAGACAAATCAAAAATTCAAGAAAATTTATCTTAAGGTCTTTGACTTCAATTAAAACTTAAATGCAAAGTTTGGGAAAGTTTAGAACTAAACTGATTTAGTTTTGAATATTTAATCATTGGAACACCTCTAAAATCTAAAATATTAACATTTCAATAATGGAAATTTTCCACTTAAATTGTTATATAACAATTGATTCTTTGAAACTTAATTTCCACAGAAAAATGTTTGTAACTTATCAATATTAAATTTTGACACATTATTGGCATAATTCTATTGTAGTAGTAAGTATACTAGTGTTAGATTTCGATTAGAGACTCACTAGCGAATACCATTATTGTAGGAATCGGTAGTGGTACACGTGGAACGTAGTTCAAGGCACCATTTGCATCATCTAAATGCATTGTGAGTATTCACGCACTCCCCTATTTTCAGTTTTTATGTTTTGGGGTGGAAAAGCATGTCCCGAAAAACTATTATTTGCATGTTGTATTTAAATCGATTTATATCAAACATGATTGCTATTGTATTGCTATGTCTCTGTATGTATGTCTATGCAACACGGAACATGAGAACTTATCGTATTAAGGCCCTTCCCTTATCTCTAACCATTAACTCTTTGAGCCAATGGTCATTATGGATAGCGCTATTAGGAATTGACAACACCTCACTCGCCCTATTGCTGGAGTGCATGATACCATATTCATCTATGGAACGATAAGCATAGATCTTGATAGGGCTTCAGTCATAGGTTTGGTTGAGACTCATTGTTTGCTCATACACATACAAACTCGTTACTTATTATAGCAATAAACTTGTTTATTAATTATAGCAATGAACTTTGTTTCTCATTACAACAACGAACTGTTATTACTGAAAACTTATATACATGTTTTAGCAATGAAATTGTTTGCTCCTTGTAGCAACGAAATTGATTGCTCATTTTAGCAATGAAACTTGTTTACTCGTTTGAGTAACGAACTTTATCTTCCATGAGAATATGAATGTTGCATCTTATTTGGGCAACATACCTTATCTCTCATGATGACAAAGAACTTTGTTTTTACAAACTTATTTACTCATTTTAACAATATACTTTTATTATTGAAAACTTTTATCAAAACTTTGATTTCAATTCATGGAACCAGTATTATTTTGTTTATCTGTGAGTACTCACCAACTATTTTTATAGTTGACGCTCGTTTTACATGCTTTTTCAAGAATCATCGAGTAAGTGGCACTTAGGGACACTTCACTTTTAGAGCATTCGCATGTGTTGTATTTTAATTTACATTGTAATTTATTTTAAAAGTTGTTCAAACCCATTGTGAATTTGTAATGATTTTTAATACTATGGTTGGTGTTGTCTTTTAACTTTTGCGATGAAACCCTTTGTACTGCCACGCCCTGTGTTTCCGCTTTAGCTGGGTGTGACACTGCCCGAGGTGCGAAATCCAAAAACTAGAGGAGGAACTGTGGAGCCTAACCATGAAGGGCTCCGACATAGTCTCTTATACCGCCAGGTTTTGTGAACTGGTGGCCCTCTGTCCCAACATGGTTCATACAAAGGGAAAGAAGATAGAGAGATACATATGGGGGCTGATGCCACCATTCCAGGGAAATATTTTGGCTTCAAACCCCACTACATTTGATAGTGCCAAGTGATTGGCACAACGGCTTATTGACCATGAGGTTCGTACCCCGGCCACAACAACAACCCTGGCCAACTCAGAACCCGCCAGAACCGCTGATTCCAAGCGAAAGTTCTAGGATGACAAAAAGAAGAAGAAGGCTGCTAAAAAGCAGCAGATCGTGGCAGTACATGCTGCGATAACACCTGCCATTGCTGCTGCTCCGACAAAGCAGTATGCTGGAAGTTTGCCCAAGTGCAACAATTGCAACTTCCACCACGCAGGAGCCTACCGGGAAATGCAGTGTTTGAACTGCAATAGGAAGGGGCACACTGCCCGTTTCTACAAAGCTCCGGCGAGGCCAATCACCCAAGTCCTCGGCGCTGGTGTGGGTCAAGCTTGCTACGGTTATGGCGAGGTGGGCCACTACAAAAGGAACTGCCCGAAGGCAGGGAATGCCGGTGGAGTGGAAAGAGTTCTGGACATAGGCCACGAGGAAGCGATCGCCGACCCCACAATGGTCACGGGTACGTTTCTCCTCGATAACTCTTATGCATGCATACTATTTGATAGTGGAGCGGAGAGGAGTTTCGTGAACCAAAAATTTGCTCATTTACTTAAGCAAAAATCACGAGCACTTAAAGAACCGTTCACTGTAGAAATGGCTAATGGAAAGACGGAGAGCACTAGCAATATATTCATAGGGTGTACCCTAACTCTAGATAGCCATTCATTTTCGATCGACCTCATGCCGGTCTCAATTAAAAGTTTCGACGTCATTATCGGCATGGATTGGTTCAGTCTTCATCATGCCGACATCATGTGTTATGAAAAGGCTGTTCGCCTTAATCTGCCGTCTGACGAAACTCTAGTAGTATATGGCGACAAACCCGACACGAACCTTCGTATCATCTCGAGCGTTGAAGCTCAGAAATTCTTGCGAAAGGAATGTCGCGCATTCCTTGCTCACGTGGTCGATGTGATCCAAGAAACGAAAGACATTCAGAACATTCCAGTAGTACGCGACTTTCCCGACATCTTTCCGGAAGAACTCCCAGGATTACCTCCGCAACGTCAAGTCGAGTTCAGAATCGACTTAGTTCCAGGGGCTACCCCCGTAGCCAAATCGCCCTATCGTCTAGCACCTGCAGAGATGCAAGAACTGTCCTGTTAACTTAACGAACTGCTCAACAAGGGCTTTATAAGACCAAGCTTCTCACCCTGGGGAGCTCCAGTCTTGTTCGTCAAGAAGAAAGACGGATCGTTTCGTATGTGCATCGACTACAGGGAGCTAAACAAACTGACCGTTAAAAATCGTTATCCTTTGCCTCGTATTGACGATTTATTTGACCAACTTCAAGGGGCGAATTTCTTTTCAAAAATCGACTTAAGATCCGGATATCACCAACTACGAGTGCTAGGGGAGGATGTTCCAAAGACAGCCTTCCGAACTCGTTATGGGCAATACGAATTCGTAGTGATGCCGTTCGGATTGACAAACGCGCCCACAATATTCATGGATTTAATGAATAGGGTGTGTCGTCCTTACTTGGATTAGTTCGTCATCGTCTTCATCGATGACATACTTATCTACTCTCGTAGTAAGGAGGAACATAGTCAACATCTTCGACAGGTCTTAGAAACGCTGCGTTCGGAGAAGTTCTATGCGAAGTTCTCGAAATGCAAATTTTGGATCCGAAGAGTCGAATTCTTAGGGCACGTGGTTAGCAAAGAGGGAATACACGTGGACCCTTCCAAAATCAAAGCCATTGAGAGCTGGTCAGCACCGAAGACGCCTACAGAAATTCGTCAATTTCTAGGCCTCGCTGGCTACTATCGCAGGTTTATTCAGAAATTCTCCTGCATTGCGAAACCTCTTACAACACTGACCCAGAAAGGCGTGGCCTTTGACTGGGAAGAGAAGCAGGAGAGAGCGTTCCAAACGCTCAAGCGAGCCTTGTGCACCGCACCAATACTATCCCTCCCCGAAGGGATAGAAGACTTCGTTGTCTATTGCGATGCGTCAAATCAAGGACTCGGATGTGTTCTGATGCAACGAGGTAAGGTCATCGCCTATGCCTCGAGACAGCTAAAGACACACGAGGTCAACTACACCACACACGATCTTGAACTAGGAGCAGTTGTATTTGCTCTGAAGATCTGGAGACACTACCTGTATGGTACAAAAAGCACTATCTTTACAGACCACAAAAGCCTACAACATATAATCGACCAGAAGGAGCTCAACATAAGACAACGACGGTGGGTCGAGCTACTCAGTGATTACGAATGCGAAATTCGTTATCATCCGGGTAAAGCCAACGTAGTAGCTGGCGCCCTAAATCAGAAAGAATATTTTGGTCGTAGAGTCAAATGTTTGACTATGACAATCCATTCACAGTTGTCCACACAAATTAAGGAAGCTCAGCTCGACGCTTTGAAACCTGAAAATGTGGCGGGTGAATCCCTGACAGGGATGGATAAGAACTTGGAGGTCAAGGGTGGTGGAGCTTATTATTTCATGGATCAGATCTGGACCCCGAAACTCGGTGGTTTCAAAGACTTGGTCATGAACGTGGCGCACAACACTCGTTATTCCGTCCACCCAGGTTCAGATAACATGTATCTGGATCTTAAAAAGCTATACTGGTGGCCTAACATGAAAGCAGAGATTGCTACCTTCGTGAGTAAATGCCTTACTTGCGCCAAGGTCAAGGTCGAATACCAGAAACCCTCCGGCCTTCTACAATAGCCGGAGATACCTGAATAGAAGTGGGAGCGGATCACTATGGACTTCATAACCAAGTTGCCCAAGACAATGGGTGGACTTGATACCATATGGGTCATCGTCGACAGATTGACCAAGTCCGCACACTTCCTGCCTATCAAGGAAACAGTTAAGATCGAGAAGCTTACAAGAACTTACATTAGGGAGATTGTACGACTGCACGGTGTTCCCATATCCATTATCTCGGACAGAGATAGTAGATTCACTTCAAGGTTCTGGCAGTTGCTACAAAGTTCCCTAGGAACTAGGCTGGACATGAGTACAACCTACCATCCACAGACAGACGGGCAAAGTGAGAGGACTATCCAAACCTTGGAAGATATGTTGCGAGCCTGTGTGATCGACTTTGGGAAAGCATGGGATACTCATTTACCCCTTGTCGAATTTTCCTACAACAACAGTTATCACACGAGCATAAAGGCTGCTCCATTCGAGGCCCTCTATGACCGAAAGTGCAGATCCCCTCTGTGCTGGGCTGAGGTGGGTGATACCCAGTTAGCTAAAGGACGAGTTCCTGAAAGCACTCTCACGGGTCCGGAGATCATTCGGGAAACGACAGAGAAGATCGTTCAGATTCGTGAACGATTAAAAGCCTCTAGAGACCGACAGAAAAGCTACGCTGATAAACGAAGGAAACCGTTGGAATTCCAGGTGGGCGACCGTGTTCTATTGAAGGTCTCACCCTGGAAGGGCTTGATTCGCTTTGGAAAGCGTGGAAAGCTGAATCCAAGGTACATAGGGCCTTTCGAGATTCTTGCCAGAATCGGCCCTGAAGCTTCCAAACTTAACTTACCACGCGAACTCAGTAATGTACATTCTACTTTCCACGTATCGAACTTGAAAAAGTGTATGTCCGAAGAGACTCTTGTAATCCCACTCGACGAGATCGAGATCAACGAGAGCCTCAACTTCGTGGAAGAACCTGTAGAGATCATGGACCGGGAGGTCAAGCAAACGAAACAAAGCCGTATCCCAATAGTGAAGGTTCGCTGGAACGCCAAGCGAGGACCTAAATTCACTCGGGAGCGAGAGGATCAGATGAAACTGAAATATCCTCGTCTTTTTACTTAGTTATTTGTAACTACTTATTTGCTTAAACTCTAATTTCGCGACGAAATTCCTTCTAACGGGGGGATGATGTGACAACCCGAAATTTCTATTATGTACAACCATTCACTTCAATAGAAGACAGAACAGTTTCTGCTAACTTTTGAGCTGTGTAGAGTCAGTTTGAGTGTCCTAAAGCCTAGTACTTCAGGAGATAACAGGAGAGAGGATGCCCTAGGGTTTATTGTGTAGCAATAATTTCCCAAAACTCCAAGAGTTTGGAGTTTACGGCCTAAACAAGGTGTTTACGGCTGTAAACCCCAAGGATATAAATATGGCACTTAGCCATTTTAATCACTTTTTCACTTTGAAGATCCAGAACTCAAATCCTCTCAAGTATCATCCCATCTTCCTTCTTGATCTTCAACTTTGTAAGTGTTTCTAGTCCTAATAAGTTGATATCTTACTTAATTCAGTGATCTTATAGGATTCCATCCGTGAAATCATTCCAAATGTGTAGATCTTCAAGTTTCACCAGGAACACCAAGAACACACACTAGTGTTCTTGGACTTTTAGCACCTTTTGAAGCTTCTACATAGTAAGTACTCTTACCTAGGCTTGTTATAAGACTTGTTACACTTCTAATCATCTAGAAAACACCAAGGAAACACAAGATCAAAGGTGTTTACGGTCCAAGATGTTCTTGGACCGTAAACCCTAATGAGGGTGTCGAAGTGTGCCCTAGTCCCTTATCAAGCCTTGGAAACTAGTGTAGAACATAACCTTGATGTGCTTAGGAATTAAAACATCAAAAAGACCATAAACCATTTGGGTTTACGGCCGTAAACCCAAGGAGAAGTGGTCCAAGGACCGTAAACTCCACAAAGGAGTGAAATGGTGCCCTAATCTCTTCCTAAGGCTTAAACATGAAGTAGGAATGCTTCTTATGACCTTATAAGCTTCAAATAACAAAATGGTAAAAGTACCATGAGTTTACGGTCGTAAACTCATGGGTTTACGACCGTAAACTCAAAGGGTGATGGTCACAAAACCGTAAACTCCAAAGGAGTTTACCCTTGAACTCTAAACTCAAATACAAGGTCCTACCACTCTTAGATGCAATCCTTAGGACTTATAGCACTTAAATCAAGTGTTTTACATGTCTTAGGATGTCTTAAACTTGGTTAATTAGTTGTTTTATGACTAATTGGATACGTATATGTGTTATTATATGTTAACTAGGATCCTTTCGTGTGTTTAAGTCTTCACTTGACACTTAGCATCCTATACATTCCGTTCATCCAAACCACTCACTATAGGTGAGTTCATACCCCTTAATTAACCTTTTAAATGTTCTTAAATGTTTTTAAATGCTTTTATGGGGGGGATACAAGTTGAACAATTATAGTTATTATATCAATCACATGTGATTAATAACTACCAAACAAGTGGATTTCTTACTTTTCAAACTGTGTTACCAAACTATTTTACTTCAAACTGTTTTATAAACTCTTTTTCATATCAAATACTTTTATTAAACTATTTTAACTTATATTTTGTGTATCTATGTAGATATAGTTATATAAGTAGGATTAAAAGGACTTATGACTGATAGCTCACCTTACTTCCTGTTCCTTGTTTGTTTGTGGACTTAGGGTATTCAGGTTATTTGTCCGAAGGTCGCTTGAATCCTAGTTATATATCATGTATATGTGTATAGATATAAAAGGTTACTTCATTCAGTTCAATACCTTTGGGTAGCAAAGGTACACAAACATGTTCATACATTCAAACAACATTACTAGTAAACTATAATAGGTATAGTTTAGGGAGATACTAATACTATTAGTAGAACAGGGAAACATACAATGAGTCAGTTAATACATGAGTCAATAACAAACAAACAATAGATACTATGATGAGAAACAAACAATAGATACTATGATGAGAAACAAACAACAGATACTATGATGAGAAACAAACAATAGAATACTATGATGAGAAACAAACAATACATGCTAGACAAGGAGAGAACACACAATACAGCTAGCACATACATATACTAGAACATTATTACATTTATGTGAGCCACGTAACGGGGCATGGCACTACCTGTCATGACCGTTTTGTATCCAGAATCTCCTTAAGTGGGGAGCGTATGAGTTTGTGTATAGATCTATACTGGATTGACTATCCTACACCTTGCTGCTCGCTATAGTGGGACTTGCAAGTCTACGGGTGCCAAACGTCATTTCTTACGACGTCTTACATCGTCGTTTTTCTATGAGTCGGTAGCTGGATACAGGCCGATCACATGGTACTTTAAATAACAATTGGTTTAAGGTAGTTAGTACAGTAGTAGTTACTTAATACAACACTACAGTACTATTTCATTTTCCCAATACATTTACTTTGTGATCTTCACACAATAAACAATAATGTAAAAACTATATTTTTGGTTAATGATAGTCGGATTTGGGAAAATACACACTCTTACAAGAGACACACACACAGACACTAGATGCCTTGGTATAAGGCTACTTTTAGTAGGAAACATAGGGTTTTCTAGGGGAGTTCAAACAATTACAAACTTTTACAAACTTATACAATTACAGACTTACAAACACTTTCATGCAAATACAGACATTAATATACTTATGATCTCACCAGCTTTAAAGCTGATAAACTCTTTCAAAATAACTTGTATTCTCAGGTTACCAATAGACAGGTACCGGTGCCAGGTTTTGAGAAGATGGAGCTCATTCAATACTCATCTTTAATTTTGATGTATATCTTTGGTGTCTATATAACTTGACAGAACACACTTGTATGAAATTATATTATTAATGCAATGGATGATGTTGTTGCTTGTTTACTACTTTGCATTGTTGTGATACTGAACATGACGTCCTCCACCCCCGAACGATTTCGCCGTTTCGGTTTTGGGGTGTGACAGATTAAGCCGACAACCAAACAAGGAACAGGAAATAAGGCGGAACTACACATTCTAAGTCCATAGAATCTTAATGATATATGGCCACAATGTTTACACTAGCCATCATAGATTCACTAGTAAAAACCCTGTGTTTTTTATATCGATGATAAGACTTATTCGGGTTTTGCCGTGTTCTCGAGATGCTTTCAGCCTTTCTCGAATTGTACTAAGTCATAAGTGATAACTTCTCTTCGGAGCGCTGCATAGAGCCTGCTTTACTGTTTCTCGTTTGATTAGATCGGTAGGGAGCACATGGGTTCGGTTTACACGACTACACTTATTCAGATGATAGGACGTTTACTTGCACTCCTGGGTAGCCTTGTCCCGAAGTTCGTGGTAGGACTCGTACCTGGTTCATCTATCATCAACTTGAGCATATAGGTCGTATGTAATTAAGGTTGGTGAGACAGTTGGATGGGTAACTCTGCCCCAAGTCCACAACCAGACAAGGAATAGGAAGTAGGGCGGAAACACACATCCAATGTCCGTAGAATCTTAATTATATATTATCCTCGCATATGCACTTAGTAGGGATAGACTAACCGTATTCGTCCCAAGCTTCTGTGCTTGAACCATATCTGCTGCATGCGTGACATTCCCGAAGGGTCTTCTGGAATTACTTGTGGTAAGGTTTTGGAAGGTATAATACTCCTCTAGTGAGTGTTTTGGGGTTTCGCAGCGAGAGATGACCCGGAGGTCCGTGTCGGATTTGCGTTTATAAGGGACGAGGGTTTCGAGATTGGGTGAAGGGTCTTTTCGCAGACGTTTAATCGGGAAAGTGAGGACTATATCAATCGAAATCGAATGACGACAACAGTATCTTGTTAGGTAAAAACATGTGTTAAGCTGTATTCGCACGAAATGTTCGTTAGAGTGATAGCGTATCTTGTGTTTCTTTTCAGTGTGCTCCGTTTTGATCAATGTTATTGTTACTACAATTTTTTTCGTATTGATGTTACTAGTACTCATAGTGAGTGTGTTCTGATTGCTAGTAATGATACTTTATATCATGATCCCCGTCAAGTCACTCTATGATCAAGTGGTATATGCAAGTCGCATGTAATTTGGTATTGGTGAAATCGTCTAGTGAGTGGCTCTACCCTAACCTCACTACTAGACATGGAACAGGGGTTAAGACGGAATTATTCACTTAAGTCTTTAGTATTTTGATTATAATTAACCTTGATGTACACACAAAGTCGTCACAGCTCACCGGTAATGATCCTAAGATCACATATGAGTGTCTTTGATTTGATTTGAACGAGAGAGTATTTTAGCTACTTTTTGAAAGGCGGTAATTTTAGCAAACATACCAAATTCGTTACAAACATATGGTACTCAAACGTTTTTGTCATTGGAAACATTACAAAAGTCCTAATAGGGTTCCCTTGTTGCTCCTGCTGGTGTGTTCGTCACACTCCTCCTCCTCCCCAGTTATTCTTCTCAGTTGGACATTCTCTCTTGAAGTGTCCCGTTTGACCGCATCGGTAGCATACTGGGCCTACCCTGGTGTTGGTGATTGAAGCGAGGTGCTGGGTCTGGTTCCTGCATAAACGGGCAGTATGTCCGGTCGCGTTGCAATTTTTACAGTGCATCACCCGGCAAGCCCCATTGTGATGGAAGTTACACTTGTTACATTCTGGGAGTGTTCCATTATATGGCCTGGTCGGAGCTTGGGTGACAGAACCTGTGGCTATTGTCTAGGCATGTGTCGTGACTGATGTTGTAATGGCAGGGGCAGCCACGGATTGCTGTCTTCTAGCGAATTTTTGAGGTAGGTTACACTTCTTTTCGTTCCAAAACTTTCATTTTTTGTTCTTAGGTTTGTGGCCTGAGGCGCCTTCGTTGGTAGACAACCGCCGGTGTTCCTGATCGTTACAGCGATTTGTATCGTCGGTACCGCTTCCATTTCTGCTGGAATTGTTAGCATTGATTTACGCCATGCCGGCTGTCACGGCTGCCGTGACTGCAACTTGAAATGTAGCAGAGCCAATTTGCAGGGTTGGCACCTTGCTACTTGGTTGGTTGTCTCTTGGTGAAGACGTAATTATGTTTCATGATGAATAACGACTTCATGAATGGGGATGATTATCTCAAGTGCATTCTTACGATTTATATTCACATATATAAATTTTGCACATTGCTGTACTATTCTTAGTGTTTCTGCTAAACACTCCTGAGATGGAGTTACGGAAATGGGTAGAAGTAGGTTTTGTACGAATGTTAAGTTTACACATCCTAGTTACTATCCTTGCCCAACACACTTAGCTGAGGAGTTCTGATGGGGTCCAGTGCATTAGTGCTGGTATGATCGCACCCTATAGGTCTACGAAGAAAGCACCTTTCAACCAAAATTTTTAAAGGTGAGACGTTAATGAGTTTTTAGAATGGCTGTACGTCCCGAGTTTTCTAACTAAGTTTATCTTAGTTCAAATTGTAACGTATTCCGGTGTTTATGGTGTTCTGAAAGCAAATCAAAATGAAAGTCTATATATAATAAACTCATGTATTTTAGTAGTTCTGTATCCAAGTGAAACCTTGTAATTTGATCCAAGCTAGGTCCTTCTTACGACCACTTGATGTATGCTTAGTTATATAATTAAGACTAAATAGACCTTCGAGTCTATTAGGTATGTCCTAAGCCCATCTTGTTAATATGATTCTAGTAATTATGGTTTCAGAGAAAATTTTGACCTCGATGCAGGTCTACCTCACATCCATGCAAGGAAAAGTTTTGACAGCAAATAGATGCCCCGATTAGTATAATCGCTTAAATCGCAGTGTTGAGCTTACACATAGAATAGAGTAGCACCAACGCATACTCATGAACCTAATCTACAAGGTCTTGTGAGCAGTATGAACTCTACTCACGACGATCCATCCCTTGCGATGCCTGAGGCAAAGGCGATGCATCTTACCGCTCTGCCAATTGACGCTTGGCTGCAACCATTCTCTTTTTGAGTGTCGTGTGTCTACCCTGTTACTCTTTTGCTTCTGCCCGAGCGACGATAAGGTCCTAAAAGAAAAAGTTGGTCTCTGAAATAGCAGTCTCTTTAAAAGTCTTGGGTACGTGAGATGGTAGGGTCTGTAGTAGCGCGCAGTTTCCGAACTCGGTTTGCAGTCTCCCTGTTTTAATCCCCGATGTTCGCGATCTGTTGGGTCTTCGCCGGGAGGGCTCTGTCAGTCGGTCCCTCGTGGTTGAGGTCATAGCAACCTCGTTGGTCTCCAAATGGTGATTGTTGTCATTGCTGTCGACTCCAACCCTCGATCACGGTTGCCCAACGGGGCACAGGTCCGATGTAGTCGAAACGGTTCGCGGGAACCCTGGCTATGCATGGAGGGTTGATCACCTCCGGTTCCTCTTCTGATTCTTCTCATAACCATCCACCATTTCCCTGGTTGGGAAAGTAGGGGTCGCCTGGTAAGTAGAATCTTGTTATGTTATACGTGCGAGAATAGGAGGGGTAGAAGAGATAATTAATAGACCTCTAATCGTGTAATTACTTATAGGGGGTGATCCTTATTAGTCACCTCTATAATCACATAGTGCATACCAGTTATACATAATCTGAGATAGAATAGACCTTCGAATAAATGACTCTACTCTAAGTCCACAACCAAACAAGGAACAGGAAATAAAGCAATAATCATAGATTCTGAGTCTATAATATCTTTAATTATGTATAACCTTAGCATATGCACTCAGTCATTATAGACTTACTAATAGGGATCTTTAGTTTTCACATAAGTTGGTTATAGTATCACCAAATACTCCTATAGTATTTTAATGTTTGTCTTATGTTTTCGATGTTTCTTTGTAGATATAATTGGTAAGTTTTTAGACTTGTTGTAACACCACAACCATTTTCGGGCATATGCTAATCACTTCTGGGTTAGACATAGTTGATCATGCTATGTCATTCCCAGACCTGACTATACATCCCCAAGTCTACTTGTGTCGTTCAACAATCACCACTTTTGTTTTGTTCTAGAATGATGCTGACCTTAGTATGTATGCATGCATGTATACTTTTAACAAGAAACTATTTATTTCTAAAAGTATAGTTATTTGAAAATGTTAAATCAGAGACCTTAGTCCCAATGCATTTATAGTTTGTATATCTTATGTGGTTTGATATATACTTAGTTCACTATAAACAATGCTTTTATACCAATCTGTCACACCCCCAAACCAAAGATGGCGAAAACGTCCGGGGGTGGAGGACTTCATGCATAGTATCACAACAACGAGTATAATAGTGCTCAAAGTAAATACAACCATCATAAATATAATTGAAAATGTTACACCATAGTATATGTTTACATGTTTCAAAATCAATTACATTATGATGACAAAATGAACTGTTTGACGACTTAACGTCCCATCCTCAAAATCCTGTTGATTTCCTGTTTTATTGATTTCCTGAGAATAAAAGTAGTTTTGAAAAAGTGTCAACAATTAAGTTGGTGAGTTCGTAAGAGTTTTGTTTGAGGAAAAAAAAGCAGTTTTCCTTGTAAAAGCGATAGAATGTGTTTCCAAAGAAAATCCAATATTTTCCTTACAAAAAGTCATGTAGTCCTAAATCCTAGGACCAAGAGTTTGAGTGTGTTTTGTACTTATAATGTTTGTAATAGTAATGTGTTTCCAAAGAAAATCCAATATTTTCCTTACAAAAAGTCATGTACTCCTAAATCCTAGGACCGAGAGTATGAGTGTGTTTTGTACTTATAATGTTTGTAATAGTAATGTGTTTCCAAAGAAAATCCAATATTTTCCTTACAAAAGTCATGTAGTCCTAAATCTTAGGACCGAGAGTATAAGTGTATTTTGTACTTATAATGTTTGTCGTTTTAAAATAGATAAAACCCCTTTTCAAAGTAGAATATTCCCTGTAAACTTGAAAGATTGTTAACTCCCTATGTAAGTCGCTATAACCATACTATGACGAGAAATAACTTGCACAACTCCTTATGTAAGTCGCTATAACCATACTATGACGAGAAATAACCCGCAGACCTGCCGGTTCGGCTGTAGCTAGCAGCGAGATGTGGGGTGTCAATCTCAATATAGTGTTGGGTTTTGAGCATTCTAACACTCCTAAGTGTACATGCAACCCTAAATACCTTGGATCTATGTTTTCTCTATTATACATGCAAATATGAATATTGCAAGGTATTACCCTATCTAGCATACAATCCTTGATACATGGGTAATATAACAAGTTAGAATACATACCTTTTAATGTAGCTTGAAGTCTTGAACTTTAAGAGCTTAGCCCCAATAGTGTGGAAGGATACTTCAAATAAATAAGCTTGAAGTCAGTGGAATCATATACGCAACAATTTTCCACAAATGCCATTGTAAGGATACTTCAAATAAATAAAACTAAACAATTTTCTTTTATTTTAAAACTTTGCGGAAAAACTTATCCTTACAATCCACATGGAAAATTGTTGTTATCTATTCCTTAGAATATATCATAACTTCTTAAGCAACTGCTCAAAATTCTGATGCGATCGAAATCTACCTTCGCGATCAGAATCAGCATATACTTCTTTTAATATTTCTCTCTATTCTTTGATTCTTAAAACATCAACATGTGACCCAGTCACATCATGTAATGAGGATCTCAGAATAGAACTTAACAGAGTTAGATAATGGGCTCTACCGGATGTAGAGTTTGACTTTAACATCCTTAGTTAAATTTGGCAGCTTTGCAATCAACGCCCCTTCCTTTGGCAAAATAAACATATGGACCCTTTGGTAATGGGACTATCTCAGACTTAGCCTTTCTCTTTACCATTTGGTCAACCGGGTTGACTATGGCCAATCCCTTTCCATTGGGAAGAGAATGCTTTTTCTGGATTTCCAGTGTCACCATTGTCACTGTCCATAAAGTTTTCGGGAAGTTGATCTTCTAATCAAATTTGCTTTACTATCGTTCCAAATCATTGCTGATTCAGCAGCACCAAGCAAATAGATATGATCATTAAGGTTCATGTCATAGTCTGTTTCATAGTAGTCCCAAAGGAACTCACTATGTGACTTAGAAAGTGATTGAACATCCAACTTTCTCAAGACTTTGACACCCAACTCTCCCGGATTGTCAATATGTGACTTCATCTCTAAGATGTGATCACACATAGACCTTGCTTGCCATTAGGGCTTGAGTGACCTTGAACTTGTGGGTTAGTGAGAATAATTGGAGGAGGTGGAGGAAGAGAAGTATGACTTCCATGAGCCAAACTCGGGAAGTCATATTCATTAGGAAAGCTTGGTTTGGGAAGATCATTGTTGTCTAAACCAGACATCAACAATGGGAGAAATTCACGTAAAGTTGATTTAAGTCCTTAATATAACACCCAATATGATATATTAAGGCTAGGACCCAACAAACTATTTTATAACTTGGAAAAGGGATGTCGTAATCCAAGCTATAAAATATTTGAAGGTAGGTGAATGACGATTCACCAATTTCCACCAAGATAAACGAAATGTATTATTAGGTTTTAATTGGTTTTGAAACTCCTAGATTCTTTTGAGATTCATTGAACTTTTCAATGGCATGTTTCAATCTCGAGTGTGCCCTTCAGGTTTTGTGGATGCCGATGATCACAAAACAAGGTGTGAAGTAACCATGGAAATATACTTGGTACCCTTAATATTTATCCCTCAATCGATGTGCCGGTTAACCAGACACGTTCCAACGATACTATGATAAACATTAAGTTACCCTTTGCCTACCTTGTTAAGTCCAGGTTAGTGTGTCGGTTAACCACACACGCTCCATTAACAGCTTAAACAAAGTGCAAAGTGTAATTTCATGGATTAGCACCTTATTCACATTTTCCTAAGTAACTAAGATTGGGAATTTCTAAGTGTTTAGTTACTTAGTATTTATCATTATACTTATAATGAAGGGAGAATTATAGTCCTTGTCCTACCTGTTCGGCTAACGACCCTCCACCGGTCAAGGAAGCGGTGAGTGAGAGTGGACACCCATTAAACTGCCATTTTATAGGCAGTAACCTTATACCCCCCTTATAGACTGAATTCGTGAATGAGGCCTACTAATGGTAAGACGACTTGTTCTTATACATATAATATATTAAACTTTTAATATTATAATAGTATAAGGGTGTATTTTAGACATTTAAAATACTTGGTGGTTTAATCTATTAATTAAACTTGACTTTTAATTTAATTAAACTCAAACCATATATTTATGGATTAATAATACTCTTTTAATTTTAAACGCTTTAATTAACTATTAATAAAGTCCATAAGAGTTAATTTGAACTATTCAACAAAACATCATAATTCCAATTATTAAACTCAAAATTAAAACCATTTAATTAATTGTTTAAGTTATGAACCCAAGAGTTTTAGAATTCAAGTCTTTTTTTCATAAAAAACTTTTCTCAAATTCCAAAACTTGAGGGCAAGTTTTGTAATTCTTGAAAACCTTTGGATTCCATAACTTATGGAATTAATTGTGTTTTATGATGAAACTTTCCATGTTCCATAACTTAAGAATAAGTTATGGAATTCTTTAAAATATTAACACCAAATTTTGTAACTCCATAAAAACTTTGAATCAATTTTTTTATAAAACCTTTTCATATCCATAACTTATGGAGTTTTCAAAACACTTCAGATCAGAACTTTAAAAAAACTTTTGAGCTCCAAAATTTTATGACAAAATTTGTAACTCCTTAAAACATTTAGATCAAACTTTTAAAACTAATAAAATAATCATATCATTTTATGTTTTACTAAATTTGACCTAATTCAACTCACATAGGAAATGATTCAAATTTTACAAATAATTAGTTTTTCACAAAACAAGTAATTATCTTAAAATTTGACAAACATCATGTTCTTTTTTTCTTTTTTTTTCAACTTTGAAAATCAAACATTTGCATGAATATAACAGAAAACAACCCATGGCTTTGATACCACTGTTGGGGTTTGAGCATTCTAACACTCCTAAGTGTACATGCAACCCTAAATACCTTGGATCTATGTTTTCTCTATTATACATGCAAATATGAATATTGCAAGGTATTACCCTATCTAGCATACAATCCTTGGTACTTGGGTAATATAACAAGTTAGAATACATACCTTTTAATGAAGCTTGAAGTCTTGAACTTTAAGAGCTTAGCCCCAATTGCGTGGAAGCCTCAAGTGGAATCACAAATCAGCAAAACACCTTGGAAGACTTTAGAGAATATGGATACTTGGCTCACACTTATGAAATCGGTTATTGCCCTCTTTAGTGTATCCACACTAGCCACTAGCCTAATTTCATGAACCATAAGACCTTTTATATAGTGTGGAGGATTAGGGTTAAACCCTAATACCCATGACCTTTCATTTCCTAGGATCCATGGGTTAAAGCTCCATGGACTATCCATGAAGACTTAGCCCAACCTAAATGAACTTGGTCCACTACACATATATATCTAAGAGTCCATATTTAATTAGTTCCTTTTGATCACTTAATTAATTATAAATTAATTCTTGATCAATACTAATTAAATAATATGATTATATATTAATATATTAGAACTTATAGTATATTAATATAAATCATAAATATACTATTCTCAAAAGACTATCCATATAAATTGTGCCGGTGAAGTGCAACCCAAATGGACCATGTCGGGTCGGGTCAAGTACATACCAAATATAGTTATGGACTTAGACATTAATCCAACATATAGATCTATACACAATTATCACGCTCTCCCTACAAGAGACTCTGCTTATAACTTACAGGAATTAGAATCCCGTACTCGAACGAACGGGGAGAGAATTGCCTCACAACCTAAGTTAACTAGTTTACACATAGTTTTATATTAAAACCACTTCCGTGGAGGAAGTAAAATCACCTTTTATGAATAAATTAGTGATATGAAATCCTTAAACTATTACTATTATAGTTTATCATGTAGTTGATGGGTTTTGAGCATTCTAACACTCCTATGGTGTGCATGCAACCCTAGAAACCTTGGATCTATGTTTGACTAAGATACATGCAAATAATTATTTTTCCAAGGTTCTTATCCTAACTAGCATGGCATGGGATACTTGAATCAAATAAAACTAGTAGAATTACTTACCTTGTAGTAGTAGTTGATTGCTTGGAGTTTGAGAGCCTAGCACCAATAATGTGGATGCCTCAAATGGAAGTCACAAATCACCACAAACTTGGAAACTTGAGAGAATAGTCACAAACTTCTTGAAATCGGCCCTCTAGGTTTACACACATCAACTAGTGTTATTTCAAGAACCAAAGCCTCCTTTATATAGTGTGGTGGATTAGGGTTACATCCATGTAAACCCTAATACCCATGTCTTTTCATTTCCATGAGATCCATGGGTTAAAGCTCCATGGAGTATCCATGGACTTTCCATGCAAGCCTAGCCCATTCCAAATAAGCATTAGCCCACACTATATAAATACAAGAGCCCATATTTAATTAGTCATACTTTTGATCTCTAAATTAATTCTAAATTAATTATAGATCAATACTAATTAAATAATATGATTTTATATTAATATATTAGAACTTATAATATATTAATAAATCATAACTTATACTATTCCCAAACGATTATCCATAAATTGTTCGGGTGAAGTGCAACCCAAATGGACCATGTCGGGTCGGGTCAAGTACATACCAAATATAGTTATGGACTTAGACACTATTGATGGATTTTGAGCATTCTAACACTTCCTAAGTGTACATACAACCCTAATAACCTTGGATCTATGTTTGTCTAATAATCATGCAAAGTTGAATTCCAAGGTTATATTCCTATCTAGCATACATGGGGAACATTTTTAACTTGAATGAAAGATAGAATAACTTACCTTGTTGTTGATTATGATCCTTGAAACCTTGTGAGCCTAGCACCCCAAGTGTGATGCCTCAAATGCTTCACACAACACCAAATGCAAAGGAGTAAACTTTGAGAGAATCTTACACTTGCAAAATCGGCTCTAGCCCTCTTGTTTCTTATGTGTAGCCAATTTTGGTGGAGATGGGTTTCTTATATAGTGTTGACACATCTAGGGTTACACCATGTAAACCCTAATGTGTCATGACTCTTCATTTCCATGACCCATGGGTTTGTAACTCCCATGGAGCATCCTATGGGTGGAACCCAACTTGATAATCCATGGAGCCTCTTAGCCCACTATATAAGATATGGAAGATTTACATAATCTACCCATATATTTAATTAGTTATCTTTTGATCACTTAATTAATTCTAAATTAATTCTTGATCAAACTAATTAAATAATATTATTAATATATTAGAACTTATAATATATTAATAAACCATAAGTGTTATTTCTCTCATTTTAGTTTATCCAATTGCATGGTGCCATGCAACCCAAATGGACCATGCCGGGTCGGGTCAAGTACATACCAGAAATAGTTATGGACTTAGACACCTTATCCAACAGTCTCCTACTTGGATAAGTCTAATAACTATAACTGCAATACTTTAGGAACCGATCGGAAATCGTAGCTCTTTCAAGGTCTCTCGGAACTGAGAAGATGATGATACGCCATTTAAGATAAGTGATCATATAATCCTCTGTTCTAGATATCAGCCGGACAAATACATGCAACAATGTCTTACTTATTGTCCAACAGTTTGTTTCCCGATTTCCGATTTGTTTGACAAAGAACTTAATTGAACACATCAACTTAGTTCTGACCGGGCCCGGTACATAGGTCAAAACAAAATCATCGAGGGGCCCAGATATCAGCTTCTAATCCAAGAAGGAACAGATAAACTTCGACTCATATGTTTTTTCTACCACTCAATGAATTATACACAAAAGCACGTTTTATAACATCGAGTTACCAATGTGTTAACGTACAATCAATGCATAACCAACTCATAAGTAACAAATCATTTCTCTAGGTTTGAAGACTTATATGATATTACCGTCTCACGATCACTCGAGATAAATTCCATGAAGTGATTCCAGTGAGCGTGGGTTGAGTCCAATGCTCAGAACTTATGAGCACTCATGAGTGTTGTAGCCATGTCCAAGAACTTAGACCTCTGCAACCAATCATGACAGTCTTGATTCATACCTACTTCCGACATATGACCGACTGTGGAGGTTCGAATAATATGATATACCAAACATAATTATTCTGGAAGTCAAAACATGCAAAAGAAATATAGTAAACGATCGACAAGAGATAGCAACACTTTACTCATAAATAAAACACCTTTTATTCATCATCTAATGTCAATTACACTTTACAAATTTCAAGGTTATATAACTACTAAATCTAATATCATCCTTCAGCCCTATGCTCCGAGCATGCTGGAGATGCTTAACCCGAGTCATTCCCTTCGTGAGGGGATCTGCTGGATTCTCATCCGATGATACCCTCTTTGCCACAAGGAGTCCTTCTTCTATTCGATGTCTGATGAAATGGTATTTTCTGTCGATGTGTCTGGATCTCCCGTGATCCCTTGGTTCCTTGGCTAAGGCAACTGCACTTTCACTATCACAGAAAATTTCCATTGGCTCTTTAATAGCTGGTACAACTCCAAGGTCTCCAATGAAGTTCTTCAGCCATATCGCCTCCTTTGCTGCCTCGCTAGCTTCTATATACTCTGATTCGCAAGATGAATCAGCCACTGTCTCTTGCTTGGAACTCTTCTAAGAAATTGCTCCTCCATTTAAGGTAAAGACCCAGCCTGACTGAGAGCGGAAATTATCCCTATCAGTCTGAAAGCTAGCATCACTATACTCTACAACTCTTGAGTCTTCACTCCCACCAAGGGTAAGGACCCAGTCCTTAGTCCTCCGTAGGTACTTGAGGATATTCTTTACCGCAGTCCAGTGTGCCTTGCCAGGGTTCCCCTGATACCTGCTAACCATGCTCAAAGAAAAGGCTACATCAGGTCGAGTACACGTCGTAGCATACATGATCGATCCTACAACCGAAGCATAAGGTATTCGACTCATTTCTGCTATCTTAGCCTCAGTACTAGGGCGTTGTGTCTTACTCAATCTGGCGTTACTCTGGATGGGTAACTCTCCTTTCTTGGAGTCCTGCATGCCGAATCTCTTCAGCACCTTATCCAAGTAGGTACTCTGACTAAGTCCAATTAGTCTTTTACTCCGGTCTCTCAAGATCCTTATCCCTAGAATATAGGCAGCTTCTCCTAGGTCCTTCATAGCGAAACACTTCCCAAGCCAGGACTTAACTTCCTGCAGAGTTGGGATGTCATTTCCTATGAGTAGTATGTCATCCACATACAATACCAAAAAGCTAACTATACTCCCACTAGCCTTGACATATACACAAGATTCATCTTCACTCCTAGAAAAGCCAAATTCTTTGACTTTCTCATCAAAGCAAAGATTCCATCTGTGAGGTGCTTGATTTAACCCATAAATGGATTTCTCAAGCTTACACACTTTATTAGGGTACTCTGTATTGACAAAACCCTCTGGCTGACTCAAGTAAACATCCTCAGCCAACTTTCCATTAAGGAAAGCAGTTTTGACATCCATTTGCCATATTTCATATTCATGAAATGCAGCTATGGCTAACAGAACCCTAATAGACTTAATCTTGGCCACTGGAGAAAAGGTCTCATCATAATCAACTCCCGGAGTTTGTGAGAAACCCTTTGCAACCAGTCGTGCCTTATAAGTGTGTACATTACCATCCATGTCGGTCTTCTTCTTGAAGATCCATTTGCACCCTATAGTCTTACGACCTGGTATATTCTCAACCAAGTTCCAAACTTGATTGTCATACATGGACTGTATCTCGCTGTCCATTGCCTCTTTCCACTTGGCTGACTCAGGGCCTGCCATGGCTTCCGCGTAACTGTTAGGTTCATCCAGACCTATCAGTGTCCCATCACTGATAAGTGTATCACCTTCCGCAGTAATATGGAATCCATAGTAATGCTCAGGTGCATTCCTAACCCTTATGGAACGCCTCAGAGGTACAAAATTGTCAATTGGCTCAACAGAAGTTTCCTCCTCAAGTTGAGTGCTAGGGTTTGAAGTTCCTTCACCACTTGACTCTTGAATTTCTTTAAGGTCAACTTGCCTCTCACTGTCTCCTTGGCTTATGAACTCTCTCTCTCGAAAGAACGCCCTCCCATCTACAAAGACCACATTCTCACTAGGTCTGTAGAAGAGGTAACCAAAGGATTTCTGTGGGTAGCCGATGAAAATACACCTCTCACTTCGAGGTTCGAGCTTATCATGAGTCTCGCGTCTCACGAAAGCCTCGCAACCCCAAATATTAATGTGGTATAGTTTGGGTTCTTTACCAGTCCACATCTCATGAGGAGTTTTGGCAACTTTCTTTGTGGGAACTAGATTAAGGATATGGGGGGTAGTCTCTAAGGCATACCCCCAAAATGAGATTGGTAGCGAAGCTCGACTTATCATGGAACGAACCATATCCAACAAGGTTCGATTACGCCTCTCAGCTACACCATTCAACTGCGGTGTCCTGGGAGGTGTCAATTGTGAGACAATCCCACATTCCCTAAGATAGTCGAGGAACTCTGAACTAAGATACTCACCACCTCGATCGGATCGAAGCATCTTAATGTTCCTGCCCAATTGATTCTCGACTTCCTGTTTAAACTCTTTAAACCTCTCAAAAGTCTCTGACTTATGCTTGATTAAGTAGACATATCCATATCTACTGTAATCATCAGTAAAAGTCAAATAATAACGATTAGCATCCCTTGTGGCATGTTTGAAGGGCCCACACACATCCGTGTGTATAAGATCCAACAAACCTTCACCCCTCTCACAAGAACCTGTGAAGGGTGACTTTGTCATTTTTCCAAGTAAGCATGATTCGCAACTATCATCTGACTTTAGGTCAAATGACTCCAATACTCCATCCTTTTGGAGTTGGCCTATGCGTTTCTTGCTTATATGTCCAAGACGAGAATGCCATAATGATGCTTTATCCAAGTTATTATTATTAACAGAATCAATACACAATACATTATTTCCTAAGTTATCAACCACAGATACAGTTTCATACACGCCATCACAAGGTAATGCTTTGAAATAAAGAACATTATTAAAGAAAGCATTAATCGAACCAACTTCATTATCAAATGAAAAGGTGAAACCTTGTTTATACAATGCATGAAAGGAAATAATGTTTCTTGCCATTTCTGGCGAATAACAACACTTATTCAAATCTAAACTAAAACCACTACTTCGCAATAAAGTATAAACTCCAATCTTGGTGACAGGTAAAGCTTTCCTATTCCCCATGATTAAGTTTATTCTTCCATGCTCCACATTCTCACTTCTTCTTAGTCCCTGCAAATCAGAACAGATATGAATACCACAACCGGTATCAAGGACCCAAGAGTTAGAATGGGGTGAGTTATTAGATAAGATAGTGTAAATACCTGCATGGTTGGGTTTAACTTTCCCATCCTTCACATCTTGCTGGTATTTTGGGCAGTTCCGCTTCCAATGTGACTTTTCATGGCAATAGAAGCATTCAGCCTCTTTTGGGTCAGAAGAAGGAGTGACGAAACCTTTCTTGGTTCCACTTGAAGAAGAGCCATCAAGGGTCCTAGCCTTGGTACCCTTCGAAGAGCTCTTCCTCTTCTTCCCTCTACCTTTCCCGATTGCCAAAACCGGGGCGGAGTTTGGAGTAGGAGTGTTAACAACGACTTACCCTTAAGACCTGTTTCTGCGGTCTTGAGGAGTCCCTGAAGTTTGCTGAGTGTGACCTCTTCCTTATTCATGTGATATGTCATGCGGAATTGATCATAGCACGATAGTAAGGAGTGCAAAATGATATCTATTGCAAGCTCCTCAGGGAAGTTCACATTAAGCTTCAGCAACCGATCCACATACCTTTGCATTTTCTGCATGTGGCTCGTGACGGATTCCCCGTCCTTCATCATGGTTGTTATGATAGAGCATATGATTTCATACCTCTCTTGTCGTGCACTTTGATGGTATCTTTCCATCAGATCTTGGTGCATTTCAAAAGGGTAGAAGTCCTCATAGGACTTTTGGAGTTCGGCTGTCATGGTGGCCAACATGACGCATGCCACTTTTGTAGCATCCCTTTCATGTGCCCGGAAGTCAGCGATCTCCTGGGGAGTTGCAGTGGTCTCATCAATATCCTTAAGCTCCTTGTCAAGGACATATTCTTTGTCCTCGTAGCGGGTAATCATCCTGATGTTTCTGATCCATTGATTGAAGTTGGATCCATCAAAAGTGACTTTCCCACACAAGTTCATAAGGGTAAAGGAGCCATTAGGATTAGAGCCAGAAGCAGCATTGTTTCAAGACATCTGAAAGAAGAGAACAAGATTAGTTTAGATATTAAGAGAGTACTTAATAAAACACCCAAATGTAATATTAAGGCTAGGATCCAATCACAATATATTATAACTTAGAAGAGGTATGCCGTAATCCAAGCTATAACATATTTGAAAGGTAGGTGAATGACGATTCACCAATTTCCACCATGAAAAACGAAATATAAATATTAGGTTTTTAATTGGTTCTTAGAAATTCCTAGATTCTTTTGAGATTCAATGAACTTTTCAAAGGCATGTTTCAATCTCGAGTGTGCCCTCCAAGTTTTGTGACTGGGATACCGAGGATCACAAAACGAGGTGTGAAGTAACCACGCAAATCACTTGGTACCCTCAAGGTTTATCACTCAATCGATGTGCCGGTAAACCACACACGCTCCACCGATGCTATGGTAAACCTTAATTCACCCTTTACCTACCTTGTTAAGTCCAAGTTAGTGTGCCGGTTAACCACACACGCTCCACCAATGACTTAAACAAAGTGTAAAGTGTAATTTCATGGATTAACACCATATTCACATTTTCCTAAAGTAACTAAGATTGGGAATTTAATAAAAGCATTTAGTTACTTTATAATATTCATCATACTTTTAATGAGAATTTATAAGTCCTTGTCTTACCCGTTCGGCTAACGACCCTCCACCGACCAAGGAAGCGGTGGGTGAGAGTGGACACCCATTAAGTTGCCATTTTATAGGCAACAACCTTATACCCACCTTATAGACCGGCTTCGGGAATGAGGCGTACTAGCGGTAAGACGACTTGACGTTATACATATATATATTAGTAACTTATAATATTATAAAGTATAAGGGTTGAATTTTAACTTTTAAAATTCTAAGGATTGGAACTAAAGTTTTAATCAAGACTTTACATGTTCCAAAACTTGAGGGCAAGTTTTGTAAACTTCCAAAACTTTTCATTTCTTATAACTTATGAATTAATTGAGTAATAAAAATGAAGACTCTTCATTTTTATAACTCTTGTGTTCTTTTAATGGCTTTAATAAAAGTGAGACTTTTGGTTTTCCATAACTTGAGGACAAGTTATGGACTCCATTAAAACACATTATGATCATGAATTAAACTACCATGAAGGTTACAAACAATTCCAATGATCATCTAATCTTCATAAGTTCAAGAACATGAATATGAACACTTTCAAGAATCAAAAAAATTACACTTAAAAAAACTTGTAATTTTAATAATTGCCATTGTAAATGGATTAGCATAAACATTACACCATCTAAAACAAGCTTTAAAACATCAAAACAGTTTATGGTAATGTTTCTAGTCTATTTCCAGCAACAAATGTGCAAACTTTCATACAAGCAGAAAACAGATAAATGATTTTTTTTTCAAGCTGTTTGCACACAAAAAAAAACAACAAACAAACCTAGGCTCTGATACCACTGATGGGTTTTGAGCATTCTAACACTTCCTAAGTGTACATACAACCCTAATAACCTTGGATCTATGTTTGTCTAATAATCATACAAAGTTGAATTCCAAGGTTATATTCCTATCTAGCATACACGGGGAACATTTTTAACTTGAATGAAAGATAGAATAACTTACCTTGTTGTTGATTATGATCCTTGAAACCTTGTGAGCCTAGCACCCCAAGTGTGATGCCTCAAATGCTTCACACAACACCAAATCCAAAGGAGTAAACTTTGAGAGAATCTTACACTTGCAAAATCGGCTCTAGCCCTCTTGTTTCTTATGTGTAGCCAATTTTGGTGGAGAATGGGTTTCTTATATAGTGTTGACACATCTAGGGTTACACCATGTAAACCCTAATGTGTCATGACTCTTCATTTCCATGACCCATGGGTTTGTAACTCCCATGGAGCATCCATGGAGCATCCTATGGATGGAACCCAACTTGATAATCAATGGAGCATCTTAGCCCACTATATAAGATATGGAAGATTTACATAATCTACCCATATATTTAATTAGTTATCTTTTGATCACTTAATTAATTCTAAATTAATTCTTGATCAAACTAATTAAATAATATTATTAATATATTAGAACTTATAATATATTAATAAACCATAAGTGTTATTTCTCTCATTTTAGTTTATCCAATTGCATGGTGCCATGCAACCCAAATGGACCATGACGGGTCGGGTCAAGTACATACCAGAAATACTTATGGACTTAGACACCTTATCCAACAACTATATCCAACAGTCTCCCACTTGGATAAGTCTAATAACTATAGTTGCAAGTATGACTTCAAGAACCGATCATCAATCGTAGCTCTTTAAACTCTGTTTAACTATGAAGCGCCATTTTAGATAAGTGATCATATAATCCTCTGTTCTAGATATCAGCCGAACAAATACATGGAACATGGTCTTGCTTATTGTCCAGCATTTGTTTCCCGATTTCCGATTTGTTTGACATATAACTTAACCAAACACATCAATTTAGTTCTGACCGGGCCCGGTACATAGGTCAAAACAAAATCATCGAGGGGCCCAGATATCGCTTCTAATCCTAGAAGGAACAGATAAACTTCGACTGATATGTTTGCTCTACTACTTGTTGAACTACACACAAAGGCACGGTTTATAACATCGAGTTACCAATGCGTTTTCGTGCAATCAATGCATAACCAACTCATAGGCAACAAATCATATCTCTAGGTTTGAAGACTTATATGATATTACCGTCTCACGATCACTCGAGATAAATTCCATGAAGTGATACAAGTGAGCGTGGGTTGAATCCAATACTCAGAACTTATGAGCACTCATGAGTGTTGTAGCCCCGCTTTGTCTAACATGTTAAACCTCTACAAGCCAACCCATGACAGTCTTGATTCATATCTACTTCCAACATATGACCGACTGTGGAGAGTTTGAATAATATGATATAAACCATAACATAATTATTCTGGAAGTCAAAACATGCAAAAAGAAATAATAGTAAACGATTGACAAGAGATAGCAACACTTTACTCATAAATAACAGCTTTTATTTATCATCAAATGTCAATTACATTTTACAAATTTCAAGATTATCTAACTACTAAAACTAATATCATCCTTCAGCCCTATGCTCCGAGCATGCTGGAGATGCTTAGCCCGAGTCAGTCCCTTCGTGAGGGGATCTGCTGGGTTCTCATCCGATGATACCCTATTTCCCACGAGGATTCCTTCTTCTATTCGATGTTTGATGAAGTGATATTTTCTGTCAATGTGTCTGGATCTCCCATGATCTCTTGGTTCCTTGGCTAAGGCAACCGCACTATTGCTGTCACAAAAAATCTCCATTGGCTGTTTTATAGCTGGTACAACTCCAAGGTCTCCGATGAAGTTCTTTAGCCATATAGCCTCCTTTGCTGCCTCGCTTGCTGCTATATACTCTTATTCACAAGTGGAATCAGCCAATGTCTTCTGCTTGGAACTTTTCCAAGTAATTGCCCCTCCGTTTAGAGTAAAGACCCAGCCCAACTGAGAGCGGAAATTATCCCTGTCAGTCTGAAAGCTAGCATCACTATACCCTACAACTCTCAAGTCCTCACTGCCACCGAGGGTAAGGACCCAGTCCTTAGTCCTCCGTAGGTACTTGAGGATATTCTTTACCGCAGTCCAGTGTGCCTTGCCAGGGTTCCCCTGATTCCTGCTAACCATGCTCAAAGCAAAAGCTACATCAGGTCGAGTACACGTCATAGCATACATGATCGACCCTATAAGTGAAGCATAAGGTATTCGACTCATTTCTGCTATCTCAGCCTCAGTACTAGGGCTTTGTGTCTTACTCAATCTGGCGTTACTCTGGATGGGTAACTCTTCTTTCTTGGAGTTATGCATGTTGAACCTTTTCAACACTTTGTCCACATAGGTGCTTTGACTAAGTCCAATTAGTCTTTTACTCCTGTTTCTCAAAATCCTTATCCCTAGGATATAGGCAGCTTCTCCAAGGTCCTTCATAGCGAAACACTTCCCAAGCCAGGACTTTACTTCCTGCAGGGTTGGGATGTCATTTCCTATGAGTAGTATGTCATCCACATACAATACCAAAAAGCTGACTATACTCCCACTAGCCTTGATATAGACACAAGATTCATCTTCACTCCTTGAATAGCCAAATTCTTTGACTTTCTCATCAAATTAAAGATTCCATCTGCGAGGTGCCTGTTTTAATCCATAAATGGATTTCTCGAGCTTACACACTCTACTGGGGTACTCTGTACTGACAAAACCCTCTGGCTGAACCATGTAAACATCTTCAGCCAACTTTCCATTAAGGAAAGCGGTTTTGACATCCATTTGTCATATTTCATAATCATGAAATGCAGCAATGGCTAACAGAACCCTAATAGACTTAATCTTGGCCACTGGTGAAAAGGTCTCATCATAATCAACTCACGGAGTTTGAGAATAACCCTTTGCAACCATTCGTGCCTTATAAGTGTGTACATTACCATCCATGGCGGTCTTCTTCTTGAAGATCCATTTGCACCCAACTATCTTACGATCAGGTACATTGTTAACCAAGTTCCATACTTGATTGTCATACATGGACTGTATCTCGCTATCCATAGCCTCTTTCCATTTACCAGCCTCAGGGCCTGCCATGGCTTCCGTGTAGCTGTTACGCTCATCCAGATTTACCAGTGTGTTATCACTGATAAGTGTCTCACCTTCTGCAGAAATATGAAAACCATAATAATGCTCAGGTGCATTCCTAACTCTGGTGGAACGCCTCAGAGGTATAGATTCTTCAGTCGGCTCAACATGAGTTTCCTCCTCAGGTTGAGGGCTAGGGTTTGAGGTTCCTTCACCACTTGACTCTTGAATTTCCTCAAGGTCAATTTGCCTCCCACTGTCTCCTTAGCTCATGAATTCTCTCTCTCGAAAGAATCCTCTTCTTGCTACAAAGACCACATTATCACTGGGTCTGTAGAAGATGTAACCAAAGGATTTCTGTGGGTAGCCGATGAAATTACACCTTTCGCTTCGGGGTTCGAGCTTATCGTGAGTCTCGCGTCTCACGAAAGCCTCGCAACCCCAAATCTTGATGTGGTCTAGATTGGGAACTTTTCCAGTCCACAACTCGTGAGGTGTTTTCGCAACCTTCTTTGTAGGGACTAGATTAAGGATATGGGCGACAGTCTCTAAGGCATACCCCCAAAATGAGATTGGTAGCGAAGCTCGACTCATCATGGAACGAACCATGTCCAACAAGGTCCGATTGCGCCTCTCAGCTACACCATTCAACTGTGGTGTCCTAGGAGGTGTCAATTGTGAGACAATCCCACATTCCTTAAGATGGTCAAGGAACTCAGTACTAAGATACTCACCAACACGATCGGATCGAAGCATCTGAATGTTCCTGCCCAATTGCTTCTCCACTTCTTGCTTAAACTCTTTGAATTTCTCAAAGGTTTCTGACTTATGCTTGATTAGGTAGACATATCCATATCTACTAAAATCATCAGTAAAAGTCACATAGAACCGATTAGCATCTCTTGTGGCGGTTCTAAAGGGTCCACGCACATCCGTGTGTATAAGGTCCAACAAACCTTCACCCCTAGCACAAGTGCCAGTAAAAGGTGACTTTTTCATTTTACCAAGCAAACAAGATTCACAACTATCATCTGACTTTAGGTCAAATAACTCCAAGACTCCATCCTTTTAGAGTTGGCCTATGCGTTTCTTGCTTACATGTCCAAGACGACAATGACATAAGGATGCTTTATCTAAGCTAGTGGAAGAGTTAATACACAATACATTATTTCCTAGATTATCTACAACAGATACAGTTTCATACACGCCATCACAAGGTAATGCTTTAAAATAAAGAACATTATTAAAGAAAGCATCAATACTACCATTATTATTATCAAAATAAAAGGTAAAACCTTGTTTATACAATGCATGAAAGGAAATAACATTTCTTGCCATTTCTGGCGAATAATAACATTTATTCAAATCTAATGTAAACCCACTATTTAGCACTAAGGAATAAACTCCTATCTTGGTGACAGGTGAAGCTTTCCTGTTTCCCATGATCAAGCTTATCTTTCCCTGCTCCACATTCTTACTTCTTTTTAGTCCCTGCAAATCACAACATATGTGAATACCACAACCTGTATCAAGGACCCAAGACTTAGAATGAGGTGAGTTATTAGACAATATAGTGTATGAACCTGCATGGTTGGGTTTTACTTTCCCATCCTTCAAATCTTACTGGTACTTTGGGCAGTTTCGCTTCCAGTGCGACTTTTCATGGCAATAAAAGCATTCAGCCTCATTAGGGTTAGCAGAAGGAGTGACAAAACCTCTCTTGGTTTTTCTTGAAGAGGAGCCTTTAAGGGTCTTACCCTTGGTACCCTTAGAAGGGTTCTTTCTCTTCTTCCCTTTGCCATGCCCGATTGCCAAGACATTGGCCGCAGTTGGAGTAGGAGTAGGAGTAGTAACAACCGACTTACCCTTTAGACCACTTTCGACGGTCTTCAAGAGTCCTTGAAGTTTGCTGAGGGTGACTTCTTCCTTGTTCATGTGATATGTCATGCGGAATTGATCATAACACGATGGCAAGAAGTGCAAAATGATGTCTATTGCTAACTCCTCAGGGAAGTTCACATTCAGCTTCACTAAACGGTCCACATACGTTTACATTTTCTGCATGTGGCCCGTGATGGGTTCTCCATCCTTCATTCGGGTTGTTATCATGGAGGAGATTATTTCATATCGCTCTTGATGAGCACTTTGATGGTAGCGGTCCATCAAGTCCTGGTGCATCTCAAAAGGATAATAGTCCTCATAGGACTTTTGGAGCTCGGCTGTCATGGTGGCCATCATGATGCATGCCACTTTTGTAGCATCTCTTTCATGTACCTCATATTCAGCAAGCTCTTCAGGAGTAGCAGTTGGCTCGGGTACCTTCTGCTCCTTGTCGAGAACATATTCTTTGTTCTCATACCGAGTGACCATCCTGATGTTTCTGATCGAATCTGTAAAGTTGGACCCATCAAAGATGACTCTCCCACAAAGATTCATGAGAGAGAAGGAGCTAGTAGGGTTTGAGCCAGAAGCATTGTTATTGGAAGACATCTGAAAAGAAGAGGGAATAGATTAGATTAGATATAGAGATAGTCCTTAACAAAACACCCAAATGTAATATTAAGGCTAGGACCCAACACAATATTTTCTAACTTAGAAGAGGGATGCCGTAATCTAAGCTATAAGATATTTGAAGGTAGGTGAATGACGATTCACCAATTTCCACCATGAAAAACGAAATATTTAATTAGGTTTTAATTGGTTTAGAAACTCCTAGATTCTTTGAGATTCATTGAACTTTCTTCAATGGCATGTTTCAATCTCGAGTGTGCCCTTCAAGTTTTTTGACTGGGATGCCGAGGATCACAAAACAAGGTGTGAAGTAACCATGCAAATTACTTGGTACCCTTAATGTATTACCCCTCAATCGATGTGCCGGTTAACCACACACGCTCCATCGATACTATGATAAACATTAAGTCACCCTTTACCTACCTTGTTAAGTTCAAGTTAGAGTACCGGTTAACCACACACGCTCCACTAACGACTTAAACAAAGTGTAAAGTGTAATTTCATGGATTAGCACCTTATTCACATTTTACTAAAATAACTAAGATTGGGAATTAAATAAAGTTTTGTTACTTTAGTATTATCATTATACTTTTAATGAGAATTTAGAAGTCCTTGTCCTACCCGTTCGGCTAACGACCCTCCACCGATCAAGGAAGCGGTGGGTGAGAGTGGACACCCATTAAGTTGCCATTTTATAGGCAACAACAACCTTATACACCCCCTTATAGACCGGCTTCGTGAATGAGGCGTACTAGCGGTAAGACGACTTGATCTTATACATATATAAATATTATTAAACTTATAATATTATAAAGTATAAGGGTTGAATTTTAACTTTTAAAATTCTAGGGGTTGGAACTAAAGTTTTTAATATGACTTTTCATGTTCCAAAACTTGAGGGAAAGTTTTGTAAACTGTCAAAACTTTTCATTTCTCATAACTTATGAGTTAATGGTTATTAAAAATGAAGACTCTTCATTTTTTGTAACCTATGTGTTCTTTTAATGGTTATTTATAAATGTGACTTTTGGTTATCCATAACTTAAGAACTAGTTATGGACTCCATTAAAACACATAAAGATCAAGAATTAATCTAATCAATTATTAGCACATAATTTCTATGATCTTCTAAACTCATATGTTTATGAGTGTTCATATCAAAAATTTCAAGAATCGTAAGTACATATACAAAACTTGAAATTTTGATACGATCTTTTGAACAAAACTTCGATTTTCAAGTTTTATTTATTTATTTATTTATTTATTTTTTTTTGCATCAAGTATCAAATAAACAAACCAGGCTCTGATACCACTGATGAGTTTTGAGCATTCTAACACTCCTATGGTGTACATGCAACCCTAGAAACCTTGGATCTATGTTTGACTAAGATACATGCAAATAATTATTTTTCCAAGGTTCTTATCCTAACTAGCATGGCATGGGACACTTGAATCAAATAAAACTAGTAGAATTACTTACCTTGTAGTAGTAGTTGATTGCTTGGAGTTTGAGAGCCTAGCACCAATAATGTGGATGCCTCAAATGGAAGTCACAAATCACCACAAACTTGGAAACTTGAGAGAATAGTCACAAACTTCTTGAAATCGGCCCTCTTGGTTTAGACACATCAACTAGTGTTATTTCAAGAACCAAAGCCTCCTTTATATAGTGTGGTGGATTAGGGTTACATCCATGTAAACCCTAATACCCATGTCTTTTCATTTCCATGAGAACCATGGGTTAAAGCTCCATGGAGTATCCATGGACTTTCCATGCAAGCCTAGCCCATTCCAAATAAGCATTAGCCCACACTATATAAATACAAGAGCCCATATTTAATTAGTCATACTTTCGATCTCTAAATTAATTCTAAATTAATTATAGATCAATACTAATTAAATAATATGATTTTATATTAATATATTAGGACTTATAATATATTAATAAATCATAACTTATACTGTTCTCAAACGATTATCCATAAATTGTTCGGGTGAAGTTCAAACCAAATGGACAATGCCGGGTCGGGTCAAGTACATACCAAATATAGTTATGGACTTAGACACTATATCCAACACTTACCCCTTGTTGAATTCTCTTACAACAACAGTTATCACACGAGCATCAAGGCTGCCCCATTCGAAGCCCTCTACGGCCGAAAGTGCAGATCCCTACTGTGCTGGGCTGAGGTGGGTGACTCTCAATTAGCTAAAGGACGAGTTCCTGAAAGCACTCTCACGGGTCCGGAAATCATTCGGGAAACGACAGAGAAGATCATTCAGATTCGTGAACGATTGAAAGCCTCTAGAGACCGACAGAAAAGCTACGTAGACAAACGGAGGAAACCTTTGGAGTTTCAGGTGGGAGACCGAGTCCTTTTGAAGGTCTCACCCTGGAAAGGCTTGATACGCTTCGGAAAGCGTGGAAAGCTAAATCCGAGATACATAGGGCCTTTTGAGATCCTCGCTAGAATCGGCCCCGTAGCTTACAAACTCAACTTACCCCACGAGCTTAGTAACATACATCCTACCTTCCACGTCTCAAACTTGAAAAAGTGCTTATCCGACGAGACTCTTGTAATCACACTCGACGAGATCGAGATCAACGAGAGCCTCAACTTTGTGGAAGAACCTGTAGAGATCATGGACCGCGAGGTCAAACGAACGAAACAAAGCCGCATCCCAATTGTGAAGGTTCGCTGGAACGCCATGCTAGGACCTGAATTCACTTGGGAGCGCGAGTATCATATGAAACTTAAATATCCTCATCTCTTTACTTAGTTATGTTGTAATAACTCAGTTGCTTGAAATCTAATTTCGGGACGAAATTCCCTCTAACGGGGGGATGATGTGACAACCCGAAATTTTCATTTGTATAATCTCTATAGTCTAACACTTCAAATAAAAGACAAATACATTTCAGTACATTTTTGGCCGGATTTAAGTCTGTTTGGGTGGTTAATTTTTAAAAAAAAATCGTTAAACGAATAAATAAAAGGAAGTGTCATTATGAGTGAGGTGTAGCAAACAAAAGAAACAACACCTTAGCTAGGTGTTTACGGCCAAACAAAAGGAGTTTGGGCCGTAAACACCATTTCTCCAAGAACTCATGTATATAGCATGAGTTTACCCACTATTCCCTCACTTTACACTTTCCACCTCAAGAACACCCACCACTTTTCTCTCAAGTATCATAAGGTCATTTCTTCAAATCCCCCAAAATGTAAGTATTTCCTTCCTAGATTCGTTCGTACAACACTTAATCTAGTGTTTATACATCATTTCATCCATGGATTCTTCATTTTTACTTAGATCTTCAAGTGTTCTTCAAAACACCAAGAACACCAAGAACACACACTAGTGTTCTTGGCCATTAAACACCCTCACAAGCTTCCTATAAGTAACTACACTCTTCCTAACTATTTACTTGCTTAGTGTGCTTGCTAATCCATGGAATGAACATCAAAACCCCCCAAGAACATATGTGTTTACGGTCAAGGGAGATCCTTGAACTGTAAACACCCCCAAGTGGTGTTTAGATGCCCCTAACACCTTCTATAGCTTGGATAAAAGACTAGAACCTCGCATGCATGAACTAGAAACACCAAAACACGAAATGGTTAGAGTAACCATGAGTTTACGGCCGTAAACTCATGGGTTTACGACCGTAAACCCAAGTGTTTACGACCGTAAACCCAAGTGTTTACGACCGTAAACCCAAGTGTTTACGACCGTAAACTCCCAAGGGTGGTCCAAGGACCGTAAACTCCAATGGTGAGTCCTTTTATGCCCTAACCACTTCCTAAGCCTTTGATTCAAACTTAGAACCCTTTCTTGTGAGATATGAGACCTTAAAACACACAAATACACCATTACCATGAGTTTACGGCCGTAAACTCATGGGGGAAATGGTCCAGAAACCGTAAACACATATAAGGGCTACCAAATGAGGAGTAAACTCCAAGGTGAGGCCATACTCTCCTTAGATGCAACCCTTAGCACTGCTAGCACTTGAAACAAAGTGTTTTCATGCATTAGAGTGTCTTTACTTGCTCAATTAGTGATTAAATAACTAATTAGATACATTTATGTATCACTACATGTTACATAGGATCTGTGTGTGTTCAAGTCCTCACTTGACACCTCGCATCCTACCCGGCACTTCCATCCACTCCACTCACTGCAGGTGAGTTCATACCCCTAAATCAACCTTTTAAACGATTTTAAATACTTTTGTGGGGGGGGGGGAATACAAGTTGAACTGTTATAGTTATGATATCAATCACATGTGATTAATAACTAGAACAGACTACAAGATTTGTTGCTACTTTCAGATTTTCATCAAACTTTGGGTTTCAAGTGTTTCAAACCTTTTATCAAATTCTTTAAATGCTAAAACTGTTTTCAAACTCTTTTAAACTTGTTTTATCTTCAAAACCATATCTATACTAATATATTTATATAAGTAAGACTTGAAGGACTTAGGACTGATAGCTCACCTTATTTCCTGTTCCTTGTTTGGTTGTGGACTTAGGGTATTCTGTTATTTGTCCGACTGTCATTGAATTCTTAGTTATATATCATATATATTGGTGTTGGATATAAAAGTCTTCACTTCAGTTCTGTACCTTTGTGTAACAAAGGCATGCAACCAAGATTACTATTTAACTATAATAGGTATAATTAAGGATTACTACTCATTACTACTATTACCATGACACCTACCAGAGTCAGTACAGTTATAAGTCAATACATGCTAAATACTGTATAAAGAGAATACTATATACTATACAAGAAGAACACTCTATACAATATACAAGAGAATATGCTATAATTAGAATGTGACATACTACTTCTCGATACGACACTTCATAGTGGTATCACCGTGTAACCAGAGTCTCCTGGAGGGAGAGCGGGCATTGTGTGTATAGATCTATACGGGACAGACACTCCCACATCCCGACTGTTAGCTACAGTCCCAGCGGAAAGGCCAAGGGGTGACAAAATGTCACATCACTACATATGACTCGGAGGGTCATCAGTTATTCGATCGTCAATCAGCATGGTTACATACGAGTTTAGATTCAGACCTTTAATTAACACTTTAAGAATTAAAGGCAAAATGGATTCCCCGAGGTGTATTGTACATTTAATACTACCTGGAGTCTGCATTTTCATTACATTAAGCCGGCAGTGACACTGCTGGGGTAAAGCATTATTTTCCCAATTACTTTATATGAATGAAGTCTAAAATTATATTTTCATACTGATAGTTTCACTGGGAAAACTTTTACATTTTCAAAGGATCAAACACGCAACCAACCGGGTCTTGGTAGAAGACTACTTTTACTGGAAAATATAGGATTTTCTAGGGAGCATACTATTTTCAAACATTGATATCAGCTATTATACTACATAGTTGTAAACATTTTTGTATAAGCAATGACACTAAATACTTATGAACTCACCAGCTTTATGCTGATAATCGCTTTCAAAATAGCTTGTATTCTCAGGTCATCAGTAGACAGGTACAGATGAAGCTTTTGAGAAGATGGAGCACATACAAGCCTCATCTTTTAATTTGATTACACTTTTGGTGTCTTACAAATTGTACAGAACACGCTTGTATTACAATTATTATATTAATGCAATGGATGTTGTTGCTTGTCTTTACTATTATGCATTGTTATGATACTGTACATGACGTCCTCCACCCCAGAACGTTTCCGCCGTTCTCGGTTTTGGGGTGCGACAGTAAACCCATGGTAACTCCTACCATTTCGTGGTTCAAGGTCTTTAGCTCATGCATGCAAGGTTCTAGTCCATTATCCAAGCCCTAGAAGGTAATGGTGGCACTTAAGCACCACCTTATGGTGTTTACGGTCCAAGGAGATTGCATTGGCCGTAAACCCATGTGTTCTTGGGGGATTCTTGGTGTTTTTCCATGGTTTAACAAGTATTCTAAGTAAATAACTAGTTAGGAGGAGTGTACTTACTTATAGGAAGCTTGTAAGAGTGTTTAAGGTCCAAGAACACTAGTGTGTGTTCTTGCTGTTCTTGGTGTTTTGAAGAACACTTGAAGATCTATGAAAAAGAGAAGATTTCATGGATGAAATCATGTATAACTACTAGATGAAGTGTTATAACAATAAATCAAGAGAAGAAACACTTACATTTTTGGAAAATTGGAAAAACTATGTTATGATACTTGAGAGAGAAAGTTGGGTGTTCTTGAGCTTGGAAGTGAGAAGTGGGGAAAATGAGGAGTAAACTCATGCCTTAAGCATGAGTTCATGGTCAAAGGGGAGTTTACGGCCCAAACTCCTCATGTTTGGACGTAAACACCTAATTAAGGTGTTATTTGTTTATTTGTTAGACATCACTCCTAGAAGATACTTCCTTTTATTTGTTCGTTTGACGAATTTAAAATAAAAACACCCAAACGGACTTTAAACCGGCTAAAATCAATAGAGACGGATTTGACTATTAATTGAAGTGCTTGACTTCAGAGTTTGTACAAATGAAAATTTCGGTTGGTCACATATGAACTCACTGTTTGATGTGGGATTCGAGTGTAAGTTTCTAGGAGTTGCTGAGTGTCAAATAGAGCCTCGGACACAAACGGATCGTATTTAGCATGTAAAAGTACATATATACATTAGGTGAGCGCATAACACTATTCGTTATGGAAGGAAACCACCTTAAGGACTAGGAAACACTTAAAACTAAGTGTTAGAATCACATGTGTTTTGAAGAGGGGAGTTTACGGCTATAATCAGGAGTTTACGGTCTAGGTGTTTACGGTCCAAGGGTTTACGGTCCAGGGGTTTACGGCCCAGGTGTTTACGGTCCATGGGTTTACGGCCCAGGTGTTTACGGTCCATGGGTTTACGGCCGTAAACAGCTTGGCGAAAAGTGCGATTTTTGGTGTTTCAAGGTCCTTTCTAGCGTTCTGGAAGTGTTCTAAGCCTCGTTTCTAAGCTTAGGAGGGTGTTGTGACAACTTTGCACCCTATAAATAGAGTTTACGGTCAAGGGAGATTGCCTTGACCGTAAACACTCTTTTGGTCATGATTTCTAGATGTTCAGCAAGAGATTCTTGTATCCAACAAGCTGGGGGTAGTGTACTTACGTAGTGGAAGCTTGAAATGAGGTTTTTAGCCACCAAGAACTAGTGTGTGTTCTTGGTGTTCTTGGTGAGAGAGAAAATCTAGAAAAAGATGAGATTTATGAGCTAAGAACATGGATTTTCCACTAGAAATGGATTTGAAATAACATTCAAGGTGGAAAAACACTTACTTCTTGAAGATCTTAGAGAGAATTCGAAGTTTGAAGAGAGAGAAAGAGAGAGAGAGAGTACAGAGAGAAAGCTTCTGGAGTGTGTAAAGTGAGAAATGAAGGCCACTCATCCCTTATATAGGGATGAGTTTACGGTCAAGGGGTGGGGTGGAGGGTTTACGGCCGTGAACAGTGTTTACGGCGGTAAACAGAGTTTACGGTCGTAAACCAAGTTTGCGGCCGTAAACTCCTCTCGAAGAGTTATTTGGCCCGAATGCTATGCTTTGACTTAGAAAACCTCGTTTTTGAATACGAAACTCGATCGAACTAAGTTTAGAATATTCCGTTAGACCAAAAATAATACTAACGTGAATGGAAATTGTTGAATCATAAAAAGTGACCCTCTTGAACGTCAGCTACCGCAATCTCTTCAGCTACCGCAGTCATCCAGCACCCGCAGTCAAGCTTCTTCATCAGTAACCGCAACTCATAGAGATGTAATCTAGTGCTCTTCATGAGTCTCTATAAATAAGAGCTCATTCTCTTGTATTCAACACGGATAACTCACACATCTATTCTGAATACATTTCTCTAAGTTATCTTTTCTATTCCTCTATCTTATTTCTCATCTCTCCTTACTCTCAATCGTTCCTAGAACATAACTGATTATAACCTCTCTCTGGAGCAAGTCCTCTATGACTTAATCACTAAGTTTGATCTTCCTTATTAACTTGGTTTGAATGCATTCCTTGTTATGAATCAACTTATGTGTATACTTGATATAACAATTGTTGTCATTTCTATTTCTTTACTTTTCCGCAACTAACTCTCTAACTATCTAACTATAACTTATTAATATTATTGTTGAGCTTTTAGATCCTTCGAGATTAACTATTCCGCAATCCACTTGTTCTAACGTTTGTTCAAGTGTGTCTCCAAGTTTTTCTCTCAACAACTGGTATCAGAGCCATAGTGGTTGCTTTTTGAAAACGGAACTCTGATTTTTCAAAAGGCCTTCTATACCACTTAAGCTCATTTCTTAAAAAAAAAATAATTTCAAATGGCACAATCGTTATCTTCGAACGTTTCCAACAGTGTTGGTGGTTCTAACCGAGCCCCAATACTTGTAGCAAATGAATATCATCACTGGTCACAAAGAATGGAAAGATACTTAAGGAGACTTGGTAGAGATGTATGGCGATCCGTAGAAGAAGGACCACATGTACCAGTCCTTACACATGTCGAAACCGACGGCGCTACAATCAGACTAGGAGGAGGTCAACCAGTTATGAGCCGTCCCACCAAGGATGATCTCGATAAAATGGAAAATGATGCTGTTGCTTTTTATGAAATCTCCTGTGGAGTTGTTCCTAACAACTTCGATATTATCATAAATTGCAAATCAGCACAAGAGATCTGGGAAGTTCTTAAGAATTTGTACGAAGGCTCAGAACAAGCACAAGATAAGAAGCTTACTACCGCACTCAATGAGTTCAACAACTTCAAAGCTCATACCGGCGAAAGTTTAGAAGACTCCTTCAAAAGGTTCAATCTGATAGTCACCAAGTTATCCAATGCGGGCACCATCCGCAGTAACCATGAAACAAACCTTCAGTTTCTTAATGGTTTGGGAAAACATTGGACTACGGCTAAGATGATAGTCCAAGGCGATAGAAAGATTCACTCTTTGTCACTCTACAAGCTCTATGGAGAGTTGCAAGCACAAGAATCCACCGTACTCAAAGATTGTGCTGACTTCGGAGGACCACTTGCTCTCATAGCACAAGCTCCACCGCAGTCACCCTACTCTTCATCGTATGACACTCCACCGCAGTCATACGAAGCTGACTTAGAGTATGATGATGAAGAAGAATTTCAGAAGGCTATTGCTCTGGTTAGTCAATAGTTCAACCGTCTACCACCTCCTTCCTTTCGCAAGAATCAACAGTTCAACAAACCTCCATTCAACCGTAACTTCGGTTCCCAGAATAACCATTCTTGATATTCCAAAAATTCTTATCCACCGTCGCAATCTCAAATTAATCAACCAAAGGAGGTACCGCAGTCTCCTCAAATCACTGACTCCGGTACTCCCTCATAAGACAAAACTGATGTTGTAATTTGTCACAAATTCAACAAAGAGAATCACTTTGCAAGAGACTGTAAGGCCAATGTAGTAAAAGACAGAGCATTCTACCTTAGAATGGCTCAAGAGTTGGAAGATAAAGAAAAGGCAAGGGCATACGTATCCCATGTCAAAAGAGACCATCAAGTGTGGTCATCTGGAGATGAAGATGAAGCCATCAGCAGTGTCAAAGGAAAAGGGAAAATCTGCATGATGGCAACTGCGAATGATGATGAGCCCACAAAGCTGGAAAAGAACTACTGCTACATGGCAAAGGATGGAACTCTAAGCTTCGTCGAACAGGTAAAACTCATGATCCAAACTCTAAACTATAGCATGCATGACTGTCAACCATACATAGATGATCTTAATGACACGTGTGCTGCCGTCCTTACAGACTATAACAAAGCCTTAGATGAGAAGAACATTGCGTCCCAAGAGATGTTCCATGTAAGAGGACGACTGGATAACAAAAGACTCAAATTGGCTATGTTAGAAAAAGACTTAGAGTTAGAGAAAGACGCGAGAATGTAAAGTGAAACACAATTAGAGATAACTTTGAACCAAAGAGATTTAGCTCAGAGAGAAATTGTACGCCTAAATCTTTTAATCGAAAAATTGTTCAATGAAGGTGAGGCTATTGAAAACTTAGTGAATAATGGAACCGTGGACAATACATACAATTGGGGCTGGTCAAATGGATATCCTACCGCAATGGATTCCTCACCCCGGTTCAATAAAGACAGACTATATGTCCCTCCAGACCGAGAATTTCTTTTCCCAGTCAATGACAAGACTTTTCCAAAAGACATCAAAACTCACTTCGGTAGACTACATAGTCTAAGCAATAATTGTGTCGTTGAGGAAATTGTGCCTGAGGTTTCGGGTCACACATGTGATCAAATTCCTATCTGTGGAACCATTTACCCAAATTCTCAAACCTCATCCGTAGTTGATGAAGAAATTGTCATTGATGGCCCCGAAGTCTCAAAATACTTTCCACCTCTGTCTTCAGACCGCAGTGTATCACACTATAGTAAAAAGTCCCACAAAAGTCCCACCGCAGTCTCAACTCAGACTTACTCTGCAGTAGTTAAAACATCACTACCAGAATCATCAGTAAAAGGAACCGTGACCCTTCAGGCAATTCATCATGAATTACCTATAGAGAACTTTGAAGTGGGTCAATGCTCACAAACCCCAGAATCTTCAAGTTCGGATGACTCAAGCCCACGTTTTCAAAATCATTCTACAAATTCCAGGAAACCGCAGTTGAACAAGAATGACTGCGGTTCACCAAAATCTTTGGCCAAAAAGGCCTTCAAAGAGGAATTTAGATCTCGAGGCACAAATAGACAAACTTTTTTGAAAAACAAGAAGCATGTCAGAATTCCAAAGTCCAAGAGTCCAGAAAAATTTGTTTTCTCACACTACTTTTCAAAAAACTCTCCAATCAAGAAAACAAACAAAAAGGAAAGTACAGCTTCAAAAGTCATTCCTACTTCTTCTGACACAACCCAAAAGGGTGTTCAGTCTTTTCGAAACAATGGTTTTCAGGTCTATTCCTTAAATGATTCTAAATGGAAAGGTATTTTACCCACTCCAACATTTTTAAAGTCACGTCAAAATTTCAACAAATGGAAAGGTATCCTACCAAATCCACCAAAAAGGACTCAAAGATTTGCACATGCTAAACCTTGTTCAAAACAAACTTTTCAGAAATTAAACAACACTCATGTCAGATCTTTTCAACCTCGGACCGGTAACAAGTCCAATTCATCCTATGGACCGCTGACCAACCACAATGTCAGATCCAATGACAAAAAATCCTTTTGCAAATGTCAGTGTAGTTGTCAAAAGGATTCATCCTATATCAAATCTAGTCAGAGTCAGAAACGTAGTGCTTTTTCAAAAACTCACAACACTCCAAATCTGCACAAACACCCAGGACTAGGAATAAAAGTTGACAAGAGACCGGTCCCTGCAACCTCGGTCCATGCATCTTTCAAAAACTCACTAATTGCCCCAGGCTCCAAACTAGTTTGGATGCCTAAACTAACCGTGTAATTCTCAGGCTTTGTGCAAGGAGGAACAAGAAGAAGAATGGTTAATTGACAGTGCCTGCTCCTTGCACATGACTGGAAGGTTAGAATACCTTCGGGATTTCAGGCCAATATGCAATGGTGGAAATGTTACATTCGGTAACAATGCGAATGGAATCATCCGAGGTTACGGTGTTGTCACTACGGGGAACTTTTCTATTCAGAAGGTTGCTTATGTAGAAAGCCTTAAACACAATCTCATCAGTGTTGGCCAACTATGTAAAGCAGGACATCGAGTTGAATTTGATGATAAGTTTTGCTACGTAATGACAAGGGATAGGAACACATGCTTGATCAAGTCCCGATCCGAAGGTACCATGTACCCCTTGGATGTCTCTCTGATAATTGGCAGACCGCAGTTGTGCTTCCAATCCAAAGCTATATCCGAAGTCAGCTGGCTATGGCACCGCAAGCTAGCTCATCTCAACTTCAGGTACATCAACAACTTGGTCACAGGAGAACTAGTCAGAGGTCTCCCTATTCTCAAATTCAGCAACGATACTCTCTGTCCGGCTTGTGAATGTGGTAAACAGTCCAAAGCAAGTCACCCTCTGGTAATGGATTCTTCAATTTCTGAACCACTGGAGCTATTGCACACTGATCTCTGCGGTCCATCAACCGTAGCCAGTCTCCATCACAAGAAGTACATATTGGTTATCATAGATGACTTTACACGCTTCACATGGATCTTCTTCCTCAGACTCAAGTCAGAAACACCGCAGATTTTCATCAACTTCATCAAAGAGATCGAACTTCAGATCAAGCTTCCAGTAAGACGTATCCGCAGTGATAATGGAACCGAGTTCACTAATCATCTTCTCAACAGTTTCTTGGTGACCAAGGGCATCTCTCATAACTTCTCAGCTCCCTACACACCGCAACAAAATGGAGTAGTAGAAAGAAGGAACCGTACACTCGTAGAAGCAGCCAGATCTATGCTCAACTTCGCACACCTTCCTCTCTACTTCTGTGCTGAAGCTGTAACAACCGCATGCTTTGTTCAAAATCGAAGCATTGTGTGCAAACGTCTCAATAAAACACCATATAAGGGCCTTAACAACCGCAAGCCAAATGTTCGCTTCTTTCATATCTTTTGGTGTAGATGTTTCGTGATCAACAACCGCGATCAGCTTAACAAGTTTGCACCAAAGTCTGATGAAGGCATCTTCCTTGGTTATTCCACTAACAGGGTTGCTTATCGAGTGCTCATCAGACGTACAAGGCTGATCATTGAAAGCTTCGATGTGAAATTTGATGATTCTCACATCCGCAACGCACCTCCATCCACTGAAACCACCGCAATAATGGAAAGCGATATTCCTGCCTCTTCGGGTCCTTTAAATCTAGTTGAAGTCAATTATAACGATCTTTTCGATCCTGTTGAAACGGCAAAACTATCCGAAGTTCTTGTGTCACCCGCAGCTCAACAACAACACGCTGATGTTTCTGGACCATCTCTATCCGAAGTCGCTTCTCTCAATACTTCCACCTCTCCGGTTGAGGGGGAAAGCTCTACTCCGGATCTAACAACAACCGTCGAGGTTCCAATACTTGATGCTGCTCAGGTTCCTATCCGGAGAGAATCATTACCATCAAATGTATCGTCGGATTCGGATGATGAACTCATAGAGAACATTGACACGAGAATCGATCCAAGGATTATCATTCTCCCATCTGCAGTCCAGGGGGAACCTTCTCAGGTTTCAGAGGAACGCCCATCCGCAATCCAGGGGGAACCTCTCCCAACTGCTCTAGAAAACTCCATTCTCGTTTCAACAAACCAAGATGACTCAGCAGGATGTTCTCAAGTCTTGGGGGAACTGCCATCTCCAACCGCAGACTCTCCTGATATTCAAGATAGTCCCTCTACCGCAACTGCTGATCATCTGCAACCCCGTCTACACGTATGGACAAAGGACCACCCACCAGGTCAAATCATTGGCAACCAATCCGCAGGTATCCAGACCAGTTCCTCCAAGGACCTATCTGATCACTGCCACTATACAGCATTTATGTCCTCGGTAGAGCCCACAACGATCAAAGAAGCATTGCTTGAACCTGATTGGATAGCTGCAATGCAAGAAGAGCTAGAAGAATTTCAAAGAAACAAAGTTTGGCAGCTCGTTCCGAAGCCACGTGGTCACTCTATTGTTGGCACTAGATGGGTATTCAAAAACAAGCTGGATGAATCTGGTGCGGTAGTCAGAAACAAGGCAAGACTAGTTGCAAAGGGGTATAGTCAACTTGAAGGCATTGACTACGATGAAATGTATGCTCCGGTAGCACGCATGGAGGCTATCCAGATCTTCCTAGCATACGCAGCCCACAAGAACGTCAAGGTACACCAAATGGATGTTTAGAGTGCTTTTCTCAATGGGGAATTAAAAGAAGAGGTTTACCTTCAGCAACCTCCAGGTTTTGAAAATGTTGAATTTCCAGACCACTGCTACAAGCTTGAAAAAGCAGTCTACGGTCTAAAGCAAGCCCCAAGAGCATGGTATGAGACTCTCTCTGAATTCCTTGTCTCATTCGGGTACAAGAGAGGAGTGATTGACCCCACGTTATTTAGAAAAGCAAATGATAACCTCCTTATGCTTGTACAAATATATGTGGATGATATCATTTTCGGATCGACTGATCAAGGAATGGTGGATGAATTTGCTAAGCTCATGACCAACAAGTTCAAAATGAGCATGAATAGAGAGATTAACTTCTTTCTAGGACTTCAACTGAAACAAATTCCGCAAGGGATATTCATTCATCAAGAGAAGTACACCACTGAACTATTAAAGAAATATTCCATGGACAACTGTTCTTCTGCTAATGTCCCCATGGCCTTCGGTTATAAGATCTCTGCTGATCCCTCAGGCGAATCTGTGGTTCACAAGACTTATAGAGGTATCATTAGCTCTTTGATGTACCTCACCGCAAGCAGGCCAGACATTGTCTTTGCAACTGGTGTAAGTGCAAGGTATCAGGTTGACCCAAAAGTGTCACATATGACCGCAGCCAAACAAATTCTATGGTACCTGAAAGGAAGCAAATCTCTTGGTCTATGGTACCCTGCAGGCAATGACTTCAGCCTGCAAGCTTTCACAGATGCGGATCACGCCGGATGCAGATTAGACCGCAAAAGTACCTCAGGTGGATGTCAATTTTTGGGTGAAAGACTCGTCAGTTGGTCCTCATGGAAACAAAGTTGTGTTTCTCTGTCTACCGCAGAAGGTGAGTATGTGGCCGCAGCCAGCTGTTGCTCTCAACTCCTTTGGATGAAAACTCAACTATTAGACTACGGGTATAGAATGTTGCGGATACCGATCTATTGTGACTCTGAAAGTGCTATTGCTATTTCTCACAATCCAATTCAGCACTCTAAGACGAAGCATATTGAACTATGGTATCACTTCATCAAAGACCACATCTTGAAATGTGACATTGAACTCATCTTTGTCCATTCTCATGAAGAGATTGCTGATGTGTTCACAAAAGCACTCGACTCCACAAAACTTAACACCTTCCTGCAAATGTTAGGAATGATGAATCCAGACCCACAATTCTTTTTGAATTGTTAGATACCGCAGACCATTCTTGGTCTCCGTTGCGGTTCTAACTGAAAGTTACTTATGATAGATGGTTTTGGTACCGCAGTCTAGGTACCACAACCATATATCATACTTATTTTTTCATGGGTCTTCATTGTTTGTTATTACTAACTTTTGTACAAGTGCTCTTCTCAGTTTCTTCTACTGAAGTCATAAATCTACCTATCCGCAATGACATTTCTTCATCCGCATTGACATCTGGTCATCCGCAATGACGTTTCCATCCGCGATCATTATTGATAATTCTCAACTGTTTCATCAACCCTTGAATCTTTTGTGTGCTATTTAACGATCCTTCATTAAATAAAACATTAAATATAAAAAAAACATTCTCTTTAGAAACTGTTTCATTCTCTTTCTGAATAAACCTTGTGTCAGACCTATTTTAGGTATAATGACAAAAAAGATCGTTTTTCCATAAACTCATCCTTAATCTGTCTTTTCCTCTCCCCAGCACGTCCCATCCGTTACAACTTCCTTTCCCCTCACCCCACGATCACCTGACACATTGATAGATGTCTGACTTTTCATTAAATGCAAACCCTCCTTTAGTAAATCTCCCAAATCTCTTTTAAACCGTTTCATTATTTATGGCTGAGATTTAATCGTCAATTCAAAGATTCCCTCCAAACCCCAACAGATGTTTTTACCTTATCCTTACCTTTTACCCAGGGTTAAAAAAATTTCACCTCTTTATAAACCCATCTTCTTCCCCAAAATCACTTTACGCTTTCTGAACATCGAACCTTCTCTCTTAAACCCTTCAAGAACTCTTCTTTTTCTACTCCTTCTCTCAAAGCTCCTACAATGGTGAAATCAGGTGCATCAAAGAAACAATCCAAGGTTTCAGGCTTAGTGAATCCTACCGGTTCAGACTCTCCAATGATTGCTTCAAGCAACTTTCGAGCAGTGTTTGAAGATCATTCTTCACACAATGCTCCAACCAAACTGATGATCAAGTTTCTCAAGAATCACCCTCTGTTTGGCCCTTTCGACGCTTTTACAGATGTTGTTCCAGTCTCGACCCTCTTCAAGTGTGCATTCTCCACTTATCGCCCAATCGAAAACCCTCAAGAAGTTCACCTCAACCTGATTAATGATTCTTTGGTCATCCTGTCCAAAGAAAAGTTTCTTTCTGCAATAAACCTTCTGGTTCATCCCTCCAACAAGATCTTCTCTCCTTCCATGGCGGACGTTACCTTTGCCCTTTACCAAATGGGGTATCAGAAACCAATTAGAGGAATTGGTGAATTCAAGAAAAATCAGTTGTCTGCGGTTTGGCAGTTTGTATGCCATTTCATCATCCGTTGTCTATCCGGAAGAACCGGAGGCATAGACAACATGGGACTCAAGCTACTGGAGTTGGTGTGGAGCATATTCACAGGACACGATGTAAACTACGGGCAGATCCTATGGGACGACTTCCTTCAATATATTCCCAAAGAGAGTCAAAGGGAGAACCCAACCGAGCTCACTTTTGTAAGGTTCTGGTCACTCTACATTTCAGACCTTCATGCGGACGCTGGAATCGACATGGGCAGTGACATCAACTTCTTTGTCACTAAGGATCTCAAAAGGTACAATCCCTCTACTGATCAAACTGTTTTTGGACCTATCCGCCGACTCCCTACCCACATTCTTTCCACACTTGGTGTTGAGACTGCTGATGTCTCAGATCACATTGAGGCTACGGAAGGTATTGCCCCATACCTTCCTACCCCGCCTCTTCAACTCCCATCCGCAATTGTTAACCCTAAAGGTACCGCAGTCCCTTCTGGCACTACACTCTCCAATCTTTCTCAAAGAAGAAAGCAATTGGCAACCAAGAAGAAACAAAGAACCCCTAAGAAGGATGCTCCCAAACCAACCGCACCCACCAAGAAACGTAAAACCAAACCAACCACACCTACACCTAGTAGTGATTCTGATGAGGATCACAACCAATTGCTATCCTTAAGAAAAGAAAAACTGATTCCCCTGGCCAAATGTGTGACCGGACCGATATTGAAGCCTCTCAAAAGGCTCCGGTAGTCCTTGGGGTGGCCGCAGACCCATTCAACACCACTATCATTTTCCAATCAAACTCAAAAAGTGAGTCTGATTCACGATATCGTGGAGACTCCCCCCCAGTTCACTCCCAAGAGGATGACACTGGTATTTGCCCTAAGGTCTCCAGGGCTTCCCGACTGCATTTCTTTTCACCTGAGGAGTTGCACTCCATCCTTTTGAACATCACTGAAACACTTCAAACACTTCCCAACCGCAGGGCACTTCTTCCGCCCATGCCAGAACTGAGCCGAGGCCAAACTTGACCACGGGTCAAGGAGACCGAGGAAGCTCAGGAAATCCTACTCGGCTTACATCCGCAGCAGGTGGTTTACGTACGGTGAGCACAAATGTGCAAGGATCCGTGGACCCGAAGGACACTTCGGTGCCTTTCAAAGGTTTTGACGGAGGTGAATCCAATGACTCATGGTTACAGTATAATCCGGTAACTGAGTCAGAAATCAAGAAATATGTTGCTTTCAAAAGGGCATTCCAAGCCCACAAGGAACAACAGATCAAGCAGCAGCAGCAAAAGGAGCAAGATATTGAGTTAGTGGCACGGTATTGGGCAAACGCAATCAATAATGCCAATACCGTAGCCACCATTCAAAAGGTTCAGGACTGGATGACCGAGATGGCTGAAACTGTCCTTAAAGCTCAGGCAGCAGGTGAAGGTGCAGGTTCTGATGGGTTTTGAGCATTTTAACACTCCTATGGTGTACATGCAACCCTAGAAACCTTGGATCTATGTTTGACTAAGATACACGCAAATAATTATTTTTCCAAGGTTCTTATCCTAACTAGCATGGCATGGGGTACTTGAATCAAATAAAACTAGTAGAATTACTTACCTTGTAGTAGTAGTTGATTGCTTGGAGTTTGAGAGCCTAGCACCAATAATGTGGATGCCTCAAATGGAAGTCACAAATCACCACAAACTTGGAAACTTGAGAGAATAGTCACAAACTTCTTGAAATCGGCCCTCTTAGTTTACACACATCAACTCGTGCAATTTCAAGAACCAAAGCCTCCTTTATATAGTGTGGTGGATTAGGGTTACATCCATGTAAACCCTAATACCCATGTCTTTTAATTTCCATGAGATCCATGGGTTAAAGCTCCATGGAGTATCCATGGACTTTCCATGCAAGCCTAGCCCATTCCAAATAAGCATTAGCCCACATTATATAAATACAAGAGCCCATATTTAATTAGTCATACTTTTGATCTCTAAATTAATTCTAAATTAATTATAGATCAATACTAATTAAATAATATGATTTTATATTAATATATTAGGACTTATAATATATTAATAAATCATAACTTATACTATTCTCAAACGATTATCCGTAAATTGTTCGGGTGAAGTGCAACCCAAATGAACCATGCCGGGTCGGGTCAGGGTACATACCAAATATAGTTATGGACTTAGACACTATATCCAACAGGTTCGTCCAGAGCTACTCCAAATCCCATTCCAACTCCAACAGTCAATGAATCACAAGATGAAGGAACCGCAATCGAAGTCAGTTCTGCTCCCACCTTCGGTCTTGATGATAAAGACATTCAGGAGGTAAACAAGCCTAGTCCTTCTGATGATGACCTCATGATGTTCGTTGAGGAAGAGGAATCCAGTGGCTCTCAACATTCGTCTTCTAAACCCAAAGAAAAAAAGAAAAGGAAGAAGAATGTTGTCACCAGGAAAGAATTTCTGAGCTTACAAGCTAAAGTCGATCAAATCTTAGCTACGGTCAAACCAACTCAACCGCAACCAGAAGACACCCCGGGACCGCAGTCCCTGATCGAACGTATAGAGCGTCTGGAAACAAGGGAATGCTTGGCTGCTGAGAGAATTTCTCTCAAAGTGGAGATGGGGATCCGGTCCCTTGACAACAACCGCAAAGCAGATCACAAGGATTTATGGCTGCTGCGGAACGCCTCATCATTGAGGTGACCGCAATCAAAACGGATCTCCAAGCAGCCATTGCGGATCAAGCCACTCAGTCTCAGAAATTGATAGCTGAGACTCACACTGCGTATGAGTCCACTATCTCAGTTCTTCAAGCAACAATCAATAGACTGCAACGATCCCTGTCCTCCAACTTCCATGGTCCCGAGATCCTCCAGCTGACAAAGGAAATACACAGGCTACTCTTCAGCTCCTCCATTCCCAATAATCAACAGTTGGCCGAAGCCCTCAAAGCTCAATTTGAAGAGGTTTTTGCCAAGGTTGATGGCCTTAAGAAATGGCTTGAGGAATCACCTGCATTGAATTCCTCAAGGGGGGGAAGTAAAGACGAAGTCCATCAAAGTGAAGAAGAAGAAGTCCATCACTCTGATCACTCCATCTCACAACATCAGAGTCCCCCCATCATCACAGAAAAAATTCCTACACCGCAGCCCTCACCGCAACCGTCTCACCATACTCCACCCCATAACACTCCACCGCAAGAGAAGGTCACTCGTCAAAAGCAAGAGACTCCCCCTCACTTCAAAGATCTGGCTGAGCATATGTCCTCTCCGAGCTCAACTGACTCTCCTGCCACCACCCAAAGGAAGAAATATTGGAAGGCAGCCAAACTTGCAGAGCTTATATGGAGAGAATGCGGTTTTGATACTATGATGGACGAATCCTTAATAAACTCTTGGATCAATCCTCACCGCAGACTGTTGGACGAAGATTACAGACCCCACCTCACCTATGCTGAACCCCCTACTGATGGCTACTAGATGTCCCAATTTCGCCAAATGCCAAATACTTCACAGTATTTGAGCAATTCGACAGCAGCCTTCCTGATCACAAAAGACTGCCAATGGAATTTGAGAGACTTAGTCTTTTTCATGCTAAACATGCCTCTTCCATTGAAAATATATGGTCTAACGATAAACAATCCGCAGTCAAGAACTACAAAATTCGGAAGTTCATGAAGGCTGACTACATCCAGTATACCCTCACTAGAAGGGAGCATGACTACATCCGCACCTAGGCAAACTTTCGCTGTATGAATCCGGAAGAAATCTTTCTTATTGCCAAGGTGTTCCAAAACAAGTCAGAAAAACACCCGAAAATGAAGATCGCGCTTGAAAAGGCCAATACTTTTCTGAAGGAAACGGTCTGTGATTTCGCCAAGATCGATGTAGATATTTATCCTATAATTTCCAAGAAATTTGATCTGCCACCTCTCGAGCCTGCTCCAATGCCTACCGAAGGCTATCAAGAAAGATCCTTAGGTGCAACCAACTTTCCTGAACTTGGAGTCATTTTCAAAATGAAGATAGATAATGTCAAATGCTGTTAGATTAATGTTTAAGTCCATAACTATATTTGGTATGTACTTGACCCGACCCGGCATGGTCCATTTGGGTTGCACTTCACCGGCACAATTTATATGAATTGTCTTTTGAGAATAGTATATTTATGATTTATATTAATATATTATAAGTTCTAATATATTAATGTGGAATCATATTATTCAATTAGTATTGATCAAGAATTAATTTAGAATTAATTAAGTGATCAAAAAGAACTCATTAAATATGGACTCTTATATATATGGAATGGGCCAAGTTCAATTAGGTTGGGCTAAGCTTTCATGGATGTGTTGGATAAGCTGTCTAAGTCCATAACTATTTCTGGTATGTACTTGACCCGACCCGGCATGGTCCATTTGGGTTGCATGGCACCATGCAATTGGATAAACTAAAATGAGAGAAATAACACTTATGGTTTATTATTATATTATAAGTTCTAATATATTAATAATATTATTTAACTAGTTTCATCAAGAATTAATTTAGAATTAATTAAGTGATCAAAAGATAACTAATTAAATATACGGGTAGATTATGTAAATCTTCCATATCTTATATAGTGGGCTAAGAGGCTCCATGGATTATCAAGTTGGGTTCCACCCATAGGATGCTTCATGGACGCTCCATGGGAGTTACAAACCCATGGGTCATGGAAATGAAGAGTCATGACACATTAGGGTTTACATGGTGTAACCCTAGATGTGTCAACGCTATATAAGAAACTCATTCTCCACCAAAATAGGACACACATAAGAAACAAGAGGGCTAGAGCCGATTTTGCAAGTGTAAGATTCTCTCAAAGTTTACTCCTTTGCATTTGGTGTTGTGTGAAGCATTTGAGGCATCACACTTGGGGTGCTAGGCTCACAAGGTTTCAAGGATCATAATCAACAACAAGGTAAGTTATTCTATCTTTCATTCAAGTTAAAAATGTTCCCCATGTATGCTAGATAGGAATATAACCTTGGAATTCAACTTTGCATGATTATTAGACAAACATAGATCCAAGGTTATTAGGGTTGCATGTACACTTAGGAAGTGTTAGAATGCTCAAAACCCATCAGTGGTATCAGAACCAGGTTTGTTTGTTGTTTTTTTTTTTGTGTGCAAACAGCTTGCAAAAAAAAAATCGTTAAATTACAAGTTTTTTTTTAAGTGTAATTTTTGATTCTTGAAAGTGTTCATATTCATGTTCTTGAACTTATGAAGATTAGATGATCATAGGAATTGTTTGTAACCTTCATGGTAGTTTAATTCATGATCATAATGTGTTTTAATGGAGTCCATAACTTGTCCTCAAGTTATGGAAAACCAAAAGTCTCACTTTTATTAAAGCCATTAAAAGAACACAAGAGTTATAAAAATGAAGAGTCTTCATTTTTTTTACTCAATTAATTCATAAGTTATAAGAAATGAAAAGTTTTGGAAGTTTACAAAACTTGCCCTCAAGTTTTGGAACATGTAAAGTCTTGATTAAAACTTTAGTTCCAACCCTTAGAATTTTAAAAGTTAAAATTCAACCCTTATACTTTATAATATTATAAGTTACTAATATATATATGTATAACAACAAGTCGTCTTACCGCTAGTACGCCTCATTCACGAAGCCGGTCTATAAGGGGGGTATAAGGTTGTTGCCTATAAAATGGCAACTTAATGGGTGTCCACTCTCACCCACCGCTTCCTTGATCGGTGGAGGGTCGTTAGCCGAACGGGTAAGACAAGGACTTATAAATTCTTATTAAAAGTATGATGAATATTATAAAGTAACTAAATGCTTTTATTAAATTCCCAATCTTAGTTACTTTAGGAAAATGTGAATAAGGTGCTAATCCATGAAATTACACTTTACACTTTGTTTAAGTTGTTGGTGGAGCGTGTGTGGTTAACCGGCACACTAACTTGGACTTAACAAGGTAGGTAAAGGGTGACTTAAGGTTTACCATAGCATCGGTGGAGCGTGTGTGGTTTACCGGCACATCGATTGAGTGATAAACCTTGAGGGTACCAAGTGATTTGCATGGTTACTTCACACCTCGTTTTGTGATCCTCGGTATCCTAGACACAAAACTTGGAGGTCACACTCGAGATTGAAACATGCCTTTGAAAAGTTCATTAAATCTCAAAAGAATCTAGGAATTTCTAAGAACCAATTAAAAACCTAATATTTATATTTCGTTTTTCATGGTGGAAATTGGTGAATCGTCATTCACCTACCTTTCAAATATGTTATAGCTTGGATTACGGCATACCTCTTCTAAGTTATAATATATTGTGATTGGATCCTAGCCTTAATATTACATTTGGGTGTTTTATTAAGGATTGTCTTAATATCTAAACTAATCTTGTTCTCTTCTTTCAGATGTCTTCAAACAATGCTGCTTCTGGCTCTAATCCTAATGGCTCCTTTACCCTTATGAACTTGTGTGGGAAAGTCACTTTTGATGGATCCAACTTCAATGAATGGATCAGATACATCAGGATGATTACCCGCTACGAGGACAAAGAATATGTCCTTGACAAGGAGCTTAAGGAGATTGATGAGACCACTGCAACTCCCCAGGAGATCGCTGACTTCCGGGCACATGAAAGAGATGCTACAAAAGTGGCATGCATCATGTTGGCCACCATGACAGCGGAACTCCAAAAGTCCTATGAGGACTTCTACCCTTTTGAAATGCACCAAGATCTGATGGAAAGATACCATCAAAGTGCACGACAAGAGAGGTATGAAATCATATGCTCTATCATAACAACCATGATGAAGGACAGGGAATCCTTCACGAGCCACATGCAGAAAATGCAAAGGTATGTGGATCGGTTGCTGAAGCTTAATGTGAACTTCCCTGAGGAGCTTGCAATAGATATCATTTTGCACTCCTTACCATCGTGCTATGATCAATTCCGCATGACATATCACATGAATAAGGAAGAGGTCACACTCAGCAAACTTCAGGGACTCCTCAAGACCGCAGAAACAGGACTTAAGGGTAAGTCGTTGTTAACACTCCTACTCCAAACTCCGCCCCGGTTTTGGCAATCGGGAAAGGTAGAGGGAAGAAGAGGAAGAGCTCTTCGAAGGGTACCAAGGTTAGGACCCTTGATGGCTCTTCTTCAAGTGGAACCAAGAAAGGTTTTGTCACTCCTTCTTCTGACCCTAAAGAGGGTGAATGCTTCTATTGCCATGAAAAGTCACATTGGAAGCGGAACTGCCCAAAGTACCAGCAAGATGTGAAGGATGGGAAAGTTAAACCCAGCCATGCAGGTATTTACACTATCTTATCTAATAACTCACCCCATTCTAACTCTTGGGTCCTTGATACCGGTTGTGGTATTCATATCTGTTCTGATTTGCAGGGACTAAGAAGAAGTGAGAATGTGGAGCATGGAAGAATAAACTTAATCATGGGGAATAGGAAAGCTTTACCTGTCACCAAGATTGGAGTTTATACTTTATCGCTAAGTAGTGGGTTTAGTTTAGATTTGAATAAATGTTGTTATTCGCTAGAAATGGCAAGAAATATTATTTCCTTTCATGCATTGTATAAACAAGGTTTCACCTTTTCATTTGATAATGAAGTTGGTTCGATTAATGCTTTCTTTAATAATGTTCTTTATTTTAAAGCATTACCTTGTGATGGTGTGTATGAAACTGTATCTGTTGTTGATAACTTAGGGAATAGTGTATTGTGTATTGATTCTGTTAATGATAATAACTTGGATAAAGCATCATTATGGCATTGTCGTCTTGGACATATAAGCAAGAAACGCATAGGCCAACTCCAAAAGGATGGAGTATTGGAGTCATTTGACCTAAAGTCAGATGATAGTTGCGAATCATGCTTACTTGGAAAAATAACAAAGTCACCCTTCACTCGTTCTTGTGAGAGGGGTGAAGGTTTGTTGGATCTTATACACACGGATGTGTGTGGGCCCTTCAAACATGCCACAAGGGATGCTAATCGTTATTATTTGACTTTTACTGATGATTACAGTAGATATGGATATGTCTACTTAATCAAGCATAAGTCAGAGACTTTTGAGAGGTTTAAAGAGTTTAAACAGGAACTCTAGAATCAATTGGGCAGGAACATTAAGATGCTTCGATCCGATCGAGGTGGTGAGTATCTTAGTTCAGAGTTCCTCGACTATCTTAGGGAATGTGGGATTGTCTCACAATTGACACCTCCCAGGACACCGAAGTTGAATGGTGTAGCTGAGAGGCGTAATCGAACCTTCTTGGATATGGTTCGTTCCATGATGAGTCGAGCTTCGCTACCAATCTCATTTTGGGGGTATGCCTTAGAGACTGCCGCCCATATCCTTAATCTAGTTCCCACAAAGAAAGTTGCCAAAACTCCTCATGAGATGTGGACTGGTAAAGTACCCAAACTAGACCACATTAAGATTTGGGGTTGCGAGGCTTTCGTGAGACGCGAGACTCATGATAAGCTCGAACCTCGAAGTGAGAGGTGTATTTTCATCGGCTACCCACAAAAATCCTTTGGTTACCTCTTCTACAGACCTAGTGAGAATGTTGTCTTTGTAGCTAGGAGGGCTTTCTTTCGAGAGAGAGAGTTCATAAGCCAAGGAGACAGTAGGAGGCAAGTTGACCTTGAAGAAATTCAAGAGTCAAGTGGTGAAGGAACTTCAAACCCTAGCACTCAACTTGAGGAGGAAATTCCTGTTGAGCCAATTGACAAGTCTGTACCTCTGAGGCGTTCCACAAGGGTTAGGAATGCACCTGAGCATTACTATGGATTCCATATTACTGCGGAAGGTGATACACTTATCAGTGATGAGACACTGATAGGTCTGGATGAACCTAACAGTTACGCGGAAGCCATGGCAGGCCCTGAGTCAGCCAAGTGGAAAGAGGCAATGGACAGCGAGATACAGTCCATGTATGACAATCAAGTTTGGAACTTGGTTGAGAATGTACCAGGTCGTAAGACTATAGGGTGCAAATGGATCTTCAAGAAGAAGACCGACATGGATGGTAATATACACACTTATAAGGCACGACTGATTGCAAAGGGTTTCTCACAAACTCCGAGAGTTGATTATGATGAGACCTTTTCTCCAGTGGCCAAGATTAAGTCTATTAGGGTTCTGTTAGCCATAGCTGCATTTCATGACTATGAAATATGGAAAATGGATGTCAAAACCGCTTTCCTTAATGGAAAGTTGGCTGAGGATGTTTACATGAGTCAGCGAGAGGGTTTTGTCAATACAGAGTACCCTAATAAAGTGTGTAAGCTTGAGAAATCCATTTATGGGTTAAAGCAAGCACCTCGCAGATGGAATCTTTGCTTTGATGAGAAAGTCAAAGAATTTGGCTTTTCTAGGAGTGAAGATGAATCTTGTGTATATGTCAAGGCTAGTGGGAGTATAGTTAGCTTTTTGGTATTGTATGTGGATGACATACTACTCATAGGAAATGACATCCCAACTCTGCAGGAAGTTAAGTCCTGGCTTGGGAAGTGTTTCTCGATGAAGGACCTAGGAGAAGCTGCCTATATGCTAGGGATAAGGATCTTGAGAGACTGGAGTAAAAGACTAATTGGACTTAGTCAGAGTACCTACTTGGATAAGGTGCTGAAGAGATTCGGCATGCAGGACTCCAAGAAAGGAGAGTTACCCATCCAGAGCAACGCCAAATTGAGTAAGACACAAAGTCCTAGTACTGAGGCTGAGATAGCAGAAATGAGTCGAATACCTTATGCTTCGGTAGTAGGATCGATCATGTATGATATGACGTGTACTCGACCTGATGTAGCCTTTGCTTTGAGCATGGTTAGCAGGTATCAGGGGAACCCTGGCAAGGCACACTAGACTGCGGTAAAGAATATCCTCAAGTACCTACGGAGGACTAAGGACTGGGTCCTTACCCTCGGTTGGAGTGAAGACTTGAGAGTTGTAGGGTGTAGTGATGCTAGCTTTCAGACTGATAGGGATAATTTCCGCTCTCAGTCAGGCTGGGTCTTTACGTTAAACGGAGGAGCAATTTCTTGGAAGAGTTCCAAGCAAGAGACAGTGGCTGATTCAACTTGCGAATCAGAGTATATAGCAGCTAGCGAGGCAGCAAAGGAGGCGATATGGCTGAAGAACTTCATTGGAGACCTTGCAGTTGTACCAGCTACTAAAGAGCCAATGGAAATTTTCTGTGATAGTGAAAGTGCAGTTGCCTTAGCCAAGGAACCAAGGGATCACGGGAGATCCAGACACATCGACAGAAAATACCATTTCATCAGACATCGAATAGAAGAAGGACTCCTCGTGGCAAAGAGGGTATCATCGGATGAGAATCCAGCAGATCCCCTCACGAAGGGACTGACTCGGGTTAAGCATCTCCAGCATGCTCGGAGCATAGGGCTGAAGGATGATATTAGATTTAGTAGTTAGATAACCTTGAAATTTGTAAAGTGTAATTGACATTAGATGATGAATAAAAGGTGTTTTATTTATGAGTAAAGTTTTGCTATCTCTTGTCGATCGTTTACTATATTTCTTTTGCATGTTTTGACTTCCAGAATAATTATGTTTGGTATATCATATTCTTCGAACCACCACAGTCGGTCCTATGTCGGAAGTAGGTATGAATCAAGACTGTCATGATTGGTTGCAGAGGTCTAAGTTGTTGGACATGGCTACAACACTCATGAGTGCTCATAAGTTCTGAGCATTGGACTCAACCCACGCTCACTGGAATCACTTCATGGAATTTATCTCGAGTGATCGTGAGACAGTAATATCATATAAGTCTTCAAACCTAGAGATATGATTTGTTACTTATGAGTTGGTTATGCATTGATTGTACGTTAACACATTGGTAACTCGATGTTATAAAACGTGCTTTTGTGTATAATTCAATGAGTGGTAGAACAAACATATGAGTCGAAGGTTATCTGTTCCTTCTTGGATTAGAAGCTGATATATGGGCCCCTCGATGATTTTGTTTTGACCTATGTACCGGGCCAGGTCAGAACTAAGTTGATGTGTTCAATTAAGTTCTTTGTCAAACAAATCGGAAATCGGTAAACAAACTGCTGGACAATAAGTAAGACATTGTTCCATGTATTTGTCCGGCTGATATCTAGAACAGAGGATTATATGATCACTTATCTTAAATGGCGTATCATCATCTTCTCAGTTCCGAGAGACCTTGAAAGAGCTACGATTGTCGATCGGTTCCTGAAGTATTGCAGTTATAGTTATTAGACTTATCCAAGTGGGAGACTGTTGGATAAGGTGTCTAAGTCGATAACTATTTCTGGTATGTACTTGACCCGACCCGGCATGGTCCATTTGGGTTGCATGGCACCATGCAATTGGATAAACTAAAATGACAGAAATAACACTTATGGTTTATTAATATATTATAAGTTCTAATATATTAATAATATTATTTAATTAGTTTGATCAAGAATTAATTTAGAATTAGTTAAGTGATCAAAAGATAACTAATTAAATATATGGGTAGATTATGTAAATCTTCCATATCTTATATAGTGGGCTAAGAGGCTCCATGGATTATCAAGTTGGGTTCCACCCATAGGATGCTCCATGGATGCTCCATGGGAGTTACAAACCCATGGGTCATGGAAATGAAGAGTCATGACACATTAGGGTTACATGGTGTAACCCTAGATGTGTCAACACTATATAAGAAACTCATTCTCCACCAAAATAGGACACACATAAGAAACAAGAGGGCTAGAGCCGATTTTGCAAGTGTAAGATTCTCTCAAAGTTTACTCCTTTGCATTTGGTGTTGTGTGAAGCATTTGAGGCATTACACTTGGGGTGCTAGGCTCAAAAGGTTTCAAGGATCATAATCAACAACAAGGTAAGTTATTCTATCTTTCATTCAAGTTAAAAATGTTCCCCATGTATGCTAGATAGGAATATAACCTTGGAATTCAACTTTGCATGATTATTAGACAAACATAGATCCAAGGTTATTAGGGTTGCATGTACACTTAGGAAGTGTTAGAATGCTCAAAACCCATCAGGATGGTCCACGGAGCTTTTAACCCATGGATCCTATGTAAATGAAAGGTCATGGGTATTAGGGTTTACATGGATGTAACCCTAATCCTCGATAATATATAAAGGGGTCCTTGGCTCACAAAATTGGCACAAATGTGTGAAAATAAGAGTGGGCCGATTTTAGTGTGCATACATATTCTCTCAAGTTCTTCCAAGGTGTTTTGGTGATTTGTGATTCCATTTGAGGCTTCCACACTATTGGGGCTAAGCTCTTAAAGCTTGAAGACATAAAGCTACATCAAAAGGTATGTCATCTAACTAGAACTTTGTAGTATAGGTGCTTCATAATATGCTAGTTACGATGAAACCTTGGAATAGTTAATATTTGCATGTCTAATAGAGAAAACATAGATCCAAGGTTTATAGGGTTGCATGTACACCATAGGAGTGTTAGAATGCTCAAAACCCAACAGTGGTATCAGAGACATGGGTTGTTTTCTGTTATATTGATGCAAATGTTTTATTTTCAAGTTGAAAAAAAAGGAAAAAAAAACATGACGTTTGTCAAATTTTAAGATAATTACTTGTTTTTATGAAAAACGAATTATTTGTAAAATTTGAATCATTTGTTATATGAGTTGAATTAGGTCAAATTTAGTAAAAGATAAAATGATATGATTATTTTATTAGTTTTAAAAGTTTGATCTAAATGTTTTAAGGAGTTACATATTTTGTCATAAAATTTTGGAGCTCAAAAGTTTTTTTTAAAGTTGTGATCTTAAGGGTTTTTGAAACTTCCATAACTTATGGATATGAAAGCTTTTTTTAATAACAAAAATTTTGATTCAAAGTTTTTTATGGAGTTACAAAATTTGGTGTTAATGTTTTAAAGAATTCCATAACTTGTTCTTAAGTTATGGAACATGGAAAGTTTCATCATAAAACACCATTAATTCCATAAGTTATGGAATCCAAAGGTTTTCAAGAATTACAAAACTTGCCCTCAAGTTTTGGAATTTGAGAAAAGTTTTTTATGAAAAAAAGAATTGAATTCTAAAACTCTTGGGTTCATAACTTAAACAATTAATTAAATGGTTTTAATTTTGAGTTTAATAATTGGAATTATGATGTTTTGTTGAATAGTTAAAATTAACTCTTATGGACTTTATTAATAGTTAATTAAAGCGGTTAATTAAAAGAGTATTATTAATCCATAAATATATGGTTTGAGTTTAATTAAATTAAAAGTCTAGTTTAATTAATAGATTAAACCACCAAGTATTTTAAATGTCTAAAATACACCGTTATACTATTGTAATATTAAAAGTTTAATATATTATATGTATAAGAGCAAGTTGTCTTACCATTAGTAGGCCTCATTCACGAAGCCGGTCTATAAGGGGGGGGGGGGTATAAGGTTACTGCCTATAAAATGGCAGTTTAATGGGTGTCCACTCTCACTCACCGCTTCCTTGACCGGTGGAGGGTCGTTAGCCGAACAGGTAGGACAAGGACTATAATTCTCCCTTCATTATAAGTATAATGATAAATACTAAGTAACTAAACACTTATAAATTCCCAATCTTAGTTACTTAGGAAAATGTGAATAAGGTGCTAATCCATGAAATTACACTTTGCACTTTGTTTAAGCTATTAGTGGAGCGTGTGTGGTTAACCGGCACACTAACCTGGACTTAACAAGGTAGGCAAAGGGTAACTTAATGTTTATCATAGTATCGTTGGAGCGTGTCTGGTTAACCGGCACATCAAATGAGGGGTAAATATTAAGGGTACCAAGTATATTTGCATGGTTACTTCACACCTTGTTTTGTGATCCTCGGCATCCCAGTCACAAAACCTGAAGGGCACACTAGAGATTGAAACATGCCATTGAAAAGTTCAATGAATCTCAAAAGAATCTAGGAGTTTCAAAACCAATTAAAACCTAATAATACATTTCGTTTATCTTGGTGGAAATTGGTGAATCGTCATTCACCTACCTTCAAATATTTTATAGCTTGGATTACGGCATCCCTCTTCCAAGTTATAAAATAGTTTGTTGGGTCCTAGCCTTAATATATCATATTGGGTGTTATATTAAGGACTTAAATCAACTTTACGTGAATTTCTCCCATTGTTGATGTCTGGTTTAGACAACAATGATCTTCCCAAACCAAGCTTTCCTAATGAATATGACTTCCCGAGTTTGGCTCATGGAAGTCATACTTCTCTTCCTCCACCTCCTCCAATGATTCTCCCTAACCCACAAGTTCAAGGTCACTCAAGCCCTAATGGAAAGCAAGGTCTATGTGTGATCACATCTCAGAGATGAAGTCACATATTGACAAGCCGGGAGAGTTGGGTGTCAAAGTCTTGAGAAAGTTGGATGTTCAATCACTTTCTAAGTCACATAGTGAGTTCCTTTGGGACTACTATGAAACAGACTATGACATGAACCTTAATGATCATATCTATTTGCTTGGTGCTGCTGAATCAGCAATGATTTGGAACGATAGTAAAGCAAATTTTATTAGAAGATCAACTTCCCAAAAACTTTATGGACAGTGACAATGGTGACACTTGAAATCCAGAAAAAGCATTCTCTTCCCAATGGAAAGGGATTGGCCATAGTCAACCCGGTTGACCAAATGGTAAAGAGAAAGGCTAAGTCTGAGATAGTCCCATTACCAAAGGGTCCATATGTTTATTTTGCCAAAGGAAGGGGAGTTGATTGCAAAGCTGCCAAATTTACCTAAGGATGTTAAAGTCAATAAGTTTGACTCTACATCAGGTAGAGCCCATTATCTAACTTTGTTTAGTTCTATTCTGAGATCCTCATTACATGATGTGACTGGGTCACATGTTGATGTTTTAAGAATTAAAGAATAGAGAGAAATCTTAAAGGAAGTATATGCTGATTCTGATCGCGAAGGTGGATTTCGATCGCATCAGAATTTTGAGCAGTTGCTTAAGAAGTTATGATATATTGCTAAGGAATAGATAACAATAATTTTCCATGTGGATTGTAAGGATAAGTTTTTCCGCAAAGTTTTAAAATAAAAGAAAATTGTTTAATTTTATTTATTTGAAGTATCCTTACAATGGCATTTGTGGAAAATTGTTGCTTATATGATTCCACTGACAGCAATATTGGAAAATGGATTTGATTCTTTCATTTGTGGTAGTGTGTAAATTTACCAAATCAGGAAAGTTCTCATCACCCAAGTTTCAATTGGACCGAAACTTGGAATCATGCAAGTTGAATAGTATGATGAATGAGAACTTTCAAGCATTGGAAAATCAAGACTAATTACTTGTTCACATGGATGTGTGAGTCAGGTGAAGGACTAAAAGGATCGAGTACATATTCTTGTGCACTGGTCATGTCCATCACAAAGCTCGTTAAGACTATTTGATTTACTAAAGTTTAGTAAATATGGTTATACTTACAAGTTTAAGTATAATTCTGAAACATTGGAAAAGTCTCAATGTATGGCAGAACGAATGGGAAGAATCAAATTAGGTAGAAAGATAAAAGTTTCTCAAATCTGAAAAGATGGGAGAGTACTTTAGTATCATGTTTGTGATCATCTTAATGATTTAGAAATCATATCACAATTAGTCCTCTAAAGGTCATCTTAGTGCATTCTTATGACTAAGAAGAGGAGTCATGAATTGTTGAAATGGTTAGATCAAGAAGATGAGTCATACTTCGTTCCAAAACAATTCTTAGAGTCATACTCCAAGATTGTAACTTGAGTGACATATCTTAAAGAAAGGTTTAAAACACTTGTCAAATGTAAGAGTAAAAGTGTCCTACTCTTGTACATTTGAAATTGGTAAGTTGTGATGTTTTGGATAAAACAAAGACTAACTAAGGCCAATTGTGTGAAGTGTTTGTCTTGATAAAGAATCCGCACTATCTCTTTAATATTTGGCAAGATAGTCTTATATGTCAAGAGGATAGTGGGAGTCTTAAATATCCTAAAAAGAATTTCAAGAACTAATCAAGAATAAAACCTGAGGTTCTTCACTAGCACACGACTTGAGGTTTATAACCTATCGTGTTGACATATTCTGTGCCCATTCCAGTTAAAGTTGGCTTTGCATAGGAGTTCTGAAAGTTCTCAATTGGTTGCATAACAACTTGGAAGCAATGGCAGGCCCTGTACTGCCAGGTGGAAAGAAGTTAAGATTGCATAAGTTCAGTCCATATGAGTTTGGATTTGTCATTATCCTTGTCTTGTGACTATGGTTTTGACGATTCACATGGATAAGTACACATACACCATAAAATCTAAGGGTCATAAGGTTTCTCTCCGATTCATGAAAATGATGGTGAGGAAACACTTCCACCAAGTAGATTTGAAGCAGATGGCAAAAGGTCTAAACAATTGAGACTATGATTACGGCATCCCTTTTCATAGTTCTGAAATTGTTTAGACACACATGCATGCTATCTAAGGAAAGGTGTATGATTTTGATAAAGTTTTATCAAAACATCTCGTATCAGAAATATGAACTGTGGTAAGAAAGTCAATAAAGTATTCATTTCTAGAAGTCCAGCTGATTTCTGAGTACATGTCAAAGCTAGTGGGAGCATAAGTGTTATGCTAATAATCATCATGTTAGTGGGAGCATGATAATTATTGTTAGTGTTGCAAGTTAGCAATGTTAATTATAGAAAACAAAAGTTTCAATTCGTGAGGCTACAGGGATTGAAAAAGTTGTTTTGCTATAATTAAGGGAGAGGATATACTTCATTTCTGTTCTAAAGGCTTAGATTGAGACCTTAATCATCTTTAGTCAAGAATATATATATGAATTTCATGTTGGATTGGTTCAACTTAAGGAAATTCTATATATTGCATTCTCAAAATTCGATTATGATTACAGCATCCCTCTTCATGGTCAAATTTTGAAAACATGGCAAATAAAAATATTGTAGCAAAAGACTGGTCTAGAATCATGTCTTTATGTGAGACATCATGAATCGTGTACCATTTGCTTTGGGTACAAGATCGATTGCATGTGCTATAATATTTGTCATTTCTAAATTTTTCCAAATGCCCAGAGGCATTATGAAGGGAAAAGGTCTAAAATTAGATATGACTAAAATGATTAAGCAATTGTCGAGGACAATCTGAGGTTTACCAAAGATTGGTTGCTCAGGGACAGTTGGAAGTATAGTGATAATTTTGGAAGGACCATATTGACATATTCTGAAAAGAGGCATCTCTTATTCAGAAGTGATAGTCAAAATGAGAATATGGAGTTGTCTCCATAGGTGGAAGTTATCTGTGTAAGATTAGAAAACTTAATGCAAGAAGCATGTCCAAAGCAACGTACTTTGAATATGAGACTTAGTTTCCATGGAGTTGATCTCCATTGGAATACCTTATAATGACTGTTGACAAGTCTTTGTGACTTTGTACATATTCATTACAGGAGGGTCAGTGCATATAAGTTTAAAATCTAAACAGATTTCGATAAATGATAGGAATTTGAAATTCTCACATTTTTCGATAAGGATTTGGGAGTGTGAAATTAGAATCATTGAAATTATGTTCAATTGGTTTATTTCACAAAGTAAGGATCATAAACAAACATAGAGTGCATACTTGGTGTATGGCAAAGCTATTGTTTAAGAAAAACATAGTGTACATGCTTGGAGCATGGGACAACTAGTGTTTTTAATTCAAGTATAAAGTTGATAAAACCGAAACAATGAATACTGAGTAATCAGTATGGTGATAAATAAAAGTGTTTATTTATATTCATAGGGTTTGATACCATATTTGATTCATTTATTCTTGTGTTTCACTTTGCATGTTTTGACTTCCAGAATAAGTAAGTCGCTCGTCCTGAATGATTAAGTTATTCAAACCATCCATAGTCGGTCATATGTTGGAAGTAGATATGAATCAAGACTGTCATGGGTTGGTTTGTAGAGGTCCAAGTTGGTGGACAAAGTGGTGCTACAACACTCATGAGTGCTCATAAATTCTGAGTATTGGATTCAACCCGCGCTCATTTGAATCACTTCATGGATTTTATCACGAGTGATCATGAGACGATAATATCTTATATTCTTTAAACCTAGAGATATGAGTCGATGTTATAAAACGTGCCTTTGTGTATGAGTCAACAAGTAGTAGAACAAGCCATATGAGTCGAAGTTTATCCATTCCTTTTACCTTCGGGATAAAAGCGATATCTGTGGGCCCCTCGATGATTTAGCGATGACACATATGAGTGCTTGGCCAAGCCAAGACTGATTTGATTTGTTCAATCAGTCAGTCATCATAAATCGAAAATCGGGAAACAACAAATGGACAGAGAGAATGATTATAATCCATGTCTCAGTCCATATGATAACTAGAATGGTGGAATATATGATCCCTTATCTAATGGACAAGTCATTGACAAGGTCAGAGTTCGACAGCGGCTTTAAGAGCTACGATTGCCAGTTAGGTTTTGAAGTCATACTCAATAATAGTTTTAGACTTATCCAAGTGGGAGACTGTTGGATTAATGTCTATGTCCATAACTATATTTGGTATGTACTTGACCCGACCCGGCATGGTCCATTTGGGTTGCACTTCACCGGCACAATTTATATGGATTGTCTTTTGAGAATAGTATATTTATGATTTATATTAATATATTATAAGTTCTAATATATTAATATGGAATCATATTAAATATGGACTCTTATATATATGGAATGTCTTTTGAGAATAGTATATTTATGATTTATATTAATATATTATAAGTTCTAATCAAGAATTAATTTAGAATTAATTAAGTGATCAAAAAGAACTAATTAAATATGGACTCTTATATATATGGAATGTCTTTTGAGAATAGTATATTTATGATTTATATTAATATATTGTCTTTTGAGAATAGTATATTTATGATTTATATTAATATATTATAAGTTCTAATCAAGAATTAATTTAGAATTAATTAAGTGATCAAAAAGAACTAATTAAATATGGACTCTTATATATATGGAATGGGCCAAGTTCATTTAGGTTGGGCTAAGCTTTCATGGATGGTCCATGGAGCTTTTAACCCATGGATACTATGTAAATGAAAGGTCATGGGTATTAGGGTTTACATGGATGTAACCCTAATCCTCCATAATATATAAAGGGGTCCTTGGCTCACAAAATTGGCACAAATGTGTGAAAATAGGAGTGGGCCGATTTTAGTGTGCATACATATTCTCTCAAGTTCTTCCAAGGTGTTTTGGTGATTTGTGATTCCATTTGAGGCTTCCACACTATTGGGGCTAAGCTCTTAAAGCTTGAACACATCAAGCTACATCAAAAGGTATGTCATCTAACTAGAACTTTGTAGTATAGGTGCTTCATAATATGCTAGTTAGGATGAAACCTTGGAATAGTTAATATTTGCATGTATAATAGAGAAAACATATATCCAAGGTTTATAGGGTTGCATGTACACCATAGGAGTGTTAGAATGCTAAAAACCCAACAAATACTTCATTCCTATGACTGCCATGCATCGCCTAACCAAGAAGCAACTTGACATCTGCCGAACCGCAGTTGAAAGATCAAAGCACACTACTGCAGAAGTCAAGTTCGAGATCTCAAGGAGAATCACCTGGCTGGAAAACATCAGGAAGTTTTGGTGGATCCTGATCAAGTTCCTCAAACTTGATAGCTGAACAAAAGTTAAAGAGGTCACTTAGGGGGAAATTGTTGAATCATAAAAAGTGACCCTCTTGAACTTCAGCTACCGCAATCTCTTCAGCTACCGCAGTCATCCAACACCCGCAGTCAAGCTTCTTCATCAGCAACCGCAATCAGAGTCTACCTACCGCAGTCACTTAGCTAGATTACTTTACTTGTCTTTATTGTAATACACTCTATTGTCCAGTATGCCTTGCATGGCTACTCATAGAGATCTAATCTAGTGCTCTTCATGAGTCTCTATAAATAACAGCTCATTCTCTTGTATTCAACACGGATAACTCACACATCTATTCTGAATACATTTCTCTAAGTTATCTTTTCTATTCCTCTATGTTATTTCTCATATCTCCTTACTCTCAATCCTTCCTAGAACATAACTGATTATAACCTCTCTCTGGAGCAAGTCCTCTATGACTTAATCACTAAGTTTGATCTTCCTTATTAACTTGGTTTGAATGCATTCCTTGTTATGAATCAACTTATGTGTATACTTGATATAACAATTGTTGTCATTTCTATTTCTTTACTTTTCCGCAACTAACTCTCTAACTACCTAACTATAACTTATTAATATTATTGTTGAGCTTTTAGATCCTTCGAGATTAACTATTCCGCAATCCACTTGTTCTAACGTTTGTTCAAGTGTGTCTCCAAGTTTTTCTCTCAACAGAAATAAATAAAAACCCAAATTTGATTAACGAAATTGGGTAAGGATAATGGAAAAAGTTTCGGGTTGTCACATAGTGTTATGCGAGAAGATCACTAATTATAAAACACAATCAATGATACTACGTTGGGTGTTAAAGTCATTAGTATGAAAATTAAGAGTTTCTTCCAGTACGAAAAGGAGCTACGAATCACATAAGACAACCCAGTTAGGCTTTAATAAGTTTTAAGTAGAAATATATAGGGGTTCAAACCCAAGTATGGGTGAACAAACCCTTAAGGCAAAAGTGTGAAAGGAAACTCGACTTCAGATTCAATGTCAAGATCCAGAAAAGTTGCGGCACAAGAATTTAGGAGAAGAGTTATTAGCTTCGATTGTTGTTATGTAGATGATAGAATAAGATGTTTTTTTTGGAAAGTAAGAGAAAGACATAATATATTCTGTGGAAACTTGAGACCTTTACTTATTCCCATGGGTAAAGGGAACGATCTTACCTTAGATCTCTTCATCAAGTGTACCAAGAGTGTGTAGAAACACAATATGTCAAAGGTTATAATACACTAAGAGATGAGAGTATACCTTTCTAGGTATCACATATGAATAGAATTTCTCTATAGATAATGTTTTCGTAGACTAGTTATCATGAATAAGTAAATATTTTGATCTGAGTCCATTCTTTGATCTTTTTAAAAATACTTATATTGGTAATAATGTGAAAATTGTTATAGTCCGACAAAGTCGAAACCCAAAAAAGGAATGGACCGATAAGTTCGTGAACTTTGTCAATTTTGGATATGGAAAAATGTTTGTGTTAGTAATTCGACGTAACAAGGTCGTTGGATTTAAAACCTTAATCAATAGATTTATTGTTATGGAACTAGGTCGGCGAGCTATTAAGTTGTCGTAAAGGAACCTAAAACATTATCTCCTGAGATAGTACTATGTGGAAACAAGTACTAAGGTAAATCCGTACTAGGGGTTTGGGAGGCAACTTGAGGAATCCTTTGTCAAAGACGTTTTCCTACTGTATGATTCCATGACGTAATCATCCGAAGTGGGAGGTAATTGTAACATCCGCAAATTGGGGCTAGACATTTATAGTATAACAATAATAATAATTATACATTTAATCGAACAAATAAAATCCTTAAATAGGGTAATCGTGCTCCGTAATTATCCTCTCTATGCGTTACGAGATAATAAATAATTATTGTTTGCATGATATATAAACAAATATTATTAGTGTATAATATTTGTAGAAAACCTTAATGTAGAATATATCGTTAAACGATAAAATAGACATTAAAAATAAAAGATTATTTAAGATAAATAATCTTAACGAATGTTTCAGTATTCGTGATCATGAGCACATGGAGATAAAGAACGCTTAAATCTGACTTCGTATGATGAAGTTATGATTTATCTTAGTTTCACATTGGACACGATACAATAAGTGTCATAAAACGTGAACCATAGATAGGTTGCTTTTTACCTAAAGTAATATAAATGAAAGTTTCAAGTGTGACATAGTACACTAGTGAGCGACACAGAAGTCAAAATTAAAATATGTTGATTGTTAGCCAAAACAATGTAAACGAGAGTTGAATATCTCGTAAACATGAATTCATTGAAATAAAGACGGTGGAGAACAAAGCTCGTATGTGAAGGATCTAAGGGAAACTTGGTCCATAAGTTTCGAAACAAATCGAAATCTATTTAGATTTGTAAAATTCAAATAGAATGAGAATTAGTCAATGAAGTCTAAATGAAAGTTGTATTACTCTTCAATATGAACTCGAAGATATAAATAACGTCGAAAACGGAGCTTGTATGAAGAAGTTATTATTTTACCAGCGTTATTTATAGTTTAAACCCTCTCAACCGTAATACAAAAAATAAAATGAAAATTAGCCTACGAAGTCTAAATGGAAGTTATAGTACTCGTTGATAGCTACGCGTGAATGTAAAAACCATCGAAAACAGAAAATCGTCAGAAAAGCGACATGTAGAACCATCGGAAAAGCAACACTTGGCAGCATCTCCCACCACCCTTCCTTCCCATGACATGTCATCATATTATGACATGTGTATAGGCGCAACCCTCTTAGGCACGGCACGCCCCTTGAAAAATATTATAAATATGTCGATTTTCTACTCGTTTGGTACTCAATTCTTTTCATTCCTCTTCCAAACTCTCCCACGGTCCCAGCGACCGATCTTAGTAGTTCTTAGGTGTTAGTAGCAAAGATCTCGAGCACTAGAGAGCCACGGGAAATAGATATTTTGGTTTCGAAGTTCTACATGCGTAATGTTTGGTTTTTCGTCACACAACCTGTAAGTTGAGTTATGCTTATCGTGCTTTAAGTATACCTTAAATTTTTGGTCGTAAACATTATTTTGAACTTATAAATAAAATATATAGTAATAACAATCTTTATGTTGACCGATATACCTATGGGAATGATGTCAAGGTAAAATCAGTGAGGTGTTTAAAGTGGATTTTGCAAACTGTATATCTTTATATGCCAAATGGATCCTACCTCTGATACGATCTTACCTGGTTGTTTCTTATCAACTATACATTAGTTTTCTTTAGGGATTATTGATAAATTTGATAAAAACATTATAATGGTTAAACTTTATAAATACGAACGAATACTAAGGCTTAGTAATATTCGTGTTTAGGTCATTTTAGAAGGGAATCTGAAGTGTCAGTCAAAGATCTAACTTTTGTGTGAGTCTTCCACATAAACCAGGTTAGTGCATAGTTACGTTCATGAACACGATTTAATACAAAGTATTTATTCAAAAATAATAATTATTTGTCAAATTTTTATTTTTAAATTAATTGTTTATTATCTTGAATAACTGTTAAATGTATATTTGATAACATATACTGTGTGAACCATATATGCTTAATTTTGTGTTAAATGTTTATTTGATATTATTATATGATAATCTTAAAAATAGGTATTAGTACTTAAAACATTAATGTAGATTAAAATATCTAATATTCCGTGTTAAAATTATACACTAAATTAGGATAGTGTTGTCTAAATAGAGTTAGTATTGGAAGTTGATTACAAGGATTGTAATATTCTCTAAGTTTAAAACTATGACATATAAAGAATATTTAGATCTAGTTATATTGGATAAATGAGTAGTCGTTTACTATATTGTAAAAATATTACATAGGCATGTAATTATGTTGATTACAAGCATTATAATCTTGTCTTGTTTTACACTAGGACTAACAGGAAATTCGTAGTTCAATTAAGTTTGGATATTGGATAGCATCATATTAAGGGTGTGTTTGATAGGAACGGAGTGTAGAACTCTGTTCTGTGACACTATCAGGTGTCGATGTATCATTTACGTACTGAAGTATGAAATAGTATTCCTTTGTATAGCAACACTTGACATTCTATTTGTCCGATCAACTAACAAAGTAGGATGACAACACTTTACATTATATATAGTCTTGTGAACTACATTGTTGGTGTGGATTTATAACCCACAAATGTAGATGAAATGGAGATGCCATAATCAAAAAAATATTTTGATGGCTTAAGTGCCTTTATAACCTATACCAACGAAAAAAGTCCCTAGATGTGTAGTTAAACCATTACACTAAACGATTCATCAAGCGATTTGGTTCTTCTTGATAATTGTGGACATGGATTTTTGAGAATCTGTAACACTAGTCAAAATAGGTCAATAACAATCACATGTGATTATGCTAATCATGTAATGTGATGTTGTTAAACTAGTAATGTGATAAAATTACTATGTAGTTCATGATAAATTCTAATACAAATATGAACTTTCTTTACGATACAACTTAAAGTATACGTCCATACGATTCCAAAAATATAGAGAACGTCTAAATCTGACTTCGCGTGAAGAAGTTATGATAAACTGAACACTATAAATCTCTATAATAATAGGAATTTAAAATAGACTTAGAATTAGCTATTAGAGTCTAAAAGTGAGTTGTAGTACTCGTAAATAGCTACGCGTGGATTTAAAGAACGTCAAAAACAGAGTTCGTATGCAAAAGTTACGACCGTACGAAGATATAGCCGTCAGAAACCCTAATTTGACTGAACTCACGACGTGAGCATAAAAACTCACGACGTGAGGAGTCAACAGGCACTAATCGGAGCTAGAAAACACGCGTTAAGGCTATGGGCTGACTCATGGAAGTTCACGACGTGAATGATCCCAGAACACCCTATAAGTAGCGATCAAAGCTCATTCAATCTTTACACATTCTCCTTTTATTCTCTCTCGTTTCCGAAGGCCGTTTCCCTTCTCGAGCCTGACAACGACGAGCCTCTGACCGTTTAGATTCTATAGATCACGCTACTAGGGTGAGTTTCACGACCCCACTTTCTAATATTTCGGGGGAAAACGCATGCTAAATATTGTATATACATTACTATTATGTCTATATGATAGTATGTTAGTATCAACGTAGATAGTTATAAGAACCGGGATATAGTTGTTCTAAATATAATATTTTGAATATATACAACTATTATCAACTTGTTAGCATGTTCTTGTACTAATGTAGATCTTGAGTTATACTTAGGATTCTATATATATGTTGTGTGCGATATAGTTCTGAAGTTATATTCGGAAGTTCTATATGTTAAAAAGTATGTTGTTGTCATTGGTTTTATGTCAAGATAAAACCTGATGTGTTATATGCTATTATTGTTGGTTTTATGTCAAGATAAAACTTGATATGTTATATATTATTGTGGGTTTTATGTCAAGATAAAACCTAGTTTTACTTCAAGTTATAGCTGTTATACTGCCTAAATGTTATAAAGTTAGGAGTAATGTTTAAAAGCATAGTCTAGCAACATAGGGTTTTAGACACGAAAATGCTTTTGTTATTAGAACTATAGAATGCCATCAAAGTTTACATGAGCTATTGTATTCATCAACTAAGATTGGAAATCTTAGTGGAAATCCTCTGACCAGTAACCGTTAATCCCGTGTGAGCGAGGAAGTTGTATATGGATCTATATGGGTTGAAAACCCCACCCGTGGTTGCTAGCTCCAACCCAACGATATTCTGGTGACGAACTTGCCTAATTTACTACCTTTCGACGTTGATGAAGCGTGCAGAAACTACCACAAGGCGTGGTCCTTGTACTACCGCAAGGTGTATATACATTACTATTATGTCTATATGATAGTATGTTAGTATCAACGTAGATAGTTATAAGAACCGGGATATAGTTGTTCTAAATATAATATTTTGAATATATACAACTATTATCAACTTGTTAGCATGTTCTTGTACTAATGTAGATCTTGAGTTATACTTAGGATTCTATATATATGTTGTGTGCGATATAGTTCTGAAGTTATATTCGGAAGTTCTATATGTTAAAAAGTATGTTGTTGTCATTGGTTTTATGTCAAGATAAAACCTGTTGTGTTATATGCTATTATTGTTGGTTTTATGTCAAGATAAAACTTGATATGTTATATATTATTGTGGGTTTTATGTCAAGATAAAACCTAGTTTTACTTCAAGTTATAGCTGTTATACTGCCTAAATGTTATGAAGTTAGGAGTAATGTTTAAAAGCATAGTCTAGCAACATAGGGATTTAGACACGAAAATGCTTTTGTTATTAGAACTATAGAACGCCATCAATGTTTACATGAGCTATTGTATTCATCAACTAAGATTGGAAATCTTAGTGGAAATCCTCTGACCTGTAACCGTTAATCCCGTGTGAGCGAGGAAGTTGTATATGGATCTATATGGGTTGAAAACCCCACCCGTGGTTGCTAGCTCCAACCCAATGGTATTCTGGTGACGAACTTGCCTAATTTACTACCTTTCGACGTTGATGAAGCGTGCAGAAACTACCACAAGGCGTGGTCCTTGTACTACCGCAAGGTGTGATCCTTGTACTACCGCAAGGTGTGATCCTTGTACTACCACAATGTGTGATCCTTGTAACTAGCACAAGGTGTGATCCTTGTAATAATAATAAGAGGTATAAAACTAAGTCATACTGTCGCAACTACAGACTCATGGTAGCACAACTTTAGAAGCATTATACTTTGTCAATATACAAGTATGAATGTTAAGTATAAGTTTCCCAAAGACTTATACTCTAAGTATAAAAATCTAGTAGGTATATTACTTGTATATTAAGTAGACCACTATACCTATTCTACTTACTCGTATAGAATTAAAATAGATTTATACGTAGCGGTTTTACTCGTATAGAATTTAAATAAGATTTATACCTAGCAACCTTAGTTTGTATGGGATTACAAACATTTGTATGAGACTTATAGGTATACTACTTATTTGGTAAGTAAAACATTATACCTTGGATATATATACTAAATGTTGGAGAGTCAAAACGATAATTTCAAAAATATACTTTTGAATTGAGAAAAAGTACTATTTCTACTTAGAGTCAAAACCTGTGAACTCACCAACTTTATGTTGATGTATTTTAAAATGCATGTGTTTTCAGAAAGTTGATAACTATGATAGAAGAAATGACGTTACACTGCCCGGTGTTTCCGCCGACGGCCGGGGTGTGACAAAATCGGTTGGGATGGGTATGTATGGGTGTAATGCTTATAGATATCTAAGTTATGAGATATATCTATATTGTTTGGTGATAGTTAGTTTTGCAGGTTTGATAATTATAAATTATTATCATAATAATATTGTAGGATTGAAAATCCTATGTGTCTCACCAGATTTGCTAACATGTCCCACTCAAATTATATGCATCATCGTGGGCTTGACTAGGATGCTGAGTAATTAAGAGACAACCTGCAATAGTGTTCAGGACCATTAGTTCTTTATATTGTAACAATGTAATGTATTGATTATTACATCCTTAGAGCTTTTGTATTTCGAAACAACATCTTTATTCAAAGATAACTTAATATAACGATACAGTTTCCGCAAAATGTTTTATTGTATTTGGATTTTCAACAAAAAAAGATATTATAAATTTTAAAACATGAAGAAAAGTTTTTTTTTTATTCTGAAAAATAGGGGATGTCACACAATAGGTGAAGCACTCGGTTGTAAGAATATGCAACGAGAATATCACATAATTCACAAACTCCCAACTGAACGAATTTCTTGTTTCTAGAGGGAGTCAAGATAATTTATCTACCCCATATGCACCTTAGTGCAATGATGTTGTAGAAAGGCGTAATTGAAGCATTGTCGTTATAGTTAGGTCTATGTTGAATTTTCCCACCATGTACTATCATTTTGTGTAGACGTTTTTGAAACTGCCTTACTTCTTCACAACTATATCATTGTCAACAAACGCCCCAACAACATCTCGTATGAGTGCATGAACAAATGAAAACCGAATGTCAAGTTCTTTCATGTATTTGGGTGCCAGTGTCTTTTGAAGAACAAAAAAATCACCATACCAAGTTTGAGGCAAAAGCAGGTGATGCAATTTTTTTAGGTTATTCCACTAGTAGAATAGTATACACGGTTCTCAATGGAATAATGCGGGTGATTAAGGAAAGATTTGATGTTGATTTTGATGATCATCATGACCAAACTAGTCAAAATGAAAATCTTGTTACTTATATTCTCGAATGTGATTAGTAAGAACCCAAAATTTAGAGAGATTTGACTTTTAGTTAAATATTGACCAAAAGGGAAAAATGGTCATTTATGTATGAAGTTGTGACTTATCAAAATTGGACAAGATAAGTTTAAGTCACACTTATAAGATGAATTAAGTTAGTTCAAAAGAAGGAATGCAAGAGTTAGTGCATTTTAGGACAAAAGGGTAAAATGGGAATTTTATGCTTCTTGGGATAATTTTATGACTTAATAGATTAAGACCCATATTAAGTCAGTGAGAAGTTACTTAATGGATTTGTAGAACTCATCCCCACCTTTGCGTGGATATAAAGAACATAAAAACGGGTATAAGATGAACACATTATGCGCATTCAAAGATTGGAAGACGACGTCCCAAAGCTGGAATGAAAACTACTAAGGAGGCTGCTGATATGTGGACATCGTGTCATGATGATACTGTTCCCATAAAGTGGAAAGGGTGAGGATGAATCAAACAATAAGTCTAGTCATATGTGGAAGGTAACGTCCTTTCCCACGACGTGCCGGCAAAATTAGTTTGCTATGGGAGATAGACACCACGGCTTGGCTAGAGGCTTACCACAACTTAATTGCCCACACCATGGCATGGTGAACAGATGATCGCAACATAGATTCACTATTAGAGAATAGATTAAATAGACTTAAGATCTCATTTAGACCTATTTCTCTTCAAATTTAGTGGAGAGCTGATGAGGGGCAGTTTTAGAGTTGGAAGAGGGCCAAGAGAAGATAAAAATGGAGTGTATCAAAGATTTTCACCCTCTCTCCTTTAAGGTAACGATTTATCCATTATATTAACTTTTAAGATTAATTTGGGAAATTGCTATATTGGTTAGGATGGTTAGGATGGTTGAATTGATCAGCATATTGCTTGATTCTGATGCTAAAGAGAGTGTATAAAAGCTTTTGCTAACCATTAGAAGGGATTTCCATGGTTAAATAAATCCATTGAGAGTTATGGTTTGTAACCCTAACTAGTAAGGATTATGATTTATGAATTAGGGATTAGAGTGTGATGAATTAGGTAGTATGGGATGCTTAATTCATTGGCTGGAATAGTCTAAGAGGTAGAAATTTGGAAGTTATAGTTATGAACCCTTGTGAGGTCATTTTGACATAGAGAAGGATTAAGATCTTAATAGACTAAGACATGTTCTAAGGGACCATGATGAATTAATGGAATAATGGAGCCAATGGTTGTTATTCTTCACTAACTAAACAAGTGAGTTATAACTCTCTCTTTCTCTCTCTAGATTATGGTTATACATTTTATAATCCTACATATGTATGTTTATGATTAGATAAAGATGGTATTATGTTAAATACCTACAAGATGTTTGATGGAGATAGATTATGGTTAAACTTCTAAAAACATGTATATTAGCCTGTACGTGTAGAAGTGATTAGTCGAGTGTATGAAAGAAATCAGAGTAAAACAACGTAATCAGAACACAAGGTGTAAATAAGATCTTGTTTGAGCTCATTTTTACTTTCAAAATACATAGAGAGTTTTCAGACAGAATTCCGGCCAAAGTTCTCTCTAACTCTAAGTACAACCCCTATTTGTAGGAGAATAAGAAAGTATACAAAAAATACTAACGACTCGACATTCTGACTTCGATACAAAGTATACAAATGACTTCGACACATCACAACATATTTGACCCTTACGTTGTAATCAGTGTCAAACTCAGTTTGTAAGAATTTGAGCAGCCATATGCATCGATCTTCGAATCTCAGTATACCAACTCATAACCTTCTTCAGCACAACCTTATCTCCTTTGTTGTTTTTCTTGCAGTTATTCATACGAACAATAAAGTTCTTATATTGAGCCGTTGTATAACGTTCCACTTCTGAAGTTTGGAAAAGAACCTCTTGGTTTTTCCTTTCTTGTCTTTTCCCGAGAACACCAATCCCATAGGCTTTAAACAAATTTCCCCATCAACAAACTTCTTCAATTCTTCTTAACTCTTGAGAACTTCAGGAGCAGCTTTTACTTCCCTTCCCAATGCAGTGCACAACTCAATGTCAGTTAAGGTTAGACAATCATAGTAATTATCTATAAAGATTTTGATATGACCAAGACCAAGTCTCAAAATCTCTTTGCCTGTTCCTTGAAATTTCGTGGCATCCTTATCTTTGAGAATCATAGCAACTTGAATAAGATCATTCAAGTTCATAAATGGAAAATCAGCAACTGAAAAATCACACACCACCTTGTTTTCTCTTAAAACATGATATCGAAAATTATGAATCATGTTCTCAAAAAATACATCCTTAGTCACACTTATCACACGCACAATCTTGATAAGGGACCAAACTTATTCCTGATTCTTTCCCACCATAACATGAAACCTCAGCTTTATATGAAGAAATTCCTCTTCATCCTTGAATTTCTCAATAATTTTGTATTGAGCTGTGATGAACATCATTTCATTAATTGGGAAATCAAGTTGTTTCATCTCTGTGTTCTCTATTGCATAACTCTTCCTTGGCTTCTTTTCGAATGCATACATTTCATTGTATGACACTCTTGCTTCAATATTTTTTTAACTGTGCAATTTCATTGGATCACCTTTGTTCATTGTAGGTGGATCATTTGCACGAAGCATCAAAATACTCTGAATTTGACGCTCCTTCTCCATCTCTACTTCAATTTCTGCTTTCCTTTCTTCCTTGGACTTTTCTATCACATCCCCTTTTCCTTTCCCTTTCTCTGCTTCATTTCGTTTGGGTTTCGAAGAACTCCCTCCACCGGTAGACTCAATTACTATGCCTTTTGCAATTGGCCTTGTAGTAATTGTAGTTGCCATCACTGGTTCAGCCTTCGAAAATATAGGTTTTGTTGTAGGAATTTGAGTCTTGAAGACTTTACTCACAACCTTTGTTTCTTCATTCGTTTTCTCAGGAACGTTTACTCCTTTACCAACACCTTCCTTTTCTCCCCCTTGCATCCCTGTGATAACAGGTGGGTCATTCGTTGGTAAGATAGTAACAAACTGACTCAATGGCACCAACATCTTTTGAATTGCAGCCTCGAAGTAACGAAACTTCTGATCAACAAACTCAGGGGTAAAGATTGAGGATGAGCCAGACTTTGAAACAATTCCCTTCAATTCTTCAAGCAGAGTAGTAAGTTTTCCAAAACTTGTAACAACAGTAGTTTCTTTCTCATCAAACTTATGATCAAAACATTGATGGGTTTTAACAAATGTAGTAACACCATCCGCTATCATATCAAGTTTCTCAAGAATAGAAGAATATTTGTTATCCACCTCAAGAAGCTTTAAACACACACTCAGTTTCATTTCTTCAAGCTTTTGATTCACATTTTCACGAACAGTTTTTACATCTTGCACAAAAAGAACATGACGTTCCTTGGAAACACGTTGCAAGTCCTTGAGATCACTATTAAAAGTCGAAGACGAAGACTTTACTCGTAACTCACTATTTTTATCCATGACATCAAGCTTTGACCATCACATCAACTTCAATCCCAAAAATAGAATTTCGACCCCCTGCATTTGTTTGAGATTGCAACAAGGAATTAAGCTTCATGTTGAGAATCTTGAATTGTTTTCCCGACATAAGCATATGATCCGGAATGTTTTCTTCTGTTGGATCAAATTCCAAATCAGCAAATGATCCTCCAAACCCTCCATCATCAGTATCATCATCATAAAGAGGTTTAGGTGGGTCAGTAGATTGGGAAGAAAAGAGGGAAGTAGTGGGATGATCGATGACCATATCAAAAGTAGTAGAATGAGTGGTTGTGGAAATAGTGATTATAATTGGTGGTAACGAAGTAGTGGTTTGAGTAGTGGAAGGTTCAAGAATACCTTGAGTAGCAACTGGATGTTCATTGTTCGAAACTCCTTCACCCATGTTGATATTCACATCCGTATCAGATAGGTGTGTGGAAATGCCTGAGGTTCGAACCTCCTCATACAATGACTTAGTTAACGAAACCTCGGGTGGTATGACCGAAGTCTGCATATGAGTCGATACTTGTGTTCATTCACCAAGAATAGAAGATGTGCCCACTATTGAAGTTTCTGTTGGGTTTTGAGCATTCTAACACTCCTATGGTGTACATGCAACCCTATAAACCTTGGATCTATGTTTTCTCTATTATACATGAATATATTAACTATTCCAAGGTTTCATCCTAACTAGCATATTATGAAGCACCTATACTACAAAGTTCTAGTTAGATGACATACCTTTTGATGTAGCTTGATGTCTTCAAGCTTTAAGAGCTTAGCCCCAATAGTGTGGAAGCATCAAAGGGAATCACAAATCACCAAAACACCTTGGAAGAACTTGAGAGAATATGTATGCACACTAAAATCGGCCCACTCTTATTTTCACACACTTGTGCCAATTTTGTGAGCCAAGGACCCCTTTATATATTATGGAGGATTAGGGTTACATCCATGTAAACCTTAATACCCATGACCTTTCATTTACATAGGATCCATGGGTTAAAAGCTCCATGGACCATCCATGAAAGCTTAGCCCAACCTAAATGAACTTGGCCCATTCCATATATATAAGAGTCCATATTTAATTAGTTCTTTTTGATCACTTAATTAATTCTAAATTAATTCTTGATCAATACTAATTAAATAATATGATTCCATATTAATATATTAGAACTTATAATATATTAATATAAATCATAAATATACTATTCTCAAAAGACTATCCATATAAATTGTGTCGGTGAAGTGCAACCCAAATGGACCATGCCGGGTCGGGTCAAGTACATACCAAATATAGTTATGGACTTAGACATTAATCAAACAGTCTCCCACTTGGATAAGTCTAAAACTATTATTGAGTATGACTTCAAAACCTAACTGGCAATCGTAGCTCTTAAATCCGCTGTCGAACTCTGACCTTGTCAATGACTTGTCCATTAGATAAGGGATCATATATTCCCCCATTCTAGATATCATATGGACTGAGACATGGATTATAATCATTCTCTCTGTCCATTTGTTGTTTCCCAATTTTCGATTTATGATGACTGACTGATTGAACAAATCAAATCAGTCCTGGCTTGACCAAGCACTCACATGTGTCATCGCTAAATCATCGAGGGGCCCACAGATATCGCTTTTATCCCGAAGGTAAAATGAATGGATAAACTTCGAACAATATGGCTTGTTCTATTACTTGTTGAATCATACACAAAGGCACGTTTTATAACATCGAGTTACCAAATGCGTTTTCGTGCAATCAATGTATAACCAACTCATAGTAACAACTCATATCTCTGGGTTTGAAGAATATAAGATATTATCGTCTCATGATCACTCGTGATAAAATCCATGAAGTGATTCAAATGAGCGCGGGTTGAATCCAATACTCAGAACTTATGAGCACTCATGAGTGTTGTAGCACCACGTTGTCCACCAACTTGGAGCTCTACAAACCAACCCATGACAGTCTTGATTCATATCTACTGCCAACATATGACCGACTGTGGATGGTTTGAATAACTTAATCATTCAGGAAGAACGACTTAGTTATTCTGGAAGTCAAAACATGCAAAGTGAAACACAAGAAGAAATGAATCAAATATGGTATCAAACCCTATGAATATAAATAAACACTTTTATTTATCACCATACTGATTACTCATTATTCATTGTTTCGGTTTTATCAACTTTATATTTGAATTAAAAACACTAGTTGTCCCATGCTCCAAGCATGTACACTATGTTTTTCTTAAACAATAGCTTTGCCATACACCAAGTATGCACTCTATGTTTGTCTATGATCCTTACTTTGTGAACTAAACCAATTGAACATACTTTCAATGATTCTAATTTCACACTCCCAAATCCTTATCGAAAAATGTGAGAATTTCAAATTCCTATCATTTATCGAAATCTGTTTAGATTTTAAACTTATATGTACTGACCCTCCTGTAATAATTATGTACAAAGTCACAAAGACTTGTCAACAGTCATTATAAGGTATTCCAATGGAGATCAACTCCATGGAAACTAAGTCTCATATTCAAAGTACATTGCTTTGGACATGCTTCTTGCATTATGTTTTCTAAACTTACACAGATAACTTCCACCTATGGAGACATCTCCATATTCTCATTTTGACTACCACTTCTGAATAAGATATGCCTCTTTTCAAAATATGTTAATATGGTCCGTCCAAAATTATCACTATACTTCCAACTGTCCCTGAGCAACCAGTCTTTGGTAAACCTCAGATTGTCCTCGACAATTGCTTAATCATTTTAGTCATATCCAATTCTAGACCTTTTCCCTTCTTAATGCCTCTGGGCATTTGGAAAAATTTAGAAATGACAAATATTATAGCACATGCAATCGATACTGTACCCAAAGGAAATGGTACACGATTCATGATGTCTCACATAAAGACATGATTCTAGACCAGTCTTTTGCTACAATATTTTTATTTGCCATGACATGTTTTCAAAATTTGACTATGAAGACGGATGCCGTAATCATAATCGAATTTTGATAACGCAATATATAGAATTTCCTTAAGTTGAACCAATCCAACATGAAATTCATATATATATTCTTGACTAAAGATGATTAAGGTCTCAATCTAAGCCTTTAGAACTGAAATGAAGTATATCCTCTCCCTTAATTATAGCAAAACAACTTTTTCAATCCCTATAGCCTCACGAATTGAAACTTTTGTTTTCTATAATTAACATTGCTAACTTGCAACACTAACAATTATTATCATACTCCCACTAACATGATGATTATCAGCTGGACTTCTAGAAATCAATACTTTATTGACTTTCCTACCAAAGTTCAGATTTCTGATACGAGATGCTTTGATAAAAATTTATCAAAATCATACACCTTTCCTTAGATAGCATGCATGTGTGTCTAAACAATTTCAGAACTATGAAAAGGGATGCCGTAATCATAGTCTCAATTGTTTAGACCTTTTGCCATCTGCTTCAAATCTACTTGGTGGAAATGTTTCCTCACCATCGTTTTCATGAATCGGAGAGAAACCTTATGATCCTTAGATTTTATGGTGTATGTGTTCTTATCCATGTGAATCGTCAAAACCATAGTCACAAGACAAGGATAATGAGAAATCCAAACTCATATGGACTGAACTTATGCAATCTTAACTTCTTGCCACCTGGTAGTACAGGGCCTGCCATTGCTTCCAAGTTGTTATGCAACGAATTGACAACTTTCAGAACTCCTATGCAAAGCCAACTTTAACTGGAATGGGCACAGAATATGTCAACACGATAGGTTATAAACCTCAAGTCGTGTGCTAGTGAAGAACCTCAGGTTTTATTCTTGATTAGTTCTTGAAATTCTTTTTAGGATCTTTAAGACTCCCACTATCCTCTTGACATATAAGACTATCTTGCCAAATATTCAAGAGATAGTGCGGATTCTTTATCAAGACAAACACTTCACACAATTGGCCTTAGTTGGTCTTTGTTTTATCTAAAACATCACAACTTACCAATTTCAAATGTACAAGAGTAGGACACTTTTACTCTTACATTTGACAAGTGTTTTAAACCTTTCTTTAAGATATGTCACTCAAGTTACAATCTTGGAGTATGACTCTAAGAATTGTTTTGGAACGAAGTATGACTCATCTTCCTGATCTAACCATTTCAACAATTCATGACTCCTCTTCTTAGTCATAAGAATGCACTAAGATGACCTTTAGAGGACTAATTGTGATATGATTTCTGAATCATTAAGATGATCACAAACATGATACTAAAGTACTCTCCCATCTTTTCAGATTTGAGAAACTTTTATCTTTCTGCCTAATTTGATTCTTCCCATTCGTTCTGCCATACATTGAGACTTTTCCAATGTTTCAAAATTATACTTAAACTTGTAAGTATAACCATATTTACTAAACATTAGTAAATCAAATAGTCTTAACGAGCTTTGTGGTGGACATGACCAGTGCACAAGAATGTGTACTCGATCCCTTTAGTCCTTCACCTGACTCACACATCCATGTGAACAAGTAATTAGTCTTGATTTTCCAATGCTTGAAAGTTCTCATTCACCATATTATTCAACTTGCATGATTCCAAGTTTCGGTCCAATTGAAACTTGGGTGATGAGGAACTTTCCTGATTTGGTAAATTTAGACACTACCACAAATGAAAGAATCAAATCCAGTTTCCAATATTGCTGTCAGTGGAATCATATAAGCAACAATTTTCCACAAATGCCATTGTAAGGATACTTCAAATAAATAAAATTAAACAATTTTCTTTTATTTTAAAACTTTGCGGAAAAACTTATCCTTACAATCCACATGGAAAATTGTTGTTATCTATTCCTTAGCAATATATCATAACTTCTTAAGCAACTGCTCAAAATTCTGATGCGATCGAAATCCACCTTCGCGATCAGAATCAGCATATACTTCCTTTAAGATTTCTCTCTATTCTTTGATTCTTAAAACATCAACATGTGACCCAGTCACATCATGTAATGAGGATCTCAGAATAGAACTTAACAAAGTTAGATAATGGGCTCTACCTGATGTAGATTCAAACTTATTGACTTTAACATCCTTAGGTAAATTTGGCAGCTTTGCAATCAACGCCCCTTCCTTTGGCAAAATAAACATATGGACCCTTTGGTAATGGGACTATCTCAGACTTAGCCTTTCTCTTTACCATTTGGTCAACCGGGTTGACTATGGCCAATCCATTTCCATTAGGAAGAGAATGCTTTTTCTGGATTTCCAGTGTCACCATTGTCACTGTCCATAAAGTTTTTGGGAAGTTGATCTTTTAATCAAATTTGGTTTACTATCGTTCGAAATCATTGCTGATTTAGGAGCACCAAGCAAATAGATATGGTCATTAAGGTTCATGTCATAGTCTGTTTCATAGTAGTCCCAAAGGAACTCACTATGTGACTTAGAAAGTGATTGAACATCCAACTTTCTCAAGACTTTGACACCCAACTCTCCCGGCTTGTCAATATGTGACTTCATTTCTAAGATGTGATCACACATAGACCTTGCTTGCCATTAGGGCTTGAGTGACCTTGAACTTGTGGGTTAGGGAGAATAATTGGAGGAGGTGGAGGAAGAGAAGTATGACTTCCATGAGCCAAACTCGGGAGGTCATATTCATTAGGAAAGCTTGGTTTGGAAAGATCATTGTTGTCTAAACCAGACATCAACAATGGGAGAAATTCACGTAAAGTTGATATAAGTCCTTAATATAACACCCAATATGATATATTAAGGCTAGGACCCAACAAACTATTTTATAACTTGGAAGAGGAATGCCGTAATCCAAGCTATAAAATATTTGAAGGTAGGTGAATGACGATTCACCAATTTCCACCAAGATAAACGAAATGTATTATTAGGTTTTAATTGGTTTTGAAACTCCTAGATTCTTTTGAGATTCATTGAACTTTTCAATGACATGTTTCAATCTCGAGTGTGCCCTTTAGGTTTTGTGACTGGGATGCCGAAGATCACAAAACAAGGTGTGAAGTAACCATGCAAATATACTTGGTACCCTTAATATTTACCCCTCAATCGATGTGCCGGTTAACCACACACGCTCCAACGATACTATGATAAACATTAAGTTACCCTTTGCCTACCTTGTTAAGTCCAGGTTAGTGTGCCGGTTAACCACACACACTCCACTAACAGCTTAAACAAAGTGCAAAGTGTAATTTCATGGATTAGCACCTTATTCACATTTTCCTAAGTAACTAGGATTGGGAATTTATAAGTGTTTAGTTACTTAGTATTTATCATTATACTTATAATGAAGGGAGAATTATAGTCCTTGTCCTACCTGTTCGGCTAACGACCCTCCACCGGTCAAGGAAGCGGTGAGTGAGGGTGGACACCCATTAAACTGCCATTTTATAGGCAGTAACCTTATACCCCCCTTATAGACCGGCTTCGTGAATGAGGCCTACTAATGGTAAGACGACTTGCTCTTATACATATAATATATTAAACTTTTAATATTATAATAGTATAAGGGTGTATTTTAGACATTTAAAATACTTGGTGGTTTAATCTATTAATTAAACTAGACTTTTAATTTAATTAAACTCAAACCATATATTTATGGATTTAATAATACTCTTTTAATTAAACGCTTTAATTAACTATTAATAAAGTCCATAAGAGTTAATTTGAACTATTCAACAAAACATCATAATTCCAATTATTAAACTCAAAATTAAAACCATTTAATTAATTGTTTAAGTTATGAACCCAAGAGTTTTAGAATTCAATTCTTTTTTTCATAAAAAACTTTTCTCAAATTCCAAAACTTGAGGGCAAGTTTTGTAATTCTTGAAAATATTTGGATTCCATAACTTATGGAATTAATGGTGTTTTATGATGAAACTTTCCATGTTCCATAACTTAAGAACAAGTTATGAAATTCTTTAAAACATTAACACCAAATTTTGTAACTCCATAAAAACTTTGAATCAATTTTATATTTTTTTTAAAAAAACTTTAATATCCATAACTTATGGAAGTTTCAAACACCCTTAAGATCACAACTTTAAAAAAAAACTTTTGAGCTCCAAAATTTTATGACAAAATATGTAATTCCTTAAAACATTTAGATCAAACTTTTAAAACTAATAAAATAATCATATCATTTTATCTTTTACTAAATTTGACCTAATTCAACTCATATAACAAATGATTCAAATTTTACAAATAATTCGTTTTTCATAAAAACAAGTAATTATCTTAAAATTTGACAAACGTCGTGTTTTTTTTCCTTTTTTTTCAACTTGAAAATAAAACATTTGCATCAATATAACAGAAAACAACCCATGTCTCTGATACCACTGTTGGGTTTTGAGCATTCTAACACTCCTATGGTGTAAATGCAACCCTATAAACCTTGGATCTATGTTTTCTCTATTATACATGCAAATATTAACTATTCCAAGGTTTCATCCTAACTAGCATATTATGAAGCACCTATACTACAAAGTTCTAGTTAGATGACATACCTTTTGATGTAGCTTGATGTCTTCAAGCTTTAAGAGCTTAGCCCCAATAGTGTGGAAGCCTCAAATGGAATCACAAATCACCAAAACACCTTGGAAGAACTTGAGAGAATATGTATGCACACTAAAATTGGCCCACTCTTATTTTCACACACTTGTGCCAATTTTGTGAGCCAAGGACCCCTTTATATATTATGGAGGATTAGGCTTACATCCATGAAAACCCTAATACCCATAACCTTTCATTTACATAGGATCCATGGGTTAAAAGCTCCATGGACCATCCACGAAAGCTTAGCCCAACCTAAATGAACTTGGCCCATTCCATATATATAAGAGTCCATATTTAATTAGTTCTTTTTGATCACTTAATTAATTCTAAATTAATTCTTGATCAATACTAATTAAATAATATGATTCCATATTAATATATTAGAACTTAAAATATATTAATATAAATCATAAATGTACTATTCTCAAAAGACTATCCATATAAATTGTGCCGGTGAAGTGCAACCCAAATGGACCATGCCGGGTCGGGTCAAGTACATACCAAATATAGTTATGGACTTAGACATTAAACCAACAGTTTCCACAGAGCTGCTTAAAATTCCGGTCATTTTGAAAGTTGACTTGACAGGTGAGTTCTGTTGAGGTGAAAGATTACCTATTGGAGAATCAGGAACAATTTCTTCTTCTTCATCTTCCTAAAGGACCAACTTTCGCTTCTTTGTCTTCTTAGTCTTGTTGGAAATATGCTTTGAAACATCCTCATCCCTTCTCTTCTTTGATGATGGCGACACTGGTATAGGAACTTCACGAAAAACAATGCCTTTCCGAGTAACATGGGGCTTACGAAGCATTGATGGTGAGAAACTAGATGACCTCTCAGGAGATATTCTGGATCTATGAGACATATTTTTGAGACGCTTTAACACACCAGACTTTGTGGGAATAAGCTGATTGGTAGAATCAGACTGTTCAGTCTCTTGAGATTTTACAGATTTCTTTGAAACTTTCAATACCTCTGCAGGCTTTTTCGTTGGTGACTTAGAAACAGTTGTTTCTTGAACAGTTTTCTCAGGAGTTGAGACATCAACAGTCTTTGTCTTCCGAGATTTCTTCGAAGAGCCTTCATCATGCTTTGTCAACAAATTTTAATTACATCATTTGTGTTGATTTTATGTAAATAAGCCTCCAACACAGTATTCGAAGGGTCAACCTTCTTGAGCATCCCATAGGGAATCCTAGGAACTGTTGGAAAAATAGTCCTATCATCTTCAATCGTCTTGGGAGAATGATACTTCAAGAATTCAACTTTAAGTTCATCAGCAGCCACCAAAATACTTTCCTTTTCATAGGCAAATTGAAGAATTAGACTCCAATACCTTGCACATGAAATCTCATCGACCACATTCGTATTGTCAATGCTCTTCAAGAATTCTTTCCACATCTGAGTTGTATAGTCAACATGTATATCATAGTAAATACCTGCTACCATAGCATACACCTCCATACGCCCTTTATCTAAACCAACACTTCGACTTGTAAGACATCAAAGGTAAATCCCAAAAAGAAAATTCCACAAACTTGGAAGACCAGACTTCTTGAATTCACTGATCTTTAAGAGAGTAGGTTGATAACCCATCTCACTGAACATGTGTAACACTTGTTCATTAGTGGCTTTGTAGAATGGTGGAGAATTAGGGATTTGAAGAATCTTGACAAATAACTTCTTGGTAAGACGAAACTTCTTCTCATTAATTAAATTGAAAGTCACAGTATCCATCGTCTTGCTGTAGGATGCAGTAGAACCCACCATTGATAACCAGGACATAGGTACTGCAAATGCACTGACCATTGCAATCGATAAAACATAATGTTTTAAAGCCATAATTAGCATCTTGAGTTCTTTAAGGTACACAGTAACATCACCATCCACTTGATAGGTGTTACTTTGGATCTTCATGATGGGTTGTTGAGAAGATGCATCGTCAGTTGTGTTTGATTGAAGAGTGGCCATGATTAGGGTTTGCTTTGAGAATGAGGAAGAATCAAGAGAGAAATAGAGCACAGATCGTTTGGAGATTTTGTAGTACGCGTAAACTTGGAATTATGATCCAATTGTCATTTATATATGTATCCCCTTTTGAATTTCAAACGATTATCATTAATGATCTTGACATGTGGCCCTCGAAAGTTGCATCAGTAACTATCATATACTCCATGTCAGAAAAAGTGTAGGACTCTATCTCCGAGAAATAAGCACTGTAACCAAACCGTCACATCAAAAGTCTCTTCGTGAGTACGTGTGGATAAGGACAAAACCTTCGGAATAAAGGTTGGGCTCTTTCGTTTTGGGGTTTGAAAACAAAGTCATGTACCAGACTGTCGAAATCATCAGCCTGAGTTCTTGATACTCAGAACCTCAAGGATTTCGTGGGTGCAGTGAGTCAAGGAAAAAGATAAGAAGCAATAAGAAAAAAATTTGGATCTATGATGTCGTAAATAAAATTTCAACATAAAAGCAATTAAATACCGGGCAAAGATTGCTTCGCGAATCATCAAGAGAAATGATCCACAACTTGTGTGGTTTCCCGTGAATTACAATCGAATACTTATTGAGAAGTATCGAAGGGCTTCTTTTTATTAGGATTTTCATGGTGGTTAAATGTTTCGTTACAATACATACTCAACATAAGTATGACAAGTTGTAAACGAAACTACTTGTTTGACCAGTGTGGTCAGTGACAAGTAAGCTTTGAGAAATTTATTAACTAATGAAGGTTGAGAAAGATACTCAGACGGAAATTATATTCTTAAAACCAAAATGAAGCCAAAATCTTGTTGGGAAACAAATGTCATGGGTTTCGAACATTTGATCAAGATTAATATCCAAGAAAAGAATATGATTTTGAGTATCGAATTTTGGTACTGAAACAAAGGTTTCGTAAGTTCTGGAACTCAGTTCCCCGTCATACCTTAAAATGGTTCGACATATAGGGTTTCACTTCCATCACGGTCTCATGATGTTAGATCATAAGAACTTTAGGATGAAAAAGATTTTTTTTCGAAGCAATTGTACCTCTGATATGTTTGGACCAAGCAGTAAACTCTTAATTCGAGTAAGAAGAGTAAGGTAGCTCAGGGACTAATGTGAATATAGCCAGATTGGGAAGAAATTTTTGTAATGAAAGACTTCATTAAGGCTTTCGAAGATACACATTGAGTCAATGGAGGCTTAGGTCGACATGATGCATCATGCTTCTAGGGACATTCTAACTAGTGCAAAGTTTTTCGAAATATATACCTGACCCTAGACCTACAAGCACAAACCATGGATGATCCTTGCCAAAATCTGCATTTATAAAATTGAATACAAACTCCAGAAAAAAATTAAAGAAAAATCTTTTTGTTTTTTATTTTTTTTCGAAAATTGAATGACAAAACAACAATAAAATCTTTTTGGTGATTTTGGATTTTTCGTAAATTACAAGACAAAAACAAAAATAAAATCTTTTTGAGCTTTTTGATTTTTCAAAAGTTTAAAGACAACAAAAATAAAATCTTTTTGATCTTTTTGATTTTTTTGAAAGTTTAAAGACAAAACGAAAATAAAATCCCTTTGAGCTTTTTGAATTTTTCGACATAAAAGAAAAGATTATGTACTAAACTCATGAAAATTTCTGATTAAGCAGTATGTACAAAATGTCGAATTCGAAGCGTGTCGAAGCGCTGAACATGAACAATAACCTCTGAATGTCATGCTATTGTCTCTGAATGAACACTCAGCAACTCTGAATCGACACTTTATCACTTTTTTCCTTTGTCATGCTTTCGAAATCAATCCAGGAACTGAATTTCCTTCAATCATTCCTAGACCCCCCAAAATTCTCACGAATGATTTCTCATCCAATGGCTTTGTGAAAATATCAACAAGTTGATCAGTGGTTTTCACAAAATGAACATGGATATTGCCATCCTCAATATGATCTTTTATAAAGTGATAACGAAGAGCAATATGTTTCGTTTTTGAATGTTGTACTGGATTATGACAAATGCGTATAGCACTATGTGAATCACAATACAATGGAATCTTTTTCATATTTATTGCATAATCATGCAATTGACTTTGGATCCAGATTATTTGGGAAGTGCATGCAGCAGCCGCAACATATTCTGCTTCACCAGTTGAAATTGCAACAAATGTTTGCTTTTTCGACTGCCAACTAACGAGCTTCCCATCAAAAATTGACATCCACCACTTGTACTTTTTCGATCAAGATTTCAACCTCCCAAATCTGAATCTGAAAATGCTTGAATGAAAAAGCCTTATTTTGAAGGATACCATAATCCTAACGAAATTGTCCTTTGAGATAACGAAATATATTTTTCACAGCAGTTAAGTGAGGTACTCTGGGATTTGCTTGATACCTTGCACAATTATAAACAGAAAACATGATATCAGGTCGACTTGCAGTAAGATAAAGCAATGAACCTATCATGCTCCTGTATAAAGTAAGATCAACAACAGGTTTATCTAACGAAACTGTAAGCCTTGTTCCAACCGCCATTGGTACTCTTAACTTTGTGCTATTCGTCAATCCAAACTTTTGAAGCAAATTCTTGGTATATTTTTCTTGATTGATAAAGATGCCTTCTCTACTTTGACAAATATTTAATCCCAGAAAATTGTTAATTTTTCCATCATACTCATCAAAAACTGACTTTTGATCAAATTTTCGAATTCACTAGACAAAGCAGGGTCAGTAGAGCCAAAAATAATATCATCAACATAAATTTGAACAAGCATTAGATGATCCCCAACATTCTTTGGAAATAACATGGGGTCAACTGATCCTTGTTCAAATTTCAATTGTTTTAAGAAATTGGTAAGAGTTGCATACTAGGCTCTTGGTGCTTGTTTCTTGATTGATTGATTCTTTTCAAAGAAGCTCTTGTAACCAATCTAAGCATTAGCATTTTCACCATTCTAATTTTAACCCATAAACAACTTTATCTAAGATATAAAAATGATCAAGATATTCTTCATCTACAAAACCTGGAGGTTATTCAACGTAAACTTTTTCTTCAAGTTCGCCGTTGAGAAAAGCACATTTGACATCCATTTGATATACATCAAAATCCTTGTGAGCTGCATAGGCTAAAAATATTCGAACAGCCTCGAGTCTTGTGACAGGGGCAAAGGTTTCTTCATAATCGATACCTTCTTGTTGCGAATAGCCTTTACCTACAATGAGATGTGTGCCTTCCGCCTCATTTCCTGTTCCTTGTTTGGTTGTGGGCTTAGGGCAGATACACACAATCAATTATTTGTTTACTCTGGGTTTTATATAACTTGTATTCATTTAGTACTCATAGAAAGGATTGTAGAGTCATTTTTACTTATCTTTCATCAAAGCAGGAAATATAGGATTTTCTGAAGGAACAGGCGAACTTTTCTAAAAGAACTTACAACTTACTACAACTTTCTTACAACTTATTTACATCATTAAAATCTTATTAACTCACCAGCTTAAATGCTGATCTACTGTTTCAAAATAACTTGTATTCTCAAGAGACCAGTAGACAGGTACGCGCTCTGGGATTCAGAAGATGGAGCATAATAGCTTCGTGTCTTTGTGTTATTTACTTTGTAGTCTATGTTATGTAAACCACATACTTTGTAAACACTTTCTTTCGAATGAAATGGTTATTTATTACTTCGATTACTATGATGCATGACTTGTGATACTAAACATGACGTCCTCCACCCCCGAACATTTCCGCCATTCCGGTTTTGGGGTGTGACAGATTGGTATCAGAGCATTGTTTATAGTGAACTAAGTATATCAACCGATAATAGATATACAACTATAAATACAATGGGGCCGAAGTGCTCTGGATAATAATATATTTTAAATATATAATGATACCTTATAAAAGTATACATACGTGCTTATACATATATACATACTAGAACAAGTATCACATGGAGAATAGAACATAAGTATTTAAAGGTTGAACACTACGGTCAAACCTGGACAGTTATGTATTCATGGCTAGGATCAATATAGCCTGATCAACTATATTCATTCGAGATGTGACCGACATGTGTTTGGGAGTGATGTGGTGTTGCAATAGTCTTAAAACTTACCTAACACTATTAAAGGGATTTCTAGATCAACACATAAGGATAAGATACTATGGATGTATTTTATGATTCTATAACACAACAACAAGTTTAAAACATATCAAGTTCATTACATTAAAATACTATAGGAGTATTTTAGGCACCATAAATAACTTATGTGATAACTTAAAAGACCCGTACGGATAGATATATAATCTTGCAATGTATACTCCCAAGGTTTTATATAATAGAGATTTTATAGACTTAGAATTTCTGATCTACGCTTCACTACCTGTTCCTTGTTTGGTTGTGGTTTTGGAGTAGGATCACTTATTCGAAGGTCTATTTATTCTTAAATTATATACAACTTGTATACATTGTGCAATTATAGAAGAACTCTGTAAGGATCACCCCATAATGTTTCACTTAACCTCATAGATTCTCTAGACACTTCTGTTCTCGTACGACAAACCCAGATAGATATAACCACTTCCTCATAGCGGTCAACAGAAGAGTCAAGGAGGAACAAGAGCAGGTTCATGAGAAGTTTTCAGAGAAGTAATAAGCCAGAGAAACCAAAACGTCTCATACGTCGCACTAATAAATAATAATCTTGGTTAACTAAATGAGTTAGTGGGAACACTGCTCACATTATGTGTTAGGATTATTTTCTTTCGTGCAACTAGTATCAGTTATTCAATTCGCAGGTTTTCATTCAAGGATAGCCATTTCTAATTCATAAAGTTTATTAGGTATAGACTCTTTTACGAATTGTTTGCAGAACCCTGTGGAAGTCAGGACCAGATACACTCAGGACTAGGATAACCTTGCCTTTCAGCTTTCGGCTTATAAACCACTGCTATAGGCTTATTCCATCTCATCTTTGTATTCTTTTAGCAAAGATGCCTCCTCGCAGATCAAACATACACACTACTCCGATAACTCCAACTCAACCGCCACAATTCGATCATGCTGCTCTCCAAGCAGCGATATCCTCCGCAGTGGCAACTGCTCTAGCTCACTTCGGCGAAAGTGGTACCTTCAGATCTGGTAGCGGTACCCAAATAACCAACCTCGTAGTTACTCATGGACACCCAAGGGAGTGTTCGTATAAGGACTTATTGAACTGCAAACCCAAATCCTTTAATGGAAATGGTGGAGTCATCGCTTTTATACGATGGTTCGAGAAAACAGATTCGGTCTTCGAAATCTGTTCGTGCTCAGAAGGTAGCAAAGTAAAGTTTGCTGCCTGCACCTTCTCAGACAGAGCCCTAACATGGTGGAATAGCCATGTTAAGTCACTGACCCTATCAGTGGCTAAGTCAATAGGTTGGGAGAAACTAAAAGAGTTAATGCTGGAAGAATATTGCCTGATGGGCGAAGTTAAAAAGCTGGAACAGGAACTATGTGAGCTCACGATGGTCGGCTCAGACATAGTGGCCTAAAATGACAGGTTTAGGGACCTAGCAGCACTATGCCCCTGGATGGTTACCCCGAAGAGCAAGAAGATAGAAAGATACATCTGGGGTCTAACTGCCCCGATCCAAGGTGATGTGTTGTCTTCTAACCCAACGATATTCGATAGTGCCAAACTCCTGGCCCAGCGACTCAATGACCATGGAGTCTGCCATGGCGTAGTAGTCCCCGTTCCCGAGCCATCAAAGGGAGAGGACTATAAACGAAAGTCGGGGAACAAGAGGAAGAAGAAGGGAACAACACAGGAACCCCCACAAGAGCAACAAACAAGTACTATGTACGTCGCCACAACACATACTACAATAGCACCTACCAGTCGATATGCTGGAACTCTCCCGAAGTGTGGTAAGTGCAACTATCACCACACCGGAGTATACCGGGAAATGCAGTGTCTGAACTGCCACACAAAGGGACATATAGTCCGTTTCAGCAGGGCACCGACTCAACCGATCTCCCAAGTCCCCGGTGTTGAAGAAAACCAAGCCTGTTATGGCTGTGGTGAGAATGGACACTATAGGAGGGACTGCCCGATAACAAAGAACTCTGGAGCGGATGGACGAATTCTGATGATCACCGCTGGAGAATCAACCCCGGAGTCGCCAGCGAGCAGCAGTACGTTTTCGAATTTAAGAATTACTTTAAAAATTAATTTATATTTATATAAGATTAAAACTTGGGGAAAACACTTAAAAGTAATTATAATAACTCACTTATCAAAACAAGTCACAATATTCAAGAGAACTAAAAGATCCGTTCAGAGAAGCTATGATCGTTGAGTATGTACATCAGGGTTGTGCATAGCGAAGATTTTGCAGACCTAGAGTGAGTGATTCCGCCCTAATTCTTGTTCCTTGTTTGGTTGTGGATTTGGGGCAGAGTTACTCAGTCGATCATCTTACTCATCTTAATTATTGATAACTTGTATATGACAGGCGATCATAGTAGTACCAAGGAGGATCGTAGTATAAAGTATCTGTTGGGTTATGAGCATTCTAACACTCCTAAGTGTACATGCAACCCTAAATACCTTGGATCTATGTTTTCTCTATTATACATACAATTATGAACATCCAAGGTATTATCCTAATCTAGCATACAAAATAATAAATATAACAAAATAGAATACATACCTCTTTGATGTAGAATGTCTTCATGAAGCTTGAGTGCCTAGTGCCCCAAGTGTGACACCTCAAATGGTTCACACAACACCAAATACACTTGGAATAACTTGAGAGAAACTTGAACACTCCTTGAAATCGTCTAGCCCTCACACTCACACATTAGTGCACGATTTCTTGAGCCATGGGATTCTTTTATATGGTGGCTATTAGGGTTACACCATGTAACTCATAACTTTACCCATTCCTTATGGTCAATGGATTTTAACCTCCATGGAGTATCCATGGGTCACCCCATGGACTTAGTCCAACATAAGGAATCTTGGATCACAAGCCCACATATATAAGAATGAATGATTTACACAATCAACCCATATATTTAATTAGTCTCCTTTTGATCACTTAATTAATTCCAAATTAATTCTTGATCAATACTAATTAAATAACCTTATTAATATATTAGAACTTATAATATATTAACCAACCTTAAGTGTTATTTCTCTCATTATAGTCTATCCAAATGCATGATGCCATGCAACCCAAATGGACCATGTCGGGTCGGTTCAAGTCTTACCAATTATAGTTATAGACTTAGACATTAATCCAACAGTCTCCCACTTGGATAAGTCTAAAACTATTATTGCGGATGACTTCAGGAACCGATCAGCAATCGTAGCTCTCAAAAGCTTCTGTCGAACGCTGAGCTTGTCGATGAACTCTCACCTTTGTCAATGAATTGTCCATTAGATAAGGGATCATATATTCTTCCATTCTAGATATCATATGGATTGAGACATGGATTATCAATCATTCTCTCTGTCCATTTCTTGTTTCCCGATTTCCGATTCATGATGACTGACTGATTGAACAAATCAAATCAGTCCTGGCTTGGCGAAGCATTCACATGTATCATCTTTAAATCATCGAGGGGCCCACATATATCGCTTTTATCCCGATGGTAAAAGGAATGGATAAACTTCGACTCATATGGCTTGTTCTACTACTTGTTGAATCATACACAAAGGCATGTTTTATAACATCGAGTTACCAATGCGTTTTCGTGCAATCAATGTATAACCAACTCATACTAACAACTCATATCTCTAGGTTTGAAGAATATAAGATATTATCGTCTCATGATCACTCGTGATAAAATCCATGAAGTGATTCAAATGAGCGCGGGTTGAAGCCAATACTCAGAACTTATGAGCACTCATGAGTGTTGTAGCACCACTTTGTCCACCAACTTGGACCTCTACAAACCAACCCATGACAGTCTTGATTCATATCTACTTCCAACATATGACCGACTGTGGATGGTTTGAATAACTTAATCATTCAGGAAGAGCGACTTAGTTATTCTGGAAGTCAAAACATGCAAAGTGAAACACAAGAATAAATGAATCAAATATGGTATCAAACCCTATGAATATAAATAAACACTTTTATTTATCACCATACTGATTACTCGTTATTCATTGTTTCGGTTTTATCAACTTTATACTTGAATTTAAAACAATAGTTGTCCCATGCTCCAAGCATGTACACTATGTTTTCTAAACACTAGTCATGCCATACACCAAGTATGCATACTATGTTTGTCTATGATCTTTACTTTGTAAAATAGATCAATTGAACATCACTCCAATGATCCTCTTTTCACAGTCCCAAATCCTTACTGCAAATGCAAGAATTCCAAATTCATGCCATTTACTGAAATCTGTTAGATTCTAAACTTATATGCATTGATCCTCTTAATGATTATGCACGAAGTCAGAAAGACTTGAAAACAATCATTACAGAGCATTCCAAAGGAGATCAGCTCCTTGGAAACATCCTTCTTTCATTAAGTTTCCTAATCTCACACAGATTGAATAATTTCTAACTTTGAAACATTTCCATATTCCATTTTGACTATCACTTCTGAACAAGAGTTGCCTCCTTACAGATTATGTCAATATGGTCCTTCCAGAATTAACATTATACTTCCAACTGTCCTTGAGCAACCAATCTTTGGTAAACCTTAGATTGTCCTCAACAATTGCTTAATCATTTTAGTCATATCCAATTCTAGACCTTTTCCATTCATAATGCCCCAGGCATTTGGAAAATTTTAGAAAGGATGAATATAGCACATGTAATCGATCCTATATTCGAAGCATATGGGACACGATTCATGATGTCTCACATAAAGACTAAACCAGTCTTTTGCTATAATATTTCCATTTCAATTTGCCAAGTTCTCAAAATTCAGATTATGAAAAGGGATGTCGTAATCATAATCGAATTTTAGAACGCAAATAATGGACCCATATATAGAATTTCCTTATGTTGAGCCATTCCAACATGAAATTCATATATATATCCTTGATTAAATACGATTAAAATCTCAATCTAAGCATTTAGAATTGAAATGAAGTATAATTTCCTCTCCCTTAATTATAGCAAAACAACTTTTTCAACCCCTGCAACCTCACGAATTGAAACTTTTGTTTTCTATAATTAACATTGCTAACTTGCAACCTTTGTCATAATTATCATGCTCCCACTAACATGATGATTATTAGCATAACACTTATGCTCCCACTAGCTTTGACATGTACTCAGAAATCAGCTGACTCTCTTACCAAAGTTCAGATTTCTGATACTAGATTGTTTTGATAAAACTTTATCAAAATCATACACCTCTCTTAGATAGCTCACACGTGTGTCTAAACAATTTTAGAACTATGAAAAGGGATGCCGTAATCATAGTCTCAATTGTTTGGACCTTTGCCACTTCTCACAAGTCCATGTTAGTGTGCCGGTAAACCACACACGCTCCACTAACGACTTTGAGAATGCAAATATCACAGTTGCTATCTAGCTAAAATCTACTTAGTGAAAGTGTTTCCTCACCATCATTTTCATGAATCGGAGAGAAACCTTATGACACTTAGATTTAATAGTGTATGTGTTCTTATCCATGTGAATTTGTCAAAACCATAATCACAAGACAAGGTTAGTGACAAATCCAAACTCATATTGATTAAACTTGTGCAATCTTAAATTCTTGCCATTTGGCAGCTCAGGTGCCTGCCATTGCTTCCAAGTAGTTGTGCAACCAATTGAGAACTCTCAGAACTCTTATACAAAGCCAACTTGAATAGGAACAAAAATTTCAACACGATAGGTTATAAACCTCAAGTCGTGTGCTAGTGAAGGACTTTAGGTTTTATTCTTGATTAAGTCTTGAAACTTTCAAGAGCTTTAAGACTCCCACTGTCCTCTTGACATATAAGACTCCTTTGTCAAATATTCAAGAGATAGTGCGGATTCTTTATCAAGACTAACACTTTACACAATTGGCCTAAGTTGGTCTCTGTTTTATCCAAAACATCACAACTTACCAATTTCAAATGTACAAGAGTAGATAACCTTTTACTCTTACATTTGACTAGTGTTAACAAACCCTCTTTAAGATATGTCACTGAAATTACAATTTTGGAGTATGACTCTAAGAATTGTTTTGGAACGAAGTATGACTCATCTTTTTGATTTAACCATTTCAACAATTCATGACTCCTCTTCTTAGTCATAAGAATGCACTAAGATGACTTTAGAGGACCAATTGTGATATGGTATCTTAATCATTAAGATGATCATAAACATGATACTAAAGTACTCTCCCATCTTTTCAGATTTGAGAAACTTTTTGTCTTTCTGCCATACTTTGATTCTTCTTATTCGTTCTGTCTCACACTGAAACTTCTCCAATGCTACAGACTTATACTTAAACTTATAAGTATAACCATATTTACTGAACTTAAGTAAATCATGACGAATAGTCTTCTTGATCTTTTGTGGTGGACTTGACCAGTGCACAAGAATATGTACTCGATCCCTTAGTCCTTTCCTTATTCACATAAGGAATTAGTCTTAATTTTCCAAGCTGAAAGTTCTCATTCATCATACTATACAACTTGCATGATTCCAAGTTTCGGTCCAATTGAACCTTGGGTGATGAGAATCTTTCCTTATTTGGTAATATTAGACACTACCACAACCGAAAGAATCAAATCCATTTTTCCAATATTGCTATCAATGGAATCTTATAAGCAACAACTTTTCACAAATGTCATTGTAAGGATACTTAAAATAAATAAAATCAAAACCTTTTTCTTTTATTTTAAAACTTTGCGGAAAAACTTATCCTTACAATCCATATGAAAACCTTGTTGTTATCTATTCCTAAGCAATATAAATATCATAACTCTTAAGTAATAGCCCAAAATTCTGATCACCGAACCATGCGATTGAAATCCATCTTCGCGATCAGAATCAGCATGTACTTAATAGAGTTAGACAATGGACTTTACCTGAAGTAGAGCCAAACTTATTGACTTTAACATCCTTAGGTAAATTTGGCAGCTTCGTAACCAATGCCCCTTCCTTTGGCAATAGTTACCTATGGACCCTTGATAATGGGACTATCTCAGACTTCGCCTCTCTCTTTACCATTGGGTCAACCGAGTTGACTATGGCCGATCCCTTTCCATTGGGAAGAGAGAGCTTTACTGGATATCCAATGTCGTCATTGTCAATGTCCATAGCGTTTTAGGAAGTTGATCTTAGCAAATAGATAAGATCATTAAGGGTCTTGTCTTAGTCTGTTTCATAGGATTCCCAAAAGAACTCACTATGTGACTTAGAAAGTAGTTGAGCCACCAACTTTCTCAAGACTTTGACACCCAACTCTCCCGGCTTGTCAATATGTGACTACATCTCCAAGATGTGATCACACCTAGACATTGCCTTGCCAATAGGGCTTGAGTGACCTTAAACTTTTAAGGAACTTGTGGGTTAGGGAGAATAATTGGAGGAGGTGAAAGAAGTATGATATCCATGGGACATCATCTTCATTTAGGAAAGCTTGTTTCAAGAGATTTGGGAAGATCATAAATGTCTAGACCAGACATCTTTTTGGGAGATATTCAAGATAGTTGATTTAAAGTCCTTAATATGACACCCAATATGAAATATTAAGGCTAGGACCCAACAAACTATTTTATAACTTAGAAGAGGGATGCCGTGATCCAAGCTATAAAATATTTGAAGGTAGGTGAATGACGATTCACCAATTTCCACCATGAAAAACGAAATAATTTATTAGGTTTTAATTGGATTTGAAAGTCCTAGATCTTTGAGATTCATTGAACTGTTCAAAGGCATGTTTCAATCTCGAGTGTGCCCTTCAGGTTTTGTGACTGGGATGCCGAGGATCACAAAACAAGGTGTGAATAACCATGCAAATATACTTGGTACCCTTAATATTTACCTCTTAATCAGTGTGCCGGTTAACCACACACGCTCCACCGATACTATGATAAATATTAAGTTACCCTTTGCCTACCTTGTTAAGTCCAGGTTAGTGTGCCGGTTAACCACACACGCTCCACTAACGACTTAAGCAAAGTGCAAAGTGTAATTTCATGGGTTAGCACCAAATTCACATTTTCCTAAGTAACTAAGATTGGGTATTAATAAGAGTTTAGTTACTTAGTATTTATCATTAATACTTTTAATGAAAGGAGAATTATAGTCCTTGTCCTACCCGTTCGGCTAACGACCCTCCACCAGTCAAGGAAGCGGTGGGTGAGAGTGGACACCCATTAAACTGCCATTTTATAGGCAGTAACCTTATACCCCCCTTATAGACCGGCTTCGTGAATGAGGCCTACTAACGGTAAGACTGACTTTACTCTTATACATATATATAAATATTATTAACTTATAATATTATAAAGTATAAGGGTTGGATTTTAACTTTTAAAATTCTAAGGGCTAACTTGGAATTAAAGTATTCATAAGTGAAAACTTTTCAAATTCCAAAACTTGAGGGCATGTTTTGAAACTATTCAAAACTAATTAATTCCATAACTTATGAGTTTAAAGTAGTTTTAATTAAAAAAAAAAAATCTTCAAGTTCCATAACTTGAGGACAAGTTATGGAAGACTTTAAACTAATTAATAAAAAAAATAACTTTTTTTTTATTGTAACTTATGGAACTAATTAAGGTTACACTTTTTTTTTTAATTTAATGAAGAGACTCTTGAACCTCCATAACTTGAGGACAAGTTATGGAGTCATAAAACCATTTAATTAGAGCTAGACTCTTCATTTTGTAACCTTTGCCAACTTTTATGAGTTTTATGATTCTTAAATGTGACTTTTCATATAACTTGAGGACAAGTTACAAAAACACACTTTGGAATCAACTCTTAGATTAAAATGGATTGAAAACAACTATTTCACACAACTTGTCTACTAATCTAAGAACCTCATAAGAACAAGATAATTCAAATCATCAATCTTCAAGAAATTAGCATGAACATACGAACTAATACAAAATCTTGAAATTATGACAATTATCTTAGAAATTGGATTAGCATGAACATTACCACATCAAAAACAAGTTTATAAGTCCAAAAACATCTTAGGGTAATGTTCCTAGTCCAATTCCAGCCAAAACAATCGAATATATGCATCCAACTCGATTTTTCAGCTACTTTTGCAAGGATAACAAGAAAACAAGCCTAGGCTCTGATACCACTGTTGGGTTATGAGCATTCTAACACTCCTAAGTGTACATGAAACCCTAAATACCTTGGATCTATGTTTTCTCTATTATACATACAATTATGAACATCCAAGGTATTATCCTAATCTAGCATACAAAATAATAAATATAACAAGATAGAATACATACCTCTTTGATGTAGAATGTCTTCATGAAGCTTGAGTGCCTAGTGCCCCAAGTGTGACACCTCAAATGGTTCACACAACACCAAATACACTTGGAATAACTTGAGAGAAACTTGAACACTCCTTGAAATCGTCTAGCCCTCACACTCACACATTAGTGCACGATTTCTTGAGCCATGGGATTCTTTTATATGGTGGCTATTAGGGTTACACCATGTAACTCATAACTCTACCCATTCCTTATGCTCCATGGATTTTAACCTCCATGGAGTATCCATGGGTCACCCCATGGACTTAGTCCAACATAAGGAGTCTTGGATCACAAGCCCACATATATAAGAATGAATGATTTACACAATCAACCCATATATTTAATTAGTCTCCTTTTGATCACTTAATTAATTCCAAATTAATTCTTGATCAATACTAATTAAATAACCTTATTAATATATTAGAACATATAATATATTAACCAACCTTAAGTGTTATTTCTTTCATTATAGTCTATCCAAATGCATGATGCCATGCAACCCAAATGGACCATGCCGGGTCGGGTCAAGTATTACCAATTATAGTTATGGACTTAGACATTAATCCAACAGTATCGACACTAGTTATCAAAGCACTTTCATTGTATGTACTCGTTCATCGCGGTTTGATACGTAGAAGTGTTATCATCAAGGAGAGAACAGAAATCACTAGAACGTTTACAAAGAGTACATTTTCGAGCACACTGGGGGTACATCATCGTATAACAAACATTTCTTTCAAATCGGCCAAACTTTTGTTCAATAAAGAGTCTGTTGCTATCATTCGTCATGAATTAGAGTGGTCCTCACCATACTAAGTTCATATGTTTCCATCGCCTTGACCGTCAAATTCACAAAACCTTCGTCATTCGTAACGATAGTCCAACCTAGACCTCAGTTTTGTCTCTCTTATTCTAAGCCCCTAAGTATTCATGCGAAGAGTACTTTTCCCTCCAAAGCCTTGCCGCCGTATGTTTCGCAGACCTTCCCGAAATACCACTCGTTCAACAGACGAAGTTCAAGCACAGAGGCTAAGGACGAATACAAGCCACCTACCACTATTCATTGTATACGCAAGGCTGGTATATGGTTGTGATTACGTAGATTTAGTATGTGTGCTTCCACCCTATCTCCTGTTCCTTGTTTGGTTGTGGACCTGGGACAGAGTCGCACATCCAACCGTCTAACTAATCTTAATTATATACGACTTGTATACAAGAGGTAATGATAGAAGGACCAAGTATGAATCCTATCATGAACAATAGGGCAAAGTTGCCAGGTCTACGAGTGGGTATTCTGCCAATCAGAGGAACACAACCCCAGTAGTACTGCTAAGAAAGCTAATTTCGGGACTAAATTCCATCTAACGGGGGGATGATGTGACAACCCGAAATTTTTTGCATCATAAGTCCAGCCATTCAATTCAACCATGTGTCAGACTCGTTTCTGCTATCTTTTAGCCCTGTTAAGAGTCTATTTAGGTGTTTTAAGCCGAGTACCTTAAGGGATAAAGTGTTAGGAAATATCTGTTTGAGTTCGTTGTGCATCATTCAAGCCTTAAACTCCATCTCAAGGAGTTTACGGCCTTAAACAAGGAGTTTACGGTCGTAAACTCTTGCCAACCGTAAACTCATGCCCATAAGTGTTATATTCCCTCACTTTTCTTCATTTCTTACACTTTCACCTCAAGAACACTTGATTTCTCTCTCAAGTATCATCGAGATTTTCATTCTTGATCTTCAAAAAGTAAGTGATTCTTCCATCTAGTTGTTTTTATCCTTCTTATTCATTAGTCACCCTTTCATTCTATCCATGTAAATCGTCTTTTTGAGTAGTTCTTCAAGATCTTCATCTTTCACCAAGAACACACACTCGTTCTTGGTGGCCGAAAACTCCTTTTAAGGCTTCAAAATCGTGAGTATTCCTTTCATACACTTGCTACCTAGTGCAATCACTAGCCTAAACGCCTGGAACAAACGATTTGAGGATGATCTCCAGGAGTTTACGGCCGTAAACTGTTGGGTTTTGAGCATTCTATCACTTCCTAAGTGTACATGCAACCCTAATAAACCTTGGATCTATGTTTGTCTAAGGTACATGCAAAATATTATTTTCCAAGGTTTATAACCTATCTAGCATGGAATGGGGTACTTTTAAACATAAAAGAACTAGATGAATTACATACCTTTTGTTGATTGTTGATTCCTTGGAGTTTGAGAGCCAAGCACCAATAATGTGAATGCCTCAAATGGAAATCACAAATCACCACAAACTTGGAAAATGTATGAGAGTATACTAACTCTTAGATTTCGGCCACCACTATTACACACACACTCTAGGGTGTTTTTCATGCAACATAAGCTTGTTTATATAGTGTGCATGGTTAGGGTGAAACCCTAATAACCCATGTCTTTTCCTCTTCCAAGGATCCATGGGTTAAAAGCTCCATGGATCATCCATGGACTTCCATATAAGCTTAGCCCATTAACAAATGAGCATTAGCCCACACTATATAAATACAATAGCCCATGATTTAATTAGTATTCCTTTTAATCACTAAATCAATTCATAATTAAATCAAGATTAAAAGTAATTAAATAACATGACTTTATATTAATATATTATAACTTATAATATATTAATAAATCGTAAGTATACAATTCTCATAAAATTATCCATAAACAGTTTGGGTGAAGTGTAACCCAAATGGACCATGCCGGGTCGGGTCAAGTATATACCAAATAAGTTATGGACTTAGACACCTTATCCAACAGTCTCCCACTTGGATAAGTCTAATAACTGTATTTGCGTATGTTACTTCAGGAACCAACCAGCAATCGTAGCTCTTGAAAACTCTGTTGAACTATGAAGCGCCATTTTAGATAAGTGACCATATAATCCTCTGTTCTCATGATATCAACCGTACAAATACATGGAACAACGTCGTACTTATTGTCCATCAGTTTGTTTCCCGATTTCCGATTTGTTTGACAAAGAACTAAATTGAACACATCAATTAGGTTCTGACCGGGCCCGGTACATAGGTCAAAACAAAATCATCGAGGGGCCCAGATATCGCTTCTAATCCTCCAAGGACTAGAAGGAACAAATAAACTTCAACTCATATACTTGTTTCTACTACTTGTTGAATTATACACAAAGGCACATTTTATAACATCAAGTTACTGATGCGTTTACGTGCAATCAATGCACAACCAACTCATAGGTAACAACTCATATCTCTAGGTTTGAAGACTTATATGATATTACCGTCTCACGATCACTCGAGATAAATTCCATGAAGTGATACGAGTGAGCGTGGGTTAATTCCAATACTCATAACTTATGAGTACTCATGAATGTTGTAGCAACCATTGCTATGACTAAACACATTTAGCCATCTACAAACTCGATTCATGACAGTCTTAATTCATACCTACTTCCAACATATGAACGACTGTGGAGTGTTTAAATAACTTAGTCATTCGGAAAGAATAACCTAGCTATTCTGGAAGTCAAAACATGCAAAGTGAAACACAATAATAATCGAATCCAATATGGTCTCAGAACCCTTTTGAATATAAATAAAACCACCTTTTATTTATCACCATATTGATTACACATTATTCATTGAATAATGTTTCAAATAATCAACTTAATACTTGAATAAAAAACAACAGTTGTCCCATGCTCCTAGCATGTACACTTTGTTTTCTAAACAATAGTTATGCCATACTCCAAGTATGCACACTATGTTTGTCTATGATCTTTACTTTGTGAAATAGATCAATTGAACATGATTCCAATGATGCTCATTTCACAATCCCAAATCCTTATTGTAAATGTAAGAATTCCTAATTCCTACCATTTACCAAAAAAAAACTGTTAGATTTTAAACTTATATGCACTGATCCTCTCGTAATGATTATGCACAAGGTCACCAAAACCTTGTCATCAGTCATTACAGAGGATTCCAAAGGAGATCAACTCTATGGAAACGAACTCTCATATTCAAAGTACATTGCTTTGAACATCCTTCTTGCATAAAAGTTTCTAACTTTCTCATAGATTCTTAATATCCAACTCCCAATATGGAAAATTTCCATATTCCTATTTTGATTATCATATCTGAACAAGAGCTACCTCTTTTCAGAATATATCCATATGGTCCTTCCAAAATTTAACACTATACTTCCAACTGTCCCTGAGCAACCAATCTTTGGTGAGCCTTAGATAGTCCTCGACAATTGCTTAATCATTTTAGTCTTATCCAATTCTAGACTTTTCCCTTCTTAATGCTCTGAGCATTTGGAAAATTTAGAAAGGATGAATATTATAGCACATGTGACCGATCCTATACCCGAAGCATATGGGACACAATTCACGATGTCTCACATAAAGACCTGATACTGGATCAGTCTTTTGCTACAATATATTTTTTTTTATTTTCCATGTTTTCAAAAATCGACTATGAAGAGGGATGCTGTAATCATAATCGAATTTGAGAACGCAATATATATAGAATTTCCTTATGTTGAACCATTCCAACATAAAATTCATATATATATCCTTGACTAAAGATGATTAAAACTCAATCTAAGCTTTTAGAATTGAAATGAAGTATAATTTCCTCTCCCTTAATTATAGCAAAACAACTTTTTCAACCCCTACAACTTTACGAATTGAAACTTTTGTTTTTTATAATTAACATTGCTAACTTGCAACACTAAACATAATAATCATGCTCCCACTAACATGATGATTATCAGCATAACACTTATGCTTCCACTAGCTCTGACATATTTCCAGAAATCAGCTGGATTTCTGAAATTTAGATTCGTACACCCTTTCTTAGATAGCTCACATGTGTGTCTAAACAATTTTCAGAACTATGAAAAAGGATGTCGTAATCATAGTCTTAATTGTTTAGACCTTTGCCATTTCTCACAAGTCCATGTTAGTGTGCCGGTTAACCACACATGCTCAACTAACGATTTTGAGAATGCAAACATCACAATTGCTATCTACTAAAAATCTTCTTAGTGAAAGCATTTCCTCACCATCATTTTCATGAATCGGAGAGAAACCTTATGACACTTAGATTTTATGGTGTATGAGTTCCTATCCATGTGAATTTGTCAAAACCATAATCACAAGACAAGGTTAGTAACAAATTCAGCCTTACATGGATTGAACTTGTTCAATCTTAATTTCTTGTCATCTGGTAGCACAAGGCCGACCAATGCTTCCAAGCTGTTATGCACACAGTTTAGAACTAACAGAACTCATATGCATAGTCAACTTAATAGGAACAAACACAGAAACAAGAATTATGTCAACTTAATAGGTTTCAAACCTTAATTCATGTGCTAGTGATAAAACTCAGGTTTTACTCTTGATTAAATCTTGAAATCCTTTCAGGATCTTTAAGACTCCCACTGTCCTCTCGACATATAAGTTTCCCTAGTCAAGAACCATTCCTTGACAAAACAAATATTCAAGGGATAGTGCGGATTCTTATCAAGATAAACACTTCACATAATTGGTCTTATTTGGTCTTTGTCTTATCCAAGACATCACAACTTACCAATTTCAAATGTACAGGAGTAGAAAACATTTTACACTACATTTGATAAGTGTTTTAAACCTTACTTTATGTCACTCAATGTTACAATCTTGGATTATGACTCTAAGAGTTGTTTTGGAACGAAGTATGATCCATCTTCTTGATTTTAACCATTCCAACAATTCATGACCCCTCATCTTAGTCATAACAATGCACTAAGATGTCCTTAGAGTATGAATTTGTGATATGGTTTCATAATCATTAAGATGATCATAAAAACATGTATGATCCATCTTCTTGATTTTAACCATTCCAACAATTCATGACCCCTCATCTTAGTCATAACAATGCACTAAGATGTCCTTAGAGTATGAATTTGTGATATGGTTTCATAATCATTAAGATGATCATAAAAACATGATACTAAAGTACTCTCCCATCTTTTCATATTTGAGAAACTTTTATCTTTCTGCCAAATTTGATTCTTCTCATCCGTTCTGCCATACATTGAAACTTTTCCAATGTTACAGAATTATACTTAACCTTATAAGTATAAGCATATTTACTAATCTTTAGTAAATCATGATGAATTGATCTTTGTGGTGGACCTTGACCAACACACACCCAGTGTACCTAATTCCTTAGTCCTTCAATTGACTCACATATGCATGTGATCAATGAATTAGTCTTAATTTTACAAAGATGAGAATTCTCATTCATCATACAATACAACTTGTATGATTCCAAGTTTCTGTCTAACTGAAACTTGGGTGATGAGAACCTTTCCTCATTTGGTAAATTCAGACACTACCACAAATGAGAGAATCAAACTCATATTTCTAATATTGCTAGAAACATACAAACATCAATTGTCCATAAATGCCATTGTAAGGGGATATAATATAAAATAAACTAAACAAAACTTTTATTTCTTTATAAAATGCGGAAAAATATTCCTTACAATGCATCTTCAAATGAAAACTATGATATTACATATTTCCTAGCAATCTATCATAACTTTTAAGTAGTAGCTCAAAAATCCGATCCTCGAACCATGCGATAGAAATCCATCTTCGCGATCAGATTCAGCACACTCTTCTTTTAACCTTCCTTTTGCTCGATCCTGTTAAACATCAAGATGCAACCTAGTCACATCATGTAATAAGAATCAACAATTAGGAATTTTAACAAAGTTAGATAGTGGACTTACCTGAAGCCGAGTCAAACATTTTGTCTCTACTTGCTTTCAAACATTTTAGGTATTCAGGGCAGCTTCGCTTCCAATGTCCCTTCTCATGACAATAAAAACATATAGACTCTTTGGGAATGGTACACGAGACAATCACAGACTTAGCCTTTCCCTTTACCTTTTGGTCAACCGGGTTGACCAAGGCCGATCCCTTTCCATTGGGACGAGAAAGCTTTTCTGGACTTCCAATGTTACCATTGTCCATGTCCATGGAAGTTTGAGAAATAGATTTTCCATCAATATTTGCTTGACCATTGCGCCAAAACATTGCTGATTCAGCAGCAACAAGCAAATAAGAAAGATCTATTAGGGTTATGTCGGGATCTGTCATATGGTAGTCTTTAATAAACTCACTATATGACTCAGGAAGTGACTGAAGAACCCAGTCAACAGCGAACTTCCTTGAAATAACAGCACCCAACATTCTCAACCTGTCTATGTGTGACTTCATTCCTAAGACATGAGTGCACACAGGTCTTCCATCTTTATGTTTCATTTCTAGTAGAGCTTGAGTGATCTTGAACCTTTCAAGTCTTCGGGCTTGTGGGTCAGGGAGAATAAATGGAGGAGGTGGGGGGAGTGAAGCATGATGTTGAGGGACATCATCTTCAAGAGGAAAGCTTGTTTCAAGCGATTTGGGAAGATCATAGTTGTCTGAACCAGACATCTACAATGGGAGAAAATCAAGTTAGTTGATTCAAGTCCTTAATATAACACCCAATATGAAATATTAAGGCTAGGACCCAACACAATATTTTATAACTTGGAAGAGGGATGCCGTAATCCAAGCTATAAAATATTTGAAGGTAGGTGAATGACGATTCACCAATTTCCACCATGAAAAACGAAATAATTTATTAGGTTTTAATTGGATTTGAAACTCCTAGATCTTTTGAGATTCATTAAACTTTTCAATGGCATGTTTCAGTCTCGATTGTGCCCTTCAAGTTTTGTGACTGGGATGCCGAGGATCACAAAACAAGGTGTGAATAACCATGCAAACTCACTTGGTACCCTTAATATTATCACCTAATCGATGTGCCGGTTAACCACACACGCTCCACCGATCTATGATAAACATTAAGTCACCCTTTGTGATCCTTACTAGTCAAAGTTAGTGTGCCGGTTAACCACACACGCTCCACCAACGACTTGGTAAGGTACAAAGTGTGAATTTCATGGGTTAGCACCATGTTCACATTTTTCCTAAAGTAACTAAGATTGGGAATTAATAAAAGGTTTAGTTACTTTATAATATTCATTATACTTTTAATGAGAATTTAAAGTCATTGTCCTACCCGTTCGGCTAACGACCCTCCACCAATCAAGGAAGCGGTGGGTGAGAATGGACACCCATTAAGTTGCCATTTTACAGGCAACAACCTTATACCCCCCTTATAGACCGGCTTCGTGAATGAGGCCTACTAACGGTAAAACGACTTGATCGTATACATATATAATAATTAACCATTAATGTTATAAATAGTATAAGGGTTGAATTTTAACTTTTAAAACTCTAAGGGTTTGGAATTAAAGTTTATTAAAGTGTGTGAAACTTTACAAATTCCAAAACTTGAGGACAAGTTTTTAAACTATTCAAAACTTTTCATTTCTTAACTTATGAATTAAAGGTTCATAAAAATGAAGACTCTTCATTTCCATGTAACTTATGTGTTTTAAGTGTGTGTTTAAAAGAAGTGACCTTTGGATATCCATAACTCGAGGACAAATTATGGACTCCATTAAAACACATAAATGATCAAGAATTAATCCTAAACAATTCAGCAAATAATTCCTATCATCTTCTAAAGTCATAAGAACATGAACATGATTATCAAAGTTTCAAGAATTATATGAACACATACAAAGCATGAAATTTTGATATAAGCTATTGTAAATGGATTAGAACAACCATTACACCAACTAAAACAAGTTTTAAAACACCAAAACAGTTTAGGGTAATGTTTCTAGTCCATTTCCAGCAGCAAAAGTTGAAAATCTGCATTCTGAGGCTCCTACTCGCCGAGTGCACGAACCTACTCGGCGAGTAGGATGAGTTTACACATGAACTCGGCGAGTCCCCCCATGGACTCGGCGAGTTCATCAGTCAGACAGCAAAAAATCGACTTTTTATCACTATTTTGCATCAAGTATCAAACAAACAAGCCTAGGCTCTGATACCACTGTTGGGTTTTGAGCATTCTAACACTTCCTAAGTGTACATGCAACCCTCATAAACCTTGGATCTATGTTTGTCTAAGGTACATGCAAAATATTATTTTCCAAGGTTTATAACCTATCTAGCATGGCATGGGGTACTTTTAAACATAAAAGAACTAGATGAATTACATACCTTTTGTTGATTGTTGATTCCTTGGAGTTTGAGAGCCAAGCACCAATAATGTGAATGCCTCAAATGGAAATCACAAATCACCACAAACTTGGAAAATGTATGAGAGAGTATACTAACTCTTAGATTTCGGCCACCACTATTACACACACATTCTAGGGTGTTTTTCATGCAACATAAGCTTGTTTATATAGTGTGCATGGTTAGGGTGAAACCCTAATAACCCATGTCTTTTCCTCTTCCAAGGATCCATGGGTTAAAAGCTCCATGGATCATCCATGGACTTCCATATAAGCTTAGCCCATTAACAAATGAGCATTAGCCCACATCATATAAATACAATAGCCCATGATTTAATTAGTCTTCCTTTTAATCACTAAATCAATTCATAATTAATTCAAGATTAAAACTAATTAAATAACATGACTTTATATTAATATATTATAACTTATAATATATTAATAAATCGTAAGTATACAATTCTCATAAAATTATCCATAAACAGTTTGGGTGAAGTGCAACCCAAATGGACCATGTCGGGTCGGGTCAAGTATATACCAAATAAGTTATGGACTTAGACACCTTATCCAACAAAACTCCCTTGGCCGTAAACACTATTGGCCGTGAACCCCTTGGCCGTACACACCCTAGACTGTAAACCCATGGCCGTACACTCCTCATTCTGGACGTACACTCCCCTTTGATGAATCACATGTGATTCTAACACTTAGTACAAGTGTTTCTTAGTCCCGAATGGTGTTTCCTTGCATGTTAGTTGCTTATAAACATTATATTCATGCCAATACATGCCATATATGTGTCATTTAGGACTCGTTTGTGTCTCGGGACTTCATTCATGAAACTTCTCATCCTTACGCGCATATTCGATTGAATCACCCACATAAGGTGAGTTCATACCCCTGTAATCAATCTTTTAAACTGTTTTAAATACTTTTAAGGGGGGGGGGGGGGAATACAAGTTGAACACAATGATAATTGTGTAAATGTTTGTTATAAACATCTTTCAAAGGATTGCTTATGTTTTTATAAGTGATCAAAAAATTTCAAAAACTCTTTTTAAGTTATGTTACTTTATAGTTTATAAAACTCCATTTTTAAAGTACAATCATAACTTAGTAGATAAATGAGTCTTTTTAGTAACAGTTCAAGTAAACATACTAGTAAACTACAATAGGTAAAGTTTAGGGGTTTAGTTCATACTAGATACTAGAGCATACTATAAAGAGAAACAGGGAGGTAGATACAATACACGATAACATAAATAACATACTAAGATACTATAACAAAAAGAACATACTAAGATACTATAACAGAAAGAACATACTAAGATGCTATAGCAGAAGAACAATACAGCATCTAATTATACCAATAATCACTAACTCATTGTTCTAAACAAAAGGTGATAGTAAATTGTGTATACATGATCATATAACTTTAATGTGAATTTACACGGCCTAGCAATTTGTTTGCGGAAGTCACGTTTGGTTCCCAGAATCTCTTGCAGGGAGAGCGTATAGTATGGGTACTATTCATCACATTATGACCTAAATAATACAAACTTGTTTTAAGGTAATCAGTACTTCAGTTTGTGAGTTCAAAAGACAACTGTGTACTTATATTTTTCCAATTACATTCAGATTGTGACAGTTCCACTTGAAAGTTAATGCAAACTATTTTCGAGTTAAGATAGTTATAAACTAGGGAAAACTTACATCTTTTCAAGCGATAAACAGAACAGTCGGGTCTAGTACATTCAGTAGAAATGGACCTATAATTCTAACTTTACGATTCCTTAGTCTATACATCAGGGTTATATATTAGGTGGATCCGACAGGTAGTAGGATGTGTGCTTTCCGCTTCACCCAACCTACTATCTATCCGATCTTTGCTATGTATATATTCCGTATACACCAAGTAATCATGAGGAGTACCATGTATGGGTCAGGTCATAGGACACTAATTCAATGCACCATTTTCTAGTATAAAACATACTTTTCAAATAGAACATTTGGTAGTCAAAACTAGAAACATACCAGTAAAGGTTTAATCCATTTTATTAAACCAGTATAACTTAAAGGACCTTAGGTGGTTAATTCTATAATACCTTAGTTTATACATCAGGGTTATATATAATTAATATCCGATAGGTAGTTGGATGTGTGCTTTCCACCTTACTTCTTGTTCCTTGTTTGGTTGTGGGCTTAGGTCAGATTCACACAACATATTATCTGTTCGATATTAGATTATATATAGCTAGTATAAACTAAGTGATTATAGAAGGAACTATTTGTGACAACCCGAAATTTTCTTTTGTACGAACTCTACAATCAAACACTTCAATTAAAAGTCAAATTCATTTCTGCTAATTTTTAGCTCGGTTTAAAGTCCGTTTGGGTATTTTTAAATATTTATTCTTAGAGAGAATAAATGAAAGGAAGTATTTTTTTTTTGAATAATCGGGGAAGAAATAAAACAAATAACACCTTAAGGAAGTGTTTTCGGCCAAACATGAGGGGTTTGGGCCGAAGACCCTCCTTTGACCGAGAAATCATGCTTAAGGCATGAGTTTACTCATCCTTCCCTCATTTCTTACTTCCCAACTCAAGAACACCCACTTTTTCTCTCAAGTATCATAAGAGCTTCTTCTAAATCTTCCAAAAATGTAAGTGTTTCTCCTCTTGATTTGTTGATACAACACTTCATCTACTATTTATACATGATTTCATCCATGAAATCTTCTCTTTTTCTTAGATCTTCAAGTGTTCTTCAAGAACACCAAGAACACACACTAGTGTGTGTTTGGCCGAAAACACCCTTCTTTACCTCTAAATCGTAAGTATTACTTTCTGCACTTATTATCTAGTTGAAAATCTTGTTTAAGGCCTTTAAATCACCACTTTTCCAAGAACAAAAGGAGTTTTCGGTTAGTGCATCTCCTTAAACCGAAAACCCTAAAGAAAGGTCCCTTTAAGACCTCACAACTCACTTAAGACTTCGGATAAAGCTTAGAACCACTTTGCATGTTTGTGTCACACCCCGAAACCGATGGCGGAAACGTTCCGGGGCGGAGGACATCATGCGTAGTATCACAACAGTTGTATCATAGTAAGCGAAGTAAACACAACCATTACATTATAATATGAGTATTTACATTGTTCAAAAACATGGTTTATACATATCAGTAAATATAGCAAAAGTAAAAGACGTGACTTCAGAATGTTCCGTCTTCTCCAAAAGTCGGAAGGAGTAGCTGTCAATTGATGCCCTGAGAATACAAGCAGTTTTAAAATAATCAGCATAAAGCTGGTGAGTTCATAAGCGTTTAGTTCTGGTAAAAGAAATGCTTCTTTGATCCTTTGAAAAGTGTTTCCCAAGAAAATCCTATATTTTCTTATGAAAGGAGTTCGATTATCCATTAGTTAAACAGCCTGTTACGAAAGATTTAGTTATCCCAGGAAAATCCTATATTTTCCTTAAAGATTGATAGTTGATTATCGATTCTGAAATGAGGTGTACAAGTATCTACCATACTTGTATCGTTATATGTAGTTTCCTTGAAAAACCCGGTTTACTCTCTGTGAGACGTATTAGCCTTATTACATAAATAAAACTAATAAAGAAGTAGGTAGTGAAATAGATCCTAAGGGTATTATCAATACCCTCTAGTAATCAAATCGGTTATGACTTTGAGGTTAGTTCACTTGTTTTATTATTACCAAAGTAAGTCTTATTTATCTAGGTCGCGAGTTTTATAACCATCCATTAAACTGGATATGGCACGAAACGGGGCCAGTATGTTTTATGACTTTGTCACCTGTAGACCTGACGGTCCCACTGTAGCTAGCAGCGAGGTGCGGGATAGTGAGTCCCGTATAGATCTATACACAATAGTCACGCTCTCCCTACAAGAGATTTTGGTTATAAGAGCTAGTCCTACACTCACGAAATCCGGTGGAGTGTTACCAAGGACGTGTCTCCAATCCTAAGATGACAAACATACAAGTAATATTATCGAAAATCTTGTTTATGGTTTGTATAAATCCTTTAGAAAATATCACATTCTATGAAAAGAGTTACAAGTTCCTTGCTTTAGTTTTGAAAACCGTTTCTACGAGTTGATTTCTTAATCGATTGGTAAAACGGTTTTCTTTGTTAAAAGCATATTGAACATATAATTATTTTAAACAAAATAATATACTTGAGCACAAGTTTCCTTGTACTTTTCCTTGTATTCCCCCCCCCCCTGAAAACATGAAAATCTCGGAAAAAGCGTAGGGGTATGAACTCACTGTTTGACGTGGGATTCGAGTGTAAGTTGCTAGGAGTTACTGAGTGTCAAATAGATCCTCGGACACAAACGGATCCTATTTAGCATGTGAAAGTACATATATACATTAGGTGAGGGCATAACACTATTCGTTATGGAAGGACATGGATTTGCCACTAGAAATGGTTTTGAAACAACATTCAAGGCGGAAAAACACTTACTTCTTGAAGATCTTGGAGAGAATTCGAAGTTTGTAGAGAGAGAAAGAGAGAGAGTAGAGAGAGAAAGCTTTTGGAGTGTGTAAAGTGAAAAAATGAAGGCCACTCATCCCTTATATAAGGGTGAGTTTACGGCCAAGGGGTAGGGTGGAGGGTTTACGGCCGTAAATAGGGTTTACGGTCGTAAACAGAGTTTACGGTCGTAAACCAAGTTTGTGGCCGTAAACTCCTCTCGAAGAGTTATTTGGCCCGGATGCTATGCTTTGACTTAGAAAACCTCGTTTTCGAATACGAAACTCGATCGAACTGAGTTTAGAATATTCCGTTAGACCAAAAATAATACTAACGTGAACGGAATTAAATAAAAACCCAAATTTTTTAAACGGAAACTGGGTAATGATAACGGAAAAAGTTTCGGGTTGTCACAGTTTGAAAGCCCTTGAAAAACACCACATGCACCGAGGATCCTGAGTTTTCGGTCTTAACCGAAAACCCTAAAAACCGAGAACGTCTTCGGACCGAGAACCTCTTCGGACCGAGAACCCTTCGGACCAAGAATACCATTTAGGCCGAAAGCTCCATTTGGTGACCATACACTCCTTTTATGCAATCATTTGTGATTGTAACACTTCCATATAAGTGTTTCCTAGACTATAAGAATGTTATCTCTCTTGATTAATCATATAAACACTAATTGCATGCATATATGTGTCTTTATATGCTAAATAGGATCCGTGTGTGCTCAAGCCTTCACTTGACACTTAGCATCCTTTTTCCGATCATACATTCGCACCACTCATTTCAGGTGAGTTCATACCCCTAATCAACCTTTGAAATTATTTTAAATGCCTTTATGGGGGGAATAAAAGTTGAAACATTCTAGTTATTGCCTTAATCATATGTGATTGATAACTAGAACAAACAGAAAGATTTACTATTACTTTCAAATTGCTATCAAACTTATGAATTTCAAGCACTTCAAAACCCTTTTATCAAACTATTTTAGTTGCTAAAACTGTTTCAAACTTTCTTAAATTTACATTATTTTCAAAATCATATCTACACTAATATATTTATATAAATTAGGTTTTGAAGGACTTTGGACTGATAGCTCACCTTATTTCTTGTTCCTTGTTTGGTTGTGGACTTAGGGTATCATGTTATTTGTTCGAATGTCGTTGAAATCTTAGTTATATATCCTATATATAGGTGTTAGATATAAAATCTTTCACTTCAGTTCAGTACCTTTGTGTAACAAAGGCATACAAACAACATTACTATTTAACTATAATAGGTATAGTTAAGGGATTACTACTCACTATTACTACTACAACGATACATACAAGAATCAGTACATTTACAAGTCACTACATAAGTACTACATTGAGAAACAATACATACTATACACTATACAAGGGAACACACTATCCACTATACAAGAGAATATACTATATACTAATAAAGAGAAAACATCACTACACTATGACATACTATACAAACTTTTGAATACTATAAATAGAATGTGACATACTACTTCTCGATACGACACTTCATTGTGGTATCACTTTGTAACCAGAGTCTCCTGGAGGAAGAGCGGGCATTGTGTGTATAGATCTATACAGGACAGACACTCCCACATCCCGACTGCTAGCTACTGTCCTAGCCGAAAGGCCAAGGGGTGACAGAATGTTACCTCACTACATATGACCCGGAGGGTCATCAGTTATTCAGCCGTCGATCAGCATGGTTACATACGAGTTCACATTCAAACCTTTAATTAATCAACTAAGAATTAAAGGCAAAACGGACTCCCCGAGGTGTATTGTACATTTAATACTACCTGGAGTCTGCATTTTTATCATTATTAGTCAGCAGTGATACTGTTGGGGTAAAACATTATTTTCCCTATTACATTTATTTTGTAATCACCTTACATGAGTGAAGTCTAAAACTATAATTTCATACTGATAGTTTCACTGGGGAAAACTCTTACTGTTACAAAAGAACAAACATACAAATAGTCGGGTCTTGGTAGAAGACTACATTTTACTGGAAACTATAGGATTTTCTAGGGAGTATACTATTTACAAACATTTGAAATCAGTTACTACATTTACACTACGTTGTTACGAACATTTTCATACAAGCAATGACACTAAATACTTATGAACTCACCAGCTTTATGCTGATAAACTCTTTCAAAATAACTTGTATTCTCATGTCATCAGTAGACAGGTACCGATGAAGCTTTTGAGAAGATGGAGCACATACAAGACTCATCTTTTATTTTAATAATTCATTTTTGGTGTCTTACATACTGTACAGAACACACTTGTATTAAAAATTATTATGTTAATGCAATGGATGTTGTTTCTTGTCTTTACTATTATGCATTGTTATGATACTGTACATGACGTCCTCCACCCCAGAACGTTTCTGTCGTTCCGGTTTAGGGGTGTGACAGATTGGTATCAGAGCACTGTTTATAGTGAATCAAGTATATCAACCCATAAAAGATATACAAACTATAAACGCAACGGGATTAAAACACTCTGACCAAGAATTTATACTTTTAAATAATAAAATATTTAACTAAGTATATATACATCTATTCATACCAGTGTCAGTATCATACTAGAACAGAACAAAAGTATTACGATTGTTGAACAACACAATTAGGCTTAGAGACATATAGTCAAATCTAAGGGGATATAGCCTGATCAACTATATTTTCCGAGGAGTGACTAGCATGTGCCTAAGAATGATTGTGATGTTGCAACAAGTCTAAAAACATACCAACACTACTACAACGGGAACATTAGAACAAAATATTATGGGAGTATTTTGTGTTACTATAATTACTTATGTGCAAACTAAAAAGGATCCTCATTAGTATGTCTATTAACTATTCTTTTCCCCATTCTCGCATAGATAACATGGCTGGCTTCCATCTCCCCGGCGATCCGTATTATCCCAACCAAGGCATTGGTGGATGGCTTGATGATGAGCCAGAAGATGATCACCCAATCCCTTTGGATGATCACCTCGCAGAAGGCTTTTCGGATGGCTCCGACTCCGAACCAGAGGTCAACAACAACCTACCCCAAGAAAGTCAAGTCCCAAACCTCAACCCCCGTCCGGCATTTCAAGGACCCACTCCCTTGTGGGCAACAACCTTCAAACGTTGGAGTGAGGAACAGGGTCAGCCCTTACCTTACAATGGGGACCGGAGTTTTTACAACATAAGCGAGGGAGGCTCAGCTGACCGTGTCCTACCCATCATGGTCCGTAGGATTGCTCGGAACGTCGAGCAAGCTCATACATCCATCGACCGAGTAATGGAAGTTGACGCCAACTCTGGCCTTAACACGGTCCGCATTCGCCAACTCGAAGAGGCTATGGAAAGAACTAGGAGGACCAATGAGACTCTACAGCAACAGTTAGCTGCATCCCGAGCCGAAGTCATGGAACTCCGAGTGCGTCAGAGGGCGCAAGAGTGACATATTCAGGAGGTTGTACGCCAACTGGCAGACCTGAGGGTTCGCCCAAGGGATACCCGTCGCCGGTAGAAGATGTCGACTCATCTTTCTCTTTTAATTAAGGAATAACCTTTCTTTTCTGTGCTCTATGGGCATTTTGTTGAATCATAAAAGTGACCCACTTGAACTCACCTACCGCAACCATCTCTCTACCGCAACGGTTCAGCACCCGGAGTCAATCTTGTTCATCAGAAACCGCATCAGCAACTGGAGTCAGCTACCGCAGTCAACTTAGCTAGATTACTTTATTTGTCTTTTATGTAATACACTCTATTATCCAGTATGCCTTGCACGACTGCTTATAGAGTTGTAATCTAGTGTAGTTTCTAAGTCTCTATAAATAGAGACTTACTCTCTTTGTATCAAAAACCGATAACTTATGCATTGTATCTGAATACAGATGCTGAAGTTATCTCTCTATCTTTCTTCACTCATCTCTTCTTACTTAAATCATATCATAACTCTGCTGATCATAATCCCTCCTCGGAGCAAGTCTGTAAGACTTAATCACTAAGCTTGATCTTCCTTATTAACTTGGATAGAATGCATTCCTTGTTATGAATCAGCTTAAGTGTCTTCTTGATATAACAATTGCTGTCATTTCTATTCCTTTACATTTCCGCAACTAACTCTCTAACTATCTAACTATATTATTGTTGAGCTTTTAGATCCTTTGAGATTAACTATTCCGCATTATACTTGTTCTAACTTTTGTTCAAGTGTGTCTCCAAGTTTTTCTCTCAACAATTGGTATCAGAGCCAAAGTGGTTGCTTTTTGAAAACGGAACTCTGATTTTTCAAAGAGCCTTCTACACCACTAAAGCTCATTTCTTCAAACACAAAAAAAAAACAATTTCAAATGGCACAATCATTATCTCTAAATGTTTCCAACAATGTTGGTGGTTCTAACCGAGCCCCAATACTACTCGCAAATGAATATCATCACTGGTCACAAAGAATGGAAAGGTACTTGAGAAGACTGGGTAGAGATGTATGGTGATCCGTAGAAGAAGGACCACATGTTCCAGTCCTTACACCAGTCCAAACTGACGGCGCTGCAACCAGGCTAGGAGGAGGTCAACCAGCCATGAGCCGTCCCACCAAGGATGATCTCGATAAAATGGAAAATGATGATGTTGCCTTTTATGAAATCTCCTACGGAGTTGCTCCTGACAACTTAGATATTATCATAAATTGCAAATCAGCAAAAGAGATCTGGGATGTTCTCAAGAACCTGTACGAAGGCTCAGAACAAGCACAAGACAAGAAGCTTACTACCGCACTCAACGAGTTCAACAACTTCAAAGCCCATACTGGCGAAAGTTTGGAAGATTCCTTCAAAAGGTTCAACCTGATAGTCACCAAGTTATCCAATGCGGGCACCATCCGCAGTAACCATGAAACCAATCTTCAGTTTCTTAATGGTTTGGGAAGACATTGGACTACGGCTAAGATGATAGTCCAAGGCGATAGAAAGATTCACTCTTTGTCACTCTACAAGCTCTATGGAGAGCTGCAAGCATAAGAATCCACCGTACTCAAGGATTGTGCTGACTTTGGAGGACCACTTGCTCTCATAGCACAAACTCCACCGCAGTCACCTTACTCTTCATCGTATGACACTCCACCACAGTCATACGAAGCGGATTCTGAGTATGATGATGAAGAAGATTTTCAGAAGGCTATTGCTCTGGTTAGCCAACAGTTCAACCGTCTACCACCTCCTTCCTTCCGCAATAATCAACAGTTCAACAAACCTCCATTCAACCATAATTTCGGTTCCCAGAATAACCGCTCTCGATATCCCAAAAGTTCTCATCCTCCACTGCAATCTCAGAATATTCAACCAAAGGAGGTACCACAGTCTCCTCAAATCATTGACTCCGGTACTCCTTCAGAAGACAAGACTGATGTTGTAATTTGTCACAAATGCAACAAAGAGAATCACTTTGCACGAGATTGTAAGGTCAATGTAGTGAAAGATAGAGCATTCAACCTTAGAATGGCTTAAGAACTAGAAGACAAAGAAAAAGCTTAAAAGGCAAGGGCATACGTGGCCCATGTCAAAAGAGAACATCAAGTCTGGTCATCCGGAGACGAAGATGAGGCCATCAGCAGTGTCAAAGGAAAAGGGAAAATCTGCATGCTGGCCACTACGGATGATGATGGGTCTACAATGTTGAACAAGAACTACTGCTACATGGCAAAGGATGGAACGCTAAGCATCGTCGAATAGGTAAAACTCATGATCCAAACTCTAAACTATAGCATGCATGACAGTCACCCTTACATAGATGATCTTAATGACACTTTTGTTGCCGTCCTTACAGACTATAATAAAGCCTTAGATGAGAAGAACATTGCATCCTAAGAGATGTTTCACGTGAGAGGACGACTGGATAACAAAAGACTTAAGATGGCTATGTTAGAGAAGGACCTAGAGTTAGAAAAGGATGCAAGAATGTTAAGTGAAACCTAATTAGAGATAGCTTTGAACCAGAGAGATTTAGCTCAGAGAGAAATTGTACGCTTAAATCTCTTAATTGAAAATTTGGTAAACAATGGAACCGTGGACAATACATACAATTGGGGTTGGTCAAATGGATATCCTACTGCAATGGATTCCTCACCCCGGTTCAACAAAGACAGACTGTATGTCCCTCCAGACCGAGAATTTCATTTCCCTGTCAATGACAAGACTTTTCCCGAAGATATTAAAACTCACTTCGGTAGACTGCACAATTTAAGCAATAATTGTGTCATTGAGGAAGTTGTGCCAAAGGTTTCGGGTCACACAAGTGATCAAATTCCTATCTGTGGCACCGTCTATCCAAATTCTCAAAGTTCATCCGTAGTTGATGAAGAGATTGTTGTTGAGGGCCCCGAAGTCTCAAAACACTTTCCATCTATGTCCTCAGACCACAGTGTCTCTCACTGTAGTCAAATGTCCCACAAATGTCCCACCGAAGTCCCATCTAAGACTTACTCAGCGGTAGTCAAGTCATCCCTACCGCAGTCATCAGTTCAAGGAACTGTAACTCTTCAGCCAATATTTCATGAACTACCTATAGAAAATTTTGAAGTAGGTCAATGTTCCCAAATTCCTGAATCTTCAAGTTCTGATTACTCAAGTCCGCGTTTTCAAAATCATTCTAAGAATTCCAGGAAACCATAGTTGAACAACAATGACTGCGGTTCACCAAAATCTTTGGCAAAAAAGGCTTTTAAAGAAGAAATTAGATCTCGTGGTACTAATAGACAAACCTTTTCAAAAAAGAAGAAGCAAGTCAGATTTCCTAAATCCAAAAGTCCTGAAAAATTTGTTTTCTCACACTACATTTCAAAAAACTCTTCTTTCAAGAAAACAAACAAAAAGGAAAGTCCAGTTTCAAAAGTCATTCCTACTTCTTCTGACACAACCCAAAAGGGTGTTCAGTCTTTTCGAAACTATGTTTTTCAGGTCTATTGCTCAAATGATCCTAAATGGAAAGGTATTTTACCCACTCCAACACTTTTAAAGTCACGTTAAAATTTCAAATGGAAGGGTATCTTACCAAATCCATTAAAAAGAACTCAAAGATTTTCACGTGCTAAAACCTTTCAAAAACAGACTTTTTCAAAACCCAAAAACACTCATGTCAGATCCAAAACATCCTTCAAACCGCTGACTAATCACAGTGTCAGATCAAAAGACAAAATTTCTTTCTGTGAATGTCAGTGTAATTGTCAGAAGGACTCATCTTACATTAAATCGAGTCAAAGTCAGAAACCTCGTATCTTTTCTCAAAACCACAACACGAAACCTCGTATTTTTTTCAAAAAAACACAACAATCCAAATCTGCTCAAACACCCAGGACCAGGCCTAAAAGTTGACAAGAGACCTGTCCCTGCAACCTCGGACCATGCATCATTCAGAAACACATCAATTGTCCCTGGCTCCAAACTTGTTTGGATGCCTAAACTAACCGTGTAATTCTCAGGCTTTGTGCAAGGAGGAACAAGAAGAAGAGTGGTTAATTGACAGTGCCTGCTCCTTGCACATGACCGGAAGGTTAGAGTACCTTCGGGATTTCAGGCCTATATACAATGGTGGAAACGTCACGTTTGGCAATAACGCAAATGGTGTCATCCGCGGTTATGGTGTTCTCACTACAGGGAACTTCTCCATTCAGAAGGTTGCTTATGTAGAAAGCCTCAAACACAATCTCATCAGTGTTGGCCAACTATGTAAGGCAGGACATAGGGTTGAATTTGATGATCAGTTCTGTTATGTAATGACTAGTGACAGAAACACCTGTCTGATCAAATCTAGATCCGAAGGTACGATGTATCCTTTGGATGTCTCTCTGATCATTGGTAGACCACAGTTGTGCTTCCTATCGAAAGCCGTATCTGAAGTCAGCTGGCTATGGCACCGCAAGCTAGCTCATCTCAACTTCTGGTACATCAACAACTTAGTCACTGGAGAACTAGTTCGCGGTCTCCCTATTCTCAAATTCAGCAACGATACTCTTTGTCTGGCTTGTGAATGTGGTAAACAATCCAAAGCAAGTCACCCTCTGATAATGGACTCTTCTATTTCTGAACCACTGGAGCTATTGCACATTGATCTCTGCGGTCCATCAACCGTAGCCAGTCTCCACCACAAGAAGTATATACTGGTTATTGTTGATGACTATACACGCTTCACATGGGTCTTCTTCCTCAGACTCAAATCAGAGATACCGCAGATTTTCATCAACTTCATCAAAGAAATCGAACTTCAGATCAAGCTTCCAGTAAGACGCATCCGCAGTGATAATGGCACCGAATTCACTAATCATCTTCTCAACAATTTCTTGGTGTCCAAGGGCATCTCTCACAACTTCTCAGCACCCTACACACCGCAACAAAATGGTGTAGTAGAAAGAAGGAACCGCACACTCGTAGAAGCAGCAAGATCCATGCTTAACTTCGCCCACCTTCCTCTCTACTTTTGGGCTGAAGCTGTAGCAACCGCATGCTTTGTACAAAATCGAAGCGTTGTGTGCAAACATCTCAACAAAACTCCATATGAAGGTCTTAACATCCGCAAGCCCAATGTTCGCTTCTTTCATATCTTTGGGTGTAGATGTTTTGTGATCAACAACCGAGACCAGCTTAACAAATTTGCACCGAAGTCTGACGAAGGCATATTCCTTGGTTATTCCACTAACAAGGTTGCTTATCGAGTGCTCATCAGGCGTACAAGGCTAATCATTGAAAGCTTTGATGTGAAATTTGATGATTCTCACATCCGCGATGCCCCTCCATCCACTGAAACCACCGCAATCATGGAAAGTGATATTCATGCATCTTCAGGTCTTTTAAATCTAGTTGAAGTCAATTACGACGATCTTTTCGACCCTGTTGAAACGGCGAAACTATCCGAAGTTCTTGTGTCACCCGCAGCTCAACAACAACATGCTGATGTTTCTGGACCATCTCTATCTGAAGTAGCATCTCTCAATACTTCCACCTCTCCGGTTGAGGGGGAAAGCTCTACTGCGGATCTAGCCGCAACCGTCGAGGTTCCAGTACTTGATGTTGTTCAAATTACTGGCCACAGAGAAGCATTACCATCAAAAATATCTTCGGATTCGGATGATGAACTCATAGAAAATATCGACACTAGAACCGATCCAAGGATTGCCACTCTCCCATCCGCAGTCCAGGGGGAACCTTCTCAGGATCCAGAGGAACTCCCATCTGCAACCCAGGGGAACCTCTCCCAACTGCTCAAGAAAATTATGTTCCAATAGATCAAGATGACTCAGCAGGATTCCTCGGACATTCAAGATATTCCCTCTACCGCAGCTGCTGATCATCTGCTGCCACGTCTTCATGTATGGACGAAAGACCACCCACCAGGTCAAATCATCGGCAACCCATCCGCAGGCATCCAGACTCGATCTTCCAAGGACCTATCTGATCACTGCCACTATGCAGCATTTATGTCCTCGGTAGAACCCAGAACGATCAAAGAAGCATTGCTTGAACCTGACTGGATAGCTGCAATGCAAGAAGAGCATGAATAATTTCAAAGAAACAAAGTTTGGCAGCTCGTTCCGAAGCCACGTGGTCACTCCATTGTTGGCACTAGATGGGTGTTCAAAAATAAGTTGGATGAATCTGGTGCGGTAGTCAGAAACAAAGCAAGACTAGTTGCAAAGGGCTATAGTCAACTTGAAGGCATTGACTACGATGAAACGTATGCTCCGGTAGCACGCATGGAAGCTATCCGGATATTTCTAGCATACGCAACCCACAAAAACGTCAAGGTACACCAAATAGACGTTAAGAGTGCCTTTCTCAATAGGGAACTAAAAGAATAGGTTTATCTTCAGCAACCTCCAGGCTTTGAAAATGTTGAATTCCCAGACCACTGCTACAAGCTTGAAAAGGCAGTCTATGGTATAAAGCAAGCCCCAAGAGCATGGTATGAGACTCTTTCTGAATTCCTTGTCTCATCCGGGTACAAGAGAGGAGTGATTGATCCCACACTATTTAGAAAATCAAATGGCGACCACCTTATGATGGTACAGATATATGTGGATGATATCATCTTTGGTTCGACTGATCAAGGCATTGTGAATGAATTTGCTAAGCTCATGACCAACAAGTTCAAAATGAGCATGAATAGAGAGATTAATTTCTTTCAAGGTCTTCAAGTAAAACAAGTACCGCAAGGCATATTCATTCATCAAGAGAAATACACCAATGAACTATTGAAGAAATATTCTATGGACAACTGTTCATCTGCTAAGGTCCCCATGGCCTTCGGTTATAAGATCTCTGCTGATCCCTAAGGCGAATCTGTGGATCACAAGACTTATAGAGGCATCATCGGCTCTTTGATGTACCTCACCGCAAGCAGGCCAGACATTGTCTTTGCAACTGGTGTATGTGCAAGGTATCAGGCTGACCCAAAAGTCTCACATATGACCGCAGCCAAACAGATACTACGGTACCTGAAAGGAAGCAAATCTCTTGGTCTATGGTACCCCGCAGGCAATGACTTCAGCCTGCAAGCTTTCACAGATGCGGATCATGCCGGATGCAAGCTCGATCGAAAAAGCACTTCAGGAGGATGTCAATTTCTGGGTGAACGACTCGTCAGCTGGTCCTCAAGAAAACAAAGTTGTGTCTCTCTATCAACTGCAGAAGCCGAGTATGTGGCCACAGCCAGCTGTTGCTCTCAAGTCCTTTGGATGAAAACTCAACTAATGGACTACGGGTATAGAATGTTGCGCATACCGATCTATTGTGACTCTGAAAGTGCTATTGCTATTTCTCACAATCCAATTCAGCACTCCAAGACTAAGCACATTGAACTACGGTATCATTTCATCAAAGACCACATCTTAAAAGGTAATATTGAACTCATCTTTGTCCCTTCTCATGAAGAGATTGCTGATGTGTTCACAAAAGCGCTCGATTCAACAAAGCTTAACACCTTCCTGCAAATGTTAGGAATGATGAATCCAGACCCGCAATTCTTTTTGAATTGTTAGCTACCGCAGACCATCCTTGGTCTCCGTTGCGGTTCTAGCTGAGAATTACATGTGATAGATGGTTTTGGTACCACAGTCTAGGTACCTCAACCATATATCATACGTATCTCTCATGGGTCTTTATGGTCTGTTATTACTAATCTTTGTACAAGTGTTTTTCTCTCAGTTCCTCACTGCAGTCTCTCCTTGTTCATCCGCGATGAAGTGCTCAACCGCAATGAAAGTTCCATCCGCAATGACGTTTCTCAACCGCAATCAAATTTCCATCCGCAATCATCGTGATAATTTCTCTTTAGAAACTGTCACATTCTCTTTCTGAATAATCCTTGTATTAGACCTATTTTAGGGATGATGAGAAAAAGAACGTTTTTCCAATAAACTCATCCTTAATTTGTCCTTTCCTCTCCCTAATACGTCCCATCCGTTACACCTTCCTCTCCCATTACTCCCACGATCACCTGACGTATTGACATGCGTCTGACCTTACATTAAATGCAAAACCCCTTTTGGAAATCTCCCAAAATCTTTTCAAACCCGTTTTAATTAGGTGTGGCTGAGATTTAATCCAAAATTCATAGATTCCCCCCAAAACCCCAATCGACGTTTTACCCTATCCTTACCATTTACCTAGGGTTAAACATTTTTCACCCCCCTTTATAAACCCATCTTCTTCGCCAACAATACTTTACGTTTTCTGAATATCGATTATTTCTCCCAAATCCTTCAAAACCTTCAAAACTCTCAAGAACTCTGTTTTCTTCTCTCAAATCTTCAACAATGGTGAAATCAGGTGTATCAAAGAAGCAATCCAAGGCTTCAGGTTCTGTAAGTCCAACAGGTTCCGATTCTCCAACAATCGCTTCAAGTAATTTCAGAGCAATATTTGAAGATCATCCCTCATATAATGCTCCCATCAAGCTTATGATCAAGTTTCTCAAGAACCACCCTCTGTTTGGTCCATTCGATGCATTTACAGACGTTGTTCCAGTTTCTACTCTATTCAAATGTGCGTTCTCTGCATATCGCCCAATGGAAAACCCCCAAGAAGTTCACCTCAACCTCATGAACGATTCTTTGGTCATCTTGTCCAAAGAAAAGTTCTTAAATGCCATTAATCTTCTGGTTCACCCTTCCATCAAGATTTTCTCACCTTCAATGGCAGACTTTACATCCGCACTCTACCAGATGGGGTATCAGAAACCAATTTGAAGGATTGGTGAGTTCAAAAAGAATCAGCTGCCTGCGGTATGGCTGTTTGTGTGTCACTTTGTCATCCGCTGCCTATCCGGCAGAACCGGAGGCATTGACAACATGGGACTGAAGCTACTGGAATTGGTATGGAGCATCTACTCAGGCCACGACGTAAACTATGGACAAATCCTTTGGGACGACTTCCTCCAATACATTCCCAAAGAGCACCCAAGGGAGAACCCAACCGAGCTCACATTTGCATGGTTCTGGTCACTTTGCATCTCAGACTTACATGCGGATGCTGGAATAGACACGGGTAGTGACATCAACTTTTTCGTCACTAAGGATCTTAAAAGGTACAACCCTTCCTCTAATCAAACTGTATTTGGACCGATCCGCAGACTCCCTACTCATATCCTTTCTTATCTTGGTCTTGAGACTGCTGATGTCTCAAACCACATTGAGGCTACAGAGGGTATGGCCCCATACCCTTCTACCCCGCCTCTTCCATCCACAACCATTATCCCTGAGGGTACCGCAGTCCCCTCTTCCACTACACTATCCAATCTTTCTCAAAGAAGAAAGCAGTTGGCAACCAAGAAGCAGAGAACTCCAAAGAAAAACGCTCCAAAACCAACCGCACCCTCCAAGAAAAGAAAAACCAAACCAGTCACACCTCCATCTGATAGTGACTCTGAGGATAGGCAACCGATTTCTATCCTCAAGAAAAGGAAAACAACCGATACCACTATCCACATGCGTGACCGGACCGATGCTGAAGCCTCTCAACAGGCTCCAATAGTCCTTGGGGTGCCCGCACACCCATTCAACACCACCTTTATTTTCCAGTCAGACTCAGAAAGTGAGTCTGATTCTCAACTACGTGGAGACTCCCCCCAATGCACTCCCAAGAGGATGACACTGGTTCACGCCCTAAGGTCTCCAGGGCTTCCCGACTGCATTTCTTTTCACCAGAGGAGTTGCGCTCCATCCTTCTTTCTGTCACCCAAACACTACAAACACCTTCCCACCCGCAGGGCACTTCTTTCGCCCATGCCGGAACTGAGCCGAGGCCACACTTGACCACGGGTCAAGGAGACCGAGGAAGCTCAGGAAATCCTACTCTGCTTTCATCTTTTACAGGTGGTTTAGGCACGGTGAGCACAAATGTGCAAAGATCCGTGGACCCAAAGGACACTTCGGTGCGCTTTGAAGGATTTGACGGTCATGCATCCAATGACTCTTGGTTACAGTACAATCCGGTAACTGAGTCAGAAAAGAAGAAGTATGTTGCGTTCAAAAGGGCTTTCCAAGCTCGCAAGGAACAACAAATCAAGCAGCAACAACAGAAAGAACAGGAGATCCAGTCCGTGGCTAGGTATTGGGTAAATGCCATCAGCAATGCCAGTACCGTAGCCACCATTCAAAAAGTTCAGAACTAGATGGATCAGATGGCTGAAAAAATTTTAAAAGCTCAAGCTTCAGGTGCAGCCGCAGGTACCTCCAAAGTTCCTCCTACTCCAACTCCCATTCCATCTCCCACTCCTACAGTCAATCCATCAAAAGACGAAGAACCTGCAATCGAACTCAGTTCAGGTCCCACCTTCGGTCTTGATGATGAAGACATCCAAGAGGTAAACAAGCCAAGCCCTTCTGATGGTGACCTCATGATGTTTGAAGAAGAAGAGGAGTCCAGCGGTTCTCAATGTTCGACTTCCAAGCCTAAAGAGAAGAAGAAAAAGAAGAAGAATGTTGTCACCCGGAAGGAGTTCATGAGCCTTCAAGCCAAAATCGATCAGATCTTGGCTGCGGTCAAGCCTACTCAACCGCAACCTGGATACACTCCAGGACCGCAGTCACTAATTGAAAGAATAGAACGTCTGGAAACAGGGGAACCCATGGCTGCTGAACGAATCTCTCTCAAAGTAGAGATGGGGATCCGGTCCCTTGACAATAACCGCAAGGCTGACCACAAGAACTTCATGGCTGCAGCGGAACGCCTCATTACTGAAGTGACCGCAATCAAAACGGATCTTCAAGTGGCCATCACGGATCAAGCCTCTCAGTCTCAGAAATTGATAGATGAGACTCATACTGCTTATGAGTCCACTATCTCTGTTCTTCAAGCAACCATCAACAGACCGCAGAAATCCCTTTCCTCCAACTTCCATGGCCCTGAGATCCTCCAGCTCACCAAAGAAATCCACAAGTTGCTTTTCAGCTCCTCCACTCCAAACAACCAACAATTGGCAGAAGCTCTCAAAGCTCAGTTCCAAGAAGTCTTCAACAAGGTGGATGGACTTAAGCAATGGCTTGAGGAAGCACCGGGGTTGCATCCCTCAAGAGGGGGAAGTGAAGAAGAAGAAGAAGTCCATCACTCTGATACTTCAATCCATCAGAGTCCCCCCATCATCACTGAAAAAATTCCCACCCCACAGCCTTCACCGCAACCATCTCAACATACTCCATCTCCTCACACTTCACCTCCAAAGGATACTCCCAAAAAGCCAGAGACTCCTCCGCACTTCAAGAACTTGGCTGAAAACATGTCTTCTCCAAGCACCACAGACTCCCCTGCCACCGCTCAAAGGAAGCATGATTGGAAAGCAGCCAAGCTGGCAGAATTAATTTGGAGAGAATGCGGGTTTGACACCATGATGGATGAGTCCTTGATCAATTCTTGGATCAATCCGCACCGCAGGCTCCTAGACGAAGATTACAGACCGCACCTCACTTATGCTGAACCCCCTGCTGATGGATACTAGGATATACCAATTTCTCCAAATGCCAAGTACTTCACTGTATTTGAGCAGTTTGACCAAAGCCTTCCAGATCACAAGAGACTGCCAATGGAGTTTGAGAGACTTAGTATTTTTCACGCTAAACATGCCTCCTCCATCGAAAACATATGGTCTAACGATATACCATCCGCAGTCAAGAACTACAAAATCCGGAAGTTCATGAAGGCTGACTACATCCAGTATACCCTCACCAGAAGGGAGCACGAATACATCCGCACCCAGGCAGACTTTACTTGTATGAATCCGGAAGAAATCTTCCTTATTGCCAGGGTGTTCCAAAACAAGTCAGAAAAGCACCTTAAAATGCAGATAGCGCTTGAAAAAGCCAACTCTTTTCTGAGGGATACGGTCTGTGACTTTGCAAAAATAGATGCGGATATCTACCCCACCATCCTCAAGAAGTTGGATCTCCCACCGCTTGAACCTGTGCCAATGCCTGCCGAAGGCTTCCAAGAAAGATCTCTAGGCGCAACAAACTACCTTGAACTTCGAGTCATATTCAAAAGGAAGACTGACAACGTCAAATATTTTATTCCTATGACTGCCATGCACCGCCTGACCAAGAAACAACTTGACATCTGTCGGACCGCAATTGAAAGATCGAAGCATACTACCGCAGAAGTCAAGTTCGAGATCACAAGAAGAATCACATGGTTGGAAAACGTCAGGAAGTTCTGGTGGATTTTGATCAAGTTCCTCAAACTTGATAGCTGAACCGGAGTTAAAGAGGTCACTTAGGGGGAAATTGTTGAATCATAAAAGTGACCCTCTTGAACTCAGCTACCGCAACCATCTCTCTACCGCAACGGTTCAGCACCCGGAGTCAATCTTGTTCATCAGCAACCGGAGTCAGCTACCGTAGTCAACTTAGCTAGATTACTTTATTTGTCTTTTATGTAATACACTCTATTATCCAGTATGCCTTGCACGACTGCTTATAGAGTTGTAATCTAGTGTAGTTTCTAAGTCTCTATAAATAGAGACTTACTCTCTTTGTATCAAAAACCGATAACTTATGCATTCTATCTGAATACACATTCTGAAGTTATCTCTCTATCTTTCTTCACTCATCTCTTGGTACTTATATCATATCATAACTATGCTGATCATAATCCCTCCTCGGAGCAAGTCTGTAAGACTTAATCACTAAGCTTGATCTTCCTTATTAACTTGGAGTGAATGCATTCCTTTTTATGAATCAGCTTAAGTGTCTTCTTGATATAACAATTGTTGTCATTTCTATTCCTTTACATTTCTACAACTAACTCTCTAACTATCTAACTATATTATTGTTGAGCTTTTAGATCCTTTGAGATTAACTATTCCGCATTATACTTGTTCTAACTTTTGTTCAAGTGTGTCTCCAAGTTTTTCTCTCAACACATTTGTCTGTAAACATTCCTAACTTTGAAAGTACTCTAACTAGACTTCTAAGCTGCCAACATTTTCCCTTATGGTTTGATGTAAGACCTACTGTTAGGTCATTTTTCCCGAACTCATTTTACATCATTAATACCAGTAATATTGGCAGTTATCTAATCTATGGGAAAGTCTGTACTCTTGTGTTTCCCTACTCTATTGTTATGCCTCTATCTGATAGTTGGACTATGGCGATTTAGTCCATGAAACACTCTCATCATACTTACAATTGATTCTTACTATTATCATCATCTTTATAAACTTTCAGTAAAAGATGCCGCCTCGAAAGCGTCTGACCAGAAACACGCCTGTGAATCAAACTCCACCACCACCACCCCCTCCGCAGTTCGATGCGGTGATGTTTCAAGCAGCAGTGACCGCAGCTGTGACTGCAGCCATGGCCCAAGTAAACTCTGGTGGTGTTAGTGCAACGGGGACTGACACAACTCCAGCAATGGTGAAATCCACCCACGTACACGGGAGTGTACCTATAAAGACTTCATCAGTTGCAAACCAACATACTTCAACGGAACTGGAGGGATAATTACACTGTCCCAATGGATCGAGAGAACAGAAGCAATCTTCGAGATGTGCTCATGCCCTGAAGGAAGCAAGATAAAGTTCGTTGTTTGCACCTTCACCGAAAGGGCCCTAACATGGTGGAATGGTCATGTCAAATCACTCTCACTGGTAGCAGCTAACACCATGGGTTGGGATACACTGAAGGACCTAATGACCAGGGAGTACTGCCCGAGGGGAGAAATTCAGAAGCTCGAGGAGGAACTGTGGAACCTCAAAATGATGGGTTCCGACATAGTGGCTTATACAGCCAGGTTCTGCGATCTGGTGACTCTATGCCCAACATGGTCCCCACCGAAAGCAAGAAAATCGAAAGATACATCTGGGGTCTGGTATCCCCATATCGTGGGAACGTTCTAGCATCACACCCTTCGACCTTTGATAGTGCCAAGGAATTGGCCCAAAGGCTCATTGATCACGAGGTTCCTTCTACTCCAACAACAACGACAACCACTGCCCCCGGACCAACCAAAACAGCTGACAACAAGAGGAAGCGTTGGGACCGAAAGAAGGGCAAATCAGCTCAACCCTCTTCCAAGAACCAACAGACGGTGGTTGTTCATGCTGCCACTACTCCTGCTGCCCCTGTACCAGCCAAACCATATGCAGGGAGCCTATCCAAGTGCACCAAATGATCCTTCCATCATAACGGCCCCTGCCGGGAAATGCACTGCGTTAATTGCGACCGGAAGGTCCATACCGCCCGGTTTTGCAGAACACCACCCAAACCCATCACCCAGGTTCTCGGCGCAGGAGTGAGTCAAGCCTGCTACAGGTGCAGCGAGACAGGGCACTTCAAAAGAAACTGTCCGAAAGCTAGGAATGCGGGAGGACCAGGAAGACTACTTGCTATTGGCCACAATGAAGCCGTGGCAGACCCCACAGTAGTCACGGGTACGTTCCTTCTCGATAACTCTTATTCTTGTATCCTATTTGATAGTGGGGCAGAGAGGAGCTTCGTAAACAAAAAATTTAAACACTTACTTAATCGAGCACCGCAAGCACTAAAAGAAACCTTCATCATAGAAATGGCTAACGGAAAGACAGAGAGTTCTAACGAGATCTATATAGGTGTTGGATTAATGTTTAAGTCCATAACTATATTTGGTATGTACTTGACCCGACCCGGCATGGTCCATTTGGGTTGCACTTCACCGGCACAATTTATATGGATAGTCTTTTGAGAATAGTATATTTATGATTTATATTAATATATTATAATTCTAATATATTAATACGGAATCATATTATTTAATTAGTATTGATCAAGAATTAATTTAGAATTAATTAAGTGATCAAAAAGAACTAATTAAATATGGACTCTTATATATGGAATGGGCCAAGTTCATTTAGGTTGGGCTAAGCTTTCATGGATGGTCCATGGAGCTTTTAAACAATGGATCCTATGTAAATGAAAGGTCATGGGTATTAGGGTTTACATGGATGTAACCCTAATCCTCCATAATATATAAAGGGGTCCTTGGCTCACAAAATTGGAACAAGTGTGTGAAAATAAGAGTGGGCCGATTTTAGTGTGCATACATATTCTCTCAAGTTCTTCCAAGGTGTTTTGGTGATTTGTGATTCCATTTGAGGCTTCCACGCTATTGGGGCTAAGCTCTTAAAGCTTGAAGACATCAAGCTACATCAAAAGGTATGTCATCTAACTAGAACTTTGTAGTATAGGTGCTTCATAATATGCTAGTTAGGATTAAACCTTGGAATAGTTAATATTTGCATGTATAATAGAGAAAACATAGATCCAAGGTTTATAGGGTTACATGTACACCATAGGAGTGTTAGAATGCTCAAAACCCAACAGTGGTATCAGAGCCATGGGTTGTTTTCTGTTATATTGATGCAAATGTTTTATTTTCAAGTTGAAAAAAAAGGAAAAAAAAAAAACATGACGTTTGTCAAATTTTAAGATAATTACTTGTTTTTGTGAAAAACTAATTATTTGTAAAATTTGAATCATTTGCTATATGAGTTGAATTAGGTCAAATTTAGTAAAAGAGAAAATGATATGATTATTTTATTAGTTTTAAAAGTTTGATCTAAAGAGTTTTTTGAAACCTCCATAAGTTAAGGATATGAAAAGGTTTTTAAAAAAATTGATTCAAAGTTTTTTATGGAGTTACAAAACTTGGTCTTAATGTTTTAAAGAATTCCATAACTTGTTCTTAAGTTATGGAACATGAAAAGTTTCATCATAAAACAAGTATTTAACTCCATAAGTTATGGAATCCAAAAGTTTTCAAGAGTTACAAAACTTGCCCTCAAGTTTTGGAATTTGGAAAAAGTTTTTTTATGATAAAAAAAAAGAATTGAATTCTAAAACTCATGGGTTCATAACTTAAACAATTAATTAAATGATTTTAATTTTGAATTTAATAATTGGAATTATGATGTTTTTATTGAATAATTCAATTAACTCTTATGGACATTATTAATATATAATTAAAGTGTTTAATTAAAAGAGAATTAATAATTCCATAATGAAATGGTTTAAATTTAATTAAATTAAGAGTATAGTTTAATTAATAGATTAAACCACCAAGTATTTTAAATGTCTAAAATACACCCTTATACTATTATAATATTAAAAGTTTAATATATTATACGTATAAGAGCAAGTCGTCTTACCATTAGTAGGCCTCATTCACGAAGCCGGTCTATAAGTGGGGTATAAGGTTACTGCCTATAAAATGGCAGTTTAATGGGTGTCCACTCTCACTCACCGCTTCCTTGACCGGTGGAGGGTCGTTAGCCGAACAGGTAGGACAAGGACTATAATTATCCCTTCATTATAAGTATAATGATAAATACTAAGTAACTAAACACTTATAAATTCCCAATCCTAGTTACTTAGGAAAACGTGAATAAGGTGCTAATCCACGAAATTACACTTTGCACTTTGTTTAAGCTGTTAGTGGAGCGTGTGTGGTTAACCGGCACACTAACCTGGACTTAACAAGGTAGGCAAAGGGTAACTTAATGTTTATCATAGTATCGTTGGAGCGTGTGTGGTTAACCGGCACATCGATTGAGGGGTAAATATTAAGGGTACCAAGTATATTTGCATGGTTACTTCACACCTTGTTTTGTGATCCTCGGCATCCCAGTCACAATACCTGAAGGGCACACTGGAGATTGAAACAGGCCATTGAAAAGTTCAATGAATCTCAAAAGAATCTAGGAGTTTCAAAACCAATTAAAACCTAATAATACATTTCGTTTATCTTGGTGGAAATTGGTGAATCGTCATTCACCTACCTTCAAATATTTTATAGCTTGGATTACGGCATCCCTCTTCCAAGTTATAAAATAGTTTCTTGGGTCCTAGCCTTAATATATCATATTGGTTGTTATATTAAGGACTTAAATCAACTTTACGTCAATTTCTCCCATTGTTGATGTCTGGTTTAGACAACAATGATCTTCCCAAACCAAGCTTTCCTAATGAATATGACTTCCCGAGTTTGGCTCATGGAAGTCATACTTCTCTTCCTCCACCTCCTCTAATTATTCTCCCTAACCCACAAGTTCAAGGTCACTCAAGCCCTAATGGCAAGCATGGTCTATGTGTGATCACATCTTAAAGATGAAGTCACATATTGACAAGCCGAGAGAGTTGGGTGTCAAAGTCTTGACAAAGTTGGATGTTCAATCACTTTCTAAGTCACATAGTGAGTTCCTTTGGGACTACTATGAAACAGACTATGAAATGAACCTTAATGATCATATCTATTTGCTTGGTGCTGCTGAATCAGCAATGATTTGGAACGATAGTAAAGCAAATTTGATTACAAGATCAACTTCCCAAAAAACTTTATGGACAGTGACAATGGTGACACTGGAAATCCAGAAAAAGCATTCTCTTCCCAATGGAAAGGGATTGGCCATAGTCAACCCGGTTGACCAAATGGTAAAGAGAAAGGCTAAGTTTGAGATAGTCCCATTACCAAAGGGTCCATATGTTTATTTTGCCAAAGGAAGGGGCGTTGATTGCAAAGCTGCCAAATTTACCTAAGGATGTTAAAGTCAATAAGTTTGACTCTACATCAGGTAGAGCCCATTATCTAACTCTGTTAAGTTCTATTTTGAGATCCTCATTACATGATGTGACTGGGTCACATGTTGATGTTTTAACAATCAAAGAATAGAGAGAAATCTTAAAGGAAGTGTATGCTGATTCTGATCGCGAAGGTGGATTTCGATCGCATCAGAATTTTGGGCAGTTGCTTAAGAAGTTATGATATATTGCTAAGAAATAGATAACAACAATTTTCCATGTGGATTGTAAGGATAAGTTTTTCCGCAAAGTTTTAAAATAAAAGAAAATTGTTTAATTTTATTTATTTGAAGTATCCTTACAATGGCATTTGTGGAAAATTGTTGCTTATATGATTCCACTGACAGCAATATTGGTAAATGGATTTGATTCTTTCATTTGTGGTAGTGTCTAAATTTACCAAATCAGGAAAGTTCCTCATCACCCAAGTTGAATAGTATGATGAATAGTATGATGAATGAGAACTTTCAAGCATTGGAAAATCAAGACTAATTACTTGTTCACATGGATGTGTGAGTCAAGTGAAGGACTAAAGGGATCGAGTACACATTCTTGTGCACTGGTCATGTCCACCACAAAGCTCGTTAAGACTATTTGATTTACTAAATTTTAGTAAATATGGTTATACTTACAAGTTTAAGTATAATTTTGAAACATTCGAAAAGTCTCAATGTATGGCAGAACGAATGGGAAGAATCAAATTAGGCAGAAAGATAAAAGTTTCTCAAATCTGAAAAGATGGGAGAGTACTTTAGTATCATGTTTGTGATCATCTTAATGATTTAGAAATCATATCACAATTAGTCCTCTAAAGGTCATCTTAGTGCATTCTTATGACTAAGAAGAGGAGTCATGAATTGTTGAAATGGTTAGATCAGGAAGATGAGTCATACTTCGTTCCAAAACAATTCTTAGAGTCATAATCCAAGATTGTAACTTGAGTGACATATCTTAAAGAAAGGTTTAAAACACCAGTCAAATGTAAGAGTAAAAGGTTATCTACTCTTATACATTTGAAATTGGTAAGTTGTGATGTTTTGGATAAAACAAAGACCAACTAAGGCCAATTGTGTGAAGTGTTTGTTTTGATAAAGAATCCTCACTATCTCTTGAATATTTGCCAAGATAGTCTTATATGTCAAGAGGATAGTGGTGTTGGATTAATGTCTAAGTCCATAACTATAATTGGTAAGACTTGACCCGACCCAGCATGGTCCATTTGGGTTGCATGGCATCATGCATTTGGATAGACTAGAATGAGAGAAATAACACTTAAGGTTGGTTAATATATTATAAGTTCTAATATATTAATAAGGTTATATAATTAGTATTGATCAAGAATTAATTTGGAATTAATTAAGTGATCAAAAGGAGACTAATTAAATATATGGGTTGATTGTGTAAATCATTCATTCTTATATATGTGGGCTTGTGATCCAAGATTCCTTATGTTGGACTAAGTCCATGGGGAGACCCATGGATACTCCATGGAGGTTAAAATCCATGGAGCATAAGGAATGGGTAAAGTTATGAGTTACATGGTGTAACCCTAATAGCCACCATATAAAAGAATCCCATGGCTCAAGAAATCATGCACTAATGTGTGAGTGTGAGGGCTAGACGATTTCAAGGAGTGTTCAAGTTTCTCTCAAGTTATTCCAAGTGTATTTGGTGTTGTGTGAACCATTTGAGGTGTCACACTTGGGGCACTAGGCACTGAAGCTTCATGAAGACATTCTACATCAAAGAGGTATGTATTCTATCTTGTTATATTTATTATTTTGTATGCTAGATTAGGATAATACCTTGGATGTTCATAATTGTATGTATAATAGAGAAAACATAGATCCAAGGTATTTAGGGTTGCATGTACACTTAGGAGTGTTTTGGCTGGAATTGGACTAGGAACATTACCCTAAGATGTTTTTGGACTTATAAACTTGTTTTTGATGTGGTAATGTTCATGCTAATCCAATTTCTAAGATAATTGTCATAATTTCAAGATTTGTATTAGTTTGTATGTTCATGCTAATTTCTTGAAGATTGATGATTTGAATTATCTTGTTCTTATGAGGTTCTTAGATTAATAGAAAAGTTGTGTGAAATAGTTGTTTTCAATCCATTTTAATCTAAGAGTTGATTCCAAAGTGTGTTTTTGTAACTTGTCCTCAAGTTATATGAAAAGTCACATTTAAGAATCATAAAACTCATAAAAGTTGGCAAAGGTTACAAAATGAAGAGTCTAGTTCTAATTAAATGGTTTTATGACTCCATAACTTGTCCTCAAGTTATGGAGGTTCAAGAGTCTCTTCATTAAATTAAAAAAAAAGGTGTAACCTTAATTAGTTCCATAAGTTACAATAAAAAAAGTTATTTTTTTTTATTAATTAGTTTAAAGTCTTCCATAACTTGTCCTCAAGTTATGGAACTTGAAGAGTTTTTTTTTAATTAAAACTACTTTAAACTCATAAGTTATGAAATTAATTAGTTTTGAATAGTTTCAAAACTTGCCCTCAAGTTTTGGAATTTGAAAAGTTTTCACTTATGAATACTTTAATTCCAAGTTAGCCCTTAGAATTTTAAAAGTTAAAATTCAACCCTTATACTTTATAATATTATAAGTTAATAATATTTATATATATGTATAAGAGTAAAGTCAGTCTTACCGTTAGTAGGCCTCATTCACGAAGCCGGTCTATAAGATGGGTATAAGGTTACTGCCTATAAAATGGCAGTTTAATGGGTGTCCACTCTCACCCACCGCTTCCTTGACTGGTGGAGGGTCGTTAGCCGAACGGGTAGGACAAGGACTATAATTCTCCTTTCATTAAAAGTATTAATGATAAATACTAAGTAACTAAACTCTTATTAATACCCAATCTTAGTTACTTAGGAAAATGTGAATTTGGTGCTAACCCATGAAATTACACTTTGCACTTTGCTTAAGTCGTTAGTGGAGCGTGTGTGGTTAACCGGCACACTAACCTGGACTTAACAAGGTAGGCAAAGGGTAACTTAATATTTATCATAGTATCGGTGGAGCGTGTGTGGTTAACCGGCATACTGATTAAGGGGTAAATATTAAGGGTACCAAGTATATTTGCATGGTTATTCACACCTTGTTTTGTGATCCTCGGCATCCCAGTCACAAAACCTAAAGGGCACACTCGAGATTGAAACATGCCTTTGAACAGTTCAATGAATCTCAAAGATCTAGGACTTTCAAATCCAATTAAAACCTAATAAATTATTTCGTTTTTCATGGTGGAAATTGGTGAATCGTCATTCACCTACCTTCAAATATTTTATAGCTTGGATTACGGCATCCCTCTTCTAAGTTATAAAATAGTTTGTTGGGTCCTAGCCTTAATATTTCATATTGGGTGTCATATTAAGGACTTTAAATCAACTATCTTGAATATCTCCCAAAAAGATGTCTGGTCTAGACATTTATGATCTTCCCAAATCTCTTGAAATAAGCTTTCCTAAATTAAGATGATGTCCCATGGATATCATACTTCTTTCACCTCCTCCAATTATTCTCCCTAACCCACAAGTTCCTAAAAGGTTTAAGGTCACTCAAGCCCTATTGGTAAGGCAAGGTCTAGGTGTGATCACATCTTGGAGATGCAGTCACATATTGACAAGCCGGGAGAGTTGGGTGTCAAAGTCTTGAGAAAGTTGGTGGCTCAACTACTTTCTAAGTCACATAGTGAGTTCTTTTGGGAATCCTACGAAACAGACTAAGACAAGACCCTTAATGATCTTATCTATTTGCTAAGATCAACTTCCTAAAACGCTATGGACATTGACAATGATGACATTGGATATCCAGTAAAGCTCTCTCTTCCCAATGGAAAGGGATCGGACATAGTCAACTCGGTTCACCCAATGGTAAAGAGAGAGGCGAAGTCTGAGATAGTCCCATTATCAAGGGTCCATAGGTAACTATTGCCAAAGGAAGGGGCATTGGTTACGAAGCTGCCAAATTTACCTAAGGATGTTAAAGTCAATAAGTTTGGCTCTACTTCAGGTAAAATCCATTGTCTAACTCTATTAAGTACATGCTGATTCTGATCGCGAAGATGGATTTCAATCGCATGGTTCGGTGATCAGAATTTTGGGCTATTACTTAACAGTTATGATATTTATATTGCTTAGGAATAGATAACAACAAGGTTTTCATATGGATTGTAAGGATAAGTTTTTCCGCAAAGTTTTAAAAATAAAAGAAAAAGGTTTTGATTTTATTTATTTTATGTATCCTTACAATGGCATTTGTGAAAAGTTGTTGCTTATAAGATTCCATTGATAGCAATATTGGAAAAATGGATTTGATTCTTTCGGTTGTGGTAGTGTCTAATATTACCAAATCAGGAAATATTCTCATCACCCAAGGTTCAATTGGACCGAAACTTGGAATCATGCAAGTTGTATAGTACGATGAATGAGAACTTTTAGCTTGGAAAATTAAGACTAATTCCTTATGTGAATAAGGAAAGGACTAAGGGATCGAGTACACATTCTTGTGCACTGGTCAAGTCCACCACAAAAGATCAAGAAGACTATTCGTCATGATTTACTTAAGTTCAGTAAATATGGTTATACTTATAAGTTTAAATATAAGTCTGTAGCATTGGAGAAGTTTCAATGTGAGACACAACGAATAAGAAGAATCAAAGTATGGCAGAAAGATAAAAGTTTCTCAAATCTGAAAAAATTGGGAGAGTACTTTAGTATCATGTTTATGATCATCTTAATGATTAAGATACCATATCACAATTGGTCCTCTAAAGTCATCTTAGTGCATTCTTATGATTAAGAAGAGGAGTCATGAATTGTTGAAATGGTTAAATCAAAAAGATGAGTCATACTTCGTTCCAAAACAATTCTTAGAGTCATACTCCAAGATTGTAACTTGAGTGACATATCTTAAAGAGGGTTTGTTAACACCAGTCAAATGTAAGAGTAAAAGGTTATCTACTCTTATACATTTGAAATTGGTAAGTTGTGATGTTTTGGATAAAACAGAGACCAACTTAGGCCAATTGTGTAAAGTGTTATTCTTGATAAAGAATCCGCACTATCTCTTGAATATTTGACAAGGGAGTCTTATATGTCAAGAGGACAGTGGGAGTCTTAAAGCTCTTGAAAGTTTCAAGACTTAATCAACAATAAAACCTAAAGTCCTTCACTAGCACACGACTTGAGGTTTATAACCTATCGTGTTGAAATTTTTGTGCCTATTCAAGTTGGCTTTGCATAGGAGTTCTGAGAGTTCTCAATTGGTTGCACAACTACTTGGAAGCAATGGCAGGCACCTGAGCTGCCAAATGGCAAGAATTTAAGATTGCACAAGTTTAATCAATATGAGTTTGGATTTGTCACTAACCTTGTCTTGTGATTATGGTTTTGACAAATTCACATGGATAAGAACACATACACTATTAAATCTAAGTGTCATAAGGTTTCTCTCCGATTCATGAAAATGATGGTGAGGAAACACTTTCACTAAGTAGATTTTAGCTAGATAGCAATTGTGATATTTGCATTCTCAAAGTCGTTAGTGGAGCGTGTGTGGTTTACCGGCACACTAACATGGACTTGTAAGAAGTGGCAAAGGTCTAAACAATTGAGACTATGATTACGGCATCCCTTTTCATAGTTCTAAAATTGTTTAGACACACATGTGAGCTATCTAAGAGAGGTGTATGATTTTGATAAAGTTTTATCAAAACAATCTAGTATCAGAAATCTGAACTTTGGTAAGAAAGTCAGCTGATTTCTGAGTACATGTCAAAGCTAGTGGGAGCATAAGTGTTATGCTAATAATCATCATGTTAGTGGGAGCATGATAATTATGACAAAGGTTGCAAGTTAGCAATGTTAATTATAGAAAACAAAATTTTCAATTCGTGAGGTTGCAGGGGTTGAAAAAGTTGTTTTGCTATAATTAAGGGAGAGGAAATTATACTTCATTTCAATTCTAAAAGCTTAGATTGAGATTTTAATCGTATTTAATCAAGGATATATATATGAATTTCATGTTGGAATGGCTCAACATAAGGAAATTCTATATATGGGTCCATTATTTGCGTTCTAAAATTCGATTATGATTACGACATCCCTTTTCATAATCTGAATTTTGAGAACTTGGCAAATTGAAATGGAAATATTATAGCAAAAGACTGGTTTAGTCTTTATGTGAGACATCATGAATCGTGTCCCATATGCTTCAGATATAGGATCGATTACATGTGCTATATTCATCCTTTCTAAAATTTTCCAAATGCCTGGGGCATTACGAAGGGAAAAGGTCTAGAATTGGATATGACTAAAATGATTAAGCAATTGTCGAGGACAATCTAAGGTTTACCAAAGATTGGTTGCTCAAGGACAGTTGGAAGTATAAAGTTAATTCTGGAAGGGCCATATTGACATAATCTGTAAGGAGGCAACTCTTGTTCAGAAATGATAGTCAAAATGGAATATGGAAATGTTTCAAAGTTAGAAATTATTCAATCTGTGTAAGATTAGGAAACTTAATGAAAGAAGGATGTTTCCAAGGAGCTGATCTCCTTTGGAATGCTCTGTAATGATTGTTGTCAAGTCTTTCTGACTTTGTGCATAATCATTAAGAGGATCAATGCATATAAGTTTAGAATCTAACAGATTTCAGTAAATGGCATGAATTTGGAATTCTTGCATTTGCAGTAAGGATTTGGGACTGTGAAAAGAGGATCATTGGAGTGATGTTCAATTGATCTATTTTACAAAGTAAAGATCATAGACAAACATAGTATGCATACTTGGTGTATGGCATGACTAGTGTTTAGAAAACATAGTGTACATGCTTGGAGCATGGGACAACTATTGTTTTAAATTCAAGTATAAAGTTGATAAAACCGAAACAATTAATAATGAGTAATCAGTATGGTGATAAATAAAAGTGTTTATTTATATTCATAGGGTTTGATACCATATTTGATTCATTTATTCTTGTGTTTCACTTTGCATATTTTGACTTCCAGAATAACTAAGTCGCTCTTCCTGAATGATTAAGTTATTCAAACCATCCACAGTCGGTCATATGTTGGAAGTAGATATGAATCAAGATTGTCATGGGTTGGTTTGTAGAGGTCCAAGTTGGTGGACAAAGTGGTGCTACAACACTCATGAGTGCTCATAAGTTCTGAGTATTGGATTCAACCCGCGCTCATTTGAATCACTTCATGGATTTTATCACGAGTGATCATGAGACGATAATATCTTATACTCTTCAAACCTAGAGATACGAGTTGTTACTATGAGTTGGTTACACATTGATTGCACGAAAACGCATTGGTAACTCGATGTTATAAAACGTGCCTTTGTGTATGATTCAATAAGTAGCAGAACGAGCCATATGAGTCGAAGTTTATCCATTCCTTTTACCTTCGGGATAAAAGCGATATCTGTGGGCCCCTCGATGATTTAAAGATGATACATGTGAGTGCTTGGCCAAGCCAGGACTGATTTGATTTGTTCAATCAGTCAGTCATCATGAATCGGAAATCGGGAAACAACAAATGGACAGAGAGAATGATTGATAATCCATGTCTCAGTCCATATGATATCTAGAATGGAGGAATATATGATCCCTTATCTAATGGACAAGTCATTGACAAAGGTCAGAGTTTATCGACAAGGTCAGAGTTCGACAGAAGCTTTTGAGAGCTACGATTGCTGATCGGTTCCTGAAGTCATACGCAATAATACTTTTAGACTTATCCAAGTGGGAGACTATTGGATTAATGTCTAAGTCCATAACTATAATTGGTAAGACTTGACCCGACCCGGCATGGTCCATTTGGGTTGCATGGCATCATGCATTTGGATAGACTATAATGAGTGAAATAACACTTAAGGTTGGTTAATATATTATAAGTTCTAATATATTAATAAGGTTATTTAATTAGTATTGATCAAGAATTAATTTGGAATTAATTAAGTGATCAAAAGGAGACTAATTAAATATATGGGTTGATTGTGTAAATCATTCATTCTTATATATGTGGGCTTGTGATCCAAGATTCCTTATGTTGGACTAAGTCCATGGGGAGACCCATGGATACTCCATGGAAGTTAAAATCCATGGAGCATAAGGAATGGGTAAAGTTATGAGTTACATGGTGTAACCCTAATAGCCACCATATAAAAGAATCCCATGGCTCAAGAAATCATGCACTAATGTGTGAGTGTGAGGGCTAGACGATTTCAAGGAGTGTTCAAGTTTCTCTCAAGTTATTCCAAGTGTATTTGGTGTTGTGTGAACCATTTGAGGTGTCACACTTGGGGCACTAGGCACTCAAGCTTCATGAAGACATTATACATCAAAGAGGTATGTATTCTATCTTGTTATATTTATTATTTTGTATGCTAGATTAGGATAATCCCTTGGATGTTCATAATTGTATGTTTAATAGAGAAAACATAGATCCAAGGTATTTAGGGTTGCATGTACACTTAGGAGTGTTAGAATGCTCATAACCCAACAAGTGGGAGTCTTAAAGATCCTAAAAAGAATTTCAAGAACTAATCAAGAATAAAACCTGAGGTTCTTCACTAGCACACGACTTGAGGTTTATAACCTATCGTGTTGACATATTCTGTGCCCATTCCAGTTAAAGTTGGCTTTGCATAGGAGTTCTGAAAGTTCTCAATTGGTTGCATAACAACTTGGAAGCAATGGCAGGCCCTGTACTGCCAGGTGGCAAGAAGTTAAGATTGCATAAGTTCAGTCCATATGAGTTTGGATTTGTCATTATCCTTGTCTTATGACTATGGTTTTGACGATTCACATGGATAAGAACACATACACCATAAAATCTAAGGGTCATAAGGTTTCTCTCCGATTCATGAAAATGATGGTGAGGAAACACTTCCACCAAGTAGATTTGAAGCAGATGCAAAAGGTCTAAACAATTGAGACTATGATTACGACATCCCTTTTCATAGTTCTGAAATTGTTTAGACACACATGCATGTTATCTAAGGAAAGGTGTATGATTTTGATAAAGTTTTATCAAAGCATCTCGTATCAGAAATCTGAACTTTGGTAAGAAAGTCAATAAAGTATTGATTTCTAGAAGTCCAGCTGATTTCTGAGTACATCTCAAAGCTAGTGGGAGCATAAGTGTTATGCTAATAATCATCATGTTAGTGGGAGCATGATAATTATTGTTAGTGTTGCAAGTTAGCAATGTTAATTATAGAAAACAAAAGTTTCAATTCGTGAGGCTGCAGGGATTGAAAAAGTTGTTTTGCTATAATTAAGGGAGAGGATATACTTCATTTCAGTTCTAAAGGCTTAGATTGAGACCTTAATCATCTTTAGTCAAGAATATATATATGAATTTCATGTTGGATTGGTTCAACTTAAGGAAATTCTATATATTGCGTTCTCAAAATTCGATTATGATTACGTCATCCCTCTTCATAGTCAAATTTTGAAAACATGGCAAATAAAAATATTGTAGCAAAAGACTGGTCTAGAATCATATCTTTATGTGAGACATCATGAATCGTGTACCATTTGCTTTGGGTACAGGATCGATTGCATGTGCTATAATATTTGTCATTTCTAAATTTTTCCAAATGCCCAGAGGCATTAAGAAGGGAAAAGGTCTAGAATTGGATATGATTAAAATGATTAAGCAATTGTCGAGGACAATCTGAGGTTTTCCAAAGATTGGTTGCTCAGGGACAGTTGGAAGTATAGTGCTAATTTTGGAAGGACCATATTGACATATTCTGAAAAGAGGCATCTCTTATTCAGAAGTGATAGTCAAAATGAGAATATGGAGTTGTGTCCATAGGTGGATGTTATTTGTGTAAGATTAGAAAACATAATGCAAGAAGCATGTCCAAAGCAATGTACTTTGAATATGAGACTTAGTTTCCATGGAGTTGATCTCCATTGGAATACCTTATAATGACTGTTGACAAGTCTTTGTGACTTTGTACATATTCATTACAGGAGGGTCAGTGCATATAAGTTTAAAATCTAAACAGATTTCGATAAATGATAGGAATTTGAAATTCTCACATTTTTCGATAAGGATTTGGGAGTGTGAAATTAGAATCATTGAAATTATGTTTAATTGGTTTATTTCACAAAGTAAGGATCATAGACAAACATAGAGTGCCTACTTGGTGTATGGCAAAGCTATTTTTTAAGAAAAACATAGTGTACATGCTTGGAGCATGGGACAACTAGTGTTTTTAGTTCAAGTATAAAGTTGATAAAACCGAAACAATGAATAATGAGTATGTCACACCCCGCTAAAGCGGAAATACGGGGCGTGGCAGTACAAAGGGTCTCATAGCAAAAGTTAAAAGACAACACCAACCATAGTATTAAAAATCATTACAAATTTACAATGAGTTTGAACAACTTTTTAAAGGAGATTACAATGTATTTAAAAGTCAACACATGCAAATGCTCCTACAAGTGTTGTGTCTCTACGTGCCTCTTACTAGATGATTCCTGAAAAAGCATGTAAAACGAGCGTCAACTACAAAAATAGTTGGTGAGTACTCACATATTTAAAAATAATATTGGTTTCATAAATCGAAATAAAAATTTTGATAAAAGTTTCCACGAATAAAAATATATTGCCAAAATAAGTAAATAAGTTTGCGTAAACAAAGTTCGTTGTCATCTTGAGAGATAAAGTATCTTGGTCAAATGAGATGCAATGTTCATATTCTCATGGGAAATAAAGTTCGTTACTAAAACGAGTAAACAAGTTTCATTGCTAAAATGAGTATATAAGTTTCGTTGATAAAATGAGTATACAAGTTTCGTTACTAAAATACGATATAAGATTCGTATATGCATCAAGTTTCCAATCATGAGTTCACAACCCAAGCGTAATGACCGTTCCTGCCCCCATTCCATCATGTCCATGGTTCCCATGATGTCAGTTCATGGAAATATGCACTCGCGGTTCCGAGCGAGTGGGGGCTGTCGACCCCAAATAGCGCCATCTAATGCTAATTCTTGGGTGCTTGATACAGGTTGTGGTATTCACATTTGTACTGATTTGCAGGCACTAAGAAGAAGTGAGCAAGTGGAGCACGGGAAGATAAACTTAGTCATGGGTAACAGGAAAGCATCACCTGTTACCAAGATAGGAGTTTATTCTTTGTTGCTTAATAATGGGTTAATGTTAGATTTGAATAAGTGTTGTTACTCGCCCGAAATGGCGAGAAATATTATTTCTTTTCATGGCTTGTACAAACAAGGTTTTTCATTTTCATTTGATAATAAAAATGGTGTTATTAATGTTTATTACAATGATGTATTTTACTTTAAAGCATTACCTTGTGATGGTGTATATGAAGCCGTGAATGTTGTAGACAATCTAGGAAATAATGTGTTGTATATTGATTCTTCAGATAGCTTCGATAAAGCATCCTTATGGCATTGTCGTCTTGGACATATTAACAAGAAGCGCATAGGCCAACTCCAAAAGGCTGGAGTCTTGGAATCATTTGACCTTAAGTCAGATGATAGTTGCGAGTCTTGTTTACTTGGAAAAATGACAAAGTCACCCTTCACAGTTACTTGTGATAGGGGTGAAGGTTTGTTGGACCTTGTACACACGGATGTGTGTGGGCCCTTCAGAGTTGCTACAAGGGATGCTAATCGCTATTATGTGACTTTCACTGATGATTACAGTAGATATGGATATATTTACTTAATCAAGCAAAAGTCAGAAACCTTTGAAAAGTTCAAAGAGTTTAAGCAAGAAGTGGAGAATCAATTGGGCAGGAACATCAAGATGCTCCGATCCGATCGGGGAGGAGAGTATCTTAGCATTGAGTTCCTTGACTATCTTAAGGAATGTGGGATTGTCTCACAATTGACACCTCCCAGAACACCACAGTTGAATGGTGTAGCTGAGAGGCGCAATCGAACCTTGTTGGATATGGTTCGTTCCATGATGAGTCGAGCTTCGTTACCAATCTCTTTCTGGGGGTATGCCTTAGAGACTGCCGCCCATATCCTTAATCTAGTCCCTACTAAAAAGTTTGCCAAAACACCTCACGAGATGTGGACTGGGAAAGTTCCCAATTTGGACCACATCAAGATTTGGGGTTGTGAAGCTTTTGTGAGGCGTGAGACTCATGACAAGCTTGAACCTCGAAGTGAGAGGTGTATTTTCATCGGCTACCCACAGAGATCCTTTGGTTACCTCTTCTACAAACCCAGTGATAATGTGGTCTTTGTAGCAAGAAGAGGAGTCTTTCGTGAGAGAGAATTCATAATCCAAGGGGACAGTGGGAGGCAAATTGACCTTGAAGAGCTTCAAGAGTCAAGTGGTGAAGGAGCCTCAAATGCTATCGACCAACCTGAGGAGGAAACTCCTCTTGATCCGATAGATGAGTCTGTACCTCCAAGACGTTCCACTAGGGTGAGGAACACACCTGATTTTTATTATGGTTATCACATCACCACTGAAGGTGATACGTTTATTAGTGATAGTACACTAATAGATTTGGATGAACCTAATAACTACAGGGAAGCCATGGCAGGCCCTGAGTCTGCTAAATGGAAGGAGGCTATGGACAGCAAGATTCAGTCCATGTATGATAATCAAGTTTGGAACTTGGTTGACAATGTACCAGGTCGTAAGACAGTTGGGTGCAAATGGATCTTCAAGAAGAAGACCGACATGGATGGAAAGGTACATACTTACAAAGCACGACTGGTTGCGAAGGGCTTTACTCAAACTCCGGGAGTTGACTATGATGAGACCTTCTTACCAGTAGCGAAGATTAAGTCTATTAGAGTATTGTTAGCCATAGCTGCATTTCATGATTATGAAATATGGCAAATGGATGTCAAAACCGCTTTCCTTAATGGAAAGTTGGCTGAGGATGTTTACATGGCTCAACCAGAGGGTTTTGTCGATATAAGATACCCTAATAGAGTGTGTAAGCTTGATAAATCCATTTATGGATTGAAACAAGCATCTCGCAGATGGAATCTTTGCTTTGATGAGAAAGTCAAAGAGTTTGGCTTTTCTAGGAGTGAGGATGAGTCTTGTGTGTATGTCAGGGCTAGTGGGAGCATAGTTAGCTTCTTGGTGTTGTATGTGCATGACATACTTCTCATAGGAAACGACGTCCCAACCTTGCAGGAGGTTAAGTCCTGGCTTGGGAAGTGTTTCGCTATGAAGGACCTTGGGGAAGCTGCCTATATCCTAGGGATAAGGATATTGAGAGATAGGAGTAAGAGACTAATTGGACTTAGTCAAAGTACTTACTTGGATAAGGTGCTGAAGAGGTTCAGCATGCAAGAATCCAAGAAAGGAGAATTACCAATCCTGAGTAATGCCAAGCTGAGTAAGACTCAGAGTCCGAGTACAGAAGCTGAGATAGCTGAAATGAGTCATATACCATATGCTTCCGCTGTGGGCTCGATCATGTATGCTATGACTTGTACTCGCCCTGATGTGGCCTTTGCTTTGAGCATGGTCAGTAGATATCAAGGGAACCCTGGCAAGGCACACTGGACAGCGGTAAAGAACATTCTCAAGTATCTGCGGAGGACTAAGGATTGGGTCCTTACCCTCGGAGGCAGTGATGACTTGAGAGTGGAAGGATATAGCGATGCTAGCTTCCAGACTGATAGGGATAATTTCCGCTCTCAGTCAGGCTGGGTCTTTATCCTAAATGGAGGGGCAATTACTTGGAAAAGTTCCAAGCAGGAGACAGTAGCTGATTCTACTTGTGAATCAGAGTACATAGCAGCAAGTGAAGCAGCTAAGGAGGCGATATGGCTAAAGAACTTCATCGGAGACCTTGGAGTTGTACCAGCTATAAAAGAGCCAATGGAAATTTTCTGTGACAGCGAAAGTGCGGTTGCTTTGGCTAAGGAACCGAGAGATCACGGGAGATCTAGGCACATTGACAGAAAATACCATTTCATCAGACATCGAATAGAAGAAGGACTCCTCGTGGCTAAGAGGGTATCATCAGATGAGAACCCAGCAGATCCCCTCACGAAGGGACTGAGCAGGGTTAAGCATTTACAGCATGCGAGGCGCATTGGGCTGAAGGATGATATTAGTTTCAATAATTAGATTCCTGAAACTTGTAAAATGTAATTGACATTCGATGATAAATAAAAGTTGTTATTTATTTATGAGTAAGGTGTTACTATCTTGTGTTGATTGTTTACTATGTTTCAATTTTGCATGTTTTTACTTCCAGAATAATTATGTTATTATTCAAACCATCCACAATCAGTCAAACTTTGGAAGTAAGTATTGATTTAAGACTGTCATGAATTTGGCTTGTATGATTTGTCTAAAAGTGCTTTAGACAATGCAATGGTTGCTACAACATTCATGAGTACTCATAAGGGCTGAGTATTGGATCCAACCCACGCTCACTTGCATCACTTCATGGAATTTATCTCGAGTGATCGTGAGACGGTAATATCATATAAATCTTCAAACCTAGAGATATGAGTTGTTGACTATGAGTTGGTTATTCATTGATTGTATGAAAACGCATTGGTAACTCGATGTTATAAAATGTGCCTTTGTGAATAATTCAACAAGTAGTTAGTACAAGCCTATCAGTCGAAGTTTATCTGTTCCTTATAGAAATAGAAGCGATATCTGGACCCCTCGATGATTTGGTTTTGACCTATGTACCGGGCCCGGTCAGAACCTAATTGATGTGTTCAATTTAGTTCTATGTCGAAACAAATCAGAGATCTAGAAACAAATGCTGGACAATAAGTAAGACCATGTTCCATGTGTTTGTCCGGCTGATATCATGAGAACAGAGGATTATATGATCACTTATCTTAAATGACGTATCATCATCATCTCAGTTCCGAGAGACTTTGAAAGAGCTACGATTGCTAGTCGGATTTTGAAGTCATATTCGCAAATATAGTTATTAGACTTATCCAAGTGGGAGACTGTTGGATATAGTGTCTAAGTCCATAACTTTATTTGGTATGTACTTGACCCGACCCGGCATGGTCCATTTGGGTTGCATGGCATTGCAATACTTGGATAGACTAAATGAGAGAATAAGGCACTTATGATTATTAATATATTATAAGTTCTAATATATTAATAATAGTATTATTTAATTAGTATTGATCAAGTATTAATCTAGTATTAATTTGGTGATCAAAGTGAGACTAATTAAATATATAGGGTTGATTATGGCAATCATCAATTCTTTTATGGTGGATTAATGATCCATGGTTTATGGGTTTGGTTATAACCATATGGAGCTCCGTGGATAGTCCATGGGAGTTACAAATCCATGGGTCATGGGAAATCAAGAGTCATGACAATTAAGGGCATTCATGTGTAAACCCTAATTGTGACAACACTATAAAAGGAACCCTATGGCTAGCAAAATCATGACCTAGTGGACATAGTGTTACTAGAGAGGGCATAACCGATTTTGAGTGCTAGAAGTATTCTCTCAAGTTATTCCAAGTCTTGTGGTGTTGTGTGAAGCATTTGAGGCAGAACATTTGGGGTGCTAGGCTCACAAAGTCTTGAAGGAATCCAAGCAACAACAAGGTATGTATTTCTACTAGTTTTTATGTTTTATGTAATCCCCATGCCACGCTAGTTAGGAAATAACCTTGAAAAAGAAATTTGCATGTATATAGAGAAAACATAGATTCAAGGTTATTAGGGTTGCATGTACACTTAGGAAGTGTTAGAATGCTCAAAACCCATCAGAATACTCATTCTCAGTACTAAGTGCATTGCTCCTAGAGTGGCAAGTGATATAACCTAAGTGGTTAACCTAGCACTTGATAAGGGATAAGAATATTTCTGAATAAATGCATTGTTATAAAAGTGCACTTAGTTTCTAAGTGTATCTAGATGAATGCCTATAATATGCAATGCCCGTATGCACACCAAAAAAATTTTGTTTTTCAAAAGTTTAAGTTGAAAATTGTTTTGAACATATTCCTACTATAACCATTCCAGCCTCACATTAACTTTCCTTAATTAAGCATAATTGGCCAGGCTATACTTAATTAAAGTCCAATAATGCGTACTCGAATTAGTTATACCAATAGTATGTTCAGTATTTAAAAAAAAACGTTTAGAACATTTTTGGCTATAGTTGTGGTTCTCCAAAGGAAAACCGGTATTCTCTATAACCTTCGGCTCTGATACCATTTCTGTCACACCCCGCTAAAGCGGAAATACGGGGCGTGACAATACAAAGGGTCTCATAGCAAAAGTTAAAAGACAACACCAACCATAGTATTAAAAATCATTACAAATTTACAATGAGTTTGAACAACTTTTTAAAAGAGATTACAATGTATTTAAAAGTCAACACATGCAAATGCTCCTACGAGTGTTGTGTCTCTACGTGCCTCTTACTAGATGATTCCTGAAAAAGCATGTAAAACGAGCGTCAACTACAAAAATAGTTGGTGAGTACTCACATATTTAAAAATAATATTGGTTTCATAAATCGAAATAAAAATTTTGATAAAAGTTTCCACGAATAAAAATATATTGCCAAAATAAGTAAATAAGTTTGCGTAAACAAAGTTCTTTGTCATCATGAGAGATAAAGTATGTTGCTCAAATGAGATGCAATGTTCATATTCTCATGGGAAATAAAGTTCGTTACTAAAACGAGTAAACAAGTTTCATTGCTAAAATGAGTATATAAGTTTCGTTACTAAAATACGATATAAGATTCGTATATGCATCAAGTTTCCATTCATGAGTTCACAACCCAAGCCAAATGACCGTTCCTGCCCCCATTCCATCATGTCCATGGTTCCCATGATGTCAGTTCATGGAAATATGCACTCGCGGTTCCAGGCGAGTGGGGGCTGTCGACCCCAAATAGCGTCATCCATAAGACTATAGGCTCGAATATGAGTTAATAGGTTGGATCGGTTCTCTGGGGACTCAATCGTACAAGTTCATAACACCAAATTCATAGTACAAGTTCATAATACAAGGTTCATACAACAAAGTTCACATCATATAGTTCATAGCACAAGTTCATAAAATAATGTTCATAGAAATTGTAGCATGCTTTCCACCCCAAAACATTAAAAACGTAAAATATGGGCTATGAATACTCACAATATGCAAAATATAGCAACCAAGTTTATACGAGTCAAATAAATATAATGAACATAGATAGTTTAGGACATGCTTTCCCACCCCCAAAACATTTAAAAGAAACCGAAAATAGGGGAGTCGTGAATACTCACAATACATTGAGATGATGCTATTGGTGCCTTAAACTACGTTCCACGTGTACCACTCCCGATTCCTACAATAATGGTATTCGCTAGTGAGTCTCTAATCGAAATCTAACACTAGTATACTTACTACTACAATAGAATTATGCCAATATTGTGTCAAAATTTAATAATGATAAGTTACATATTTTTTTCTGTGAAAATTAAATTTCAATGAATCAATTGTTATATAACAATTTAAGTAGAAAATTATCATTATTGAAATGTTAATATTTAACATTTTAAGAAGTGTTCTAATGATTAAATATTCAAAAACTAAATCAATTTAGTTCTAAATTTCCCAAACTTTGTATTTCATTTTTAATTGAAGTCAAAGACCTTAAGATAAATTTTCTTGAATTTTTGATTTGTCTAACTATTTTTCACCATTTAGTTCCTTGAATAATCATAAAATCATGGAAAAATAGTAAATTATCATGAAAAATTCTTATAATTTTTGTGTAACTGTTTTATAGTGTACATAATCTGGGAAAATTATTAATATGTGTTTTCAAAAAGTTTAACATAATTTTTATGATTTTTGTACATTTAAGTGTATTAAATCTTGGAAAAATAGAAGAAAAATAGCATACAGAAGATAAAAATCATCAAATTCTTTATTTATCATCCTAACATATTGTAAGAGTTTCTGGTAAATTTTTATTAATTTTGGACGAGTAAAACTATTTTTCCTGTTTTTAATCCATTATAAACACAAAAATCATGGAAAAATAGATATATATTTTGAACAATTCTCAAAATATTTTTCTGAGTCTTAAATACAGGGTACATGCTGCGAAAAATAAGAAATAATATTTTCACATTCCCTAAAGTGGTTTTATGATTTATTAGAGCTAAATAAAAAGAAAATTAAAAACCATACTAAACAGTAACACAAGTCATTGAAACTTCATGGGGAATGTTTATTAACTTAAAGGATCATCCAAGAATTTTTCCAGAACTTATTTACTAGTGTAAATATTTTATATGATTTAACACTCTATTTTCTTATTATTTTCATATAAAAACTAAAGATAATATATATTGAGCTGAAAATTTCCAGAATACATCTTCATACAATTTAATAACAATGAAAAAGTGTTTTCTTATTTTTGATGTTGAAAACCATGCCTAAAGGCTCAATAAATTATAGAGAAAACTTGGTTCTTGTGATTTATGTAAAGATTATTGATGTTACTATGACAATTTTTGCAACATGTTACAAAGACTTTTGAATCAAGATCTTTTTGTACCTATTAATACATGATATTAAGAGTTCAAAATAATTTTTGAATGACTTTTAGTGATGAATAAGTCCTTTGAACATGCAACACAAAACAAATGTTCATAAGGAAAGTGCAGTTTGAGCAACAGTTTTGTAAAAATTGGTAAAAATCGAAATATTGGAATTTTCCAGTGAGGTCAGACGGATTTGAAAGCTCACTAAAAATATTATATTTCAGAAAAAGAATCACGAATTTTGGTTAAGAAATGAGTGAGATATGGCAGTTTAAAGTCAGGTAAAGAAATCTGGCAGATTGCATGCATGATGATTGGTTAGAAAAGTGAGTTTTCATCATTTCCTTGAGTAAATCTTTTGAAGTATTTTAAATATATCATGATAAACTCATATTTTAGTCATGGTTCCAGAGATCAAAAGATTAAAACTTATCAAAATGTATACATGCATTTATGAACAAAATTTTGTTTCTCAAAAACTCTTAACTTGAGTTTGATATTTTAATCCTTAAAATCGATTTTTGCACTAAGATCATGAACATGCAACCTTGTTTATCATATATGCATGGTGTTAAAACACATCCATCATGTTCTAAAAACCATTTTAACAAAAATAAAACAAGTTTGAAGAAGATGAAGAAGGAGAAAGTGTAAGAAAAAGAGCAAAACTTGAACGAAAATTTCGAGTTTGAGGAGTGTTCTTGGGTTTGTTTTCTGGAAAATTTCATGGTTCTTAGAGGGAGGAAGAGAGAATGGAGTGGTGTTTGGAGAGAAAAATTAGAGAGAAGGTAGAGAGAGTTTTCCAGAGAGAGAAAGAAGAGAGATGTGTGTGTGTTGGAGAATGAGAGTGTGAGAGAGAGATATGGGGAGAGAGGGATCCGAATTTTTTTAGTATAATACCCCTTTCTCATTCATTTTCTTTTATAAAATTTAAGTTCTTTTATAAAATATCTCAATTTTTATATAAAATGTGCACTAAAATCAAGTTTTTATTCATAAAACCTTGATTTTTGATTTATAAATTAAGGGTAAATGTTAATGAGTTAAATTTTATTTTCCTTGATTATATTTCCCTGAATTTAATTGTTTTAGGATAATATTATGAGTTTCATAACTATTTTTATAGAATTATTGATGTCAAATTTTATAAAATTTAGGTTTTAGGGTTTTTAGGGTTTTGAGAATTAATAAATCTTTAGATATCAAAATCAATAGAATCTTTGAGACTTCAATTTATCTTATGGTATTATAACTCTTTTATAGTTATAAATAATATTTGTAACTTATTTTATCGGTTTATTGGCATTCTATGTAGTGGTTTCGAGATTCAAACGAAATTGAGGAAATCAAGTATACTAGTCCTAGTTTTCAACTCTGACTTAAGTTTCTATGAGGCTCCAACCTAATTTCTACTGCTAGGTCAAGTGCATAATGTGTGTATATGATTCATGAAAAGGTGTTTGAGTCAAAGAGTGACCCAAATATGGATAGTCACTATAGTTAAGTAGTAGTAGAATTCACATATCAATGTGAAATCTAAGTACACTATCATCCGATCCTACTTGTTTCCAAGTTTCTAGTAGGTTATAACTTAGCTTCTAGTTACTAAGTCTATTATGTGTCGTGCCTATATGTGCAACTAAGTTTATTCAAATCTAGAACCGACTCGAATTTTGACGGTTGTCACATTCTCCCCCGCTTGAAAGAATTTCGCCTCGAAATTCAATTCGTGACGTATTCTATTAGAACTCAGTCAAATACAATTATATAGCTGGAGAGGTGGTGACTTGCAGTGTTCTTTGATTATTCCGGGTTTATTTCCTCAAAGGAAGAACCCAATTCTTTAGCTATAGTCAAATTAATGTTTCCATAATTTGAGTTCTACAATTTAGATTGTGAGAAATTAGGATCATGGAAATCATGATCCAAACATGGCGACCTAGTCGAAAGAGTTCATCTACTTAGATATTATCTGAATTAAGAGAGCTATAAGTTTTGCTGAAGCACTAACTGCACTGAGCGTTAAATCCGCATTGATCCTTAAGTCGCGTTCTAAATTAGCACTAAGTGTAAATTCGCCATCTAATAAAGAAGGGATTAAGAACAATTTATTCACTTCCGGGTTGGCTACTAAATATGGAAAATATATATAATCTAAAATAAGAAGGGGTAGCACGAATGAAAAAGAAGCGATCGAGGGTAAGTTCCTGAAGATACGCACTACGGGTAAGCAACGAAGTTTTGGTACCTCTCGAATGTAAAGGCTATTTAAGTGTCGTCTATAAAATAAGTTACGAAACGATCGAGGATTTCCGAAGCAATATTTACTACCACAGTTACTCTTACAATAATAAAACCTTATTCGAAAAATAAATATATTTAGAGAGTCATTTTTGCAAATGGAGGCGATGAAAGTTTATGAGAAATTAAATCACATTGTGTAGATAGCATTTTAAGTGCTTAGAAGTGATAAAAATCTCACTGTTATCAAAATGTGTGTTTAGAAATGATAATTAATCTCACTATTATGAAAATGTGTAATAATTCCAAGATAGTGAAGATACATGTGTGGCGATCCAACAAAGTAGTAAAATAATATAGAGATTAATTAAGGTTAAAGGTTTAAGTCGTCATTAAAGGCATTTGTATAGAAATATTTGTATTAAACTTTTGAGAAATTGTCCAATTGTCTAAGTCAGGACAAATTCAAGTTTACGAGGAGTCAGAATACTTATGAAAACAAGTTTGAGAGTTTAGGAACTCACTGAAAACTGCAAAGTAAAATACTATTTTAAGAAAGGTGTAAAAATGTTAATCTTTGAAAATAGTGCATTCATAGTTTAGTGTTTCTACAAAAACAATCATTTAGAAAATAGATAATCGTAAAATTCAAAACTTTTGATGTATTTAAAGAAAAGAAGAAACATAAGGAAATATATCCTTCACATATATGTTCCGGATATAGAAAAATTATAAGCATAAGAGTATTCATCTTGTGTATTAATTATAAGGAAAAATACAATGAAACTTACATTTTAAATCAAATTTCCGAATTTGGAATGAAAGAGAAAATGCAAATAAGGATTACTTGTTTACTGTAGATTTCAAAATAAAAACAAGATGTATATGATAAAAGGCGTAATTTAATATATTAAAGTTGACTAAATCAAAAGTATGCCTTACGACTATATACGTATTAATCGCTCAAAACGAAAGGGTAGACTTCTAGTCTTTATGTATACAAACATGATACTAGGAGAAGCAAAATAGACAGAAACAAAGTTAGACAATGTATTATGTTACTATTATGAGCGTGCGAGATCTAAAATTAAAAAGAGAGCGAGAAATCAAGTTCGGGGGAAAGAAAAAGGAAAGTAGCGGCGGCAATGATTGTTATTGTTAAAATTATAAGAACAATACATATAGGTAGATTTAAAACCAGGTTGAGATATATTTCAAACTTAAATATTTGATGTATGTTGATGATTAAATAGACATGTGGGAGTTTTAAAGTGTTTCCTAAATATTTACGAGTTATCTATTAAGTTAAACTCCATTTGTGAATAAGATGAAACACTAAAACTTGTAATTGAAAATTCTGACAACTTTGACCTTTTAGACTGAAGTTCAACCGTAGTTAGATACCCCTTTCTCATTCATTTTCTTTTATAAAATTTAAGTTCTTTTATAAAATATCTCAATTTTTATATAAAATGTGCACTAAAATCAAGTTTTTATTCATAAAACCTTGATTTTTGATTTATAAATTAAGGGTAAATGTTAATGAGTTAAATTTCATTTTCCTTGATTATATTTCCCTGAATTTAATTGTTTTAGGATAATATTATGAGTTTCATAACTATTTTTATAGAATTCTTGATGTCAAATTTTATAAAATTTAGGTTTTAGGGTTTTTAGGGTTTTGAGAATTAATAAATCTTTAGATATCAAAATCAATAGAATCTTTGAGACTTCAATTTATCTTATGGTATTATAACTCTTTTATAGTTATAAATAATATTTGTAACTTATTTTATCGGTTTATTGGCATTCTATGTAGTGGTTTCGAGATTCAAACGAAATTGAGGAAATCAAGTATACTAGTCCTATTTTTCAACTCTGAGTTAAGTTTCTATGAGGCTCCAACCTAATTTCTACTGCTAGGTCAAGTGCATAATGTGTGTATATGATTCATGAAAAGGTGTTTGAGTCAAAGAGTGACCCAAATATGGATAGTCACTATAGTTAAGTAGTAGTAGAATTCACATATCAATGTGAAATCTAAGTACACTATCATCCGATCCTACTTGTTTCCAAGTTTCTAGTAGGTTATAACTTAGCTTCTAGTTACTAAGTCTATTATGTGTCGTGCGTATATGTGCAACTAAGTTTATTCAAATCTAAAACCAACTCGAATTTTGACGGTTGTCACAGAGTAATCAGTATGGTGATAAATAAAAGTGTTTATTTATATTCATAGGGTTTGATACCGTATTTGATTCATTTATTATTGTGTTTCACTTTGCATGTTTTGACTTCCAGAATAACTAAGTCGCTCTTCCTGAATGATTAAGTTATTCAAACCATCCACAGTCGGTCATATGTTGGAAGTAGATATGAATCAAGACTGTCATGGGTTGGTTTGTAGATGTCCAAGTTGGTGGACAAAGTGGTGCTACAACACTCATGAGTGCTCATAAGTTTTGAGTATTGGATTCAACCCACGCTCATTTGAATCACTTCATGGATTTTATCACGAGTGATCATGAGACGATAATATCTTATATTCTTAAAACCTAGAGATATGAGTTGTTACTATGAGTTGGTTATACATTGATTGCACGAAAACGCATTTGGTAACTCGATGTTATAAAACGTGCCTTTGTGTATGATTCAACAAGTAGTAGAACAAGCCATATGAGTCGAAGTTTATCCATTCCTTTTACCTTCGGGATAAAAGCGATATATATGCGCCCCTCGATGATTTAGCGATGACACATGTGAGTGCTTGGCCAAGCCAGGACTGATTTGATTTGTTCAATCAGTCAGTCATCATAAATCGAAAATCGGGAAACAACAAATGGACAGAGAGAATGATTATAATCCATGTCTTAGTCGATATCATATCTAGAATGGAGGAATATATGATCCCTTATCTAATGGACAAGTCATTGACAAGGTCAGAGTTCGACAGCGGCTTTAAGAGCTACGATTCCCAGTTAGGTTTTGAAGTCATACTCAATAATAGTTTTAGACTTATTCAAGTGGGAGACTGTTGGATTAATGTCTAAGTCCATAACTATATTTGGTATGTACTTGACCCGACCCGGCATGGTCCATTTGGGTTGCACTTCACCGGCACAATTTATATGGATAGTCTTTTGAGAATAGTATATTTATGATTTATATTAATATATTATAAGTTCTAATATATTAATATGGAATCATATTATTTAATTAGTATTGATCAAGAATTAATTTAGACTTAATTAAGTGATCAAAAAGAACTAATTAAATATGGACTCTTATATATATGGAATGGGCGAAGTTCATTTAGGTTGGGCTAAGCTTTCATGGATGGTCCATGGAGCTTTTAACCCATGGATCCTATGTAAATGAAAGGTCATGGGTATTAGGGTTTACATGGATGTAACCCTAATCCTCCATAATATATAAAGGGGTCCTTGGCTCACAAAATTGGAACAAGTGTGTGAAAATAAGAGTGGGCCGATTTTAGTGTGCATACATATTCTCTCAAGTTCTTCCAAGGTGTTTTGGTGATTTGTGATTCCATTTGAGGCTTCCACACTATTGGGGCTAAGCTCTTAAAGCTTGAAGACATCAAGCTACATCAAAAGGTATGTCATCTAACTAGAACTTTGTAGTATAGGTGCTTCATAATATGCTAGTTAGGATGAAACCTTGGAATAGTTAATATTTGCATGTATAATAGAGAAAACATAGATCCAAGGTTTATAGGGTTGCATGTACACCATAGGAGTGTTAGAATGCTCAAAACCCAACAATAGGTTCTACCCTCATGCTAAATAATCATTCATTCCCAATCGACCTCATACCAGTAGCAATCAAGAGTTTCGACGTCATTATAGGCGTGGACTGGCTGAGTCTTTATCGCGCCGAGATCCTGTGTTTCGAGAAAGCAGTCCGCCTAAACCTACCAAATAATGAAACCTTGTTGATCTACGGAGACAAACCCAGTGCGAGTCTTCGTATCATCTCAAGTATTCAAGCCCATAAGTACTTACGTAAGGAATATCGTACATTCCTGGCGCACGTTGTCGATACGAGCCGAAAAACAAAAGACCTGAAAGACCTCCCCGTAGTACGTGATTTTCCTAACGTCTTTCCGGAAGAACTCCCAGCTTTACCTCCCCAATGTCAAGTCGAGTTTCGAATCGACTTAATTCCAGGGGCTACCCAGTAGCCAAATCGCCCTACCGTCTAGCACCTGTTGAAATGCAAGAACTGTCCGGTCAACTTAACGAATTACTCAGCAAGGGCTTCATCAGACCAAGCTTCTCACCCTGGGGAGCACCAGTCTTATTCGTGAAGAAGAAAGACGGATCGTTCCATATGTGCATCGATTACAGGGAACTCAACAAGCTTACAGTCAAAAATCGTTACCCTCTTCCTCGCATAGATGATTTATTTGACCAACTGCAAGGGGCGAGTTACTTTTCCAAGATTGATCTAAGATCCGGGTATCACCAGTTACGAGTGCTGGAGGAGGATGTTCCGAAGACAGCCTTCCGAACTCGTTACGGACACTACGAGTTCGTAGTGATGCCATTCGGATTGACCAATGTGCCCGCTGTATTCATGGACTTAATGAATAGGGTATGCCGTCCTTACATGGATCAGTTTGTCATCGTTTTCATCGATGACATACTTATCTACTCTCGAAGTAAGGAGGAACATAGCGATCATTTACGACAAGTCCTAAGAACCTTACGATCAGAGAAGCTCTATGCGAAGTTCTCTAAGTGAGAATTTTGGATCCGAAGAGTTGAATTCTTAGGACACGTGGTTAGCGAAGAAGGAATCCACGTGGACCCTTCCAAAATTAAAGCCATCGAGAACTGGTCAGCACCGAAGACGCCTACAGAAATTTGTCAATTTCTGGGCCTCGCTGGTTACTACCGCAGATTCATACAGAACTTCTCTCGAATTGTGAAACCCCTCACTACATTGACCCAGAAAGGCGTGACCTTTGACTGGGAAGAGAAACAAGAGAAGGCGTTCCAAACGCTGAAGCGAGCTTTATGCACCGCATCGATACTATCCCTCCCCGAAGGGATAGACGAGTTCGTGGTATACTGCGATGCATCCAACCAGGGGCTCGGCTGTGTTATGATGCAACGAGGTAAGGTCATCGCCTATGCCTCAAGACAGCTGAAGACACACGAGGTCAACTACACTACACACGATCTTGAATTAGGAGCGGTTGTGTTCGCCCTGAAGATCTGGAGACACTACCTGTATGGTACGAAGAGCACAATCTTTACAGACCACAAAAGCCTACAACACATATTCAACTAGAAGGAGCTCAATATGAGACAACGACGGTGGGTCGGGCTACTCAACGACTACGAATGCGATATTCGTTATCATCCGGGTAAAGCCAACGTGGTAGCAGACGCCCTAAGTCGAAAAGAATATTTTGGACGAAGAGTCAAGTCATTAACTATAACTATCCATTCGCATCTATCCGCACAAATTAAGGAGGCTCAGTTCGAAGCCTTAAAACCTGAAAATGTGGCGGGAGAATCCCTACGTGGGATGGATAAGAACTTGGAAGTCAAGGTTGACGGAGCCTTATATCTCATGGACCGGATCTGGACACCGAGACACGGTGGTTTCAGAGACTTGGTCATGAAGGAAGCACACAACACTCGATATTCCGTCCACCCGGGTTCAGATAAGATGTATCTGGATCTTAAAAAGCTATACTGGTGGCTTAACATGAAAGCAGAGATTGCTACCTTCGTGAGCAAATGCCTTACTTGCGCAAAGGTTAAGGTCGAATACCAGAAACCATCAGGTTTACTTCAACAACCAGAGATACCTGAATGGATGTGGGAGCGGATCACTATGGACTTCATAACCAAGCTACCCAAGACAACGGGTGGGCTTGATACCATTTGGGTCATCGTCGACAGATTGACCAAGTCCGCGCACTTTCTACCCATCAAAGAGACCGACAAAATGGAGAAGCTCACAAGAACATACATTAGGAAGATCGTACGACTGCATGGTGTTCCTATATATATTATCTCCGATAGAGATAGTAGATTCACTTCAAGGTTCTGGCAGTCGCAACAAAACTCCCTAGGAACAAGGCTGGACATGAGTACGGCCTACCATCCGCAGACCGACGGAAAAAGTGAGAGAACTATCCAAACCTTGGAAGATATGTTGCGAGCCTGTGTGATCGACTTTGGTAAGGCATGGGATACTCACTTACCCCTTGTTGAATTCTCCTACAACAACAGTTATCACACGAGCATCAAGGCTGCTCCATTTGAAGCCCTCTATGGCCGGAAGTGCAGATCCCCTCTGTGCTGGGATGAGGTGGGTGACACTCAGTTAGCTAAAGGACGAGTTCCTGACAGCACTCTCACGGGTCCGGAAATCATTCGGGAAACGACAGAGAAGATCGTTCAGATTCGTGAACGATTGAAAGCCTCTAGAGACCGACAGATAAGCTACGCACACAAACAGATAAAACCTTTGTAATTCCAGGTGGGAGACCGAGTCCTCTTGAAAGTATCACCCTTGAAGGGGCTGATACGCTTCGGAAAGCGTGGAAAGCTGAATCCAAGATATATAGGGCCTTTCGAGATTCTCGTTAGAATCGGCCCTGTAGCATACAAACTCAATCTACCCCACGAACTTAGTAACGTACATCCTACCTTCCACGTCTCGAACTTGAAAAAGTGCCTATCTGACGAGACTTTTGTAATTCCACTCGACGAGATCGAGATCAACGAGAGCCTCAATTTCATGGAAGAACCTGTAGAGATCATGGACCGAGAGGTCAAGCGAACAAAACAAAGCCGCATCCCAATCGTGAAGGTTCGCTGGAATGCCAAGCGAGGACCGGAATTCACTTGGGAGCGCGAGGATCAAATGAAACTTAAATATCCTCATCTTTTAACTCAGTTATGTGTAATAACTTAGTTGCTTGAACTCTAATTTCGGGACGAAATTCCCTCTAACGGGGGGATGATGTGACAACCCGAAATTTTCTTTTGTACGAACTCTACAGTCAAACACTTCAATTAAAAGTCAAATTCATTTCTGCTAATTTTTAGCTTCGTTTAAAGTCCGTTTGGGTATTTTTAAATATTTATTATTCGAGAGAATAAACGAAAGGAAGTATTTTTTTTTTTTGAATAATTGGGGAACAAATAAAACAAATAACACCTTAAGGAAGTTTTTTCGGCCAAACATGAGGGGTTTGGGCCGAAGACCCTCCTTTGACCGAGAACTCATGCTTAAGGCATGAGTTTACTCCTCCTTCCCTCATTTCTTACTTCCCAACTCAAGAACACCCACTTTTTCTCTCAAGTATCATAAGAGCTTCTTCCAAATCTTCCAAAAATGTAAGTGTTTCTCCTCTTGATTTGTTGATACAACACTTCATCTATTAGTTATACATGATTTCATCCATGAAATCTTCTCTTTTTCTTAGATCTTCAAGTGTTCTTCAAGAACACCAAGAACACCAAGAACACACACTAGTGTGTGTTTGGCCGAAAACACCCTTCTTTACCTCTAAATCGTAAGTATTACTTTCTGCACTTATTATCAAGTTGAAAATCTTGTTTAAGGCCTTGAAATCGCCACTTTCCAAGAACAAAAGGAGTTTTCGGTTAGTGCATCTCCTTAAACCGAAAACCCTAAAGAAATGTCCCTTTAAGACCTCAAAACTCACTTAAGACTTCGGCTAAAGCTTAGAACCCCTTTGCATGTTTGAAAGCCCTTGAAAACACCACATGCACTGAGGATCCTGAGTTTTTGGTCTTAACCGAAAACCCTAAAAACCGAGAACCTCTTTGGACCAAGAACCTCTTCGGACCGAGAACCCTTCAGACCAAGAATACCATTTGGGCCGAAAGCTCCATTTGGTGACCATACACTCCTTTTATGCAATCATTTGTGATTGTAACACTTCCATATAAGTGTTTCCTAGACTATAAGAATGTTACCTCTCTTGATTAATCATATAAACACTAATTGCATGCATATATGTGTCTTTATATGCTAAATAGGATCCGTGTGTGCTCAAGCCTTCACTTGACTCTTAGCATCCTTTTTCCGATCTTACATTCGCACCACTCATTTCAGGTGAGTTCATACCCCTAATCAACCTTTGAAATGATTTTAAATGCTTTTATGGGGGGGGGGGGAATACAAGTTGAAACATTCTAGTTATTTCCTTAATCATATGTGATTGATAACTAGAACAAACAGAAAGATTTACTATTACTTTCAAATTGCTATCAAACTTAGGAATTTCAAGCACTTCAAAACCCTTTTATCAAACTATTTTAGTTGCTAAAACTGTTTCAAACTTTCTTAAATTTACATTATTTTCAAACTCATATCTACACTAATATATTTATATAAGTAAGATTTGAAGGACTTAGGACTGATAGCTCACCTTATTTCTTGTTCCTTGTTTGGTTGTGGACTTAGGGTATCCTGTTATTTGTCTGAATGTTGTTTAAATCTTAGTTATATATCCTATATATAGGTGTTAGATATAAAAGCTTTCACTTCAGTTCAGTACCTTTGTGTAACAAAGGCATACAAACAACATTACTATTTAACTATAATAGGTATAGTTAAGGGATTACTACTCACTATTACTACTACAACGATACATACAAGAGTCAGTACATTTACAAGTCACTACATAAGTACTACATTGAGAAACAATACATATTATATACTATACAAGAGAATATACTATATACTAATAAAGAGAAAACATCACTACACTATGACATACTATACAAACTTTTGAATACTATAAATAGAATGTGACATACTACTTCTCGATACGACACTTCATTGTGGTATCACTTTGTAACCAGAGTCTCCTGGAGGGATTGTGGGCATTGTGTGTATAGATCTATACGGGACAGATACTCCTACATCCCGACTGCTAGCTACAGTCCCAGCCGAAAGGCCAAGGGGTGACAGAATGTTACCTCACTACATATGACCTGGAGGGTCATCAGTTATTCAACCGTCGATCAACATGGTTACATACGAGTTCACATTCAAACCTTTAATTAATCAACTAAGAATTAAAGGCAAAACGGACTCCCCGAGGTGTATTGTACATTTAATACTACCTGGAGTCTGCATTTTTATCATTATTAGTCAGCAGTGATACTGTTGGGGTAAAACATTATTTTCCCTATTACATTTATTTTGTAATCACCTTGCATGAGTGAAGTCTAAAACTATAATTTCATACTGATGGTTTCATTGGGGAAAACTCTTACTGTTACAAAAGAACAAACATACAAACAGTCGGGTCTTGGTAGAAGACTACATTTTACTGGAAAATATAGGATTTTCTAGGGAGTATACTATTTACAAACATTTGAAATCAGTTACTACATTTACACTACGTTGTTACGAACATTTTCATACAAGCAATGACACTAAATACTTATGAACTCACCAGCTTTATGCTGATAAACTCTTTTAAAATAACTTGTATTCTTAGGTCATCAGTAGACAGGTACCGATGAAGCTTTTGAGAAGATGGAGCACATACAAGACTCATCTTTTATTTTGATAATTCATTTTTGGTGTCTTACATACTATACATAACACACTTGTATTAAAAATTATTATGTTAATGCAATGGATGTTGTTGCTTGTCTTTACTATTATGCATTGTTATGATACTGTACATGACGTCCTCCACCCAGAACGTTTCCGCCGTTCCGGTTTTGGGGTGTGACACTATTATGGTTACCATTTTTACTAAAAGAAATAAGGGTTTTCTTAAAGAATGTTTTCATCAAATATAAAGAAACTATTACAGTTAACTCCGTGAGTACCAAGTGAATACGCCAGGGTTATATACAACGATGATCTAACAAACAATGGGATGTGTGCCATTTGCCTCATTTCATGTTCCTTGTTTGGTTGTGGGCTTATGGCAGATACGCACAATCGATTGTTTGTTTACTCTGGGTTTTATATAACTTGTATTCATTTAGTACTCTTAGAAAGGATTGTAGAGTCATTTTTACTTATCTTTCATCAAAGCAGGAAATATAGGATTTTCTGGAGGAACATGCGAACTTTTATAAAAGAACTTACAACTTACTACAACTTTCTTACAACTTATTTACATCACTAAAATCTTATGAACTCACCAGCTTAAATGTTGATCTACTCTTTCAAAATAACTTGTATTCTCAGGAGACCAGTAGACAGGTACACGCTCTGGGATTTAGAAGATGGAGCATAATAGCTTCGTGCCTTTTTGTTATTTACTTTATAGTCTATGTTACGTGAACCACATACTTTGTAAACACTTTCTTTCTAATGAAATGGTTGTTTATTACTTTGATAACTATGATGCATGACTTGTGATACTAAACATGACGTCCTCCACCCACGAATGTTTCTGCCGTTCCGGTTTTGGGGTGTGACATTTGGACTAGAAATCTTTTTATTTTTAATATACCATTGTTGCTTTATGTTGTGTTTATTATTTTATTTTAAACCCGATATTAGGTTGGGATGTAAATTGTTTTAAGTTAATAAAATTCCGCATTTTAGTAGAAAACTCTATTAATTCCCTAGAATATTTAAAATTAAATGTAGTTGTGTCGTTACAATTGTAACAAGATCCATTGTTTAAGTGGACTAGGATTGGTATGTCCACACCTAGATTTAAGCATGTTGCTGATATGCAGCCACCACACCATGGTGACACTCTTGACATGGAGATGCGATGGTGATGGTTAATTAGACATGAAGTCTCATCGTAAGTTGAAGACACTGTATTTTCCCGCCGCGTGGTACTATGGAGTATTGCGGCGTGGTGGAAAAAGTAAGTTGATGTGGGACATAGACACCACGACTCGACAAGAGGCTGACCACGACTTAATAGCCTGCACCAAGGCATGGTGAACAGATGAATGCGACATGACTTTGCTATCAAAGAATAGATTAAATAGAGTTAAGAGCTCATTTCGACCTAATTCACTTCCAATTCAGTAGGGAGCTGGTGAGGGGCGAGTTTGGAGCTGGGAGAGGGCCAAGAGAATATATAGATGGAGTGTATCAAGGAATTTCATCATCTTTCCATTAAGGTAATGATTTCTCCATTAGATTAGGTTTTAATCTTATTTGGTGAAATTTCTATATTGGTTAGGATGGTTGAATTGATCAACCTATAGCTTTATTATGATGCTAATGGGAGTGTATAAAGGCTTTTGTCAATCTTTGGAAGTGATTTCAATGGCGAAATCAATCTATTGAGAGTTAGGGCTTGAAACCATAACTAGTGAGGATTTTTATTAAAGCATTAGGGATTAAAGTGTGATAAATTAGGTAGTATGGGATGCTTAATTAATTGGTTGGAATTATCTAAGAGGTAGAAATTTCAAAGACAAAATTATAATACGTTGAGAGGTCATTTTGACATAGAGAACGATTAAGCTCTTAATAGTCAAATACATGTTCTAATGGACTTGGCATGTTGTATGAGTAGGCCTTGAGCAAAGAAGATGGATCAGGATGCATCAATGGAAGAATGGATCCAATGTTAGTTAGTATCCACTAACTAAAGATGTGAGATGTAAGTATCACTCTCTTTCTCTCTCTCTTTCTCTCTCTCTCTCTAGATTACGATTATATGTTTTATAATCCTATTTCCTATGTATGTACGTTTATGATTAGATATAGATGGCAATATTTTAAATACCTACAAGATGTTAGATAGAGATAAATTATGTTTATACATGTAAAAACATATATACGAGCATGTATGTATATTTAAAGTATGTATGCGATTATATGTCTTAAAACATGTATTTGAGCATGTATGTATATTTAGAGCAAGTATGAGATTAGACGTATAAAATCATGTATCTGGACATGTACGTATACTTAGAGTATGTATGGGTCGTTAAGGATAGAATATGTATGTATGTGTAGATGTTAATGGAGTTGTGTAGAATACCTATGTGTATGAGAAAAATATAGAGATGACGTACTTAATGAGTTAAGTACTAGATGAGTAGTAGGACATCTCATGATGAGATAAAGATATAGAATTTACATGTGACAACTGTTATGTAAGACTATGGTAATACCATATCATGTGCAAAATAGATTTTGGGAATGTAGATAGATGATTCCTACGAGAACGAGATTGTAATGGTAAAAGAGGTAAAGGAAGGTCCAATGAGTGGAACAAGAGAAGAGAGTTCTTTAAAAGAACTTAGACATAATCCATGAGGTAAGGAATCCATGATGGATTCAAGAGAAATTTTTTTAAGGAGACGCGAGGGATCAAAGGAAGGGGATTAAGTTGGGATGAATGAATCTGTTAATGATAGGGTGTTCCCATTCCCCTATATGATATATGAAGCTATCACACGAGATATGGACGATTGTGTCAAGATGAGAATATAATGTTAAGGCACGAGAAGTTGAGAATAGAGAGGTAAGTGTAAGAAGATTACGAGAAGGCATGCTAAGAGTAAGAATTTGAGAAGAGAACACATAGAGTATGAGAAGAGCAAATAGGTGAAATGGGATAAGAAAAGAGATGAGATGAGAAGAGTGTGAGAGAGGTAAAAGATAGGAAAAAATAGAGCATGAGAAGGATACATGATGAGATGATAAGAGGTGAGGATATTAGTATAAGCAGAGTATGAGACAAACCTGAGAAGAGGCTAAGAAAGAGTATGAGATGAGAAAGCAAGATTAGAAAAGGAGAGTATGAGAAGAGAAAGAATAGCTGAGTAAACTATGAGAAAGAAGAGATTAGATTTACAGAGTGTGAGAAACAAGAGAAAATAATATTAGAATATGTAAAGAAAGAAAGATAAGAAGAAGAATATGATAACATGAAAGCAAATAGAATATAACTCACCCAAATGTTGGTATGATGTATGAAGATATTTTTCTTGTTTTGTAGGTTTAGGTACTAGCCGTTGTATGTTAGATGATAGGAGCACAAGGACTTGGACTAGAAGTAGTTTCATTTTTAGTGTACCCTTGTTTCTTTATGTTATGTTTATTATTTTATTATAAACCTGATATTAGCCTGGGATGTAAATTGTTTTGAGTTAGTAGAATTCTGCATTTTAGTAGAAAACTCCAATAATTCCCTACAACATTTAATTAAGAAAAGTTGGGCCGTTACATGATGTCCCAACAAAATCTAGACCTCCTATAATCACAATCGACTATGAATATCTCTTTGGGTCTCATGAAATTACACATGATGTAGAAAAATTCGCATCTACTGATTTATATCAGCATTAGTCCACGCAAGAACAACGAACTACAACATTTTCTACACCTCCTTCTAAAAATATTTCAGTTGATACACTCTCCTCTATGGTTGAGGGAATAATATAAATTTAAATAAAAAAATCAGTAAACGTTGAGGGGGAGAATGTATTTTCTTCTTCTAAGGGTGATCAAGATCCATCTACTTCCTACGAGGAGCACGTGGAAGAAGAACAAACTACTAATCACGATATTGATACCTCTACATATCAAAATGTCTATGCAGATGCTAATTCATGAATAAGAAGTCCTCATACCTCTGCTGACTGCTCTAAAACCCATCTATATCCGTTAGAAGAAATTCAACGCGTACAACATAATGAGGTTATTGACGTACCTATAACCGTTGAAAAAGAACAAAATCTTCCTAGAATATGCATCAACAGGAGCTCTACTTATAGACTGATGGCCTCCAATAGTCCTCTACATTGTGCTAATAGTACAAAACTATGTCTATGAACTTTCTTCCAACAATAGTCTTCTATACTACATTGATTTTTTTCTTCGCCCTATAAACAATCTTTTATTACTTTCATTTTTAAAACTCAAAATGTTCCATAAAATCAACTTTATCTACAAACCCTTATAGACCACGTCAATAGTTTCTTCATTGACAGTGCTTATTGTTTTACCTTAACTGAGAATAAATGAGTATTTATGACTAGTATTTAATTCAATATTCCTCATACCCGTAAGAAGAATGTTTTTTATTAAATATTGCATGTTGAATTTAATTCTAACTTGCTTTATCCCAGGAAAATAAACCCAGTACTCTATCCCGTACCTTTTTAAAAATAAAGAAAATGGATGACTTGACTTGTATCCACCGGATAAAAGTTTATGGTCGTGTGATAGTAAAAAGTAATCACTTGTATGGAAAGTGTGGACTCTCTAAGCATCGTACATTTAATACACGTTGGGTCAACATTTAATGCATTCACCGTTTAATGGTAACATCCAGTTAATGCTATTTATCTACTTTACCTTATTCGATTCATTTTCCATCCAGTCTAAGGTCCCGTTTGATAGTTTCTGTTTGGGAAAGTGCTGTCTGGTAAAGTGCTGTCTGGGAAAGTTTTCTGACTGGGAAAGAAACCATGCTGTTTGATTTTACATCTGATTGACTATGCTGAATGATGAAAAAATGTAATAATTCAATAAAAATTAATTTTAAAAAAAGTTATTTAAAAAAAAGTAATAATCCAAGAAAGAAAGAAAGAGGTGGGGTTTGGTGCATAATTGTTTTTCCAGCCCATTCAACCAGAAAGATATGATTTTCGGGCTTTCTGGGAAAGACATATCTTACCGGGAAATACCTTTTTTTTTGTGCAAATCAAACAGTCTTTATGGTCCATTCAGCCAGAAAGATTTGTTTGGACCTGGAAAGATGCGTATCAAACGGGGCCTAAATATTTCTCTCATTCATTCTTTCATTCTTTATATGCTCATAACTTCCTTTCTTCCCATGTAGTCAAACTTTCAGGCACTCTAATTTTTCTTCTTTCTTAATCGATCAAAAATGGTGAAATCCTCAAAATCTTCCAAGGCTCTATTGTCCTCCTATTCACTTAAGGATGATTTCATGATTACTTCTTGCAACTGTATTTTCAACTTCAATCTCAATTTTTACGAATATAAAGTCCACATGATAATTGAGATTCTAAAGGTATTAACTATATATGTCAGCGGAACTAAGGTAACCCCATACAAACCTACCTTTCTTAGATGAATCGGAATTCATATCACCAGTCTTGAACCAATGTATGCAACCCTTATGCCGATCAATTGATCGATATGCTATTAGAAGTAAGGTATGATGATGACAAACCTAACATTACAAACTATAACGACATTTTGTGTCATGATACATCCTTCATTGTTTATCTGGAAAAAACATAGTGTATTGATTATTGATGGGGCTTGTTAGCTAAAAACCATATTTTTTTAATTATAAATGGCAACATAAGCAATTTTAGAATAACTATTACTTTAAGACCATTTTAAACAAAACTACCAAGGATCCAATCACATAAGTTAGAAAAATTATAAAACAACCATATGATGTTTAGATGAAAAAGTTTGAAGCCGTTGATCTCACTTGGTTTTGGGGAGTTGATGATGATGGAACGAGAGCCCAAAGAAGAGATCCCATATAATGTATCCACCGACAAGTTTATGTCAATAATAATGCTAGTTCTTCACTTGTATTAAGTGATGGGTTTTCAACATTCTAACACTCGTATGGTATACATGCAACCATAGAAACCTTGGATCTATGTTTTCTCTATTATACATGCAAATATTCATTTTCCAAGGTTATCAACCTAACTAACATGTTATGGGATACTTGTAATATAAAACTTTAGTAGAATAACATACCTTTTCTTGTGGTTGATTGTTTGGAGTCTTGAGAGCCTAGCACCAATAATGTGGATGCCAAAAGTGGAATCACAAATCACCAAAACACCTTGGAAAGCTTGAGAGAATATGAAGCATTTATAGAAATCAGCCCACCCTTGTTCTCACACACACTGGTGTCATTTCCATACCTTTCATTTCCATTCATGTAAACCCTAATACCCATGACGTTTCATTTCCATACGATCCATGGCTTAAAAACTCAATGGACTATCTATGCAAGCTTAGCCCATCCTAAATGAACTTGGTCCATTCTATATATATAAGAGTCCATATTTAATTAGTTCCTTTTGATCACTAAATTAATTCTAAATTAATTCTTGATCAATACTAATTAAATAATATGATTTCATATTAATCATAACTATACTATTCTCAAAAGATTATCCATAGAAATTGTTTCGGTGAAGTGCAACCCAAATAGACCATGCCGGGTCGGGTCAAGTACATACCAAATATAGTTACGAACTTAGACACCTTATCCAACAGTCTCCTACTTGGATAAGTCTGGTAACTATAGTTGCATGTATGACTTCAAGAACCAATCAACAATCATTGCTCTTAAAACTCTGTTGAACTATGAAGCGCCATTTTAGATAAGTGATCATATAATCTTCTTTTCTAGATATCAGCCGGACAAATACATGGAACAATGTCGTACTTATTGTCCAGCAGTTTGTTTCCCGATTTCCAATTTGTTTGACATTGAACTAAACTGAACACATCAATTTGGTTCTGACCGGGCCCGACACATAGGTCAAAACAAAATCATCGAGGGGCCCAGATATCGATTTTAATCCTCCAATGACTAAAAGGAACAGATAAACTTCGACTCATATGCTTGTTCTACTACTTGTTGAATCATACACAAAGGCACGTTTTATAACATCAAGTTACTGATGCGTTTCCGTACAATCAGTGCATAACCAACTCATAGGCAACAACTCATATCTCTAGGTTTGAAGACTTATATGATATTACCGTCTCACGATCACTCGAGATAAATTCCATGAAGTGATACAAGCGAGCGTGAGTTTAATCTAATACTCAGAACGTATGAGTGCTCATGAATGTTGTAGCAACTTTTGCTATGTCTAAAACCTTAGACATCTACAAGCCTAATTCATGACAGTCTTGATTCATACCTACTTTCGACATATTACTGACTGTGGAGGGTTTGAATAAAGTAATTATTCTGGAAGTCAAAACATGAAAAATCGAAACAATAGTAAACAATTGACACAAGATAGAAACACCTTACTTATAAATAAACAACAACTTTTATTTAATCATCGAATGTCAGTTACATTTTACAACTTTCAGAAATAGCTATCTAATCTGTAAAACTAATATCGCATGCTGAAAATGCTTAACCCTAGTCAATCCCTTCGTGAGGGGATCTGTTGGGTTCTCTTCTGACGATAACCTCTTTGCCACGAGGAGTCCTTCTTCTATCTTGTGTCTTAGGAAGTGATATTTTCTGTAAATGTGTCTGGATCTGCCATGATCTCTCGGTTCCATGGCTAAGGCAACCACACTATTGCTTTCACAGAAAATCTCCGTAGGCTCCTTTAGAGCTGGTATAACTCCAAGGTCTCCGATGAAGTTCCTTAGCCATATCCATGGCTAAGGCAACCACACTACTGTCTCCTGTTTGGAACTTTTCCAAGTAATTGCTCCTCCATTCATGGTAAAGACCCAGCCCGAATGAGAGCGGAAATTATCCCTATCAGTCTGAAAGCTAGTGTCACTATACCCCACTACTCTCAAGTCATCACTTCCACCAAGGGTAAGGACCCAGTCCTTAGTCCTCCGCAGGTACTTGAGAATGTTCTTCACCGCAGTCTAGTGAGTCTTGCCAGGATTCCCCTAATATCTGCTGACCATGCTCAAAGTAAAGGCCACATCAGGGCGGGTACAAGTCATAGCATACATGATCGAGCCAACAACGGAAGCATATGGTAATCGACTCATCTCAGCCATCTCAGCCTCTGTACTTGGGCTCTGAGCCTTGCTCAGTTTGGCATTATGCTGGATCGTTAAGTCACTTTTCTTGGAATTTTGCATGTTGAACCTTTTCAACACTTTGTCAACATAGGTGCTTTGACTAAGTCCAATTAGTCTTTTACTCCTTTCTCTCAATATCCTTATCCCTAGGATATACACAGGTTCTCCAAGGTCCTTCATAGCGAAACACTTCCCAAGCCAGGACTTAATCTCTTGCAAAGTTGGGATTTAATTTCCCATGAGTAGTATGTCATCCACATACAGTACCAAAAAGCTAACTATACTCTCACTAGCTCTGACATATACATAGGACTCATCTTCGCTTCTCGAAAAACCAAACTCTTTAACTTTTTATCAAAACAAAGATTCCAACTGCGAGATGCTTGTTTCAATCCATAAACGAATTTCTCAAGCTTGCAAACTCTATCATGGTACTCTGCACTGACAAAACCCTCTAGCTGACTCATGTAAACATCCTCAGCCAACTTTCCATTAAGGAAAGCGGTTTTGACATCCATTTTCCATATTTCATAATCAGGAAATGCAGCAATGTCTAGCATAACCCTAATAGACTTAATCTTTGCTACTGGTGAGAAGGTTTCATCATAATCAACTCCCTGAGTTTGATTGAAGCCCTTCGCAACTAGTCACGCCTTATAAGTGTGCACTTTCCCATCCATGTCACTCATCTTCTTGAAGATCCATTTGCACCCGACCGTCTTACGACCCGGTACATTGTCAACCATGTTCCAAACTTGATTGTCATACATGGACTGAATCTTCCTGTCCATAGCGTCTTTCCATTCAGCAGACTTAGGGCCTGCCATGACTTCCCTATAGGCGTTAGGTTCATCCAAATTTACCAGTGCATTATCACTGCTAAATGTATCACATTCCGCAGTAATACGGAAACCATAGTAATGCTCAGGTGGATTCCTAACTCTAGTGGAACGCCTCAGAGGTACAGACTCCCCAGTTGGTTCAACAAGAGTTTCCTCCTCAGGTTGATTACTAGGGTTTGAAGTTCCTTCACCAGTTGACTCTTGAATCTCTTCAAGGTCAATTTGTCTCCCACTGTTTCCTTGGTTTATAAATTCTCTCTCGCGAAAGACGCCTCTCCTTGCCACAAAGACCACATTCTCAATGGGTCTGTAGAAGAGGTAACCAAAGGATTTTTGTGGGTACTTGATGAAAATACACTACTCACTACGAGGTTTGAGCTTGTCGTGAGTCTCACGTCTCAGGAAAGCCTCGCAACCCCAAATCTTGATGTGGTCTAAATTAGGAACTTTCCCTGTCCACATCTCGTGAGGTGTTTTGGTAAGCTTCTTGGTAGGGACTAGATTAAGGATATGGGCGACAGTCTCTAAGGCATGCCCCCAGAATGAGATTGGTAACGAAGCTCGACCCATCATGGAACGAACCATGTCTAACAATGTTCAATTGCGTCTCTCAGCCACACCATTAAGTTGTGGTGTCCTGGGAGGTGTCAATTGTGAAACAATTCCACATTCCTTAAGATAATCAAGGAACTCTATACTAAGAAACTCTCCTCCTCGATCGGATCGGAGCATCTTAATGTTCTTGCCCAGCTGATTCTCCACTTCCTGATTAAACTGATTGAAATTTTCAAAGGTTTCTGACTTATGCTCGTTTAAGTAGACATAACCATATATACTGTAATCATCAGTAAAAGTCACATAGAAATGGTTAGCATCCCTAGTGGCGGTTCTGAAGGGTCCACACACATCTGTGTGTATGAGGTCCAACAAAGCATCACCCTTAGCACAAGTACCAGTGAAGGGTGAGTTTGTCATTTTTCCAAGCAAACAAAACTCGCAACTATCATCCGACTTTAAGCCAAATGACTCCAAGACTCCAGCCTTTTGGAGTTGGCCTATGCGCTTCTTCTTGACATGTCCAAGACCACAATGCCACAAGGATACCTTATCCAAACTAGTGGGAGAATCGATATGCAACACATTATTTCCTAAGTTGTCTACAACCGACCCGGTTTCATATACACCATCACAAGGTAATGCTTTAAGATAAAGAACATTATTATAAAAAGCATTAATACCACCACATTCATTATCAAACGAAAAAGTAAATCCTTGTTTGTACAAACCGTGAAAAGAAATAATATTTCTCGCCATTTCAAACGAGTAACAACACTTATTCACATCTAACACTAACCCACTACTTAGCAACAAAGAATAAACTCCAATCTTGGTGACATGTGAAGCTTTCCTATTCCCTATGATCAAGTTTATATTTCCGTGTTCCACGTCCTCACTTCTTCTTAGGCCCTACAAATCAGAACATATATGAATACCACAACCTGTATCAAGGACCCACGAACTAGTATGTGGTGAGTTACTAGACAATATAGTGTAAATACCTGCATGGGTAGGTTTGACCTTCCCATCCTTAACATCTTGCAGGTCCTTGGGGCAGTTTCGTTTCCAATGCCCCTTATCATGAAAATAGAAGCATTCAACTTCCTTTCGGTTGGAAGAAGGAGTGACAGAACCACCTTTGGTTCCACTCGAAGAGGAGCCATCAAGATACTTTCCCTTGGTACCCTTCGAAGGGGTCTTCCTCTTCTTCCCTCTACTTTGCCCAATGGCCAGAACAGGGGCGGTGTTAGGAGTAGGAGTAGTAACAACCGATTTACCTTTGAGACCAGTTTCAGCGGTCTTCAAAAGTCCATGAATCTTGCTGAGTGTGACCTCCACCTTGTTCATGTGATAGGTCATTCGGAACTGATCATAATAAGTATGTAAGGAGTGCAGTATGATGTCAATAGCCAACTCCTCAGGGAAGTTCACATTCAATTTCAGCAACCGGTCCACAAACATTTGCATTTTCTGCATGTGGCCCGTGATGGGTTCACCATCCTTCATTCGGGTTGTTATCATGGAAAAGATGATTTCATACCTCTCTTGACGAGCACTCTGATGGTAGCGGTCCATCAGGTACATGTGCATCTCAAAAGGGTAAAAGTCCTCATAGGACTTCTGAAGTTCAGGTGTCATTGTGAACAACATGATACATTCCACTTTGGTGGCATCTCTTTCATGTGCCCTAAAGTCAGCGATCTCCTGTGGAGTAGCAGTAGACTCATCAATTTCTTTCAGCTCCTTGTCGAGGACATATTCCTTGGCCTCGTAACGCGTGACCATCCTGATGTTCCTGATCCAATCATTAAAGTTTGAACCATCAAAGATGACTCTCCCACAAAGGTTCATGAGAGAGAAGGAGCCGATAGGGTTTGAGCCAGAAGCAGCATCGTTGGAAGACATCTGAAAAGAAGAAAGACAATAGATCAGATATAGAATCCTTAATAAGACACCCAAATGTAATATTAAGACTAGGACCCAACCCAATACTTTATAACTTGGAAGAGGGATGTCGTAATCCAAGCTATAAAATATTTGAAGGTAGGCGAATGACGATTCACAAATTTCCACCATGAAAAACGAAATAAATTATTAGGTTTTAATTGGATTGAAACTCCTAGATCTTTTGAGATTCATTGAACTCTTCAATGGAATGTTTAATCTCGATTGTCCCCTCTCAAGTTTGTGACTGGGATGTCGAGGATCACAAATAAGGTGTGAATAACCATGCAAATTAACTTGGTACCCTTAATTTTTATCACCTAATCGATGTGCTGCTTACCCACACGCGCTCCACCGATCTATGATAAACATTAAGTCACCCTTTTCCACTTTTACTAGTCCATGTTAGTGTGCTGGTTACCCACACACGCTCCACCAAAGACTTGGTAAGGTACAAAGTGTAATTTTATGGGTTAGAAACCAATTTCACATTTTCCTAAAGTAATTAAGATTGGAAATTTAAAAAAAAAGTTTAGTTACTTTATATTTATCATTATACTTTTAATGAGAATTATAGTCCTTGTCCTACCCGTTCGGCTAACGACCCTCCACCAGTCAAGGAAGCGGTGGGTGAGAGTGGACAACCATTAAGATGCCATTTTATAGGCCACAACCTTATACCCTCCTTATAGACCAGCTTCGTGAATGAGGCCTACTAACGGTAAGGCTGACTTCCTCTTATACATATATATTATTAACTTATAAGGGTTGAATTTTAACTTTTAAAAACCTAGGGTTTGGAATTAATGTGTGTGTGAGACTTTACAAATTCCAAAACATAAGGGCAAGTTTTGAAACTATTCAAAAACTTTTAAACTTCATAACATATGAGTTTAATGGTGTTTGAAAATGAGACTCTTCATTTTTTATAACCTATGACTTTTAATGATCCATTTAAAAGAAAACTTTTGGAATTCCATAACTTGAGGACAAGTTATGGAGTCCATTAAAATCATCAAGAACAACAATTCAACTAACAAGAATGTTCAAGTTCTAAATCAAACGCATATGATTAAGGTAATTCAAATCAAACAAATTCCATGTAATTTAGATTAATCATACAAACTAAAACAAAGTATGAAATTTTGACAATAACCTTTCAGTTGGACAAGGAAGAACATTACCCTCTTAAAAAAAATCAGGTTTCTAGGCTCAAAAAACAGTTTAGGGTAATGATCCTCATCCAATACCAGGCAAAACCCTGAAATTCTGCATACAGGGGCATCACCACGTTGTGGTAAAGACTGCAATGACGTGGTGAGCAGTCAGATGCAAAAAATAGTAGAATTCAAACTTTGGAAAAACATGTAGCATCAAGTATAATTGAAAACAAGCCTAGGCTCTGATATCACTGATGGGTTTTGAGCATTCTAACACTCCTATGGTGTACATGCAACCCTAGAAACCTTGGATCTATGTTTTCTCTATTATACATGCAAATATTCATTTTCCAAGGTTCTCAACCTAACTAGCATGTTATAGGATACTTGTAATATAAAACATTAGTAGAATAACATACCTTTTCTTTTGGTTGATTGCTTGAAGTCTTGAGAGCCTAGCACCAATAATGTGGATGCCTTAAGTGGAATCACAAATCACCAAAACACCATGGAAAGCTTGAGAGAATATGAAGCACTTATAGAAATCGGCCCACCCTTGTTCTCACACACACTAGTGTCATTTCATGATTAGGGTTACATTCATGTAAACCCTAATACCCATGACCTTTCATTTCGATAGGATCCATGGGTTAAAAACTCCATGGACTATCCATGCAAGCTTAGCCCATCCTAAATGAACTTTGCCCATTCTATATATATAAGAGTTCATATTTAATTAGTTCCTTTTGATCACTAAATTAATTCTAAATTAATTCTTGATCAATACTAATTAAATAATATGATTTCATATTAATATCTTATAACTTATAATATATTAATAAATCATAACTATACTATTCTCAAAATATTATCCATACAAATTGTTTCGGTGAAGTGCAACCCAAATGGACCATGCCAGGTCGGGTCAAGTACATACCAAATAAAGTTACGGACTTAGACACCTTATCCAACATTAAGTACTTCTTAATCCTTTAAGAACTAAACACCATTTAGTATTAAAGGAGAAGCACTTAAGTGTTTAGATCTTTCACTAGTCTTCAAAATAGAAAAAGAAAGGAGAAGGGATGATGCTCTTCGGTTTGGGAAGAAAGAAGAGAATAAGCAACAACTATTGAAAGCCTTGTGTATCTTATTTATATTGACACAGCATACCAAAGACCCATACCTCAACAAAGGTCAAACATATGGATCGTAAAGAGGATGTTCTGTGTAAGAAAGAAACTTGCAAGGAAACTCGTCCCATTCCCTCATGGATTCATCCATGATGGAAGTAAGAAGAGAGTTTTAGTGTCACACTCAATCTTATTTCCCACATGCGTATTAATTTATATACAATATATAAATGAACTTGTAAAGGCCCAAACATGTGTACACAACATATTAAATCATACCATATGAGTTAATAGCTAGTTCAACCCTCTGGAAATATTATTTTCATAAAATAATAATTATCCAATTAAATACAAAAGTTGATAATATTTATTAACAATAGAATAATAGTAATTATTCAATAGGTGACTAGTTGATAAAGGCATGACCCTACAAGATCATATGTTATTAACAATGTTATTCTAAAATGATTCTTGAGCATATAGATTCGTCAATCTCGCACTTGTAAAAGATGCATTACAGATCGACATAGATAATAGTTAACGTCTAGAAACATACTATTACCCCTAATAACACACAAAGGGGTATCATTCATCAACATTCAATTCCAAGATCTCAAAGCTTCAACTGAACTATAAGGTGTTGTGTCATTTATCCTTTTGTCACAAACATCATAGTTGGACATGAGCCATGCATTGAAATCAATATCATATGGTGTTCAACTTCAGTAAGGCCTGAGATGTCTAACTCTCAGCGAATAAGAGAAACAAATCTCATCTTGACTATATACGCCTTGCATGTACCTCATGTTATACCCGATGATGACCCTTATGATTTCCATTTTATAGGAACAAACTTAAACCATATTAAAGCATAACAATCTCCACACTCAAGTCCTAATGAAACATCCCAAAAATATAGGCGAAAAATTTCGTTAAAACTTATAAGAAACCATAAATCATCCATCATCATAAAGACAATCAAGAATCATGTATCTCAAAACATCATGTCAAATAATGTATCAAAATCATATGAGAAAATATATCAGAGTCTAAACATCCCAGGCTAAAACTGTGGTGTGTGCCATGCGATCATCTCGAGCCCTTCCATTGCTAGTGGAAGTACCTGAAACCAAAACTAAAAAGTGTAAGCACGAAGCTTAGTGAGTCTCCCCAACTACCACATACCATTCAAATAACACATAAACATATATTGGGCCCCTCCCTTGCTACATCGAGTCATGATCGGCATCGGCTTTCCCGGCATCGGGCCCCGCCCGACATTGAGCCTCGCCCGATATCGAGCAAATCTCGGGATACATAAGAGCATAACAACAATACACATAAATATAAGCGCGTAACATTAACACTTATACGTTCCTCAAGCCCCGTTCGACATCGGGCCGTAATCCGGTAACATACTAACATTCCTCGGGACCGCCCCGGCATCGAACCAAAGTCCGGAAATATTCAATACAAACACATGCAAGAATCACAAAGACATCAAGCATGCAAGCATTCCTCGGGACCGCCCCGGCATCGGATCGAAATCCGGAAAAGCATATAAACCTACATATGGCCCCGCCAAGAATCATACCATAGTTTGGAACTAATACTAACTAACCGGGCCGGCCTTGGTGCCTTAGACCCATTCCTACTGGAGGAAATTCACCTCGAATGCTAGTTGTAAATCTCGTGTGAGGAATCCCTGACGGCTGCTCCAACGAATCCCCGACTATCAATTTCACAATAACACTTAATCAGAATCAGATAATCATTCTTATGGTAAAATGACCGTTTTACCCATGGTCAAAGTCAACATCGTGCTCAAAGTCAAAGTCAACTCCCTGTCAACCCCAACTCGTCGAGTTATCTCCCGACTCGGCGAGTTCCTATCATACTCAGGTTGGTGGTCAACTGAATCAACTCGTCGAGTCCCTTCCCAGACTCGGCGAGTTCTTCCTGTCATAAAATCGGGACAACCCGGCTTCAACTCTGCGAGTCCCTCCTTGGACTCGTCGAATTCTTCAAACCCCAAGTCCAAAACTATGTCTAGCTCACTGAGTCAACTCCTAGACTCAACGAGTTGCATGTAAAAATCGTTAACAGAACACTTGGGGGACCACGACCCGACTCGCCGAGTTGCATGGAAAAATCGTCGAGTCCCCCATGATTTTAATCTATTCAGTCGATTTTAGTTGGGTTTATTGCCTCCAAAACATAGATTTGGACCCCTAAGGTCCTTATTGAAAGGTTTTAATCATTATAACACTCCTAAGGTGTACATGCAACCCTAGAAATCTTGGATCTATGTTTTACTAAGATACATGCAAATTTGATTTTCCAAGATTCTTCACCTAACTAGCATGGCATGGGGAACTCTGAAACATAAAACTAGTAGGAGAACACACCTTTCTTGTTGCTTGGATTTCTTGAGAACCTTGTGAGCCTAGCACCTCAAGTGTGATGCCTCATGTCACACCCCAAAACCAGAACGACGGAATTGTTCGGGGGTGGAGGACGTCATGTTCAGTATCACAACAATGAATAGTAGTAAACAAGCAACAACATCATCCATTGCATTAATAATATAATTTAATACAAGTGTGTTCTGTCAAGTTAATAGACAAAAAAAATATGAATCAAAATAAAAGATGAGTCTTGAACGAGCTCCGTCTTCTCAAAACTTGGCATCGGTACCAGTCTACTGGTGACCTGAGAATACAAGTTATTTTGAAAGAGAGTATCAGCTTTAAAGCTGGTGAGATCATAAGTATTTTAGTGTCCGTATTTGTATGAAAGTGTTTGTAAAAGTTTGAGTATGTTTGTAAAATGTTCGAATTTCCTAGAAAACCCTATGTTTTACTACTAAAAGTATCCTTCTACCAAGGCATCAAGTGTTTGTGTGTATGTCTCTTGTAAGAGTATGTATTTTCCCAAATCTGACTATCATTAACCAAAAATATATTTTTTGCATTACGGTTCATTGTGTGAAGATCACAAAGTGAATGCAATGGGAAATAAAATAGTACTGCAATATTGTATTAAGTAACTACTGATGTACTAACTACCTTAAACCAATTGTTATTTAAAGTACCATGTGATCGGCCTGTACCATACTACCGACTTAGAACACGACGATGTAAGACGTCGGAAAAAATGACGTTTGGCACTCGTAGACTTGCAAGTCCCACTATAGCGAGCAGCAAGGTGTAGGATAGTCAATCCAGTATAGATCTATACACAAACTCAACGCTCTCCACTTAAGGAGATTTTGGATACAAAACAAGCCATGACAGGTGATGCCATGCTCCGTTACGTGGCTCACATAACTGTAATAGTATTCTTGTATATGTATTGTCTGTACTAGCTGTATCGTGTGTTCTCTCTCTGTCTAGTATGTATGTATGTTCTCTTTGTCTTTCATAATAGTATGTTCCCTAGTATAATGTATAGTATGTACTAGCTGTATTGTAATGTATAGTATGTACTAGCTGTATTGTATGTTCTTTCTCTGTCTAGTATGTATGTATGAACTGACTCCTTATATGTTTCATTGTTCTAGTAATAGTATTAGTAACTTCCTAAACTATGCCTATGATAGTTTACTAGTAATGGTGTTTGTATGTATGCACATGTTTGTATACCTTTGCTACCCAAAGGTATTGAATAGAAAGAAGGAACTTTTATATCTATATACATATACATAATATATAACTAGGATTCAAACGACCTTCGGACAAACAACCGATACCCTAAGTCCACAACCAAACGAGGAACAGGAGGTAGGGTGAGCTATCTGTCCTAACTCCTTTCAATCCTACTTATATAACTATATCTATATAGATACACAATTAACAGAATATAAGTTTAAAAGAGTTTAATAAAAGTATTTGACATGTAAAGGAGTTTGTAAAAGTATTTGACATGTAAATGAGTTTGTAAAACAGTTTGAAGTAGTTTGTTTGATAACACAGTTTGAAAAGTAAGAAATCCACTTGTTTGGTAGTTATTAATCACATGTGATTGATATAATAACTAAAATAGTTCAACTTGTATCCCCCCCCCCCGATAAAAGCATTTAAAATCATTTAAAAGGTTGATTAAGGGGTATGAACTCACCTGTAGTGAGTGGTTTGGATGAATGGATGGTATAGGATGCTAAGTGTCAAGTGAAGACTTGAGCACACACAAGGATCCTAGTTAACATATAATAACACATGTATGTATCCAATTAGTCATTAAACAACTAATTAACAAAGTTAAGACATCCTAGGACATGAAAAACACTTGATTTAAGTGCTATAAGTACTAAGGATTGCATCTAAGGGTTGTAGAGCATTGCTTATGAATTTAAGCTCCAAGGGGAGACTCTTTTGGAGTTTACAGTTTTAGGACCAACTCCCATGGAGTTTACGATCGTAAACCCATGAGTTTACGACCGTAAACTCATGGTAACTCCACGATTTCAAGTTTTAAGGTCTTCCAAGTCATAAAGACGCATCCTAACTTCAAGTCTAAGCCTTAGGAAGTGATTGGGGCAACATTTCACCCCTTTGTACAGTTTACGGCCCATGGACCATTTCTCCATGAGTTTACGACCGTAAACTCTAATGGTCCTTGATGTTTTCGATGTTTAAGGTCCTATACACTTCAAGGATGTGATATAGACTAGTATCCAAGGCTTGGTAAGGGACTAGGGCACACAATGGCCCTTTCATTAGGGTTTACGGTCCAAGAACATGTTTGGACCGTAAACACCTTTGATATTGTGTTTCTTTGTGTTTACTAGTTTATTAAGAAGTGTAACAAGCCTTATAACACACTAGTGTAAGGGTACTTACAATAGATAAGCTTGTAAGGGTGTTAAAAGTCCAAGAAAACTAGTGTGTGTTCTTGGTGGAATGAAGAACACTTGAAGATCTACACAAATGGAATGATTTCATGGATCAAATCATGTAAGATCACTAGATTAAGGAAGATATCAACTAATTAAGGCAAGAAACACTTACAAAGTTGAAGAACAAGAAGGAAAATCAGATGATACTTGAGAGGATTTTGATGTTCTAGCTTTGAAAATGTGAAAAAGTGATAAAAATGACTAAGTGTCATATTTATACTCCTTGGAGTTTACGGCCGTAAACACCATGTTTGGGCCGTAAACTCCAAACTCTTGGAGTTTTGAGACTTTGTTGTTGCAGAATAAACCCTAGGGTATCCTCTCTCTAGTTATCCCTTGCAGTACTAAGCTTTAAAACATTCAAACTGACTCCAAAAAGCTTAACAGTTAGCAGAAACAATTCTGACTTCTAATGAAGTGAATGGTTGTACAGAATAGAAATTTCAGGTTGTCACATTTCAAATGTTTCACACAACACCACAACACTTGGAATAACTTTGAGAGAAGTCCACACTCACTCAAAATCGGCTAGCCCTCTTGTTCTACACATATTGCCAATTTTGGTAGCCCATGGGGTCCTTTTGTAGTTGTGTCACAAGTAGGGTTACACCATGTAAACCCCAATTGACATGGCTTTTCATATTCCATGATCCATGGGTTTGTAACCTCCATGGACTATCCATGGAGCACCTTATGGGTTTTAGCCCAACTTAATAAACCATGGATCATTAGCCCACTATAAAAGAATGAACGATTTACACAATCAACCCCATATATTTAATTAGACTCAATTTTGATCACCAAATTAAATCTAAATTAATTCTGGATCAATACTAATTAAATAATATTATTAATATATTAGACCTTATAATATATTAATAAACCATAAGTGTCCTTTCTCTCATTTAGTCTATCCAAGTGTTGCAATTCCATGCAACCCAAATGGACCATGCCAATCGGGTCAAGTACATTCCAAAAATAGTTATGAACTTAGACAGCTAATCCAATAGTCTCCCACTTGGGTAAGTCTAATAACTATAACTACAAGAATGACTTCAGAAACCGATCAGCAATCGTAGCTCTTTCAAAGTCTCGCGGAACTGAGATGATGATGATACGCCATTTAAGATAAGCGATCATATAATCCTCTGTTCTAGATGTCATCCGGACAAATACATGGAACAATGTCTTACTTATTATCTAGCAGTTTGTTTCCCGATTTCCGATTTATTTGACATAGAGCTTAATCGAACACATCAATTTAGTTCTGACCGGGCCCGGTACATAGGTCACAACAAAATCATCGACGGACCCAGATATCTCTTCTAATCCAAGAAGGAATAGATAAACTTCGACTCATATGCTTGTTCTACTACTTGTTGAATTATACACAAAGGCACATTTTATAACTTCGAGTTACCAATGTGTTTTCGTACAATCAATACATAACCAACTCATAGTCAACAACTCATATCTCTAGGTTTGAAGAATTATATGATATTACCGTCTCACGATCACTCGAGATAAATTCCATGAAGTGATACAAGTGAGTGTGGGTTGAATCAATACTCAGAACTTATGAGCACTCATGAATGTTGTAGCAACCCTTGCTATGTCCAACACTTTAGACAACTACAAGCCAGCTTCATGACAGTTTTGATTCATATGTACTTCCAACATGTGACTGACTGTGGAGAATTTGAATAATATGATATACCATAACAACATATGACTGACTGGAAGTCAAAACGTGCAAAATGAATTGTAGTAAACGATTGACAGAAGATAGCAATATTTTACTTATAAATAAACAACTACTTTTATTTATCATCAAATGTCAATTCCACTTTACAAATTTCAAAGCTATCTAATTTCTAAAACTAATATCATCCTTTAGCCCTATGCGCCTCACATGCTGAAGATGCTTAACCCTACCCAGTCCCTTCGTGAGGGGATCTGCTGGGTTCTCATCCGATGATACCCTCTTTGCGACGAGGAGTCCTTCTATTCAATGTCTGATGAAATGGTATTTTCTGTCGATGTGTCTGGATCTTCCGTGATGTAACAATAGTCAAAATAGGTCAATAACAATCACATGTGATTACACCAATCATGTAATATGATTTTGTTAAACTAGTAATGTGATAAACTTACTATGTAGTTCATGATAAATTCTAATACAAATATGAGCTTTCATACATAATTTATAGTATAAATCAAAGTATGCGTCCATACGATTCCAAAAATATAGGGAACATCTAAATCTGACTTCGCGTGAAGAAGTTTTGATAAACCGAACACTATAAAATCTCTATAACAATAGGAATTTAAAATAGGCTTATAATTAGCTATTGGAATATAAACGAAAGTTGTAGTACTCAGAATTACCTACGCGTGGATATAAAGAACGTAAAAAACGGAGTTCGTATGCAAAAGTTATGACCTTCCAAAGTTACAGCTGTCTGAGAGCACGACAAGTGTCAGAAACCCTAATCTGACTGGACTCACGACGTCAGCATAAAAACTCACGACGTGACGAGTCAAACCGCCACATTTTGAAGCTAGAAGTCTATAGAACGATAACCCAAAAGCTCACGACGTGATCAAGGTTTTCTCAAGACGTGAGGACGCTACAGGACACTAATCGACCTTAGAAAACACCTGGGAAGACTACGGGATGACTCATGGAAGTTCACGACGTGAACCTATCACGTTCATGATGTGAATGAACCCAGAACACCCTATCATTCAATCCTTACACCTTCTCCTTTCATTCTCTCTCGTTTCCGAAGGCCGTTTCCCTTCCCGAGCGTGAGAACGACGAGCCTCTGACCGTTTAGATTATATAGATCACGCTACTAAGGTGAGTTTCACGGCCGCACATTTAAATGTTTTCGGGGGAAAACGCATGCTAAATATTGTATTTAAGTTAATATTATGTCTATATGATAGTATATTTGTATCAACATAGATAGTTATATTAACCGGGATATAGTTGTTTTGAATATGATATTTTGAAAACATACAACTATCTTAAACTTGTTAGCATGTTGTTATCATAGATTTGATGGGTTTTGAGCATTAGCGGTAAGACGACTTGACGTTATACATATATATATTAGTAACTTATAATATTATAAAGTATAAGGGTTGAATTTTAACTTTTAAAATTCTAAGGGTTGGAACTAAAGTTTTAATCAAGACTTTACATGTTCCAAAACTTGAGGGCAAGTTTTGTAAACTTCCAAAACTTTTCATTTCTTATAACTTATCAATTAATTGAGTAATAAAAATGAAGACTCTTCATTTTTATAACTCTTGTGTTCTTTTAATGGCTTTAATAAAAGTGAGACTTTTGGTTTTCCATAACTTGAGGACAAGTTATGGACTCCATTAAAACACATTATGATCATGAATTAAACTACCATGAAGGTTACAAACAATTCATGTGATCATCTAATCTTCATAAGTTCAAGAACATGAATATGAACACTTTCAAGAATAAAAAATTACACTTAAAAAAAAACTTGTAATTTTAATAATTGCCATTGTAAATGGATTAGCATAAACATTACACCATCTAAAACAAGCTTTAAAACATCAAAACAGTTTAGGGTAATGTTTCTAGTCCATTTCCAGCAACAATTGTGCAAACTTTCATACGAGCAGAAAACAGAAAAACGATTTTTTTTCAAGCTGTTTGCACACAAAAAAAAACAACAAACGAACCAGGCTCTGCTATCACTGATGGGTTTTGAGCATTCTAACACTTCCTAAGTGTACATGCAACCCTAATAACCTTGGATCTATGTTTGTCTAATTATCATGCAAAGTTGAATTCCAAGGTTATATTCCTATCTAGCATACATGGGGAACAAATTTTAACTTGCATGAAAGATAGAATAACTTACCTTATTGTTGCTTATGATCCTTTGAAACTTTGTGAGCCTAGCACCCCAAGTGTGATGCCTCAAATGCTTCACACAACACAAAATGCTTTTGGAATGACTTTAGAGAGAATACACACTTCTAAAATCGGCCTAGCCCTCTTGTTTCTTATGTGTTGCCGATTTTGGTGGAGAACATGTTGCTTATATAGTGTGTCACATCTAGGGTTACACCATGTAAACCCTAATGTGGCATGACTCTTTATTTCCATGACCCATGGGTTTGTAACTCCCATGGAGCCTCCATGGAGCATCCTATGGGTGGAACCCAACTTGATAATCCATGGAGCCTCTTAGCCCACTATATAGGATATGGAAGATTTACATAATCTACCCATATATTTAATTAGTTATATTTTGATCACTTACTTAATTCTAAATTAATTCTTGATCAAACTAATTAAATAATATTATTAATATATTAGAACTTATAATATATTAATAAACCATAAGTGTTATTTCTCTCATTTTAGTTTATCCAATTGCATGGTGCCATGCAACCCAAATGGACCATGCCGGGTCGGGTCAAGTACATACAAGAAATAGTTATGGACTTATACACATTATCCAACAGTCTCCCACTTGGATAAGTCTAATAACTATAACTGCAAGACTTTGGGAACCGATCGGCAATCGTAGCTCTTTCAAGGTCTCTCGGAACAGAGAAGATGATGATACACCATTTAAGATAAGTGATCATATAATCCTTTGTTCTAGATATCACCCGGACAAATACATGGAACAATGTCTTACTTATTGTCCAGCAGTTTTTTCCCGATTTCCGATTTGTTTGACAAAGAACTTAATTGAACACATCAACTTAGTTCTGACTGGGCCCGGTACATAGGTGAAAACAAAATCATCGACGGGCCCAGATATCAGCTTCTAATCCAAGAAGGAACAGATAAACTTCGACTCATATGTTTGTTCTACCACTCATTGAATTATACACAAAAGCACGTTTTATAACATCGAGTTACCAATGCGTTAACGTACAATCAATGCATAACCAACTCATAAGTAACAAATCATATCTCTAGGTTTGAAGACTTATATGATATTACCGTATCACGATCACTCGAGATAAATTCCATGAAGTGATTCCAGTGAGCGTGGGATAAGTCCAATGCTCAGAACTTATGAGCACTCATGAGTGTTGTAGCCATGTCCAACAACTTAGACCTCTGCAACCAATCATGACAGTCTTGATTCATACCTACTTCCGACATATGACCGACTGTGGAGGTTCGAATAATATGATATACCAAACATAATTATTCTGGAAGTCAAAACATGCAAAAGAAATATAGTAAACGATCGACAAGAGATAGCAACACTTTACTCATAAATAAAACACCTTTTATTCATCATCTAATGTCAATTACACTTTACAAATTTCAAGGTTATCTAACTACTAAATCTAATATCATCCTTCAGCCCTATGCTCTGAGCATGCTGGAGATGCTTCACCCGAGTCAGTCCCTTCGTGAGGGGATCTGCTGGATTCTCATCCGATGATACCCTCTTTGCCACGAGGAGTCCTTCTTCTATTCGATGTCTGATGAAATGGTATTTTCTGTCGATGTGTCTGGATCTCCCGTGATCCCTTGGTTCCTTGGCTAAGGCAACTGCAGTTTCACTATCACAGAAAAGTTCCATTGGCTCTTTAATAGCTGGTACAACTCCAAGGTCTCCAATGAAGTTCTTCAACCATATCGCCTCCTTTGTTGCCTCGCTAGCTGCTATATACTCTGATTCGCAAGTTGAATCAGCCACTGTCTCTTGCTTGGAACTCTTCCAAAAAGTTGCTCCTCCGTTTAAGGTAAAGACCCAGCCTGACTGAGAGCGGAAATTATCCCTATCAGTCTGAAAGCTAGCATCACTATACCCTACAACTCTCAAGTCTTCATTCCCACCGAGGGTAAGGACCCAGTCCTTAGTCCTCCGTAGGTACTTGAGGATATTCTTTACCGCAGTCCAGTGTGCCTTGCCAGGGTTCCCCTGATACCTGCTAACCATGCTCAAAGAAAAGGCTACATCAGGTCGAGTATACGTCATAGCATACATGATCGATCCTACAGCCGAAGCATAAGGTATTCGACTCATTTCTGCTATCTCAGCCTCAGTACTAGGGCTTTGTGTCTTACTCAATCTGGCGTTACTCTGGATGGGTAACTCTCCTTTCTTGGAGTCCTGGATGCCGAATCTCTTCAGCACCTTATCCAAGTAGGTACTCTGAATAAGTCCAATTATTCTTTTACTCCGGTCTCTCAAGATCCTTATCCCTAGAATATAGACAGCTTCTCCTAGGTCCTTCATAGAGAAACACTTCCCAAGCCAGGACTTAACTTCCTACAGAGTTGGGATGTCATTTCCTATGAGTAGTATGTCATCCACATACAATACCAAAAAGCTAACTATACTCCCACTAGCCTTGACATATACACAAGATTCATCTTCACTCCTAGAAAAGCCAAATTCCTTGACTTTCTCATCAAAGCAAAGATTCCATCTGCGAGGTGCTTGCTTTAACCCATAAATGGATTTCTCAATCTTACACACTCTATTAGGGTACTCTGTGTTGACAAAACCCTCTGGCTGACTCATGTAAACATCCTCAGCCAACTTTCCATTAAGGAAAGCGGTTTTGACATCCATTTGCCATATTTCATAGTCATGAAATGCGACTATGGCTAACAGAACCCTAATAGACTTAATCTTGGCCACTGGAGAAAAGGTCTCATCATAATCAACTCCCGGAGTTTGTGAGAAACCCTTTGCAACCATTCGTGCCTTATAAGTGTGTACATTACCATCCATGTCGGTCTTCTTCTTGAAGATCCATTTGCACCCTACAGTCTTACGACCTGGTACATTCTCAACCAAGTTCCAAACTTGATTGTCATACATGGACTGTATCTCGTTGTCCATTGCCTCTTTCCACTTGGCTGACTCAGGGCCTGCCATGGCTTCCGCGTAACTGTTAGGTTCATCCAGACCTATCAGTGTGTCATCACTGATAAGTGTATCACCATCCGCAGTAATATGGAATCCATAGTAATGCTCAGGTGCATTCCTAACCCTTGTGGAACGCCTCAGAGGTACAGACTTGTCAATTGGCTCAACAGAAGTTTCCTCCTCAAGTTGAGTGCTAGGGTTTGAAGTTCCTTCACCACTTGACTCTTGAATTTCATCAAGGTCAACTTGCCTCCTACTGTCTCCTTGGCTTATGAACTCTCTCTCTCTCGAAAGAAAGCCCTCCTAGCTACAAAGACCACATTCTCACTAGGTCTGCAGAAGAGGTAACCAAAGGATTTCTGTGGGTAGCCGATGAAAATACACCTCTCACTTCGAGGTTCGAGCTTATCATGAGTCTCGCATCTCACGAAATCCTCGCAACCCCAAATCTTAATGTGGTCTAGTTTGGGTACTTTACCAGTCCACATCTCATGATGAGTTTTGGAAACTTTCTTTGTGGGAACTAGATTAAGGATATGGGCGGCAGTCTCTAAGGCATACCCCCAAAATGAGATTGGTAGCGAAGCTCAACTCATCATGGAACGAACCATATCCAACAAGGTTCGATTACGCCTCTCAGCTACACCATTCAACTACGGTGTCCTGGGAGGTGTCAATTGTGAGACAATGCCACATTCCCTAAGATAGTCGAGGAACTCTGAACTAAGATACTCACCACCTCGATCGGATCGAAGCATCTTAATGTTCCTGCCCAATTGATTCTCGACTTCCTGTTTAAACTCTTTAAACCTCTCAAAAGTCTCTGACTTATTCTTGATTAAGTAGACATACCCATATCTACTGTAATCATCAGTAAAAGTCAAATAATAACGATTAGCATCCCTTGTGGCATGTTTGAAGGGCCCACACACATCCGTGTGTATAAGATCCAACAAACCTTCACCCCTCTCACAAGAACCTGTGAAGGATGACTTTGTCATTTTTCCAAGTAAGCATGATTCGCAACTATCATCTGACTTTAGGTCAAATGACTCCAATACTCCATCCTTTTGGAGTTGGCCTATGCGTTTCTTGCTTATATGTCCAAGACGACAATGCCATAATGATGCTTTATCCAAGTTATTATCATTAACAGAATCAATACACAATACATTATTTCCTAAGTTATCAACCACAGATACAGTTTCATACACACCATCACAAGGTAATGCTTTAAAATAAAGAACATTATTAAAGAAAGCATTAATTGAACCAACTTCATTATCAAATGAAAAGGTGAAACCTTGTTTATACAATGCATGAAAGGAAATAATATTTCTTGCCATTTCTGGCGAATAACAACATTTATTCAAATCTAAACTAAACCCACTACTTAGCGATAAAGTATAAACTCCAATCTTGGTGACAGGTAAAGCTTTCCTATTCCCCATGATTAAGTTTATTCTTCCATGCTCCACATTCTCACTTCTTCTTAGTCCCTGCAAATCAGAACATATATGAATACCACAACCGGTATCAAGGACCCAAGAGTTAGAATGGGGTGAGTTATTAGATAAGATAGTGTAAATACCTGCATGGTTGGGTTTAACTTTCCCATCCTTCACATCTTGCTGGTACTTTGGGCAGTTCCGCTTCCAATGTGACTTTTCATGGCAATAGAAGCATTCAGCCTCTTTAGCGTCAGAAGAAGGAGTGACAAAACCTTTCTTGGTTCCACTTGAAGAAGAGCCATCAAGGGTCCTAGCCTTGGTACCCTTCGAAGAGCTCTTCCTCTTCTTCCCTCTACCTTTCCCGATTGCCAAAACCGGGGCGGAGTTTGGAGTAGGAGTGTTAACAACCGACTTACCCTTAAGACCTGTTTCTGCGGTCTTGAGGAGTCCCTAAAGTTTGCTGAGTGCGACCTCTTCCTTATTCATGTGATATGTCATGCAGAATTGATCATAGCACGATGGTAAGGAGTGCAAAATGATATCTATTGTAAGCTCCTCTGGGAAGTTCACATTAAGCTTTAGCAACCGATCCACATACCTTTGCATTTTCTGCATGTGGCTCGTGACGGATTCCCCGTCCTTCATCATGGTTGTTATGATAGAGCATATGATTTCATACCTCTCTTGTCGTGCACTTTGATGGTATCTTCCCATCAGATCTTGGTGCATTTCAAAAGGGTAGAAGTCCTCATAGGACTTTTGGAGTTCCGCTGTCATGGTGGCCAACATGATGCATGCCACTTTTGTAGCATCCCTTTCATGTGCCCGGAAGTCAGCGATCTCCTGGGGAGTTGCAGTGGTCTCATCAATCTCCTTAAGCTCTTTTTCAAGGACATATTCTTTGTCCTCGTAGCGGGTAATCATCCTGATGTTTCTGATCCATTCATTGAAGTTGGATCCATCAAAAGTGACTTTCCCACACAAGTTCATAAGGGTAAAGGAGCCATTAGGATTAGAGCCAGAAGCAGCATTGTTTGAAGACATCTGAAAGAAGAGAACAAGATTAGTTTAGATATTAAGAGAGTCCTTAATAAAACACCCAAATGTAATATTAAGGCTAGGATGCAATCACAATATATTATAACTTAGAAGAGGTATGCCGTAATCCAAGCTATAACATATTTGAAAGGTAGGTGAATGACGATTCACCAATTTCCACCATGAAAAACGAAATATAAATATTAGGTTTTTAATTGGTTCTTAGAAATTCCTAGATTCTTTTGAGATTCAATGAACTTTTCAAAGGCATGTTTCAATCTCGAGTGTGCCCTCCAAGTTTTGTGACTGGGATACCGAGGATCACAAAACGAGGTGTGAAGTAACCATGAAAATCACTTGGTACCCTCAAGGTAAACCTTAAGTCAATCGATGTGCCGGTAAACCACACACGCTCCACCGATGCTATGGTAAACCTTAAGTCACCCTTTACCTACCTTGTTAAGTCCAAGTTAGTGTGCCGGTTAACCACACACGCTCCACCAACGACTTAAACAAAGTGTAAAGTGTAATTTCATGGATTACCACCTTATTCACATTTTCCTAAAGTAACTAAGATTGGGAATTTAATAAAAGCATTTAGTTACTTTATAATATTCATCATACTTTTAATGAGAATTTATAAGTCCTTGTCTTACCCGTTCGGCTAACGACCATCCACCGATCAAGGAAGCGGTGGGTGAGAGTGGACACCCATTAAGTTGCCATTTTATAGGAAACAACCTTATACCCCCCTTATAGACCGGCTTCGTGAATGAGGCGTACTAGCGGTAAGACGACTTGACGTTATACATATATATATTAGTAACTTATAATATTATAAAGTATAAGGGTTGAATTTTAACTTTTAAAATTCTAAGGGTTGGAACTAAAGTTTTAATCAAGACTTTACATGTTCCAAAACTTGAGGGCAAGTTTTGTAAACTTCCAAAACTTTTCATTTCTTATAACTTATGAATTAATTGAGTAATAAAAATGAAGACTCTTCATTTTTATAACTCTTGTGTTCTTTTAATGGCTTTAATAAAAGTGAGACTTTTGGTTTTCCATAACTTGAGGACAAGTTATGGACACCATTAAAACACATTACGATCATGAATTAAACTACCATGAAGGTTACAAACAATTCCTATGATCATCTAATCTTCATAAGTTCAAGAATATGAATATGAACACTTTCAAGAATAAAAAATTACACTTAAAAAAAAACTTGTAATTTTAATAATTGCTATTGTAAATGGATTAGCATAAACATTACACCATCTAAAACAAGCTTTAAAACATCAAAACAGTTTAGGGTAATGTTTCTAGTCCATTTCCAGCAACAAATGTGCAAACTTTCATACGAGCAGAAAACAGAAAAACGATTTTTTTTTCAAGCTGTTTGCACATCAAAAAAAAAAAAAACAACAAACGAACCAGGCTCTGATACCACTGATGGGTTTTGAGCATTCTAACACTTCCTAAGTGTATATGCAACCCTAATAACCTTGGATCTATGTTTGTCTAATTATCATGCAAAGTTGAATTCCAAGGTTATATTCCTATCTAGCATACATGGGGAACAAATTTTAACTTGCATGAAAGATAGAATAACTTACCTTGTTGTTGCTTATGATCCTTTGAAACCTTGTGAGCCTAGCACCCCAAGTGTGCTGCCTCAAATGCTTCACACAACACCAAATGCTTTTGGAATGACTTTAGAGAGAATACACACTTCTAAAATCGGCCTAGCCCTCTTGTTTCTTATGTGTTGCCGATTTTGGTGGAGAACATGTTGCTTATATAGTGTGTCACATCTAGGGTTACACCATGTAAACCCTAATGTGGCATGACTCTTCATTTCCATGACCCATGGGTTTGTAACTCCCATGGAGCCTCCATGAAGCATCCTATGGGTGGAACCCAACTTGATAATCCATGGAGCCTCTTAGCCCACTATATAAGATATGGAAGATTTACATAATCTACCCATATATTTAATTAGTTATCTTTTGATCACTTAATTAATTCTAAATTAATTCTTGATCAAACTAATTATATAATATTATTAATATATTAGAACTTATAATATATTAATAAACAATAAGTGTTATTTTTCTCATTTTAGTTTATCCAATTGCATGGTGCCATGCAACCCAAATGGACCATGCCGGGTCGGTTCAAGTACATACCAGAAATAGTTATACTCAGAGTTATACTCAAGAGTTCTATATATGTTATAGTCTCGGAGTTATACTCGGGAGTTCTATATATACTATTTGTGTTATATCTTTGAAGTTATATTCGGGAGTTATATATATACTTGTTAAGTATGTTACTATTATTGGTTTTATGTTGGATAAAACCTGGTTTTACTTCAAGTTATAGTTGTTGTACTACCTAAATATTATGAAATTAGGAGTAATGTTTAAAAGCATAGTCTAGTAACTTAGGGTTTTAGACGCGAAAATGCTTTTGTTGTTAGAACTATAGGAAGCCGACAAAGTCTACATGAGCTACCTCATTCATCAACTAAGATTAGGAATCTTAGTGGAAATCCTCTGACCTGTAACCGTTAATCCTGTGTGAGCGAGGAATTTGTGTATGGATCTATGTGGGTTAACGCCACATCCATGGTTGTTGGCTACAACCCAATCGGTTTTACGGTGGACTATAGATCTATGCGTGTTGACGACCCCACCCGTGGTTGCTAGCTACAACCCAACGGTCTGCGGGTGACGAACTGTCCTATTGATTGTTATGGAGCCGGCGACGCTGAAGCATACGGGGGAAGTATTTACCTTGGTGGAATTCTTTATGGCACCAATGGCGGTTTTATTGTGGCACCAATGAAGGAACCATTGGTGGGATATCTTTTAATCAAAGGTTTGTATGTCTAGCAGCGGTTACAGACTCATGGTAGCACAACTTTAGAAGCATTATACTTTGTCGATATACAAGTATGAATGTTAAGTATAAGTTTCCCAAAGACTTATACTCTAAGTACAAGGAACTTGTAGGTATACTACTTGCTCATTAAGTAGACAATTATACCTAGCACACTTAATCGTATAGAATTGAAATAGATTTATACGTAGCGGTTTTACTTGTATAGAATTGAAATAGATTTATATGTAGTGTTTTTTACTCATATAGAATTGAAATAGATTTATGCGTAGCGGTTTTACTCGTATAGAATTGAAATAAGATTTATACGTAGCCACCTTAGTTTGTATGGGATTACAATCATTTATTCATAATATGTGAAACTTATAGGTATATCACTTATTTAATAAGTAAACCATTATATCTAATATATATACTAAATGTTGGAGAGTCAAAATGATACTTTCAAAACTAAACTTTTGAACTAAGAAAAAGTATTATTTTCATATGGAGTCAAAACCTGTGAACTCACCAACTTTATGTTGACGTATTTTAAAATGCATGTGTTTTCAGGAAGTTGATAACTATGATACAAGAAATGACGTTACACTGCCCGATGTTTCCGCCGACGGCCGGGGTGTGACACGTGATTCCTTGGTTCCTTGGCTAAGGCAACTACACTTTCACTGTCACAGAAAATCTCCATAGGCACCTTTATAGCTGGGACAACTCCAAGGTCTCCAATGAAGTTCTTTAGCCATATAGCCTCCTTTGCTGCCTCGCTTGCTACTATATACTCTGATTCGCAAGTTTAATCAGCCACTGTCTCCTGCTTGGAACTTTTACAAGTAATTGCTCCTCCGTTTAAGGTAAAGACCCTGCCTGACTGAGATCGGAAATTATCCCTATCAGTCTGGAAGCTAGCATCACTATACCCCACTACTCTCAAGTCATCACTCCCACCGAGGGTAAGGACCCAGTCCTTAGTCCTCCGCAGGTACTTGAGAATGTTCTTTACCGCAGTCTAGTCAGCCTTGCCAGGGTTCGCCTGATATCTGCTGGCCATGCTCAAACCAAATGCCACATTAGGACGAGTACAAGTCATATCATACATGATCGAGCCTACAGCGGAAGCATATGGTACTCGACCCATCTCAGCTATCTCAGCGTCTGGACTCGGGCTCTGAGTCTTACTCAATCTGGCGTTACTCTGGATCGATAACTCTCCTTTCTTGGAATTCTGCATGCTGAACCTATTCAGCACCTTATCCAAGTAGGTACTCTGACTAAGTCCAATTAGTCTCTTACTCCTGTTTCTCAAAATCCTTATCCCTAGGATATAGGCAGCTTCACCAAGGTCCTTCATAGCGAAACACTTCCGAAGCCAGGACTTCACTTCCTGCAGAGTTGGGATATCATTTTCTATGAGTAGTATGTCATCCACATATAATACCAAAAATCTAACTATACTCCAACTAGCCTTGACATATACAAAAGATTCATCTTCGCTCCTCCAAAAACCAAACTCTTTGACTTTCTCATCGAAACAAAGATTCCATCTGCGAGGTGCTTATTTCAATCCATTAATGGATTTCTGAAGCTTACACACTCTATTAGGGTACTCTGTACTAACAAAACCCTCTGGCTGACTCATGTAAACATCGTCAGCCAACTTTCCATTAAGGAAAGCGGTTTTCACATCTATTTGCCATATTTCATAATCATGAAATGCAGCAGTGGCTAACATAACCCTAATAGACTAAATATTTGCTACTGGTGAAAAGGTCTCATCATAATCAACTCCCGGAGTTTGAGAAAACCCTTTGCAACCAGTCACCCCTTATAAGTGTGTACATTACCATCCATGTCGGTCTTCTTTTTGAAGATCCATTTGCACCCGACTGTCTTACAACCTGGTACATTGTCAACCAAGTTCGAAACTTGATTGTCATACATGGACTGTATCTCGCTGTCCATAGCCTCTTTCCATTTGGCAACCTCAGGGCCTGTCATGGCTTCCGTGTAGCTGTTAGGTTCATCCAGACTTACCAGTGTGCTATCACTGATAAGTGTATTACCTTCCGCAGTAATATGGAAACCATAGTAATGCTCAGGTACATTCCTAACTCTCGTGGAACGCCTCAGAGGTACAGACTCGTCAGTCGGATTAACAGGAGTTTCCTCTTCAGGTTGATTGCTAGGGTTTGAGGTTCCATCACCGCTTGACTCTTGAATTTCTTCAAGGTCAATTTGCCTCCCACTGTTTCCTTGGCTTATGAACTCTCTCTCGCTAAAGAATCCTCTCCTTGCTACAAATACCACATTATCACTGGGTCTGTAGAAGAGGTAACCAAAGGATTTATGTGGGTAGCCGATGAAAATACACCTCTCATTTCGAGGTTCGAGCTTATCGTGAGTCTCGCGCCTCACGAAAGCCTCGCAACCCCAAATCTTGATGTGGTCTAGATTGGGAACTTTTCCAGTCCACATCTCGTGAGTTGTTTTGGCAACCTTCTTGGTAGGGACTAGATCAAGGATATAGGCGCCAGTCTCTAAGGCATACCCCCAAAATGAGATTGGTAGCGAAGCTCGACTCATCATGGAACAAACCATGTCCAACAAGGTCCGATTACGCATCTCAGCCACACTATTCAACTGTGGTGTCCTGGGAGGTGTCAATTGTGAGACAATCCCACATTCCTTAAGATAGTCAAGGAACTCTGTACTAAGATACTCACCACCTCGATCGGATCGAAGCATCTTAATGTTCCTGCCCAACTGATTCTCCACTTCCTGTTTAAACTCCTTGAACTTTTCAAAGGTTTCTGACTTATGCTTGATTAAATAGACATATCCATATCTACGATAATCATCAGTAAAAGTCACATAGAAGCGGTTAGCATCTGTAATGCCCGTAGATCCGGGCTAGTCAATTTAGAGACCATGAGCATCTAAAATGAGTTTTTGATGGATGATTATTTAGAAGGAGTAATCTTAAGCAAGTTGTAGAATATGTCACAAGGGTTTCGTACATATAAAGAATTCCGAAATCCGAGTTATAACGAAAAAGTTATGGCACGTCGAAGTTTCGCGACAAAACCGGCACGACACTACGCGACGTAAATAGTGAAATTATGATTGAGGACGTTTTGGCCTTAGTTATCTAAACAAAAGTTGTAGTATACGTTAAACCGAGAGCGTGCATAAAAAGAACGCCCAAATCTGACTTCGTATGAGGAAGTTATGATTTTTCTAATATTTGGCCTAGCAGTGCACGACCCGAAACTTGAATTTTAGATTGAGCGGTTTTTGGCCAATGCGACCTAAATGAGAATTGAATATCTCGTTAATAGGAACTCAACGACAAAAAGACAGACGAAAACGGAGTCCGTATGAAGAAGTTATGAATTTTACGCGGATATTTGACAGTGTAGTCTCCTTTTACTGTTAAATTTAAGATCGGTCGACAATTAGCCAACGGAGTCAAAAGGAAAGTTGTAGATCTTTTTGTTTACCTACGCGTGGATATAAAGAACGTCAAAAACGGATCTCGTATGCGAAAGTTACGAATTTTAGAAGTCGGAAGTGTGATGTGCGAAAATGGGTGATGTGGCACAATCTTGGCCATTGCTTTCTCCCCAAGTCTTGCCACCAGATGGTGACATGTGGCACCAAGTTCAGCCATATTTCACCCTATAAATAGAACCTCTCCCACCTCATTTTCTTCACACCTTTCCCATTATTTCTTCTCTCTACGCTCTCTCTAAACCTCCCAAAAAAAACTCCCCTAGCGCTAGAAGAAAGCCCCGGAGCGCTCGACGGCTCCGAGAAGAAGAGCTTTCGGCTCGGAAGTCCTGCCCCTGCAGATACTGGCTTCTAGCCAAACACCCTTGTAGGTAAGATACGCCTACCTAATTTTTAATATAGCTTTTAAATTGTATATGTATTTTATACCTACAAATATGTTGGGTAAAACATGGGTAGATGAATAATGAGAGATGAAAGATGATATGAGTGAACATTGGCAGCTATAAACATAGTGCCTAACAAATAACATCGATAGTTATGGACTTAGTGTCTATCGAATAAACATTAGTAGTTATGGACTTAGTACCTGTTAGATAAACGTTGGTAGATATGGACTTAGTACCTGTTAAATAAATGTTGGTAGCTATGGATTTAGTACGATTTAGTACCCGATGAATAAACTTTAGCAGCTATGGAATTAGTGCTTTACGAACAAGCATTGGCAGCTATGGACTTAGTGCCTATCATATAAACCCTGGAAGCACTGGGCTTCTAAATAAACGAATGGAGGATATATGATTATTAGGGTAGATCGTTAAGAGTAAGGAAGATAATGGGGATGGGTAATTGGGTTGATTGTTTGATGTTTAAACATAATAATTAAATTATTCTGGGTTTAAAACCCTATGTACTCACCAGGTTTCCCAACCTGACCCACTCAAGCTAATGCTTATCACAGGTGTCGATATGAAGCTACTTTACACTTAGGGATTTAAAAGAGATGTAGATCACTAGTGTAAATGAATGTAAGATCTGTTTATGCTTATGTTTTTGTATTGACGATGACATCCGAAATGTTTTAAAAGGGATAAAAATACATTTCTTCGGAAATGCTTTGATAACGTATTTATCATGTTTTTCTGGGAACGAATTATGCAACCTTTTTATTAAAAGTGGTACTCTGATTTTTATAAAGCATAAACAAAATCGGTCTTTTCTGGCCGTGAAAATGGGGATGTCACAGCATCCCTTGTGGCAGTTCTGAAGGGTCCACACTCATCTGTGTATACAAGATCCAACAAACCTTCACCCCTAGCACAAGTACTAGTGAAGGGTGACTTTGTCATTTTCCCAAGCAAACAACATTCACAAATATCATCTGACTTTAGGTCAAATGACTCCAAGACTCCATCCTTTTGGAGTTGGCCTATGTGTTTCTTGCTTACATCTCCAAGACAAAAATGCCATAATGATGCTTTATCCAAGCTAGTGGAAGAATCAATACACAACACATTATTTCCTAGGTTATTGTCACACCCCCAAACCAAGGATGGCGGAAACGTCCGGGGGTGGTGGACTTCATGTGTAGTATCATAACAACGAGTATAATAGTGCTCAAAGTAAGTACAACCATCATAAATATAATTGAAAAAAAGTTACACCATAGTATGTGTTTACATGTTTCAAATTCAATTACACTATGATGACAAAATGAACTGTTTGACGCCTTAGCATCCCATCCTCAAAAGCTGTGGATTTCTTGTTTTACCGATTTCCTGAGAATACAAGTAGTTTCAAAAAAGTGTCAACAATTAAGTTGGTGAGCTCATAAGCTTTTGAATGTAGAGTTTTGAAAACCCTGGTTTCTACCAGTATGTATAGTATATTCTGTTTGAAAACCCTGGTTACCACCAATATGTATAGTAGTAATATTATTTGAAATAAAACCGAGTATTATATCCCGAATTTGAAAACCCTTGTCTGTATATCTAATGTATACCCAATAAAAATCCAATATTTTCCTTATAAAATGTTATGTAGTCTTAAATCCCAAGACCGAGTATATGAATGTTCGTACTTGTAACGAAGAATGCAGTTTTAAATAGATAAAACCCATTCTTAAAATAGAAAAATTCCCATAAACTAAATGTGTCCTTATCTCCCTATATGAGTCGCTATAACCATACTATAACAGAGAAGCATGTTGCGACGTTCTTCAAGCGTCGGAAATGAAATGACATTTGCCACCCCCGATCGGCCGATCAGACTGTCTTAGCAGTATGGATGTGGGTTGTCAACCCCAATATAGATTTATACTCAATTATCACGCTCTCCCTACAAGAGACTCTGGTTATAACTATTTCAGGAATTTTAAATAGTACTCTAAGAGTACAATGAAGACGTGTCTCAAAATTTACGATAACGAGTTTACGTGTAGTATGCGTGTAAAAGCCTTTTCTATGGTGGAATTGAAATCCCTTGTTGTTTTGTATGTTTGAAATGTGAAATCCCAAAACTATACCCATTTTAGTTTATCAAATAGTCAATGAAACCCATTTGTATTGAGGGTAAAAACCCCTTTCGGTGTAAGTAGTAATTTAGCAAACACAACTATTCTTACTATGTTTCATCTTGTATGTTTGTAATGACAAAGGACTCTTACAAATCAGTGAGAAGTTTTCTGTTATTTAAATGAATCACAACAGAAAACATATGCAAATTAGGAAGTCATCAAATATATACACTTTGCTCAACATGTTACAAAGTGTTATGAAAGTTGTAAGTTGTTAACTAGTTTTTAACTTTTCTGCACTATTTTGGAAAAATCACAGAAAAATCATACGTGGTCAAAAACTGAATCTGTAAACTCTGAAAGTTTATAAAATGTGTCTAGTTTGTTCATTATTTTTATTATGATTTTTAGATGTCTCTAACTTGTGTGAAAATGTCCATATTCACAGACTGGTCTGAATTCGTAGCTATAGTGATAGTCAGTTTTGTAAAAATCACCATAAATTGTAGAAAAATCGTATGAACATGTGCAAGTAGTCATTTTAAAGGTATAAACCTGGACGATTTGCACCTAATACAGTTTTGAAAACTAAAAAGTTTAAGTTGTTCCAAACAGTCCATGAATGGAACTAAAGTTTCCTGTTGAAAGCTGATGTTTGAGTTTAGTTAAGTTTTTTTTGGTGTTTTAACTTGTATTCTCCCCCTAAAACTTAAAGAAAACATGAAAATGTGGGGGTATGAACTCACCTTGAGTGATCTCTTAGGATGGATGATGAAGAGAAGAAGTTTCCAAGTCAAGAACACTTGGGAGATGCTTGAAGATTCGAAGATTCTATGAACAAATATGATAATATTTGTGTAAGAGAGTCATGATTTGAGTGGAGAAGTATTGAGTATTCAAGTGTAGGATGAAGATACTTACCAAAACTGGAGTAGAATGCTCAAGAACAACCTTGAAATCTCGAATTTAGAGAGAGAAAGTAAGAGAGAGAAATGGGTTTGCTTTTTGGTGAAGAGTGAGTAAGGTGGGAGGAGAGATAAGGATTTTCCATATCTTTGATCAAGATAACTTGTTGGAAAAGAGTGTGAAAGGACAAATAATTGACTAGGTAGGGATGAATCGCGACTGAGGGTGGTCATAGAGTGGGTATGGGAGGTAGCTTGTGTCTTTGCATTATGGAAAAGTCAACACTCCACCTCAATATCTTACCCAATAGATTTTATTCTTGGACAAAGATTTCCCTCAAAATGTGATTAAATTATGAATATTTAGGGTTTTATATGCCAAAAATATGAGTTTGGGTGAAAATCCCACGTTAAAATCATGAAAACGGGCTTATAACGCGAAAAGGATCGAAGATCGGGAAAAGAAGGCGAACTTCCAAAGTCTGAGGTGAGGGTTCACCCTTTGGTGCTTAGAACCGAAGGTAGGTTCGGGTGTGATGAGAACCGAAAGGAGGGTTCGATCCGGGTAGCATCGCAGGCGAACACGGAGGAGGGACTGAAAGCGAGAGTAGGCGAAGGAGAAGGGTAGTTGGGACACGTATCTGCCTTTGGCTGAGTGAGCGGACGATTCAGACGCTCGAGGACATGCTTCGGGCATGTGTGTTGGACTTCGGAGGGAGTTGGGACACGTATCTACCTTTGGCTGAGTTTTCCTATAACAACAGCCACCATTCGAGCATTGGTATGCCTCCCTTCGAGTTGTTGTATGGGAGGAGGTGTCGAACTCCCATCTGTTGGGGAGAGGTAGGACAGCGAGTGAGGGGTAGCACGGAGATAGTGCTTCAGACGACTGAGCAGATACAGCAGGTCAGGCAGAGGTTGCTGACGGCTCAGAGTCGTCAGAAGAGCTGGAGTTCCAGGTTGGGGATTTCGTTCTCCTGAAGGTGTCACCTTGGAAAGGTGTGATCCGGTTCAGGAAGAGAGGCAAGTTGGGGCCTCGGTATATTGGTCCATTCAGGGTGATCGCAAGAGTAGGCAGGGTAGCATATCGTTTGGAGTTACATGCGGAGTTGAGTCAGATTCATGATACCTTGCACGTGTCTCAGTTAAGGAATTGTATTGCCGATGAATCGACGGTGGTACCGTTAGAGGATATTCAGGTGGATGCGAGCCTGAAGTATATTGAAAGGCCAATTGCGATTCGGGATCGGAGAATCAAGGTTTTGAGAAACAAGGAGGTGTCCTTGGTGCAGGTTCAGTGGCAGCATCGGAAGGGGTCCGAGCTGACATGGGAACCAGAGATTGAGATGCGTGAGCAGTATCCAGAGTTATTTGCAGAGTGAGACTTCGAGGGCGAAGTCTGATTCTAGTGGGGGAGAATTGTAACATCCTGAGTTCGGGTATGTTAATTTAATTATTTATTTATTGTTTTATTGAGGAACTCGACGAGTTGATAACTCAACTCGTCGAGTAGAGTCTGATCTATTGGCGCATTTTCGCGAACGGACTCGACGAGTCGGGACCTGACTTGCCGAGTCGGTGCTGATTAGGAAAACCCTAATCCCCGGGTTTGGGAGCCTATTTAAAGACCTTTATGGCCTTCATTTGCGGCCACCTTGTTCCAGAGAAACCCTAGAGAGCTGAGATAGTGAGTTTGAGGGCAAGAGGAGGCTATTTCTTCATCTTTTTGTTTGGTTTTGCTTGAAGGAAGATAGGAGCACAAATCTAGAGTGTGAAGGGGACTGGATCCGAGCTAATCATCTCGTGATATCATCTTTGGAGGTATAAACCTTTCCATTTCGTGTTATATTGATGGACTTCTTGATTTTAGGGTTTTTACCCTCATTTTATGAAAGATCTAGTGAGTATGAGGTCCTCTTTGGGGTTATGACATCATATCTGGACCATGAGAGGTCCCTAGAGTCATTACCTTCTAGCTTTTTGCAAGAAAATAAGTAATTGGAGACTAGGTTGCCATTTCTAGTGTTATTTCTCCATATGAGGCTTGAATTGGGTTGCATACACGTAAAGGTTGCACCTTTACGTGACTTTTGAGTGTTTAAGGGTTAGATCTATGATTTGGCTAAGCAGATCTGACCTCAGGAGGTTGTATGAGCAAGTCCATGGAGGAAACTCGCCGAGTCCATATGTAGACTCGACGAGTCGGACCGGGTTGCCCCGGGGTCTGACTCCAGTGGTGATCCGGTGAGTTGAGGGGTGACTCAATGAGTCGAGTGAGGCTTAGAAAGGGAAGAGTCTGTGGGGACGATGGGACTCGCCGAGTCGTCGTATGCACTCGGCGAGTCTGGTCAAAATGGACAGTTGACTTTTGGGTTGACTTTTAGGGTTTGTCAACAAATGGGCCTTGGGCCTGTAGAGGGGTAGAATGGTGTTTTACCATTCTAGGGATTTGCATGAGAGAATATCCAAATTGTGAAGAGACATTTATTTAGTGAAATTTATTATTGTGACTAGGTGGAGGCTAGGGCAGTATTCTGATATCGAGAATTTACCGAGATTCCCGAGGTGAGTCTTCTCACTATACTTTGCCTAGAGTGGTAATCGGAGCAATGTGACAGTGTATCTTGTATGTTATTTATGTGTTGTGATTCTATGTGATATGTGATATGCATGATTCAGAGTTTACAGAGTTAGGACCAGTGGGTCCACAGAGTTATGGGACCAAGAGGGTCCCACAGAGATATTCGACCAGAGGGTCATCAGAGTTACAGCCTTGAGTGCCTGATATGTGTTTATGTGGTATTTTGGGGAACTCACTAAGCATTTATGCTTACAGAGTTTTGTGTATGTGTTTCAGGTACCAGTGATGATCGCGGGAAGGCGCCGGCATGATCTGTACACACTCATGGAGCTTTTGTTTATATGATTTTGGGATATGTTTTTCTATGATGACAGTGGATACATTAAGTTTATTATTATTTTATGAATGAAAGTATCTTTTAAAAATTGTGAAAAATTATTCGAAAATTTGGGTGTTACAAGTTGGTATCAGAGCCTTGGTTTGAGGGATTCGGGTGCACCTTCGGGTGTATCTGAACTCAAACTGAGGATTTGAGGGATTTTCAAAATAAAATTCACAAAATTTTGCTCAAGAGTAAAAAGTTTTTGAAAGAGCAGAGCAGAGCAGTGTGTACGATCAGCCAGCGCCCGAACGGTGATTTCCCAAAAAACCCTTACATTATGAGTTATGAGATATGTTATGATATAATATGCATGCTAGAGTAGGCTAGGTATGCTTATTAGGACTAGAGTGGCCTGATTTGTGATGCCTTAGCCTAGGGATTTTGCTGCTAGAAGATGCTTGAGAGTGAATAGATAGCAGCGAGGAGCTTATGAGAGATCTGCTAGAGAGTAGACTATGTATAGAGAGAGTAGAGTACTTGGGACTTGGGATCCTAGGAGGAGGACTTGGGGTGAATATTGATGCGATGTGGACGGTAGAATTGGGCCCATACTACCGAAGGCACCGGATCAGTGCGCAGCCCAAGTAAGAATTCTTAGGGTACCAGGGATCAAATAGGAATGGGATATCGAGTGTGTGTACACTCAAGCGAGTCTCTGATATCTTGTGTTGTATTTCAGAGAGAGGTCATGGTTGGGACACGCCACAGGCCAGGGACTAGCGAGGGGAGTGTGAGCGATGAGGAGCTCCGCCAGATGATTCATGATGAGGTGGCTGCGGCCATCCGCGCTAAGATTCCAGAGATGTTCGAGTCTATCAGGACCACACTGATTGAGACTTTTGATGAGCGGTATGCTGCTCTTACTGATGCTGCTGTTGCTGCAGCCACTGCAGCCGTTGCTGCTGCCAGGCCGCAGGAGGGTGACGCGTTGCTGTACCGGGAGTTCAGCAACACGAAGCCAGCAGAGTTTGATGGGACTCAGGATCCGATAGCCGCGATGAGTTGGATCTCTGATATTGAGGGGTGCTTTTACACATGTTCATGTCCGGAGCATATGAGGGTACGGTTCGCTTTGAACCAGCTTCGCTTGGGAGCGAAGGACTGGTGGAAGTTTGTGACAGCATATTTCACTTCTGCAGAGCTCGCTGCGGTGACCTGGGAGAGGTTCACCACTATGTTTCGAGATGAGTACGTTCCCCCAGTGGAAAGGGAACGTTTGGCCCAGGAGTTTTTGACCCTCAAGCAGGGTACCGGGTCTGTTACAGTGATCACCAGGATGTTTCATGAGAGGGCGATGTTCTGCCCTGAGCACGTGTCTTCCGAGCAGGCACGCATGAGCAGATATTTGAGTATTTTGAGGAGAGATATCTGCGAGTTCGTGGCGAACTCGACATAATGGACATTTGCCGAGCTTCAGGAAAATGCCCGGAAGAGAGAGATTAAGCTAGAGACTCAGGCTAGGGAGGAGGCGGAGTCTCAGGGGAGGGATCGGCAACCGGCACAGTCCCAGCCGGCTGCCAAGCGGGCTAAGCCCGCCGATTCGAGATCAGGGAACCAGAAGGGCCGCACTTGTGGCAAGTGCAGCAAGAGTCATGAGGGGGTATGAAGAGCAGGGTCTTGCTACAAGTGTGGCAAGGAGGGGCACATGGCCAAGGGTTGCTCCAAGGGGTTTGCAGTTTGTTTTCACTGCAACCAGACCGAACACCGGAAGGCCAAGTGTCCGCAGTTACGAGGGTCAGCTCAGGGAGCTTCTACGGGATCTGTCCCTGCTGCTGTTCGAGCTACAGAGAGTCGGCCGGTGAAGGCCGAGGCGCCGAAGGCTCGCGGAAGAGCCTTCCAGTTGACAGCGGAGGAGGTCCGCGCAGCACCCAATATTGTTGATGGTATGTATTCTTTCATCTGTTTATTTTGAGTTTGTGGTGTTATGCTCATATTGTGATATGCATAGGTACATTTCGTGTGTGTTCTGTACCTGCTTTGGTGTTATTTGACTCGGGTGCGAGTCGGTCTTTTGTGTCGTTAGCCTTTAGTCAGCATATCAGTATTCGTCGAGAGGCATTAAGTCGACCTTTGCGAGTTTCCATAGCTGACGAGAGAGCAGTGTATGCCACTGATGTGATTTGAGGATGTGAACTCGAGATCTTCGGCGTTGAGTTTCCGATTGATATTGTCCCGATTGCTATGGGAGATGTCTGTGTCATCGTGGGCATGGACTGGTTGAGCAGATTTGGAGCGGTTATCGACTGCGAGCAACAGCTGGTGACCATACGAGACCCTAATGGGGGAGTTCTTACGATTTATGGCGAGGGTACCCGTTTTGGGTCAGCCTTCTGTTTAGCCGCGAGAGCGAGGCAGAGTCTACAGCAGGGTTGTAGTGGGTTTGTGGCTTATGTGGTGGATACGAGGGTAGGTGCAGAGAGACCAAGGTCGGTCGATGAGGTCCCGATAGTGCGTGAGTTCCCGGGCGTTTTCCCCGAGGAGTTTCCGAGTGTGCCTCCTGAGAGGCAGGTGGAGTTCCGTATCGATTTGGTTCCGGGGGCAGCGCCGATTGCCAAGGCGCCCTACCGCCTTGCACCTCCAGAGATGCAGGAGTTATCCTCGCAGCTTCAGGAGCTGCTGGGAAAGGGGTTTATACGGCCGAGTAGCTCACCGTGGGGAGCGCCGATCCTTTTTGTCAAGAAAAAGGATGGTTCACACCGGATGTGCATTGATTACCGGGAGTTGAACAAGCTGACGGTCAAGAACCGTTACCCCTTACCGAGGATCGACGATTTGTTCGATCAGTTGCAGGGAGCGTCTTGGTTCTCCAAGATTGATTTGAGGTCTGGATATCATCAGATGAGGGTGCGTGATGAGGATATCCAGAAGACAGCGTTCAGAACTCGTTACGGGCATTACGAGTTCGTGGTGATACCTTTCGGGCTCACCAATGCACCGGCAGCGTTCATGGATCTCATGAACAGGGTGTGCAGGCCGATGTTGGATCGTTCGGTGATCGTGTTCATTGATGATATATTGGTGTATTCGAGATCCAGAGAGCAACATGCAGAGCATGTGAGGGAGATCCTCGGAGTTCTGAGATCGGAGAGGCTTTAATCCAAATTCTCCAAGTGCGATTTCTAGTTACGAGAGGTCCAGTTTTTAGGACACCTCTTCAACCAAAATGGGATATTGGCCGATCCGGCCAAGATTGAGGCGGTGATGAGTTGGGAGGTACCGAGATCCCCTTCGGAGATCAGTAGTTTCCTGGCGTTGGCTGGTTATTATCGGAGATTCATCCAGGATTTCTCCAGGATTGCTGTTCCTCTCACCAGACTAACTCGGAAGGGCGTGACTTTCAGTTGGGGCTCGGAGCAGCAGGCCTCATTCGAGACACTTCGCCAGAGATTGTGCGAATCCCCAGTGTTGGCCCTTCCGGAGGGAATGGAGGACTTTGTGGTATATTTTGACACGTCGATATCGGGACTGGGTGCGGTGCTGATGCAGAGAGGGCATGTGATAGCATACGCATCGAGGCAGCTGAAGCCTCATGAGACGAGGTATCCTACTCACGATCTGGAGTTGGGGGCTGTGGTGTTCGCCCTCATGATCTGGTGTCACTATTTGTATGGGGTTCGGTGTACCATATACACGGACCTCAAGAGCTTGAAGTATCTGATGGATCAGCCCAACCTGAACATGCGTCAGAGGAGATGGTTAGACGTGGTAAAGGATTATGAATGTGAGATCCGGTACCACCCGGGCAAGGCTAACGTGGTAGCTGATGCCTTGAGTCGCAGGGCAGAGAGTCCCCCTTTGCGAGATGTTTGTCTGAGGTTGACAGTGATGACTCCGGTGTTGGACACCATTCGAGAGGCCCAGGTGGAGGCCATGAGACCGGAGAACCGCAAGCGAGAGCGGGTCATTGGACAGATATCTGAGTTCATTGCCGATAGCCGGGGGCTTATGACCTTCCAGGGCCAGATTTGGGTGCCATTTGAGGGTGGAGCATGTGCCATTTTGATGGAGGAGGCGCACAGGTCGAGGTTTTCGATCCATCCCGGGATCACCAAGATGTATTTGGACCTGAAAAGAGACTATTGGTGGCCCTGTATGAAGAGGGATGTGGCGTGGTTTGTAGAGAGCTGCTTAACCTATCGCAGGGTTAAAGCCGAGCACCAGTGTCCACATGGCAAGTTGCAGCCGCTTGAGGTTCCCCAGTGGAAGTGAGAACATATTTCCAAGGATTTTATCACCAAATTGCCAAGGACTGCGAGAGGCGTCGATGCAATTTGGGTGATCGTCGATCGGCTGACAAAGAGCGCTCATTTTCTTGCTATCAACGAGAGCTCTTCCGCGGAGAGGCTGGCATATGTGTATGTGAGGGAAGTGGTATCGCGGCATGGTGTACCGATTTCGATTGTGTCAGATCGAGATGTGCATTTCACGTCCAGATTCTAGAAGAAGTTCCATGAGGAGTTGGGTACTAGGCTGCATTTCAGTACCGCTTACCACCCACAGACGGACGGACAGAGTGAGCAGACGATTCAGATGCTCGATGACATGCTTCGGGCATGTGTGTTGGTCTTCGGAGGGAGTTGGGACACGTACCTGCCTTTGGCTGAGTTTTCCTATAACAACAGCCACCATTCGAGCATTGGTATGCCTCCCTTCGAGTTGTTGTATGGGAGGAAGTGTCGAACTTCCATCTGTTGGGGAGAGGTAGGACAGCGAGTGAGGGGTAGCACAGAGATAGTGGTTCAGACGACTGAGCAGATACAACAGGTCAGGAAGAGGTTGCTGACGGCTCAGAGTCGTCAGAAGAGCTACGCGGATAGGCGTCGCCCAGAGCTGGAGTTCCAGGTTGGTGATTTCGTTCTCCTGAAGGTGTCACCTTGGAAAGGTGTGATCCGGTTCAGGAAGAGAGGCAAGTTGGGGCCTCGGTATATTGGTCCATTCAGGGTGATCGCGAGAGTAGGCAGGGTAGCGTATCGTTTGGAGTTACCTGCGGAGTTGAGTCAGATTCATGATACCTTCCATGTGTCTCAGTTGAGGAAGTGTATTGCCGATGAATCGGCGGTGGTACCGTTAGAGCATATTCAGGTGGATGCGAGCCTGAAGTATGTGATGGGTTTTGAGCATTCTAACACTTCCTAAGTGTACATGCAACCCTAATAACCTTGAATCTATGTTTTCTCTATATACATGCAAATTTCTTTTTCAAGGTTATTTCCTAACTAGCATGGCATGGGGATTACATAAAACATAAAAACTAGTAGAAATACATACCTTGTTGTTGCTTAGATTCCTTCAAGACTTTGTGAGCCTAGCACCCCAAATGTTGTGCCTCAAATGCTTCACACAACACCACAAGACTTGGAATAACTTGAGAGAATACTTCTAGCACTCAAAATGGGTTATGCCCTCTCTAGTAACACTAGGTCATCTAGGTCTCCATTTTGCTAGCCATAGGGTTCCTTTTATAGTGTTGTCACAATTAGGGTTTACACATGAATGCCCTTAATTGTCATGACTCTTGATTTCTCATGACCCATGGGTTTGTAACTCCCATAGACTATCCATGGAGCTCCATATGGTTATAACCAAACCCATAAACCATGGATCATTAATCCACCATAAAAGAATTGATGATTGTCATAATCAACCCTATATATTTAATTAGTCTCACTAGATTAATACTAGATTAATACTTGATCAACACTAATTAAATAATACTATTATTAATATATTAGAACTTATAATATATTAATAATCATAAGTGCCTTATTCTCTCATTTAGTCTATCCAAGTATTGCAATGCCATGCAACCCAAATGGACCATGCCGGGTCGGGTCAAGTACATACCAAATAAAGTTATGGACTTAGACACTATATCGAACAGTCTCCCACTTGGATAAGTCTAATAACTATATTTGCAAATATGACTTCAAAATCCGACTAGCAATCGTAGCTCTTTCAAAGTCTCTCGGAACTGAGATGATGATGATACGCCATTTACGATAAGTGATCATATAATCCTCTGTTCTCATGATATCAGTCGGACAAACACATGGAACATGGTCTTACTTATTGTCCAGCATTTGTTTCTCGATCTCTGATTTGTTTCGACATAGAACTAAATTGAACACATCAATTAGGTTCTGACCGGGCCCGGTACATAGGTCAAAACCAAATCATCGAGGGGCCCAGATATCGCTTCTATTTCTAGAAGGAATAGATAAACTTCGACTGATATGCTTGTACTAACTACTTGTTGAATTATTCACAAAGGCACGTTTTATAACATCGAGTTACCAATGCGTTTTCGTACAATCAATGAATAACCAACTCATAGTCAACAACTCATATCTCTTGGTTTGAAGATTTATATGATATTACCGTCTCACGATCACTCGAGATAAATTCCATGAAGTGATGCAAGTGAGCGTGGGTTGGATCCAATACTCAGCCCTTATGAGTACTCATGAATGTTGTAGCAACCATTGCATTGTCCAAAGCACTTTTAGACAAATCATACAAGCCAAATTCATGACAGTCTTAAATCAATACTTAATTCCAAAGTTTGACTGACTGTGGATGGTTTGAATAATAACATAATTATTCTGGAAGTAAAAACATGCAAAATTGAAACATAGTAAACAATCAACACAAGATAGTAACACCTTACTCATAAATAAATAACAACTTTTATTTATCATCAAATGTCAATTACATTTTACAAGTTTCAGGAATCTAATTATTGAAACTAATATCATCCTTCAGCCCAATGCGCTTCGCATGCTGTAAATGCTTAACCCTGCTCAGTCCCTTCGTGAGGGGATCTGTCGGGTTCTCATCTGATGATACCCTCTTAGCCAAGAGGAGTCCTTCTTCTATTCGATGTCTGATGAAATGATATTTTCTGTCAATGTGCCTAGATCTCCCGTGATCTCTTGGTTCCTTAGCCAAAGCAACCGCACTTTCGCTGTCACAGAAAATTTCCATTGGCTCCTTTATAGCTGGTACAACTCCAAGGTCTCCGATGAAGTTCTTTAGCCATATCGCCTCCTTAGCTGCTTCACTTGCTGCTATGTACTCTGATTCACAAGTAGAATCAGCTACTGTCTCCTGCTTGGAACTTTTCCAAGTAATTGCCCCTCCATTTAGGATAAAGACCCAGCCTAACTGAGAGCGGAAATTATCCCTATCAGTCTGGAAGCTAGCATCGCTATATCCTTCCACTCTCAAGTCATCACTGTCTCCGAGGGTAAGGACCCAATCCTTAGTCCTCCGCAGATACTTGAGAATGTTCTTTACCGCTGTCCAGTGTGCCTTGCCAGGGTTCCCTTGATATCTACTGACCATGCACAAAGCAAAGGCCACATCAGGGCGAGTACAAGTCATAGCATACATGATCGAGCCCACAGCGGAAGCATATGGTATATGACTCATTTCAGCTATCTCAGCCTCTGTACTCGGACTCTGAGTCTTACTCAACTTGGCATTACTCTGGATTGGTAATTCTCCTTTCTTGGATTCTTGCATACTGAACCTCTTCAGTACCTTATCCACATAAGTACTTTGACTAAGTCCAATTAGTCTCTTACTCCTATCTCTTAATATCCTTATCCCTAGGATATAGGCAGCTTCCCCAAGGTCCTTCATAGCGAAACACTTCCCAAGCCAGGACTTAACCTCCTGCAAGGTTGGGACGTCGTTTCCTATGAGAAGTATGTCATCCACATACAACACCAAGAAGCTAACTATGCTCCCACTAGCCCTGACATACACATAAAGCTCATCCTCACTCCTAGAAAAGCCAAACTCTTTGACTTTCTCATCAAAGAAAAGATTCCATCTGCGAGATGCTTGTTTCAATCCATAAATGGATTTATCAAGCTTACACACTCTATTAGGGTATCTTGTATATACAAAACCCTCTGGTTGAGCCATGTAAACATCCTCAACCAACTTTCCATTAAGGAAAGCGGTTTTGACATCCATTTGCCATATTTCATAATCATGAAATGCAGCTATGGCTAACAATACTCTAATAGACTTAATCTTAGCTACTGGTGAGAAGGTCTCATCATAGTCAACTCCCGGAGTTTGAGTAAAGCCCTTCACAACCAGTCGCGCTTTGTAAGTATGTACCTTTCCATCCATGTCGGTCTTCTTCTTGAAGATCCATTTGCACCCAACTGTCTTACGACTTGGTACATTGTCAACCAAGTTCAAACTTGATTGTCATACATGGACTGAATCTCGCTGTCCATAGCCTCCTTCCATTTAGCAGACTCAGGGCCTGCCATGGCTTCCCTGTAATTATTAGGTTCATCCAAATCTATTAGTGTACTATCACTAATAAATGTATCACCTTCAGTGGTGATGTGATAACCATAATAAAAATCAGGTGTGTTCCTCACCCTAGTGGAACGTCTTGGAGGTACAGACTCATCTATCGGATCAACAGGAGTTTCCTCCTCAGGTTGGTCGATAGCATTTGAGGTTCCTTCACCACTTGACTCTTGAAGCTCTTCAAGGTCAATTTGCCTCCCACTGTCCCCTTGGCTTATGAATTCTCTCTCACGAAAGACTCCTCTTCTTGCTACAAAGACCACATTATCACTGGGTCTGTAGAAGAGGTAACCAAAGGATCTCTGTGGGTAGCCGATGAAAATACACCTCTCGCTTCGAGGTTCAAGCTTATCATGAGTCTCACGCCTCACGAAAGCTTCACAACCCCAAATCTTGATGTGGTCCAAATTGGGAACTTTCCCAGTCCACATCTCGTGAGGTGTTTTGGCAACCTTTTTAGTAGGGACTAGATTAAGGATATGGGCGGCAGTCTCTAAGGCATACCCCCAAAAAGAGATTGGTAACGAAGCTCGACTCATCATGGAACGAACCATATCCAACAAGGTTCGATTGCGCCTCTCAGCTACACCATTCAACTGTGGTGTTCTGGGAGGTGTCAATTGTGCGACAATCCCACATTCCTTAAGATAGTCAAGGAACTCAATGCTAAGATACTCTCCTCCTCGATCGGATCGGAGCATCTTGATGTTCCTGCCCAATTGATTCTCAACTTCCTGCTTAAACTCTTTGAACTTTTCAAAGGTTTCTGACTTATGCTTGATTAAGTAAATATATCCATATCTACTGTAATCATCAGTAAAAGTCACATAATAGCGATTAGCATCCCTTGTAGCAACTCTGAAGGGCCCACATACATCCGTGTGTACAAGGTCTAACAAACCTTCACCCCTATCACAAGTACCTATGAAGGGTGACTTTGTCATTTTTCCAAGTAAACAAGACTCGCAACTATCATCTGACTTGAGGTCAAATGATTCCAAGACTCCAGCCTTTTGGAGTTGGCCTATACGCTTCTTGTTAACATGTCCAAGACGACAATGCCACAAGGATGCTTTATCCAAGCTATCTGAAGAATCAATATACAACACATTATTTCCTAGATTGTCTACAACATTCACGGCTTCATATACACCATCACAAGGTAATGCTTTAAAGTAAAATACATCATTGTAATAAACATTAATAGAACCATTTTTATTATCAAATGAAAATGTAAAACCTTGTTTGTACAAGCCATGAAAGGAAATCATATTTCTCGCCATTCCGGGCGAGTAACAACACTTATTCAAATCTAACATTAACCCATTATTAAGCAATAAAGAATAAACTCCTATCTTGGTAACAGGTGATGCTTTCCTGTTGCCCATGACTAAGTTTATCTTCCCGTGCTCCACTTGCTCACTTCTTCTTAGTGCCTGCAAATCAGTACAGATGTGAATACCACAACCTGTATCAAGCACCCAAGAATTAGCATTAGATGAGTTGTTAGACAATATTGTGTAAATACCTGTATGGGTGGGTTTAACCTTCCCATCCTTTAGATCTTGCAGATATTTAGGGCAGCTTCGCTTGAAGTGTCCCTTATCCTGGCAATAGAAGCATTGTGCTTCCTTTGGGTTTGAAGAAGGAGTAATGGGACCTTTCTTTGTCCCACTTGAAGAGGAACCATCAAGAGTCTTACCCTTGGTACCCTTCGAAGGGCTTTTCCTCTTCTTACCCTTTCCCTGCCCAATAGCCAGAACAGGGGCTGTTGAAGGAGTAGAAGTAGCAACCGCTTTACCCTTAAGGCCATTTTCAGCTGTCCTTAAGAGTCCTTGAAGTTTGCTAAGTGTGACTTCCTCCTTGTTCATATGATAAGTCATACGAAACTGATCATAACTTGGAGGTAAGGAATGGAGAATGATGTCAATCGCCATTTCCTCAGGAAAGTCAACATTTAGCTTCAGCAACCGGTCAACGAACCTTTGCATCTTCTGCAAGTGACCGGTGATGGGTTCACCATCCTTCATCCTTGCGGTTATCATGGAGGAGATGATTTCATACCTCTCCTGACGCGCGCTCTGATGGTACCTATCCATCAGATCCAGGTGCATCTCATAGGGGTAGAAATCTTCATAGGATTTTTGAAGTTCAGGAGTCATGGTGGCCATCATGATGCATGCTACTTTAGTAGCATCCTTTTCATGTGCAACAAACTCTGCAAACTCTTCAGGAGTAGCAGTGGCTTCATTCACAACCTTAAGCTCCCTATCGAGGACATATTCTTTGTCCTCATAGCGGGTAATCATTCTGATGTTTCTGATCCACTCATTGAAATTGGATCCATCAAAGATGACTTTACCACACAAGTTCATAAGGGAAAAGGAGCCTGTTGGGTTTGAGCCAGAAGCATTGTTGGAAGACATCTGAAAGGAAAGAAAGACAAGGTTCATTAGATTAGGAATCCTTAATAATTCACCCAAATGAAATATTAAGGCTAGGATCCAACAAACTATTTATAGTTGGAAGAGGGATGCCGTAATCCATACTATAAAATATTTGAAGGTAGGTAAATGACGATTTACCAATTTCCACCATAAGAACGAAATATTTTATTATTAGGTTTTATTGGTTTTGAAACTCCTAGATCTTTTGAGATACATTGAACTTTTCAATGGCATGTTTGAATCTCGATTGTGCCCTCTCAAGTTTGTGACTGGGATGCCGAGGATCACAAACAAGGTGTGAATAACCATACAAATTGACTTGGTACCCTCAACAATATTACCTAATCGATGTGCCGGTTAACCACACACGCTCCACCGATCTATAATAAGGTCAAGTTACCCTTTGCCACTCTTACTAGTCCATGTTAGTGTGCCGGTTAACCACACACGCTCCACTAACGACTTGGTAAGGTACAAAGTGTAATTTTATGGGCTAGCACCAATTTCACATTTTCCTAAAGTAACTAAGATTGGGAATTTATAATGTATAGTTACTTTATAATTCATTATACTTTTAACGAGTATTTAAAGTCGTATCCTACCCGTTCGGCTAACGACCCTCCACCGATCAAGGAAGCGGTGAGTGAGAGTGGACACCCATTAAGTCACCATTTTATAGGCAACAACCTTATACCCCCCTTATAGACCGGCTTCGTGAATGAGGCCTACTAACGGTAAGAATGACATATTCTTATACATATCTATATAATAAAATTATAATAATAGTATAAGTGTTGATTTTTAAACTTTTTAAAAATCTAAGGTTTAATTTGGAATTAAAGTATTAGAGTGTAAGACTTTTCAAATTCCAAAACTTGAGGGCAAGATTTGAAACTATTCCAAGTCTCTTCAATTTGTAACTTATGAGTTTTAATGGTTCATAAAAATGAAGACTCTTCATTTTATGAAACCTCTTTAGTTCTTTAATCATAATTAAAAGAAGTGACTTTTGGTTATCCATAACTTGAGGACAAGTTATGGACACCATCATAGCCATTAAGATCATGAATTAAACACACATGGTGGTTACACATAATTCCTATGATCTTCTAAAAACTCATAAGAACACAAATTCATGTCAAGCAATTTCAAGAAATCATATAAACATATACAATACTTGAAAATTGATAAAAGTCATGTAAAATGGGTTAACATAATCATTGTCATTTTGAAAAACAGATTTTACAAGTCCAAAACATATTGGGATAATGATCTTAATCCATTTCCAGCAACAAAACTCGAAAAAACTGCCCAGCACGCTCCTACTCGCCGAGTGCATTATTCTACTCGTCGAGTAGGATGAATTTGTTCATGGACTCGGCGAGTCCTCCCCATGGACTCGGCGAGTCCAGTCGTCAGAATGCAGAATTTTCGATTTTTTAAGCAGTTTTGCATCAAGTATACAGAAAACAATCCTAGTCTCTGATACCACTGATGGGTTTTGAGCATTCTAACACTTCCTAAGTGTACATGCAACCCTAATAACCTTGAATCTATGTTTTCTCTATATACATGCAAATTTCTTTTTCAAGGTTATTTCCTAACTAGCATGGCATGGGGATTACATAAAACATAAAAACTAGTAGAAATACATACCTTGTTGTTGCTTAGATTCCTTCAAGACTTTGTGAGCCTAGCACCCCAAATGTTGTGCCTCAAATGCTTCACACAACACCACAAGACTTGGAATAAGTTGAGAGAATACTTCTAGCACTCAAAATCGGTTATGCCCTCTCTAGTAACACTAGGTCATCTAGGTCTCCATTTTGCTAGCCATAGGGTTCCTTTTATAGTGTTGTCACAATTAGGGTTTACACATGAATGCCCTTAATTGTCATGACTCTTGATTTCTCATGACCCATGGGTTTGTAACTCCCATAGACTATCCATGGAGCTCCATATGGTTATAACCAAACCCATAAACCATGGATCATTAATCCACCATAAAAGAATTGATGATTGTCATAATCAACCCTATATATTTAATTAGTCTCACTAGATTAATACTAGATTAATACTTGATCAACACTAATTAAATAATACTATTATTAATATATTAGAACTTATAATATATTAATAATCATAAGTGCCTTATTCTCTCATTTAGTCTATCCAAGTATTGCAATGCCATGCAACCCAAATGGACCATGCCGGGTCGGGTCAAGTACATACCAAATAAAGTTATGGACTTAGACACTATATCGAACAGTATGTTGAAAGGCCAATTGCGATTCGGGATCGGAGAATCAAGGTTTTGAGAAACAAGGAGGTGTCCGTGGTGCAGGTTTAGTGGCAGCATCGGAAGGGGTCCGAGCTGACATGGGAACCAGAGATTGAGATGCGTGAGCAGTATCCAGAGTTATTTGCAGAGCGAGACTTCGAGGGTGAAGTCTGATTCTAGTGGGGGAGAATTGTAACATCCTGAGTTCGGGTATGTTAATTTAATTATTTATTTATTGTTTTATTGAGGAACTCGACGAGTTAATGCCTCAACTCATCGAGTAGAGTCTGATCTATTGGCGCATTTTTGCGAACGGACTCGACGAGTCGGGACCTGACTCGCCGAGTCGGTGCTGATTAGGAAAACCCTAATCCCCGGGTTTGGGAGCCTATTTAAAAACCTTTATGGCCTTCATTTGCGGCAACCTTGTTCCAGAGAAACCCTAGAGAGCTGAGATAGTGAGGTTGAGGGCAAGAGGAGGCTATTTCTTCATCTTTTTGTGTGTTTTTTCTTGAAGGAAGATAGGAGCACAAATCTAGAGTGTGAAGGGGACTGGATCTGAGCTAATCATCTCGTGGTATCATCTTTGGAGGTATAAACCTTTCCATTTCGTTTTATATTGATGGACTTCTTGTTTTTAGGGTTTTACCCTCATTTTATGAATGATCTAGTAAGTATGAGGTCCTCTTTGGGGTTATGACATCCGATCTGGACCATGAGAGGTCCCTAGAGTCATTACCTTCTAGCTTTTTCCAAGCAAATAAGCAATTGGAGACTAGGTTGCCATTTCTAGTGTTATTTCTCCATTTGAGGCTTGAATTGGGTTGCATGCACGTAAAGGTTGCACCTTTATGTGACTTTTGAGTGTTTAAGGGTTAGATCTATGATTTGGCTAATCAGATCTGACCCCAGGAGGTTGTATGAGCAAGTCCATGGAGGAAACTCGCCGAGTCCATATGTAGACTCGACGAGTCGGACCGGGTTGCCCCGGGGTCTGACTCCAGTGGTGATCTGGTGAGTTGAGGGGTGACTCAGTGAGTCGAGCGAGGCTTAGAAAGGAAAGAGTATGTGGGGACGATGGGACTCGCCGAGTCATCGTATGCACTCGGCGAGTCTGGTCAAAATGGACAGTTGACTTTTGGGTTGACTTTTAGGGTTTGTCAACAAATGGGCCTTGGGCCTGTAGAGGGGTAGAATGGTCTTTTACCATTCTAGGGATTTGCATGAGAGAATATCCAAATTGTAAAGAGACATTTATTTAGTGAAATTTATTATTGTGACTAGGTGGAGGCTAGGGCAGTATTATGATATCGAGATTTTACCGAGATTCCCGAGGTGAGTCTTCTCACTATACTTTGCCTAGAGTGGTAATCAGAGCAATGTGACAGTGTATCTTGTATGCTATTTATGTGTTGTGATTCTATGTGATATGTGATATGCATGATTCAGAGTTTACAGAGTTAGGACCAGTGGGTCCACAGAGTTATGGGACCAAGAGGGTCCCACAGAGATATTCGACCAGAGGGTCATCAGAGTTACAGCCTTGAGTGGCTGATATGTGTTTATGTGGTATTTTGGGGAACTCACAAAGCATTTATGCTTACAGAGTTTTGTGTATGTGTTTCAGGTACCAGTGATGATCACGGGAAGGCGCCGGCATGATCTGTACACACTCATGGAGCTTTTGTTTATATGATTCTGGGATATGTTTTTCTATGATGACAGTGGATACATTATGTTTATTATTATTTTATGAATGAAAGTATGTTTTAAAAATTGTGAAACATTATTCGAAAATTTGGGTGTTACAATTTGGTATCAGAGCCTTGGTTTGAGGGATTCGGGTGCACCTTCAGGCATATCTGAACTCAAACTGAGGATTTGAGGGATTTTCAAAATAAAACTCACAAAATTTTTCTCAAGAGTAAAAAGTTTTTGAAAGAGCAGAGCAGAGCAGTGTGTACGATCAGCCAGTGCCCGAACGGTGATTTCCCAAAATACCCTTACATTATGGGTTATGAGATATGTTATGATATAATATGCATGCTAGAGTAGGCTAGGTATTCTTATTAGGACTAGAGTGGTCTGATTTGTGATGCCTTAGCCTAGGGATTTTGCTTTTAGAAGATGCTTGAGAGTGAATAGATAGCATCCAGGAGCTTATGAGAGATCTGCTAGAGAGTAGACTATGTATAGAGAGAGTAGAGTACTTGGGACTTAGGATCCTAGGAGGAGGACTTGGGGTGAATATTGATGCGGTGTGGATGGTAGTATTGGGCCCGTACTACCGAAGGCACCGGATCAGTGCGCAGCCCAAGTAAGAATCCTTAGGGTACCATGGATCAAGTAGGAATGGGATATCGAGTGTGTGTACACTCGAGCGAGTCTCTCATATCATGTGTTGTATTTCAGAGAGACGTCATGGTTAGGACACGCCACAGGCCAGGGACTAGCGAGGGGGGTGTGAGCGATGAGGAGCTCCGCCAGATGATTCATGATGAGGTGGCTGCGGCCATCCACGCTGAGATTCCAGAGATGTTCGGGTCTATCAAGACCACACTGATTGAGACTTTTGATGAGCGGTATGCTGCTCTTACTGATGCTGTTATTGCTGCAGCCGTTGCTGCTGCCAGGCCGCAGGGGGGTGACGTGTTGCTGTACCGGGAGTTCAGCAACACGAAGCCACCAGAGTTTGATGGGACTCAGGATCCGATAGCCGCAATGAGGTGGATCTCTGATATTGAGGGGTGCTTATACACATGTTCATGTCCGGAGCATCTGAGGGTACGGTTCTCTTTGAACCAGCTTCGCTTGGGAGCGAAGGACTGGTGGAAGTTTGTGACAGCACACTTCACTTCTGCAGAGCTCCCTGCGGTGACTTGGGAGAGGTTCATCACTATGTTTCGAGATGAGTACGTTCCCCCAGTGGAAAGGGAACGTTTGGCCCACGAGTTTTTGACCCTCAAGCAGGGTACCGAGTCTGTTACAGTGATCACCAGGATGTTTCATGAGAGGGCGATGTTCTGCCCTGAGCACGTGTCTTCCGAGCAGGCACGCATGAGCAGATATTTGAGTTTGTGGTGTTATGCTTATATTGTGATATGCGTAGGTACCTTTCTTGTGTGTTCTGTACCTGCTTTGGTGTTATTTGACTCGGGTGCGAGTCGGTCTTTTGTGTCGTTAGCCTTTAGTCAGCACATCAGTATTCGTCGAGAGGCGTTAAGTCGACCTTTGCGAGTTTCCATAGCTGATGAGAGAGCAGTGTATGCCACTGATGTGATTCGAGGATGTGTACTCGAGATCTTCGGCGTTGAGTTTCCGATTGATTTGGTCCCGATTGCTATGGGAGATGTCTGTGTCATCGTAGGCATGGACTGGTTGAGCAGATTTGAAGCGGTTATCGACTGCGAGCGACAGTTGGTGACCATACGAGACCCTAGTGGAGGAGTTCTTACGGTTTATGGCGAGGGTACTCGTTTTGGGTCAGCATTCTGTTCAGCCGCGAGAGCGAGCCAGAGTCTACAGCAGGCTTATGTGGTGGATACGAGGGTAGGTGCAGAGAGACCGAGGTCGGTCGATGAGGTCCCGATAGTGCGTGAGTTCCCGGACGTTTTCCCCGAGGAGTTGTCGGGTGTGCCTCCCGAGAGGCAGGTGGAGTTCTGTATCGATTTGGTTCCGGGGGCAGCGCCTATTGCCAAGGCGCCCAACCGCCTTGCACCTCCAGAGATGCAGGAGTTATCCTCGCAGCTTCAGAAGCTGCTGGGAAAGGGGTTTATACGGCCGAGTAGCTCACCGTGGGGAGCGCCGATCCTTTTTGTCAAGAAAAAGGATGGTTCACACCGGATGTGCATTGATTACCGGGAGTTGAACAAGCTGACGGTCAAGAACCGTTACCCCTTACCGAGGATCGACGATTTGTTCGATCAGTTGCAGGGAGCGTCTTGGTTCTCCAAGATTGATTTGAGGTCTGGATATCATCAGATCAGGGTGCGTGATGAGGATATCCAGAAGACAGCGTTCAGAACTCGTTACGGGCATTACGAGTTCGTGGTGATGCCTTTCGGGCTCACCAATGCACCGACAGCATTCATGGATCTCATGAACAGGGTGTGCAGGCCGATGTTGGATCGTTCGGTGATCGTGTTCATTGATGATATATTGGTGTATTCAAGATCCAGACAACAGCATGAGGAGCATTTGAAGGAGATCCTCAGAGTTCTGAGATCGGAGAGGCTTTACGCCAAATTCTCCAAGTGCGATTTCTAGTTACGAGAGGTCCAGTTTTTAGGACACCTTGTCAACCAAAATGGGATATTAGTCGATCCGGCCAAGATTGAGGCGGTGATGAGTTCGGAGGTGCCGAGATCCCCTTCGGAGATCAGGAGTTTCCTGGGGTTGGCTGGTTATTATCGGAGATTCATCTAGGATTTCTCCAGGATTGCTGTTCCTCTCACCAGACTAACTCGGAAGGGCGTGACTTTCAGTTGGGGCCCGGAGCAGCAGGCCTCATTCGAGACACTTTGCCAGAGATTGTGTGAAGCCCCAGTGTTGGCCCTTCCGGAGGGAATGGAGGACTTTGTGGTATATTGTGACGCGTCGATATCGGGACTGGGTGCGGTGCTGATGCAGAGAGGGCATGTGATAGCATACGCATCGGGGCAGCTTAAGCCTCATGAGACGAGGTATCCTACTCACGATCTGGAGTTGGGGGCTGTGGTGTTCGCCCTCAAGATCTGGCGTCACTATTTGTATGGGGTTCGGTGTACCATATACACGGACCACAAGAGCTTCAAGTATCTGATGGATCAGCCCAACCTGAACATGCGTCAGAGGAGATGGTTGGACGTGGTAAAGGATCATGAGTGTGAGATTCGGTACCACCTGGACAAGGCTAACGTGGTAGCCGATGCCTTGAGTCGCAGGGCAGAGAGTGCCCCTTTGCGAGATGTTTGTCTGAGGTTGACAGTGATGACTCCGATGTTGGACAACATTCGGGAGGCCCAGGTAGAGGCCATGAGACCGGAGAACCGCAAGCGAGAGCGAGTGATTGGACAGATATCTGAGTTCATTGCCGATAGCCGGGTGCTTATGACCTTCCAGGGCCGGATTTGGGTGCCATTTGAGGGCGGAGCACGTGCCATTTTGATGGAGGAGGCGCACAGGTCGAGGTTTTCGATCCATCCCGGGATCACCAAGATGTATTTGGACCTGAAAAGAGACTATTGGTGGCCCTGTATGAAGAGGGATGTGGCGTGGTTTGTAGAGAGGTGCTTGACCTGTTGTAGGGTTAAAGTCGAGCACCCGTGTCCACATGGCAAGTTGCAACCCCCGAAGGGTAAGAAATAACGTTTTATCGAGTAGTTCCATCACTAACCCTGATTAGGGTTTAGATTTCCTGAAGACGTGAAGACTCAAAGTGATACTTTGCATAAAGATAGTGTGTTGTACGATAGTAAACACGATGTAAACCCTAATATACAAGGGTTAATTGAATTGACCGCTTTGACTTGATGACTTTATTTGACTTTGACTTGACCGGAAATTGACGGTTGTCACATCATCCCCCCGTTGGAAAGAATTTCGTCCCGAAATTAGCACTTTGACCGGGACTTCGAGAGTTGGGGAAAGATGCGTGTATTTTTGTTTCATCTGATCTTTGCGTTCCCAGGTGAACTCAGGTCATCGTTTTACGTTCTAACGGACCTTCACAACAGGGATGCGACTTTGATTTCGTTCTTTTGATCTTTCGATCCATGATTTATATCGGTTTTTCCACGAAGTGGAGACTCTCATCGAACAAGCAATTCTTTAGTTGGACACATGGAAGGTGGGGTGTACATTTTTGAGTTATTGCGGTAATCGAAGTTGGTATGCTACCGGGCCCATCCTATCGAGGATCCCGAACGGCTCGATATACCTTGGATTCAATTTCCTACGTTTACCGAAACGTATCAAGCCTTTCCAAGGCAAGACTTTTAAAAGTACTCGATCTCCGACCTAGGATTTCAAAGGCTTTTATCGGTTGTCCGCATAACGCTTTTGTCTGTCTCTGGAAGCCTTTAGTTGCCTTCGGATTTGGGCAATCTTCTCTGTAGTTTCTCTTATGATCTCCGGGCCAGTAGGCGTGTTGTTAAGGACTTGTCCCTTAGCTACCGACGTGACACCCACTTCGGCCCAACACAGAGGGGATCTGTACTTGCAGCCGTAGGGAGCTTCGAATGGAGCGTCCCCGATGTTAGGTTGATAGTTGTCGTTGTATGAAAATTAAATGAACGGTAAGTAGGTATCCTACTCTTTTACAGAAGTCAATCATACAAGCTCTTGGCACATCTCCAAGTTTTGAACAACTCTTTCCCTCTGTCCGTTGGTTTGTAGGTGGTAGGCCACACTCTTGTCTAGCCTAGTCCCCGTAAGGACTGCCAGACTCGCGAAATGAATCTAATATCTGTCACACACCCAAACCAAGGATGGCGGAAACGTCCAGGGGTGGAGGACTTCATGTATAGTATCATATCAACAATTGTAATAGTAATTGAAGCAAACACAACCAACATATATATAATTGAAAAAGTTACATCATTGTATGAATTACATGTTTACGAATCAATTACAATATGCTGACAAAATATGAAATAGTAGACGCCTTAGCGCCCCATCTTCAAAAGCACTTGGTTACCTGTTTAATGATTTCCTGAGAATACAAGTTGTTTTGAAAGAGTGTCAACACAAACGTTGGTGAGTTCATAAGCTTTTGTTTGGTATTATTAAAAGCCTTTCATTTGTAAAAGTAGTATTTGTGTTAGAAAATCCAATATTTTCCTTAAAATGTATATGTAGTCTTAAATTCAAAGACTGGAATGTATAAGTAACTTTTCTTACTTATAATAAATAATGTAAGTTTAAATTTTAATGAAGTTCCCGTAAATTCCAATGTTTATTAATACTTTATGTGAGTTTATTATAACCATGCTATGACCAAGGTTGCCTAAAACGACGTTCTTCAGGCGTCGGAAATGTTATGACATTTCTCACCCCAGACCTATCGGTCTAACTGTTGCATGCAGTTTAGGTGTGGGTTTGTCAAACCCAATATAGATCTATACACAACTATCACGCTCTCCCTCAAGGAGACTCTGGTTACAATACAGGACTTAATGGTAATTTGAAGTAAATGTCTCACAAAGTCATTAACGGAATTACGTGTTATGAAAACTTGGTACCGTATGGCCGTACCTTGCTTAATGAAAATATCCATTGTATAAATGTACCCTTTTTAAATGTATGTGTTATGTAATGTTTCATAAACTATACCTATTATAGTTTATCAACCAAGGGTAGTACGTAGTAATGTATGAAAACTATATTCAAAATAGTTTATTAAATGTTTGAATGTATCGGTTGTACTTTGATTATAATCACTTGTTATTCTTTATCTTTTATGTAACTTGGTACCGTATGGCCGTACCTTGCTTAATGAAAATATCCTTTGTATAAATGTACCCTTTTTAAATGTATGTGTTATGTAATGTTTCATAAACTATACCTATTATAGTTTATCAACCAAGGGTAGTACGTAGTAATGTATGCAAACTATATTCAAAATAGTTTATTAAATGTTTGAATGTATCGGTTGTACTTTGATTATAATCACTTGTTATTCTTTATATTTTATATGTCCAAATCCATTTTTAAACTGATGTGTGTCTAAATATTAAGAAAAAATGTCATATATTGCAATAACATATAATCACATAAAGATATACACCTTGCTCAACATGTTACAAGGTGAAATGAAATTGACAGCAACTTTTTGTTGTATACAGTTTCTGTTACTGTTCTTAGAAAATTTATAGAAAAATCATCAAAGCTCCAAATCCAAATCCACAAATTGTGAGAGTTTGGAATATGAGTCTAGTTTGTTCATAAATTTTATCATGATTTTTAGTGATCTCTAACAGAGGTCAAAATGTCCATAATCACAGACTGGTCCGGGTTTGCCTCTGAAATGATAGGCAGTTTTGTAAAAATCACCATAAATTGTAGAAACATCATATGGAGATGTGCAAGTAGCCATTTTAAAGCTAAGCGTTTGAACTACTTTCACCTGGAACAGTTTTGAAAACTAAAATATTTAAGTTGACCAAAACAGTCCGTGATAAAAGTCCATCTTTTCTGATGTAATCTGTTAGAAAAAGTTTAATTGTGTTTTTGATGATTTTACTTGTATTCCCCCCTTAAAACTTAAGAAAACACGTAAATGTAGGGGTATTAACTCACCTTATCTGGTTTCAGTAGATGAAAGTGAGAGAGAGGAAGTGTTCAACCCAAGAACACTAAGAAGATGTCTTGATGATTCGAGAATCTAACACCGAATAAGATGGAATTTGTGTAAGATATCAATGATTTGAGTAGAATGGAGTTTAATAATTATGTGAATGATGAAGATACTTACTAATTGAAGAAAGAAATCCCTGGAGAAAGCCTTGAAGTTCTTGAAGTTGAGAGAAAAGATGAGAGAATTTTGGAGAGTGTTCTTTGGTTGTTAAGTGTAGAATGAAAGGACTTTATGGAGTATGAGGAGACAGGATCAATCCTGCAGCTCTTAGAACGTGGGAAGAGCTGGAGATTGGGTGTAAAGGTCCACTAAGGTGACAAGGAGTAGTGGGAAAGAGTGGCTGGTCATAGAGTGAGGTGGTGGTGGTTTGCTTTTGCCATAAATTAAGGAAAAGCAAATATTCCCTCAATAATTAGTTCAACCACTAATTCTTTTAATATATTTTTATAAAAACCCTGGAGATTTATATATTTTGGGGCCTTAGTTTATAAAATAAAGTTTTGGGTGAAAATCCCACGTTAAAATAATGAAAAACGGAGTTAAAACGAAGTCGTAGTCGAAAAACCGGTAAAAAGGGGCCGTCTGCGAGACCTCTCGCATGGGCTGTCTGAGAGGCTTCTCATGCGAGGCTTCTGTCCTGAGAGGCTTCTAATGAGAGGCTTCGGTCCTGAGAGGCTTCTCATGAGAGGCTTCGGTCCTAAGAGGCTTCGGTCCTGAGAGGCTTCTCATGAGAGTTTTCGCTTCTAATAGGAGGGTTTTGGTTCCTTAAGGTTATTTTACCCGTTTTTACCCCGTTTCAAGTGGTTTTTGACCCGGTTAAGGGTCGGGATGGCCCGAATGATTACAAAAAGTTAAAGTAACTTTTGAGAGAGATTTGGGAGAGATTTGGGAGAGATTTCAAATAGAAAGAGATAGAGTGAAAACGATTTAGAGAGGTTTCGTTTGTGATTAATTTGAGTGTACGACTTCACAACGCAAGGTTCGTAAACCCCGTTAAACCGTGTTTTAGTGTCGTACACACTCCCGATGAGTGTGCAATAATTTTGTTATCGTTTTGGTTCAATGTTTACTGCATTTGAGACTTAGGAAATTCAACACATGAACTTTCCAAATAATGTTTCTCTCATTAAAATATTGCATTGTACAGTAATTACATAGTGTAAACCCTAATATACAAGGGTTAATTGAGTCGATTGGTTTTGACTTGTTGACTTTGTTTGACTTTGACTTGACTCAATTTTGACGGTTGTCACATCATCCCCCCGTTAGAAGGAATTTCGTCCCGAAATTTGCATTTGACTGGGACATCAAGAGTTTGGGAAAAGATGTGGGTATTTTTGTTTCATTTGATCTTCGCGTTCCCAGGTGAACTCAGGCCCTCGTTTAGCGTTCCAACGGACCTTCATGATGGGAATACGACTTTGTTTTGTTCGTTTGATTTCCCGATCCATGATTTTGACTGGTTCCTCCACGAAGTGGAGATTTTTGTTAACTTCGATTTCGTCGAGTGGTTTTACGAGTGTCTCACCAGACAAACACTTCTTTAGGTTCGACACGTGAAATGTGGGATGTACTTTGTCGAGTTCCTAAGGTAATCGAAGTTTGTATGCTACTGGCCCAATCCTAGCAAGGATTTCGAATGGCCCGATGTACCTTGGATTTAGTTTCCCGCGTTTGCCGAATCGTATCATTCCTTTCCAAGGGGAAACGTTTACTAGTACACGATCACCCACCTGGAATTCCAAGGGTTTGCGTTGTTTGTCTGCGTAACTCTTTTGCCGATCTCGAGACTCTTTTCCCTTATGATTTCAGGGCCAGTGAGGGTGCTATTAGAGATTGCCCTCTAGCTAGCTGTGTATCCCCCACCTCAGCCCAACACAGGGGTGATCTGCATTTGCGACCGTAAAGAGCTTCGAATGGAGCGACTTTGATGCTAGTATGATAGCTGTTATTGTAGGAGAATTCGATAAGTGGTAGATGGGTATCCCATGCTTTACCGAAGTCTATCACACAAGCTCTTAACATGTCTTCCAACGTTTGAATGGTTTGTTCGCTCTGTCCGTCGGTTTGTGGGTGGTAGGCTGTACTCATGTCAAGCCTAGTTCCCAAGGATTTTTGTAGAGACTGCCAAAACCATGAGGTAAATCTACTATCTCTATCGGAGATAATGGATATCGGCACACCATGGAGTCGTACAATCTCTTTGATGTACTTTCTAGTCAGCTTCTCCATCTTGTCGGTTTCTTTTATCGGTAGGAAGTGTGCTGATTTGGTCAATCTGTCTACGATTACCCATATGGTGTCAAGCCCGCCCGATGTCTTAGGCAGCTTGGTTATGAAGTCCATGGTTATTCGTTCCCACTTCCACTCAGGTATATCCGGCTGTTGTAATAGCTCGGATGGTTTCTGGTATTCGATTTTGACCTTGGCGCAAGTCAGGCACTTGCTCACAAAGGTAGCAATCTCAGCTTTCATGTTCGGCCACCAGTATAATTTCTTGAGGTCCAGATACATCTTATCCGACCCGGTATGGATGGAGTATCGAGTCTTGTGTGCTTCATTCATGACGACGTCTCGGAGTCCACCGAACTTCGGTGTCCAAATCCGGTTCATGATATAACGTGCTCCATCATCCTTGACTTCTAAGTTTTTATCCATTCCCCTTAATGTCTCTCTTGCCACCTTTTCTGGTTTCAAAGCTTCCAGTTGAGCTTCCTTGATTTGTATGGTCAGGTGGGAATGGATTGTCATTGTTAAGGATTTTACTCGGTGGCCCGAGTACTCCTTCCTGCTTAGAGCGTCGGCCACTACATTGGCCTTGCCTGGATGATAACGAATTTCGCACTCGTAGTCATTCAGCAACTCTACCCATCTCCTCTGTCGCATGTTGAGCTCTTTCTGATTGAGGATATGCTGAAGACTTTTGTGATCAGTGAAGATAGTGCATTTCGTGCCGTAAAGGTAGTGTCTCCAGATCTTCAAAGCGAATACTACTGCTCCTAATCCAGGTCGTGCGTAGTATAATTAACCTCGTGCGTCTTAAGCTGTCTTGATGCATACGCGATAACCTTCCCTCTCTGCATGAGCACACATCCGAGGCCTTGATTCGAAGCATCACAGTACACTACGAAGTCTTCGGTTCCCTCTGGGAGAGACAAGATCGGTGCTCTGCATAGGGCTTGTTTTAACATTTGGAAAGCAACTTCTTGTTTCCAAGTATATGACCGTTTGTAAAAGTTTCACACATACTAATTTAGTCGGGACATAATTAATATATTTATGTTTTAAAAAGATCTTTATTGGTTACTTGATTACTTGCAAAGTGCATACCAGTCATATGTGATTAAGATATAATAGTCCTTCGAATAGATGACCCTAACTCCAAGACCACAACCAAACAAGGACAGGAAGTGAAACAAAGATACATAAATTCTACGTCTATAGCATCTTAGTTACATATGACCTTAGCGCATCCACTTAGCAGCTATTGATCTATAAATAAAGACCTATTTAATTCTCAGATAATTTATTATAGTAACACAAAATACTCCTATAGTATTTGTAAATGTTTAGTTTTGAGTTCTTAAAGTATCCTTTGTAGTGTGTTATTAGGTTTGTTAGATTTGTTGCCCATCCTGACCATCCCCCGGTATATGCAAGTCAATTCCCGGACAGATATAGTTGATCAGGCTATATCCTTCCCAGACTTAATCCACATATACTAAGGGATACTCAAAATGTTAAACTCTTCTTCTTTTGCTTTATGTTTTCGCTAGTTATGATACCATGCGAGCATGTAATGTATGTATGTATACTTTAATCAAGAAAATCATTTATTTTCTAAAAGTATATTTATTTGAAAAATGCACAAATCAGAGACTATTAGTCCCAATTGTGTTTATAGTTTGTATATCTTATGTGGTTTGATATACTTAATTCACTATAAACTATGCTCTGATACCAATCTGTCATACCCCCAAACCAAGGATGGCGGAAACGTCCAGGGGTGGAGGACTTCATGTATAGTATCATAACAACAATTGTAATAGTAATTGAAGCAAACACAACCAACATATATATAATTGAAAAAGTTACATCATTGTATGAATTACATGTTTACGAATCAATTACAATATGTTGACAAAATATGAAATAGTAGACGCCTTAGCGCCCCATCTTCAAAAGCACTTGGTTACCTGTTTAATGATTTCCTGAGAATATAAGTTGTTTTGAAAGAGTGTCAACACAAAGGTTGGTGAGTTCATAAGCTTTTGTTTGGTATTATTAAAAGCCTTTCGTTTGTAAAAGTAGTATTTGTGTTAGAAAATCCAATATTTTCCTTAAAATGTATATGTAGTCTTAAATTCAAAGACCGGAATGTATAAGTAACTTTTCTTACTTATAATAAATAATGTAAGTTTAAATTTTAATGAAGTTCCCGTAAATTCCAATGTTTATTAATACTTTATGTGAGTTTATTATAACCATGCTATGACCAAGGTTGCCTAAAACGACGTTCTTCAGGCGTCGGAAATGTTATGACATTTGTCACCCCAGACCTATCGGTCTAACTGTTGCATGCAGTTTAGGTGTAGGTTTGTCAAACCCAATATAGATCTATACACAACTATCACGCTCTCCCTCAAGGTGACTCTGGTTACAATACAGGACTTAATGGTAATTTGAAGTAAATGTCTCACAAAGTCATTAACGGAATTACGTGTTATGAAAACTTGGTACCGTATGGCCGTACCTTGCTTAATCAAAATATCCTTTGTATAAATGTACCCTTTTTAAATGTATGTGTTATGTAATGTTTCATAAACTATACCTATTATAGTTTATCAACCAAGGGTAGTACGTAGTAATGTATGCAAACTATATTCAAAATAGTTTATTAAATGTTTGAATGTATCGGTTGTACTTTGATTATAATCACTTGTTATTCTTTATATTTTATATAACTTGGTACCGTATGGCCGTACCTTGCTTAATGAAAATATCCTTTGTATAAATGTACCCTTTTTAAATGTATGTGTTATGTAATGTTTCATAAACTATACCTATTATAGTTTATCAACCAAGGGTAGTACGTAGTAATTTATGCAAACTATATTCAAAATAGTTTATTAAATGTTTGAATGTATCGGTTGTACTTTGATTATAATCACTTGTTATTCTTTATATTTTATATGTCCAAATCCATTTGTAAACTGATGTGTGTCTAAATATTAAGAAAAACTGTCATATATTGCAATAACATATAATCACATAAAGATATACACCTTGCTCAACATGTTACAAGGTGAAATGAAATTGACAGCAACTTTTTGTTGTGTACAGTTTCTGGTACTGTTCTTAGAAAATTTATAGAAAAATCATCAAAGCTCCAAATCCAAATCCACAAATTGTGAGAGTTTGGGATATGAGTCTAGTTTGTTCATAAATTTTATCATGATTTTTAGTGATCTCTAACAGAGGTCAAAATGTCCGTAATCACATACTGGTCCGGGTTTGCCTCTGAAATGATAGGCAGTTTTGTAAAAATCACCATAAATTGTACAAACATCATATGGAGATGTGCAAGTAGCCATTTTAAAGCTAAGAGTTTGAAATACTTTCACCTGGAACAGATTTGAAAACTAAAATATTTAAGTTGACCAAAACAGTCTGTGATTAAAGTCCATCTTTTCTGATGTAATCTGTTAGAAAAAGTTCAATTGTGTTCTTGATGATTTTACTTGTATTCCCCCCTTAAAACTTAAGAAAACATGTAAATGTAGGGGTATAAACTCACCTTATGTGGTTTCAGTAGATGAAAGTGAGAGAGAGGAAGTGTTCAACCCAAGAACACTAAGAAGATGTCTTGATGATTCGAGAATCTAACACCGAATAAGATGGAATTTGTGTAAGATATCAATGATTTGAGTAGAATGGAGTTTAATAATTATGTGAATGATGAAGATACTTACTAATTGAAGAAAGAAATCCCTGGAGAAAGCCTTGAAGTTCTTGAAGTTGAGAGAAAAGATGAGAGAATTTTGGAGAGTGTTCTTTGGTTGTTAAGTGTAGAATGAAAGGACTTTATGCAGTATGAGGAGAGAGGATAAATCCTCTAGCTCTTAGAACGTGGGAAGAGCTGGAGATTGGGTGTAAAGGTCCACTAAGGTGACAAGGAGTAGTGGGAAAGAGTGGGTGATCATAGAGTGAGGTGGTGGTGGTTTGCTTTTGCCATAAATTAAGGAAAAGCAAATATTCCCTCAATAATTAGTTCAACCACTAATTCTTTTAATATATTTTTATAAAAACCCTGGAGATTTATATATTTTGGGGCCTTAGTTTATAAAATAAAGTTTTGGGTGAAAATCCCACGTTAAAATAATGAAAAACGGAGTTAAAACGAAGTCGTAGTCGAAAAACCGGTAAAAAGGGGCCGTCTGCGAGACCTCTCGCATGGGCTGTCTGAGAGGCTTCTCATGCGAGGCTTCTGTCCTGAGAGGCTTCTAATGAGAGGCTTCGGTCCTGAGAGGCTTCTCATGAGAGGCTTCGGTCCTGAGAGGCTTCGGTCCTGAGAGGCTTCTCATGAGAGTTTTCGCTTCTAATAGGAGGGTTTTGGTTCCTTAAGGTTATTTTACCCGTTTTTACCCCGTTTCAAGTGGTTTTTGACCCGGTTAAGGGTCGGGATGGCCCGAATGATTACAAAAAGTTAAAGTAACTTTTGAGAGAGATTTCAAATAGAAAGAGATAGAGTGAAAACGATTTAGAGAGGTTTCGTTTGTGATTAATTTGAGTGTCCGGCTTCACAACGCAAGGTTCGTAAACCCCGTTAAACCGTGTTTTAGTGTCGTACACACTCCCGATGAGTGTGCAATAATTTTTTTATCGTTTTGGTTCAATGTTTACTGCATTTGAGACTTAGGAAATTCAACACATGAACTTTCCAAATAATGTTTCTCTCATTAAAATATTGCATTGTACAGTAATTACATAGTGTAAACCCTAATATACAAGGGTTAATTGAGTCGATTGGTTTTGACTTGTTGACTTTGTTTGACTTTGACTTGACTCAATTTTGACGGTTGTCACAATATCTCTGTCAGAGATATTGGATATTGACACACCATGCAGTCGTACAATCTCTTTGATGTACGTTCTAGTTAATTTCTCCATCTTGTAAATTTCTTTGCTTGGTAGGAAATGCGCGGTAACTTGGTTATGAATTCCATGGCTAACCGCTCACACTTCCTTTTGGGTATCCCTGACTGTTGTAGGAAACTCGAAGGCTTCTGTCATTCTACCTTGATCTTGGCACAATTCGGGTACTTGCCCATATATGTAGCGACGTCAACTTTTCCATTCGGCCACCGATATCACCTTTTGAGGTCCAGATACCTCTTGTCTGAGCCTGGATAAACGAAGTAGCGAGTTCTTGTGTGCTTTGTTTGTGATGGTGTCTCCGAATCTACCAACTTCGGCGTCTAGATCTGTTTTACGGGATAACGTGCCCTGCCGCTCTTGCCTTCTAGGTTCTTATGATCGGTGAAGATTGTACATTTCGTGTCGTAGAGATAGCACCTCCAGGACTCTAGAGTGACTACTACTGCTCTTAATTCTAGTTTATGAGTGACCTACTCGACCACGTACGTCCTTTGCCGTCCTAAGACATAAGTAATAACTTCTCCTCGGAGCACTACATAGGGCCTGCTTTAGTGTTTGTTGTTTGTCGATTAGATCGGTAGGGAGCATATGGGTTCGGTTTACACGACTAGACTTATTCGGATGATAGAATGTTCGTTTGTAGTCCTCGATAGCTCTGTCCCGGAGTTCGTGGCAGGACTCATACCTGGTCCATCTGTCATTTCCTCATGCAAACAAGTCGTATATAATTAAGATTTGTAAGACAGTTGGATGGACGTCCCTGCCCCGAGTCCAAAACCAGACAAGGAACAGGAAATAAGGCGGGAACACTCATCCAACGTTCATGGAATCTTAATTCTATACAACTCTCGCATATACACATAGTGGTTATAGGTTAACCGCCTTCGTCCCATGTATCCATGCTTGATCTTAATCTGCTATACAAGTGATATTCTCGAAGGGTCTACTAGGAATACTTTGAAAAGGTTTCAGAAGGTATAATACACCTCTAGAGAGTGCTTTGGGGTTTCGCAATGAAGGATGACCCGAGGGTCAGATTCGGATTTAGGGTTATGAGAGACGAGGGTTTCGATATTCTGCTGGTTAGGTGAAGGGTCTTTTCATAGCACATTCAATTGGGAAGGTGAGGAATAAACCAATCCAAATCGAATGACGACAACAGATCTTTTTAGTAAAACATATGTTAAGTTGTATTCGCACGAAATATTTGTTAGGGAGATAGAGCATCCTGTGCTTCTGGTTAGTGTGTTCCGTTTTAATCGATGTTATTGTTACTGTAACTGATTCATACCACAGCAGCTAGTACTGGTAGTAAATGTGTTCTGATAGCTAGTAATGATACTTTATATCATGATCCCCGACAGATCACTCTATGATCGATCGGTATATGCAATTCGTATGTCATTTGGTATTGATGAAACTGTCGAGTGAGTGGCTCTACCCTAACCCTACTACTAGACATGAAACATGAATTAGGACGGGAATATTGACTTTAAGTGTGTAGTATTTAATTATGATTAACCCTGATGTATACACCAAGTTACCACAGCTCACCTACTATGATCCTAAGTTCATATATAAGTGCTTTGATTTGATTGTACGAGAGAGTATTTTTAACTACTTTTTGAAAGTCGGTAATTTTAGCAACCATACCAAAATCATACAAATGTATGTTAGATAGCTATTCTTGTTTTTGAAACAATCCTAAAAGTCCTAATAAGGTTCTTTGTTGCTTCGGCTGGTTCGTTTGTCACACTCCTCCTGCTCCTCAGTTATTCCTCTCAGTTTGACAGTCCCTCTTGAAGTGTCTTGTTTCACCGTATAGGTAGCATGCTGAGCTTACGCCGGTGTTGGTGATTGAGGTGATGTGTCGAGTCCGGGTTCTGGAGGAGCGGGAAGTGTGTCCGTCCTTGTTGCAGTTTTTACAGTGCAACACCCGGCAATTCCCATTGTGGTGGTAGCTACACTTGTTACACTTTGGGAGTTTTCCAATATATCGTCTTGCCGGTGCTTGAGTGACAGATGTTGTGGCTAATGCCGAGGCATGTGTCGTGATTGCTGTTGTAATTGTAGGGGCAGCCACGAATTGTTGTCTTTTAGCGAGTTTGTGAGATAGAATGCGCTTCGTTTTGTCCCAAAACTTTCGTTTCTTGCTCTTAGGCTCATGGTCTGAGCTGTCTTTGTTGGTAGACACCCGCTGGTGTCCTTGATTGTTACTACGGTTAGTATTGCCGGCACTGCCTCCTACTTCGCTGGCGTTTTTAGAATTAAGTTGCGCCATGACGGCTGACATGGCTGGCATGACTGCAGCTTGGAAACAAGCGGAGTCTATCTGCATGATTGGTTCCTTGCTTGTTGGCTGGTTACCTCGTGGTGATGAAATAATCCTGTCGTATGACGAGAAACAATATCATGAGTAATGATGGTCACTACTAGTGGTTTTCTTATAATTTATATACATATATATATATATATATATATATATATATATACATATATATATATATATATATATATATATATATATATATATATACATATATATAAATTTCGCACTTTAGTGAACTATTCTCGATGTTTCTGCTAACGTTCTTGAGATGGAGTTATGGTAGTGGGTAGAAGTAGGTTTTGTACGACTGTTAAGATTTACCCATCCTAGAATTATCTTTGCCCAAAGACACTTAACTGAGGAGTTCTGGGATCCGGTGCATTAGTACTGGTATGATCGCACTCTATAGGTGCATGGAAAGAGGCACCTTTCAACCATGACGTTTAAAAAGGTGTGATGGTAATGAGTCTTGAATAAGGATTTACACGTCGTGAGTTATCTAACTAACTTTATCTTAGTTCTGAGTGTATCGTGTTCCGATTTTTATGGTGTTCTGAAAACAATTCTAAATAAGAGTCTATATATAATAAACTTATGAATTTTTATTAGTATTGTTCCCAATGAAATAATACGCATGCCCATTTTATTTGTATGATTCTAGTATATTCAGTTTTTAGAGAAAAAATTTGAGCCGGATGCAGGTTTACACCATATCATTGCAAGGAAAACTTTGGACCGCAAATAAGTCCCTCGGCCAGTGTAATCACTAACTCGCAGGGTCGAGTCTACACATGGAGGGGAGTAGTACCAACGCATACTCATGGACCTAATCTACAAGGTCTTGTGTGTAACATGAACTCTAAACGGTAATACGTCCCCGATGGTGCTTGAAACGAAGCCGATGTGTCGTGTAGTTCTACCAACCTACGCTTGGTTGCGACCACTCTCTCTTCAAGTGTCGAGTGTCTATCTTGATACTCCTTTGCCTTCGCCCGAGATGCGATGGGGTCCTTAATGAGTTAGGCTCTAAAATAGCAGTCTCTTTCCAAGTCTCGAGTCTGTGAGATGATGGCGTCTGTAGCAGCGCGCAGATCCCTAATTCGATATTCGCGATCTGCTGGGTCATCACCGGGAGGGCTTTGTCAGCCGGGTCCCCCCCATGGTTGAGGTCATTGCAACCTCGTTGGTCTACAAATAGCGATCGTTGTTGCTGATGGCGACTCCACCCCTCGATCAATGTTGCCGAACGGGGCACAGGTCCGATGTAGCCGAAACGGTTTGCGAGAACCCTGGCTGTGTACGGAGAGTTGAAGACCTCTGGCTCCACTTCCGACTCTTTTCCTATTCATCCACTATTTCCCCGGGTTCGGAAAGTAGGGGTCTCCCGGTGAGTAGAATCTTGCTATGATGTTCGTGCGAGAATAGGGTTGGGGTAAGAGGTATATAATAATCATATTCCTATAAATACTTATAAGGGTTTGATCCTCCTTAGTTACTTCTATAATGACATAGTGCATACCAGTTATATATAACAGAAGATATGATAGACCTTCAAATAAGTGATCATACTCCAAAACCACAACCAAACAAGGAACAGGAAGTAAAGCAATGATCACAGATTCTAAATCGATGATACCTAAGTTATATATAACTTTAGCGTACCCACTTAGTGATCGTAGACCTACTAGCAAGGATCTGTTTAATTTTCACTTAAGTTATAGAACCACAAAATAATCCTATAATATTTTAAAGGTTATGTTTCGTTCTTAGTGGTTTTCTTGCATGGGAAGTTTTTAGGCTTGTTGCTCACTATGACTATTCCCCGACATACGTTAGTTACACATTGGATAAATATAGTTGATCAGGCTATATCCATCCCAAGTCCGATTACATATCCCAGGGTCTAATCGTAGTGTCCAACTCCTCATTTTACTTTAGTATTGTCCTAGTTATGATACTATACTAGTATGTGCGCATGTATTCATACTTTTTAACCAGAAACTATTTCATTTCTAAAAGTACAGTTATTTGAAAATTTTAAATCAGAGACTTTTAGTCCCAATGCATTTATAGTTTGTATATCCTATGTGGTTCGGTATACTTAGTTCACTATAAACAATGCTTTGATACCAATCTGTCACACCCCCAGACCAAGGATGACGGAAACGTCCGGGGGGTGGTGGACTTCATGTGTAGTATCATAACAACGAGTATAATAGTGGTCAAAGTAAATACAACCATGATAAATATAATTGAAAAAAAGTTACACCATAGTATGTGTTTACATATTTCAAATTCAATTACACTATGATGACAAAATGAACTATTTGACGCCTTACCATCCCATCCTCAAAAGCTGCGGATTTCTTGTTTTACCGATTTCCTGAGAATACAAGTAGTTCGAAAAAGTGTCAACAATTAAGTGGGTGAGTTCATAAGCTTTTGAACGTAGAGTTTTGAAATCCCTGGTTTCTACCAGTATGTATACTATGTTCTGTTTGAAAACCCTTGTTACCACCAGTATGTATAGTAGTTTTATTATTCGAAATAAAACTGAGTATTGTATCCCGAATTTGAAAACCCTTGCCTGTACATGTAATGTATACCCAAGAAAAATCCAATATTATCCTTATAAAATGTTATGTAGTCTTAAATCCCAAGACCGAGTATATGAATGTTCGTACTTGTAACGAAGAATGTAGTTTTAAATAGATAAAACCCATTTTTAAAATAGAAAAATTCCCGTAAACTACATGTTTCGTTATCTCCCTATGTGAGTCGCTATAACCATACTATAAGAGAGAAGCCTGTTGCGACGTTCTTCAAGTGTCAGAAATGAAATGACATTTGCCACCCCCGATCGGCCGATCAGACTGTCTTAGCAGCATGGGTGTGGGTTGTCAACCCCAATATAGATCTATACTCAATTATCATGCTCTCCCTACAAGAGACTTTGGTTATAACTATTTCAGGAATTTTAAACAGTACTCTAAGAGTACAATGAAGACGTGTCTCAAAATTTACGATAACGAGTTTACATGTAGTATGCGTGTAAAAGCCTTTTCTATGGTGGAATTGAAATCCCTTGTTGTTTTGTATGTTTGAAATGTGAAATCCCCAAACTATACCCATTTTAGTTTATCAAATAGTCATTGAAACCCATTTGTATTGAGGGTAAAAACCCCTTTCGGTGTAAGTAGTAATTTAGCAAACACAACTATTCTTACTATGTTTCATCTTGTATGTTTGTAATGACAAAGGACTCTTACAAATCAGTGAGAAGTTTTCTGTTATTTAAATGAACCACAACATAAAACATATGCAAATTAGGAAGTCATCAAAGATATACACTTTGCTCAACATGTTACAAAGTGTTATGAAAGTTGTAAGCTGTTAACTAGTTTTTAACTTTTCTGCACTGTTTTGGAAAAATCACAGAAAAATCATACCAGGTGAAAAACTGAATCTGTAAACCCTGAGAGTTTAGAAAATGTGTCTACTTTGTTCATTATTTTTATTATGATGTTTAGATGTCTCTAACTTGTGTGAAAATGTCCATATTCACAGACTGGTCCGAATTCGTAGTTACAGTGATAGTCAGTTTTGTAAAAATCATCATAAATTGTAGAAAAATTGTATGAACATGTGCAAGTAGTCATTTTAAAGGTATAAACCTCAACTATTTGCACCTAATACAATTTTGAAAACTAAAAAGGTTAAGGTGTTCCAAACAGTCCGTGAATGGAACTAAACTTTCTTGTTGAAAGCTGATGTTTGAGTCTAGTTAAGTTTTTTTGTGTTTTAACATGTATTCTCCCCTAAAACTTGAAGAAAACATGAAAATGTGGGGGTATGAACTCACCTTGAGTGATCTCTTAGGATGGATGATGAAAAGAAGAAGTTTCCAAGTCAAGAACACTTGGGAGATGCTTGAAGATTCGAAGATTCTATGAACAAATATGATGATATTTGTGTAAGAGAGTCATGATTTGAGTGGAGAAGTATTGGGTATTCAAGTGTAGGATGAAGATACTTACCAAAACTGGAGGAGAATGCTCAAGAACAACCTTGAAATCTCGAATTTAGAGAGAGAAAGTAAGAGAGAGAAATGGGTTTGCTTTTTGGTGAAGAGTGAGTAAGGTGGGAGGAGAGATAAGGATTTTCCAGATCTTTGATCAAGATAACTTGCTGGAAAAGAGTGTGAAAGGACAAATAATTGACTAGGTAGGGATGAATAGTGACTGAGGGTGGTCATAGAGTGGGTATGGGTGGTAGCTTGTGTCTTTTCTTTATGGAAAATTCAACACTCCACCTCAATATCTTACCCAATAGATTTTATTCTTGGACAAAGATTTCCCTCAAAATGTAATTATTTTATGAATATTTAGGGTCTTATATGCCAAAAATATGAGTTTGGGTGAAAATCTCACGTTAAAATCATGAAAAACGGGCTTAAAACGCGAAAAGGATCGAAGACCGGGAAAAGAAGGAGAACTTCCAAAGTCTGAGGTGAGGGTTCGGCCTTTGGTGCTTAGAACCGAAGGTAGGTTCGGGTGTGATGAGAACCGAATGGAGGGTTCGTTCTGGGGAGCATCGCAGGCGAACATGGATGAGGGACCGAAAGCGAGATTAGGCGAAGGAGAAGGGTAGGCGTAGCGAAGGTGAAGTAGTCCGAACCGAAGGTAGGTTCGGTTCTTCATAGGGTTCAGTTTTTGGGTTCGGTTCGGCAGGGAGGTTTCGGTCTTTAAAGGCTTCGGTCCGAAAGGGTACTTCGGCTTTGATTCTTATGGTTTCTCTTCTTAGGGTTTCGCTTCTTAGGGTTTTGCGTCTAATAGGCTCGGTTCCATTAGGGTTTCGATCCTATAGGGCTGTTTTACCAATAAACTTCCCGTTTTGCGTGGTTTTCGACTAAATTAAGGGTTGGGATGCCCCGAATGATTATAAAAAGTTGAGGGAGGTTATGAGAGAGATTTGGGAGAGATTTGAGATATAAAGAGAGAGATAGAGGGAGAGAGATTGAGGGAGACTTTGTTTGTGACCTTTGCGAGTGTTTAACTTCGAAATGCAAAGTTTGTAAACCCCGTTTTGCCTTGTTATGAGCGTTATACGCCCCCGAAGGGTAAGAAATAACGTTTTATCGAGTAGTTCCATCACTAACCCTGATTAGGGTTTAGATTTCCTGAACACGTGAAGACTCAAAGTGATACTTTGCATAAAGATAGTGTGTTGTACGATAGTAAACACGATGTAAACCCTAATATACAAGGGTTAATTGAGTTGACCGCTTTGACTTGTTGACTTTATTTGACTTTGACTTAACCGGAAATTGACGGTTGTCACATCATCCCCCCGTTGGAAAGAATTTCGTCCCGAAATTAGCACTTTGACCGGGACTGCGAGAGTTGGGGAAAGATGCGGGTATTTTTGTTTCATCTGATCTTTGCGTTCCCAGGTGAACTCGGGTCGTCATTTTACGTTCCAACGGACCTTCACAACAGGGATGCGACTTTGATTTCGTTCTTTTGATCTTTCGATCCATGATTTCTATCGGTTTTTCCACGAAGTGGAGACTCTCATCGAACAAGCAATTCTTTAGTTGGACACATGGAAGGTGGGGTGTACATTTTTGAGTTATTGCAGTAATCGAAGTTTGTATGCTACCGGGCCCATCCTATCGAGGATCCCGAACTGTCACACCCCAAAACCGAGAACGGCGGAATACGTTCTGGGATGGAGGACGTCATGTACAGTATCATAACAATGCATAATAGTAAAGACAAGCAACAACATCCATTGCATTAATATAATAATTGTAATACAAGCGTGTTCTGTACAGTTTGTTAGACACCAAAAGTATAATCAAAATAAATAGGAGTCTTGTATATGCTCCATCTTCTCAAAAGCTGCATCTATACCTGTCTACTGATGACCTGAGAATACAAGTTATTTTGAAATCGAGTATCAGCATAAAGCTGGTGAGTTCATAAGTATTTAGTGTCATTGCTTGTATAAAAATGTTTACAACAATGTGGTATAATAACTGGTTTCAATGTTTGAAAATAGTATACTCCCTAGAAAACCCTATGTTTTCCAGTAAAAAGTAGCCTTCTACCAAGACTCAATTGTTTGTATATTTGTTCTTTCATAAATGTAGAGATTTTCCCAGTGAAACTATATTATGAAACTATAGTTTTTGACCTCATTAATGTAAAGAAATGGGAAAATAATGTTTTACCCCAGCAATGTCATTGCCGGCTGAATGTAATGAAAATGCAGACTCCATGTGGTATTAAATGTACAATACACCTCGGGGAGTCTATTTTGCCATTAATTCTTAAGGTGTTAATTAAAGGTCTGAATGTGAACTCGTATGTAACCATGCTGATTGACGATCAAATAACTGATGACCCTCCAGGTCACACGTAGTATGGTGACATTTTGTCACCCCTGGGCCTAGTCGGCTCGGACTGTAGCTAGCAGTCGGGATGTGGGAGTGTCTGTCCCATATAGATGTATACACATAATGCCCGCTCTCCCTCCAGGAGACTCTGGTTACACGGTGATAGCACAATGAAGTGTCGTATCGAGAAGTAGTATGTCACATTCTGTTTTAGTATATTCTCTTGTATATTGTATAATGTATTTTCTGGTATAATGTATATAGTGTTCTCTTGGATAGCATTTAGTATTCTCTTTGTATAGTATTTATCATGTATTGACTCATAACTGTACTGACTCTGGTAGATGTCATTGTGATAGGAGTAATGAGTAATATTCCTTAACTATACCTATTATAGTTAAATAGTAATGTTGGTTGCATGCCTTTGTTACACAAAGGTACTGAACTGAAGTGAAGACTTTTATATCCAACACAAATATATATGATATATCACTAAGAATTTAATGACAGTCGGACAAATAACAGAATACCCCAAGTCCACAACCAAACAAGGAATAGGAAATAAGGTGAGCTATCAGTCCTAAGTCCTTCAAGTCTTACTTATATAAATATATTAGTATAGATATGGTTTTGAAGGTAAAAAAAGTTTAAAAGAGTTTGCAAACAGCTTTAGCATTTAAAGAATTTGATAAAAGGTTTGAAACACTTGAAAATCCAAAGTTTTATGGAAATCTGAAAGTAGCAATAAATTATGTAGTCTGTTCTAGTTATTAATCACGTGTGATTGATACAATAACTATAACAGTTCAACTTGTATTCCCCCCCCCCCCCCATAAAAGCATTTAAAATCATTTAAAAGGTTGATTTAGGGGTATGAACTCACCTGCAGTGAGTGGAGTGGATGGAAGTGTCGGGTAGGATGCTAGGTGTCAAGTGAGGACTTGAGCACACACACGGATCCTATGTAACATGTAGTGATATATAAATGTATCTAATTAGTTATTTAATCACTAATTAAGTAAGTAAAGACACTCTAATGCATGAAAACACTTTGCTTCAAGTGCTAGGAGTGCTAAGGGTTGCATCTAAGGAGAGTATGGCCTCACTATGGAGTTTACACCTCAAATGGTAGCCCCTATGTGTGTTTACGGTTTCTGGACCATTTCCCCCATGATTTTACGACCGTAAACTCATGGGAATGGTGCATTTGTGTGTTTTAGGGTCTCATGCTTCACAAAGAAGTGGCCTAAGGTTGAATCAAAGGCCTAGGAAGTGGTTAGGGCTCGAAATGGCACACTTTTGGAGTTTACGGTCCTTGGACCACTCCTTGGGAGTTTACGGTCGTAAACACTTGGGTTTACGGTCGTAAACCCATGAGTTTACGGCCGTAAACTCATGTATTCCTCAATCTTTTCTTGTTTTGTGTTTCTTAGTTCATGCATGCCAGTTTCTAGCCTCTTGTTCAAGCATTAGAAGGTGTTGGGGCATCAAAACTCCCTTTAGGGGTGTTTACGGTTTTGGGAGATCCCCAAACCGTAAACCCATATGTTCTTGGGGTTTTGGATGATTTTCCATGGATTAACAAGTATACTAAGTATATAACTAGCTAGAAGGAGTATACTTACTTATATGAAGCTTGTAAGAGTGTTTAGGACCCAAAAACACTAGTGTGTGTTCTTGGTGTTTTCAAGAACACTTGAAGATCTAAGTAAAAACCAAGAATCCATGGATGAAATGATGTATAAACACTAGATTAAGTGTTGTATGAAAGAATCTAGGAAGGAAAACTTACACTTTTGGCGGATTTGGAAGAATGAACTTATGATACTTGAGAGAAAAACTTGGTGTTCTTGAGGTGGGAAGTGGAAAATGAGAAAAAGTGTGTAAACTCATGCTATATGCATGAGTTTTGGGGAAAATGGTGTTTACGGCCCATACACCTCTTGTTTGCCCGTAAACACCAAGCTAAGGTGTTGGTTGTTTTGTTTGCTACACCTCACTAATAACGTCACTTCCTTTTACTTAATCGTTTGACGAAATATAAAATAAAACACCCAAACGGACTTAAATCCGGCCAAAAATATACTGAAATGTTTTTGAATATTATATGAAGTGTTTAACGGTAGAGATTATACAAATGAAAATCCGGGTTGTCACATCATCCCCCCGTTAGAGGGAATTTCGTCCCGAAATTAGAGTTCAGACAACTAAGTTATTACAAAATAACTAAGTAAAAAGATGAGGATATTTAAGTCTCATTTGATCCTCGCGCTCCCATGTAAATTCCGGTCCGCGCTTGGCGTTCCAGCGAACCTTCACGATTGGGATGCGGCTTTGTTTCGTTCGTTTGACCTCGCGGTCCATAATCTCTACAGGTTCCTCCACGAAGTTGAGGCTCTCGTCGATCTCGATCTCGTCGAGTGGGATTACAAGAGTCTCTTCGGATAGGCACTTTTTCAAGTTTGAGACGTGGAAGGTAGGGTGTACATTACTGAGTTCGCGGGCTAGGTTAAGGTTGTAAGCTACGGGGCCGATCCTAGAGAGGATCTCGAAAGGCCCTATGTATCTTGGATTCAGCTTTCCACGCTTTCCGAAGCGTATCAAGCCTTTCTAGGGTGAGACTTTCAAAAGGACTCGGTCTCCCACCTGGAATTCCAAAGGTTTGCTTCGTTTGTCTGCGTAGCTTTTCTGTCGGTCTCTAGAGGCTTTCAATCGTTCACGAATCTGAATGATCTTCTCTGTCGTTTCTCGAATGATTTCCGGACCCGTGAGAGTGCTGTCAGGAACTCGTCCTTTAGCTAACTGACTGTCAACCACCTCAGCCCAGCACAGAGGGGACCTGCACTTTCGGCCATAGAGGGCTTCAAATAGAGCAGCTTTGATACTCGTGTGATAACTGTTGTTGTTAGAAAACTCGACAAGGGGTAAGTGGGTATCCCACGCCTTACCAAAGTCCATCACACAGGCTCGCAGCATATCTTCCAAAGTTTGGATAGTCCTCTCACTTTGTCCGTCGGTCTGCGGATGGTAGGCTGTACTCATGTCCAGCCTCGTTCCTAAGGAGCTTTGTAATGACTGCCAGAACCTCGAAGTGAATCTACTATCTCTATCTGAGATAATAGATATAGGAACACCATGCAGCCGTACGATCTCCCTAATGTATTTTCTCGTGAGCTTCTCCATCTTGTCGGTTTCCTTGATGGGTAGGAAGTGTGCGGACTTGGTCAATCTGTCGATGATGACCCATATGGTATCAAGTCCACCCACAGTCTTGGGTAACTTGGTTATGAAGTCCATAGTGATCCGCTCCCACTTCCACTCGGGTATCTCCGGTTGTTGGAGTAGACCTGACGGTTTCTGGTATTCGACCTTGACATTCGCGCAAGTAAGGCATTCACTTACGAAGGTAGCAATCTCTGCTTTCATGTTAGGCCACGAGTATGACTTCTTGAGATCCAGATACATCTTATCTGAACCTGGGTGGACGAAATATCGAGTATTATGCGCTTCCTTCATGACCAAGTCTCTGAAGCCACCATGCTTCGGTGTCCAGATCCGGTCCATGAGATATAAGGCTCCGTCACCCTTGGCTTCCAGGTTCTTATCCATTCCTTGCAGGGATTCTTCTGCTACATTTTCAAGTTTCAAAGCTTCGAGCTGAGCCTCTTTAATTTGTGCGGATAGATGCGAATGGATAGTCCTTGTTAGTGACTTGACTCTTCGACCAGAATATTCTTTCCGACTTAGGGCGACTGCTACTACGTTGGCTTTACCTGGATGATAAAGAATTTTGCATTCGTAGTCATTGAGTAGCTCGACCCACCATCGTTGTCTCATGTTGAGCTCTTTCTGGTTGATGATGTGTTGGAAGCTTTTGTGGTCGGTATAGATGGTGCTCTTCGTACCATACAGATAGTGTCTCCAGATTTTTAGGGCGAACACAACCGCTCCTAATTCAAGGTCGTGCGTGGTGTAGTTGACCTCGTGTGTCTTCAGCTGTCTTGAGGCGTAGGCGATGACCTTACCTCGTTGCATCAGAACACAGCCGTACCCTTGGTTGGATGCATCGCGGTACACCACGAAGTCTTTTATCCCTTCGGGGAGGGACAGTATCGGTGTGGTGCATAAGGCTCGCTTCTGAGTTTGGAATGCCTTCTCTTGTTTCTCTTCCCAGTCAAAGGCCACGCCTTTCTAGGTCAATGTAGTCAGGGGTTTCGCGATTCGAGAGAAGTTTTGAATGAACCTGCGGTAGTAGCCAGCGAGGCTTAGAAATTGACGATTTTTTGTAGGCTTCTTTGGTGCTGACCGGTTCTCAATGGCTTTAATTTTGGAAGGGTCTACGTGGATTCCTTCTTCGCTCACCACATGCCATAAGAATTTGACTCTTCGGATCTAAAATTCGCACTTAGAGAACATCGCGTATAGCTTCTCCGATCGTAAGGTTTCCAGAACTTGTCGTAGATGATTGTTATGCTCTTCCTTACTTTGAGAGTAGATAAGTATGTCATCAATGAAGACGATGACGAACTGATCCAAGTAAGGACGGCATACCCTATTCATCAAGTCCATGAATACTGCAGCCGCATTGGTCAGTCCGAACTGCATTACTACGAACTCGTAGTGTCCGTAACGAGTTCGAAAGGCTGTCTTCGGAACATCCTCCTCAAGCACTCGCAACTGGTGATACCCGGACCTCAGATCAATCTTGGAAAAGTAACTTGCCCCTTGCAGTTGGTCAAATAAATTGTCTATGCGAGGAAGAGGGTAACGATTTTTGATCGTAAGTTTGTTGAGTTCCCTGTAATCGATGAACATACGGAACAATCCGTCTTTCTTCTTCATGAACAAGACTGATGCTCCCCAGGATGAGAAGCTCGGTCTTATAAAGCCCTTGCTAAGCAGCTCGTTAACTTGACCGGACAGTTCTTGCATCTCAGCAGGCGCTAGACGATAGGGCGATTTGGCTACGGGGGTGACTCCTGGGATTAAGTCGATTCAGAACTCGACTTGACGTTGAGGAGGTAATCCTAGTAGCTCTTCTAGAAAGACGTCAGGGAAGTCACGTACCACGGGGAAGTCTCTCAGGTCTTTTATTTTCTGGCTCGTGTCGACGATGTGTGCAAGGAACGCGCGATATTCCTTACGCAAATATTTCTGGGCTTGAATACTTGAGATGATACGAAGGCTCGTACTGGGTTTGTCTCCGTAGATCAACAAGGTTTCGTTATTTGGTAGGTTCAGACGGATTGCTTTATCGAAACATAGAATATCGGTACGATGGAGACTCAACCAGTCCATGCCCACAATGATATCGAAGCTCTTGATTGCTACTGGTATGAGGTCGATTGGAAACGAATGGTTATCTAGTGTGAGGGTACAACCTATGTAGATTTCATTAGAACTCTCTGTCTTTCCGTTATCCATTTCTACGATGAAGGTTTATTTTAGTGGTTGCGGTGATTGTTTAAGTAAGTGTTTAATGTTTTGGTTTACAAAACGCCTCTCTGTCCCACTATCAAATAGGATACAAGCATAAGAGTTATCGAGAAGGAACGTACCCATGACTACTGTGGGGTCTGCTATTGCTTCATTGTGGCCAATATCAAGTAGTCTCCCTGCTCCTCCCGCATTCCCAGCCTTCGGACAGTTTCTTTTGAAATGCCCTACCTCACCATAGCCATAGCAGGCCTGGCTTACTCCCGAGCTGGGGACCTGGGAAATGGGTTTGGGTGGTGTTCTGCAAAACCGGGCGGTATGGCCCTTCTGGTCGCAGTTAGTGCAGTGCATTTCACGGCAGGGGCCGTGATGATGGAAAGAGCACTTGGTGCACTTGGGTAGGTTCCCTGCATATGTTTTGGCTGGTATAGGGGTAGTGGGAGTATTGGCAGCATGGAAAGCCACAGTCTGCTGGTTCTCGGAAGAGGATTGAGTTGACTTGCCCTTCTTTCGGTCCCACCGCTTCCTCTTGTTGTCGGATATCTTGGTCGGTGCAGTGGCAACCGTTGTGGTTGTTGATGGAGTGTAAGGAACTTCATGATCAATCAACCTTTGGGCCAATTCCTTGGCACTGTCAAAGTTCGTAGGGTGTGATGCTAGAACGTTCCCTCGATACGGGGGCACTAAACCCCAGATGTATCGTTCAATTTTCTTGCCCTCAGTGGGGACCATGTTAGGATATAGAGTTACCAGCTCGCAGAACATGGTTGTACAAGCCACCACGTCGGTCCCCTTCATCTTGAGGTTCCAGAGTTCCTCCTCGAGTTTCTGAATTTCACCCTAGGGCAATACTCCCTTGTCAGAAGGTCTTTCAGTGTGTCCCAGCCCATGGCGTTGGCTGTTACTAAAGAGAGTGATTTGACATGGCCGTTCCACCATGTCAAGGCCCTTTCGGTGAAAGTGCAAGATGCGAACTTTATCTTGCTCTCTTCGGGGCACGAGGACATCTCGAAGATGGCTTCAGTTCTTTCGATCCATTGGGATAGTGCAATGATCCCTCCGGTCCCATTGAAGAATGTTGGTTTGCAGCTCATGAAATCCTTATAGGTATACCCCGGTGTATGTGGGTGGATTTCACCATGTCTAGAGTTGGTGCCCATTCCGGCTCCACTTGCGTCACCAGAATTTACTTGGGCCATAGCTGCGGTCACAGCTGCAGTTACAGCTGCCTGAAACATCACCGCATCGAACTGCGGAGGAGGAGGTGGTGGTGGAGTTTGATTCACAGGCGTGCGTCTGGTCGGACGCTTGCGGGGAGGCACCTTTTACTGAAAATTTTAAAAGATGATGACAACAGTGAGAATCAATTGTAAGTATGATGAGAGTGTTTCATGGACTAAATCGCCATAGTCCAACTGTCAGATAGAGTCATAACAAATAGAGTAGGGAAACATAAGAGTATAGACTTTCCCATAGAGTAGTCAACTGCCAATGTTACTGGTATTAATGATGTAAAATGAGTTCGGGAAAAATGACCTAACAATAGGTCTTACATCAAACCATAAGGGAAAATGTTGGCAGTTTAGAAGCCTAGTTAGAGTATTTTCAAAGTTAGGAATGTTTACAGACAAGTGCTCTACCGAGCATAGAAAAGAAAAGGCTATTCCTTAATCAAAAGAGAAGGATGAGTTGACATCTCCTACTGGCGACGGGTATCCCTTGGGCGAACCCTAAGATCAGCAAGTTGGTGTACAACTTCCTGAAGATGTCGCTTATGCGCCCTATGACGCACTCGGAGTTCCATGACTTCAGCTCGCGATGCAGCTAGTTGTTGCTGCAGAGCCTCATTGGTCCTCCTAGTCCTATCCATAGCTTCTTCGAGTTGGCGGATACGAACAACATTAAGGATAGAGTTGGCGTCAATTTCCACAACTCTGCCGATGGCTGCATGACTTTGTTCGATGTTCCTAGCAATCCTACGGACCATGATGGGCAAGACTCGGTTAGCTGAACCTCCCTCGCTTATGTTGTAAAAGCTTCGGTCTCCGTTGAAAGGTAAAGGCTGACCCTGTTCATCACTCCATCGATTCAAGGTTGTTGCCCACATGGGAGTGGGACCTTGAAATGTCGGACGGGGGTTTGGGTTTGGAGCTACTGGGGGTAGGTTGTTGACTTCTAGTTCAGAGTCGGAGCTATCCGAAAAGCCATCTGCATGGTGATCATCCAAAGGGATTGGGTGATCATCTTTTTGGATTAATGTCTAAGTCCATAACTATATTTGGTATGTACTTGACCCGACCCGGCATGGTCCATTTGGGTTGCACTTCACCGACACAATTTATATGGATAGTCTTTTGAGAATAGTATATTTATGATTTATATTAATATATTATAAGTTCTAATATATTAATATGGAATCATATTATTTAATTAGTATTGATGAAGAATTAATTTAGAATTAATTAAGTGATCAAAAAGAACTAATTAAATATGGACTCTTATATATATGGAATGGGCCAAGTTCATTTAGGTTGGGCTAAGCTTTCATGGATGGTCCATGGAGCTTTTAACCCATGGATCCTATGTAAATGAAAGGTCATGGGTATTAGGGTTTACATGGATGTAACCCTAATCCTCCATAATATATAAAGGGGTCATTGGCTCACAAAATTGGCACAAGTGTGTGAAAATAAGAGTGGGCCGATTTTAGTGTGCATACAGATTCTCTCAAGTTCTTCCAAGGTGTTTTGGTGATTTGTGATTCCATTTGAGGCTTCCACACTATTGGGGCTAAGCTCTTAAAGCTTGAAGACATCAAGCTACATCAAAAGTTATGTCATCTAACTAGAACTTTGTAGTATAGGTGCTTCATAATATGCTAGTTAGGATGAAACCTTGGAATAGTTAATATTTGCATGTATAATAGAGAAAACATAGATCCAAGGTTTATAGGGTTGCATGTACACCATAGGAGTGTTAGAATGCTCAAAACCCAACAGTGGTATCAGAGCCATGGGTTGTTTTCTGTTATATTGATGCAAATGTTTTATTTTCAAGTTGAAAAAAAGGAAAAAAAAAACATGACGTTTGTCAAATTTTAAGATAATTATTTGTTTTGTGAAAAACGAATTATTTGTAAAATTTGAATCATTTGTTATATGATTTGAATTAGGTCAAATTTAGTAAAAGATAAAATGATATGATTATTTTATTAGCTTTAAAAGTTTGATCTAAATGTTTTAAGGAGTTACATATTTTGTCATAAAAGTTTGGAGCTAAAAAGTTTTTTTAAAAGATGTGATCTTAAGGGGTTTTGAAACTTCCATAAGTTATGCATATGAATGTTTTTTTTTAAAAAAAAAAATTGATTCAAAGTTTTTATGGAGTTACAAAATTTGGTGTTAATGTTTTAAAGAATTCCATAACTTGTTCTTAAGTTATGGAACATGGAAAGTTTCATCATAAAACACCATTAATTCCATAAGTTATGGAATCCAAAGGTTTTCAAGAATTACAAAACTTGCCTTCAAGTTTTGGAATTTGAGAAAAGTTTTTTATAAAAAAAGGAATTGAATTCTAAAACTCTTGGGTTCATAACTTAAACAAATAATTAAATGGTTTTAATTTTGAGTTTAATAATTGGAATTATGATGTTTTGTTGAATAGTTCAAATTAACTCTTATGCACTTTATTAATAGTTAATTAAAGCGTTTAATTAAAAGAGTATTATTAATCCATAAATATATGGTTTGAGTTTAATTAAAAGTCTAGTCTAATTAATAGATTAAACCACCAAATATTTTAAATGTCTAAAATACACCCTTATACTATTATAATATTAAAAGTTTAATATATTATATGTATAAGAGCAAGTCGTCTTACCATTAGTAGACCTCATTCACGAAGCCGGTCTATAACGGGGGGTATAAGGTTACTGCTTATAAAATGGCAGTTTAATGGGTGTCCACTCTCACTCACCGCTTCCTTGACCGGTGGAGGGTCGTTAGCCGAACAGGTAGGACAAGGACTATAATTCTCCCTTCATTATAAGTATAATGATAAATACTAAGTAACTAAACACTTATAAATTCCCAATCTTAGTTACTTAGGAAAATGTGAATAAGGTACTAATCCATGAAATTACACTTTGCACTTTGTTTAAGCTGTTAGTGGAGCGTGTCTGGTTAACCGACACACTAACCTGGACTTAACCAGGTAGACAAAGGGTAACTTAATGTTTATCATAGTATCGTTGGAGCGTGTGTGGTTAACCGGCACATCGATTGAGGGGTAAATATTAAGGGTACCAAGTATATTTGCATGGTTACTTCACACGTTGTTTTGTGATCCTCGGCATCCCAGTCACAAAACCTGAAGGGCACACTCGAGATTGAAACATGCCATTGAAAAGTTCAATGAATCTCAAAAGAATCAAGGAGTTTCAAAACCAATTAAAACCTAATAATACATTTCGTTTATCCTGGTGGAAATTGTTGAATCGTCATTCACCTACCTTCAAATATTTTATAGCTTGGATTACGGCATCCCTCTTCCAAGTTATAAAATAGTTTGTTGGGTCCTAGCCTTCATATATCATATTGGGTGTTATATTAAGTACTTAAATCAACTTTATGTGAATTTCTCCCATTGTTGATGTCTGGTTTAGACAACAATGATCTTCCCAAATCAAGCTTTCCTAAAGAATATGACTTCCCGAGTTTGGCTCATGGAAGTCATACTTCTCTTCCTCCACCTCCTCCAATTATTCTCCCTAACCCACAAGTTCAAGGTCACTCAAGCCCTAATGGCAAGAAAGGTCTATGTGTGATCACATCTTAGAGATGAAGTCACATATTGACAAGCCGAGAGAGTTGGGTGTCAAAGTCTTGAGAAAGTTGGATGTTCAATCACTTTCTAATTCACATAGTGAGTTCCTTTGGGACTACTATGAAACAGACTATGACATGAACCTTAATGATCATATCTATTTGCTTGGTGCTGCTGAATCAGCAATGATTTGGAACGATAGTAAAGCAAATTTGATTAGAAGATCAACTTCCCAAAAACTTTATGGACAGTGACAATGGTGACACTGGAAATCCAGAAAAAGCATTCTCTTCCCAATGGAAAGGGATTGGCCATAGTCAACCCGGTTGACCAAATGGTAAAGAGAAAGGCTAAGTCTGAGATAGTCCCATTACCAAAGGGTCCATATGTTTATTTTGCCAAAGGAAGGGGCGTTGATTGCAAAGCTGCCAAATTTACCTAAGGATGTTAAAGTCAATAAGTTTGACTCTACATCAGGTAGAGCCCATTATCTAACTGTGTTAAGTTCTATTTGTTGGATTAATGTCTAAGTCCATAACTATATTTGGTATGTACTTGACCCGACCCGACATGGTCCATTTGGGTTGCACTTCACCGGCACAATTTATATGGATAGTCTTTTGAGAATAGTATATTTATGATTTATATTAATATATTATAAGTTCTAATATATTAATATGGAATCATATTATTTAATTAGTATTGATGAAGAATTAATTTAGAATTATTTAAGTGATCAAAAAGAACTAATTAAATATGGACTCTTATATATGTGGAATGGGCCAAGTTCATTTAGGTTGGCCTAAGCTTTCATGGATGGTCCATGGAGCTTTTAACCCATAGATCCTATGTAAATGAAAGGTCATGGGTATTAGGGTTTACATGGATGTAACCCTAATCCTCCATAATATATAAAGGGGTCCTTGACTCACAAAATTGGCACAAGTGTGTGAAAATAAGAGTGGGCCGATTTTAGTGTGCATACATATTCTCTCAAGTTCTTCCAAGGTGTTTTGGTGATTTGTGATTCCATTTGAGGCTTCCACACTATTGGGGCTAAGCTCTTAAAGCTTGAAGACATCAAGCTACATCAAAAGGTATGTCATCTAACTAGAACTTTGTAGTATAGGTGCTTCATAATATGCTAGTTAGGATGAAACCTTGGAATAGTTAATATTTGCATGTATAATAGAGAAAACATAGATCCAAGGTTTATAGGGTTGCATGTACACCATAGGAGTGTTAGAATGCTCAAAACCCAACACATCTTCCGACTCGTCTTCAAGCCATCCTCCAATGCCTTGTTTGGGATAGTACGGATCGCCAGGGAGATGAAAACCAGCCATGCTATCTACGCGAGAACGGGGAAAGAATAGTTAATAGACGTACTAATGTAAGATACTTATAAGATGATCGTTATTAGTTGATTCAATACTTGCATAGTGCATACCAATTACATGCAACCGAAACAGGATAGACCTACGAATAAGTGACCCTAACTCTAAATCCACAACCAAACAAGGAACAGGAAGTAAAGCAAAGATCACAGATTCTAAGTCTATAGCGTCTTAGTCACATGTAACCTTGGCATACCCACTTAGCAAGTATTGTCCTACTAGTAACGACATTTTTAGTTCTCACATATGTAATTCATAGTAATTCATAATACTCCTATAGTATTGTTGTTCTAATGTTCTTGTAGTAGTGTGGGTAAGTTTTTAGACTTGTTGCAACACCACAACCATTCTTAGGCACATGCTAGTCACTCCTCAGGAAATGTAGTTGATCAGGCTACATCCCCCCAGATTTGACCATATGTCTCTAAGCCTAAACGTGCATTCCAACAATCTTAATACTTTTGTTCTGTTCTAGTATGATACTGACCTTGGTATAAATAGATGTATATATATATACTTAGTTAAATATTTTATTATTTAAAAGTATATATTCTTGGTCAGAGTGTTTTAATCCCGATGTGTTTATAGTTCGTATATCTTTTATGGGTTGATATACTTGATTCACTATATACAGTGCTCTGATACCAATATGTCACACCCCAAAACCGAGAACGGCGGAATACGTTCTGGGGTGGAGGACGTCATGTACAGTATCATAACAATGCATAATAGTAAAGACAAGCAACAACATCCATTGCATTAATATAATAATTGTAATACAAGCGTGTTCTGTACAGTTTGTTAGACACCAAAAGTATAATCATAATAAATAGGAGTCTTGTATATGCTCCATCTTCTCAAAAGCTGCATCTGTACCTGTCTACTGATGACCTGAGAATACAAGTTATTTTGAAAGCGAGTATCAGCATAAAGCTGGTGAATTCATAAGTATTTAGTGTCATTGCTTGTATAAAAATGTTTACAACAATGTGGTATAATAACTGGTTTCAATGTTTGAAAATAGTATACTCCCTAGAAAACCCTATGTTTTCCAGTAAAAAGTAGCCTTCTTCCAAGACTCAATTGTTTTTATATTTGCTCTTTCATAAATGTAGAGATTTTCCCAGTGAAACTATTATTATGGAACTATAGTTTTTGACCTCATTAATGTAAAGAAATGGGAAAATAATGTTTTACCCCATCAGTCTCACTGCCGGCTGAATGTAATGAAAATGCAGACTCCAGGTGGTATTAAATGTACAATACACCTCGGGGAGTCTGTTTTTCCTTTAATTCTTAAGGTGTTAATTAAAGGTCTGAATGTGAACTCGTATGTAACCATGCTGATTGACGATCGAATAACTGATGACCCTCCAGTTCACACGTAGTATGATGACATTTTGTCACCCCTGGGCCTAGTCGGCTCGGACTGTAGCTAGCAGTCGGGATGTGGGAGTGTCTGTCCCGTGTAGATGTATACACATAATGCCCGCTCTCCCTCCAGGAGACTCTGGTTACACGGTGATAGCACAATGAAGTGTCGTATCGAGAAGTAGTATGTCACATTCTGTTTTAGTATATTCTCTTATATATTGTATAATGTATTTTCTGGTATAATGTATAGAGTGTTCTCTTGGATAGCATATAGTATTCTCTTTGTATAGTATTTATCATGTATTGACTCATAACTGTACTTACTCTGGTAGATGTCATTGTGATAGGAGTAATGAGTAATATTCCTTAACTATACCTATTATAGTTAAATAGTAATGTTGGTTGCATGCCTTTGTTACACAAAGGTACTGAAGTGAAGTGAAGACTTTTATATCCAACACAAATATATATGATATATAACTAAGAATTTAATGACAGTCGGACAAATAACAGAATACCCCAAGTCCACAACCAAACAAGGAACATGAAATAAGGTGAGCTATCAGTCCTAAGTCCTTCAAGTCTTACTTATATAAATATATTAGTATAGATATGGTTTTGAAGGTAAAACAAGTTTAAAAGAGTTTGAAAACAGCTTTAGCATTTAAAGAATTTGATAAAAGGTTTGAAACACTTGAAAATCCAAAGCTTGATGGAAATCTGAAAGTAGCAATAAATTATGTAGTCTGTTCTAGTTATTAATCACGTGTGAATTATACAATAACTATAACAGTTCAACTTGTATTCCCCCCCATAAAATCATTTAAAATAATTTAAAAGGTTGATTTAGGGGTATGAACTCACCTGCAGTGAGTGGAGTGGATGGAAGTGCCGGGTAGGATGCTATGTGTCAAGTGAGGACTTGAGCACACACACGGATCCTATGTAACATGTAGTGATACATAAATGTATCTAATTAGTTATTTAATCACTAATTAAGTATGTAAAGACACTCTAATGCATGAAAACACTTTGCTTCAAGTGCTAGGAGTGCTAAGGGTTGCATCTAAGGAGAGTATGGCCTCACTATGGAGTTTACACCTCAAATGGTAGCCCCTATGTGTGTTTACGGTTTCTGGACCATTTCCCCCATGATTTTACGGCCGTAAACTCATGGGAATGGTGCATTTGTGTGTTTTAGGGTCTCATGCTTCACAAAGAAGTGCCTTAAGGTTGAATCAAAGGCCTAGGAAGTGGTTAGGGCTCGAAATGGCACACTTTTGGAGTTTATGGTCCTTGGACCACTCCTTGGGAGTTTACGGTCGTAAACACTTGGGTTTACGGTCGTAAACCCATGAGTTTACGGCCGTAAACTCATGTATTCCTCAATCTTTTCGTGTTTTGTGGTTCTTAGTTCATGCATGCCAGTTTCTAGCCTCTTGTTCAAGCATTAGAAGGTGTTGGGGCATCAAAACACCCTTTAGGGGTGTTTACGGTTTTGGGAGATCCCCAAACCATAAACCCATATGTTCTTGGGGTTTTGGATGATTTTCCATGGATTAACAAGTATACTAAGCATATAACTTGCTAGAAGGAGTATACTTACTTATATGAAGCTTGTAAGAGTGTTTAGGACCCAAAAACACTAGTGTGTGTTCTTGGTGTTTTGAAGAACACTTGAAGATCTAAGTAAAAACCAAGAATCCATGGATGAAATGATGTATAAACACTAGATTAAGTGTTGTATAAAAGAATCTAGGAAGGAAAACCTACACTTTTCGCGGATTTGGAAGAATGTGTTGGGTTTTGAGCATTCTAACACTCCTATGGTGTACATGCAACCCTATAAACCTTAGATCTATGTTTTCTCTATTATACATGCAAATATTAACTATTCCAAGGTTTCATCCTAACTAGCATATTATGAAGCACCTATGCTACAAAGTTCTAGTTAGATGACATACATTTTGATGTAGCTTGATGTCTTCAAGCTTTAAGAGCTTAGCCTTAATAGTGTGGAAGCCTCAAATGGAATCACAAATCACCAAAACACCTTGGAAGAACTTGAGAGAATATGTATGCACACTAAAATTGGCCCACTCTTATTTTCACACACTTGTGCTAATTTTGTGAGCCAAGGACCCCTTTATATATTATGGAGGATTAAGGTTACATCCATGTAAACGCTAATACCCATGACCTTTCATTTACATAGGATCCATGGGTTAAAAGCTCCATGGACCATCCATGAAAGCTTAGCCCAACCTAAATGAACTTGGCCCATTCCATATATATAAGAGTCCATATTTAATTAGTTCTTTTTGATCACTTAATTAATTCTAAATTAATTCTTGATCAATACTAATTAAATAATATGATTCCATATTAATATATTAGAACCTATAATATATTAATATAAATCATAAATATACTATTCTCAAAAGACTATCCATATAAATTGTGCCGGTGAAGTGCAACCCAAAGGGACCATGCCGGGTCGGGTCGAGTACATACCAAATATAGTTATGGACTTAGGCATTAATCCAACAGTCTCCCACTTGGATAAGTCTAAAACTATTATTGAGTATGACTTCAAAACCTAACTGGCAATAGTAGCTCTTAAAGTCGCTGTCGAACTCTGACCTTGTCAATGACTTGTCCATTAGATAAGGGATCATATATTCCACCATTCTAGATATCATATGGACTGAGACATGGATTATAATCATTCTCTCTGTCCATTTGTTGTTTCCCGATTTTCGATTTATGATGACTGACTGATTGAACAAATCAAATCAGTCCTGGCTTGGCCAAGCACTCACATGTGTCATCGCTAAATCATCGAGGGGCCCACAGATATCGCTTTTATCCCGAAGGTAAAAGGAATGGATAAACTTCGACTCATATGGCTTGTTCTACTACTTGTTGAATCATACACAAAGGCACGTTTTATAACATCAAGTTACCAAATACGTTTTCGTGCAATCAATGTATAACCAACTCATAGTAACAACTCATATCTCTAGGTTTGAAGAATATAAGATATTATCGTCTCATGATCACTCGTGATAAAATCCATGAAGTGATTCAAATGAGCGCGGGTTGAATCCAATACTCAGAACTTATGAGCACTCATGAGTGTTGTAGCACCACTTTGTCCACCAACTTGGACCTCTACAAACAAACCCATGACAGTCTTGATTCATATCTACTTCCAACATATGGCCGACTGTGGATGGTTTGAATAACTTAATCATTCAGGAAGAGCGACTTAGTTATTCTGGAAGTCAAAACATGCAAAGTGAAACACAAGAATAAATGAATCAAATATGGTATCAAACTCTATGAATATAAATAAACACTTTTATTTATCACCATACTGATTACTCATTATTCATTATTTCGGTTTTATCAACTTTATACTTGAATTAAAAACACTAGCTGTCCCATGCTCCAAGCATGTACACTATGTTTTTCTTAAACAATAGTTTTGCCATACACCAAGTATGCACTCTATGTTTGTCTATGATCCTTACTTTGTGAAATAAACCAATTGAACATAATTTCAATGATTCTAATTTCACACTCCCAAATCCTTATCGAAAAATGTGAGAATTTCAAATTCCTATCATTTATCGAAATCTGTTTAGATTTTAAACTTATATGCACTGACCCTCCTGTAATGAATATGTACAAAGTCACAAAGACTTGTCAACAGTCATTATAAGGTATTCCAATGGAGATCAACTCCATGGAAACTAAGTCTCATATTCAAAGTACATTGCTTTGGACATGCTTCTTGCATTAAGTTTTCTAATCTTACACAAATAACTTCCACCTATGGAGACAACTCCATATTCTCATTTTGACTATCACTTCTGAATAAGAGATGCCTCGTTTCGTAATATGTCAATATGGTCCTTCCAAAATTAGCACTATACTTCCAACTGTCCCTGAGCAACCAATCTTTGGTAAACCTCAGATTGTCCTAGACAATTGCTTAATCATTTTAGTCATATTCAATTCTAGACCTTTTCCCTTCTTAATGCCTCTAGGAAGTTGGAAAACTTTAGAAATGACAAATATTATAGCACATGCAATCGATCTTGTACCCAAAGCAAATGGTACACGATTCATGATGTCTCACATAAAGACATGATTCTAGACCAGTCTTTTGCTACAATATTTTTATTTGCCATGTTTTCAAAAATTTGACTATGAAGAGGGATGCCGTAATCACAATCGAATTTTGAGAACGCAATATATAGAATTTCCTTAAGTTGAACCAATCCAACATGAAATTCATATATATATTCTTGACTAAAGATGATTAAGGTCTCAATCTAAGCCTTTAGAACCAATCCAACATGAAATTCATATATATATTCTTGACTAAAGATGATTAAGGTCTCAATCTACGCCTTTAGAACTGAAATGAAGTATATCCTCTCCCTTAATTATAGCAAAATAACTTTTTTAATCCCTGCAGCCTCACGAATTGAAACTTTTGTTTTCTATAATTAACATTCCTAACCTGCAACACTAACAATAATTATCATGCTCCCACTAACATGATGATTATTAGCATAACACTTATGCTCCCACTAGCTTTGACATGTACTCATAAATCAGCTGGACTTCTAGAAATCAATACTTTATTGACTTTCTTACCAAAGTTCAGATTTCTGATACGAGATGCTTTGATAAAACTTTATCAAATTCATACACCTTTCCTTAAATAGCATGCATGTGTGTCTAAACAATTTCAGAACTATGAAAAGGGATGCCGTAATCATAGTCTCAATTGTTTAGACCTTTTGCCATCTGCTTCAAATCTACTTGGTGGAAGTGTTTCCTCACCATCATTTTCATGAATCGGAGAGAAACCTTATGACCCTTAGATTTTATGGTGTATGTGTTCGTATCCATGTGAATCGTCAAAACCATAGTCACAAGACAAGGATAATGACAAATCCAAACTCATATGGACTGAACTTATGCAATATTAACTTCTTGCCACCTGGCAGTACAGGGCCTGCCATTGCTTCCAAGTTGTTATGCAACCAATGGAGAACTTTCAGAACTCCTATGCAAAGCCAACTTTAACTGGAATGGGCACAGAATATGTTAACACGATAGGTTATAAACCTCAAGTCGTGTGCTAGTGAAGAACCTCAGGTTTTATTCTTGATTAGTTCTTGAAATTCTTTTTAGGATCTTTAAGACTCCCACTATCCTCTTGACATATAAGAATATCTTGCCAAATATTCAAGAGATAGTGCGGATTCTTTATCAAGATAAACACTTCACACAATTGGCCTTAGTTTGTCTTTGTTTTATCCAAAACATCACAACTTACCAATTTCAAATGTACAAGAGTAGGACACTTTTCCTCTTACATTTGACAAATGTTTTACACCTTTCTTTAAGATATGTCACTAAAGTTACATTCTTGGAGTATGACTCTAAGAATTGTTTTGGAACGAAGTATGACTCATCTTCCTGATCTAACCATTTCAACAATTCATGACTCCTCTTCTTAGTCATAAGAATGCACTAAGATGACCTTTAGAGGACTAATTGTGATATGATTTCTAAATCATTAAGATGATCACAAACATGACACTAAAGTACTCTCCCATCTTTTCAGATTTGAAAAACTTTTATCTTTCTGCCTAATTTGATTATTCCCATTCGTTCTGCCATACATTGAGACTTTTCCAATGTTTCAGAATTATACTTAAACTTGTAAGTATAACCATATTTACTAAAATTTAGTAAATCAAATAGTCTTAACGAGCTTTGTGGTGGACATGACCAGTGCACAAGAATGTGTACTCGATCCCTTTAGTCCTTCACTTCACTCACACATCCATGTGAACAAGTAATTAGTCTTGATTTTCCAATGCTTGAAAGTTCTCATTCATCATACTATTCAACTTGCATGATTCTAAGTTTCGGTCCAATTGAAACTTGGGTGATGAGGAACTTTCCTGATTTGGTAAATTTAGACACTACCACAAATGAAAGAATCAAATCCATTTTCCAATATTGCTGTCAGTGGAATCATATAAGCAACACTTTTCTACAAATGTCATTGTAAGGATACTTCAAATAAATAAAATTAAACAATTTTCTTTTATTTTAAAACTTTGCGGAAAAACTTATCCTTACAATCCACATGGAAAATTGTTGTTATCTATTCCTTAGCAATATATCATAACTTCTTAAGCAACTGCTCAAAATTCTGATGCGATCGAAATCCACCTTCGCGATCAGAATCAGCATATACTTCCTTTAAGATTTCTCTCTATTCTTTGATTCTTAAAACATAAACATGTGACCCAGTCACATCATGTAATGAGGATCTCAGAATAGAACTTAACAGTGTTAGATAATGGGCTCTACCTGATGTAGAGTCAAACTTATTGACTTTAACATCCTTAGGTAAATTTGGCAGCTTTGCAATCAACGCCCCTTCCTTTGGCAAAATAAACATATGGACCCTTTGGTAATGGGACTATCTTAGACTTAGCCTTTCTCTTTACCATTTGGTCAACCGGGTTGACTATGGCCAATCCCTTTCCATTGGGAAGAGAATGCTTTTTCTGGATTTCCAGTGTCACCATTGTCACTGTCCATAAAGTTTTTGGGAAGTTGATCTTCTAATCAAATTTGCTTTACTATTGTTCAAAATCATTGCTGATTCAGCAGCACCAAGCAAATAGATAGGATCGTTAAGGTTCATGTCATAGTCTTTTTCATAGTAGTCCCAAAGGAACTCACTATGTGACTTAGAAAGTGATTGAACATCCAACTTTCTCAAGACTTTGACACCCAACTCTCCCGGCTTGTTAATATGTGACTTCATCTCTAAGATGTGATCACACATAGACCTTGCTTGCCATTAGGGCTTGAGTGACCTTGAACTTGTGGGTTAGGGAGAATAATTGGAGGAGGTGGAGGAAGAGAAGTATGACTTCCATGAGCCAAACTCATGAAGTCATATTCATTAGGAAAGCTTGGTTTGGGAAGATCATAGTTGTCTAAACCAGACATCAACAATGGGAGAAATTCACGTAAAGTTGATTTAAGTCCTTAATATAACACCCAATATGATATATTAAGGCTAGGACCCAACAAACTATTTTATAACTTGGAAGAGGGATGCCGTAATCCAAGCTATAAAATATTTGAAGTTAGGTGAATGACGATTCACCAATTTCCACCAAGATAAACGAAATGTATTTGTAGGTTTTAATTGGTTTTGAAACTCCTAGATTCTTTTGAGATTCATTGAAATTTTCAATGGCATGTTTCAATCTCGAGTGTGCCCTTCAGGTTTTGTGACTGGGATGCCGAGGATCACAAAACAAGGTGTGAAATAACCATGCAAATATACTTGGTACCCTTAATATTTACCCCTCAATCGATGTGCCGGTTAACCACACACGCTCCAACGATACTATGATAAACATTAAGTTACCCTTTGCCTACCTTGTTAAGTCCAGGTTAGTGTGCCGGTTAACCACACACGCTCCACTAACAGCTTAAACAAAGTGCAAGGTGTAATTTCATGGATTAGCACCTTATTCACATTTTCCTAAGTAACTAAGATTGGGAATTTATAAGTGTTTAGTTACTTAGTATTTATCATTATACTTATAATGAAGGGAGAATTATAGTCCTTGTCCTACCTGTTCGGCTAACGACCCTCCACCGGTCAAGAAAGCGGTGAGTGAGAGTGGACACCCATTAAACTGCCATTTTATAGGCAGTAACCTTATACCCCCCTTATAGACCGGCTTCGTGAATGAGGCCTAGTAATGGTAAGACGACTTGCTCTTCTACATATAATATATTAAACTTTTAATATTATAATAGTATAAGGGTGTATTTTAGACATTTAAAATACTTGGTGGTTTAATCTATTAATTAAACTAGACTTTTAATTTAATTAAACTCAAACCATATATTTATGGATTAATAATACTCTTTTAATTAAACGCTTTAATTAACTATTAATAAAGTCCATAAGAGTTAATTTGAACTATTCAACAAAACATCATAATTCCAATTATTAAACTCAAAATTAAAACCATTTAATTAATTATTTAAGTTATGAACCCAAGAGTTTTAGAATTCAATTCTTTTTTTCATAAAAAACGTTTCTCAAAATCCAAAACTTGAGGGCAAGTTTTGTAATTCTTGAAAACCTTTGAATTCCATAACTTATGGAATTAATGGTGTTTTATGATGAAACTTTCCATGTTCCATAACTTAAGAACAAGTTATGGAATTCTTTAAAACATTAACACCAAATTTATTAACTCCATAAAAACTTTGAATCAAATTTTTTTTTTTTAAAAAAACTTTCATATCCATAACTTATGGAAGTTTCAAAAACCCTTAAGATCACAACTTTAAAAAAAACTTTTGAGCTCCAAAATTTTATGACAAAATATGTAACTCCTTAAAACATTTAGATCAAACTTTTAAAGCTAATAAAATGATCATATCATTTTATCTTTTACTAAATTTGACCTAATTCAACTCATATAACAAATGATTCAAATTTTACAAATAATTCGTTTTTCACAAAACAAGTAATTATCTTAAAATTTGACAAACGTCATGTTTTTTTTCCTTTGTTTTCAACTTGAAAATAAAACATTTGCATCAATATAACAGAAAACAACCCATGGCTCTGATAACACTGTTGGGTTTTGAGCATTCTAACACTCCTATGGTGTACATGCAACCCTATAAACCTTGGATCTATGTTTTCTCTATTATACATGCAGATATTAACTATTCCAAGGTTTCATCCTAACTAGCATATTATGAAGCACCTATACTACAATGTTCTAGTTAGATGACATACCTTTTGATGTAGCTTGATGTCTTCAAGCTTTAAGAGCTTAGCCCCAGTAGTGTGGAAGCCTCAAATGGAATCACAAATCACCAAAACACCTTGGAAGAACTTGAGAGAATACGTATGCACACTAAAATCGGCCCACTCTTATTTTCACACACTTGTGCCAATTTTGTGAGCCAAGGACCCCTTTATATATTATGGAGGATTAGGGTTACATCCATGTAAACCCTAATACCCATGACCTTTCATTTACATAGGATCCATGGGTTAAAAGCTCCATGGACCATCCATGAAAGCTTAGCACAACCTAAATGAACTTGGCCCATTCCATATATATAAGAGTCCATATTTAATTAGTTCTTTTTGATCACTTAATTAATTCTAAATTAATTCTTGATCAATACTAATTAAATAATATGATTCCATATTAATATATTAGAACTTATAATATATTAATATAAATCATAAATATACTATTCTCAAAAGACTATCCATATAAATTGTGCCGGTGAAGTGCAACCCAAATGGACCATGCCGGGTCAGGTCAAGTACATACCAAATATAGTTATGGACTTAGACATTAACCCAACAGAATGAACTTATGATACTTGAGAGAAAAACTTGGTGTTCTTGATGTGGGAAGTGGAAAATGAGGAAAAGTGTGTAAACTCATGCTATATGCATGAGTTTTGGGGAAAATGGTGTTTACGGCCCAAATACCTCTTGTTTGGCCATAAACACCTAGCTAAGGTGTTGGTTGTTTTGTTTGCTACACCTCACTAATAACGTCACTTCCTTTTATTTAATCGTTTGACGAAATACAAAATAAAACACCCAAACTGACTTAAATCCGGCCAAAAATATACTGAAATGTTTTTGAATATTATATGAAGTGTTTAACGGTAGAGATTATACAAATGAAAATTTCGGGTTGTCACACGAACGGTCCAATATACCTTGGATTCAATTTCCTACGTTTACCGAAACGTATCAAGCATTTCCAGGGCAAGACTTTTAAAAGTACTCGATCTCCGACCTGGGATTTCAAAGGCTTTTATCGGTTGTCCGCATAACACTTTTGTCTGTCTCTAGAAGCCTTTAGTTGCCCTCAGATTTGGGCAATCTTCTCTGTAGTTTCTCTTATGATCTCCGGGCCAGTGGGGGTGCTGTTAGAGACTTGTCCCTTAGCTATCTGCGTGACACCCACTTCGGCCCAACACAGAGGGGATCTGTACTTGCAGCTGTAGGGAGCTTCAAATGGAGCGTCCTCGATGTTAGGTTGATAGCTGTCGTTGTATGAAAATTAAATGAACGGTAAGTGGGTATCCCACTCTTTTACCGAAGTTAATCACACAAGCTCTTGGCACATCTCCAAGGTTTGAACAACTCTTTCCATCTGTCCGTTGGTTTGTAGGTGGTAGGCCGGACTCTTGTCTAGCCTAGTCCCCGTAAGGACTGCCAGACTCGCGAAATGAATCTAATATCTCTGTCAGAGATATTGGATATTGACACACCATGCAGTCGTACAATCTCTTTGATGTACATTCTAGTCAATTTCTCCATCATGTCGACTTCTTTGCTTGGTAGGAAATGTGCGGTAACTTGGTTACGAATTCCATGGCTAACCGCTCACACTTCCTTTTGGGTATCCCTGACTGTTGTAGGAAACTCGAAGGCTTCTATCATTCTACCTTGATCTTGGCACAATTCGGGTACTTGCCCATATATGTAGCGACGTCAACTTTTCCATTCGGCCACCGATATCACCTTTTGAGGTCCAGATACCTCTTGTCTGAGCCTGGATGAATGGAGTAGCGAGTTCTTGTGTGCTTTGTTTGTGATGGTGTCTCCGAATCTACCAACTTCGGCGTCTAGATTCGGTTTATGGGATAACGTGCCTTGCCGCTCTTGCCTTTTAGGTTCTTATGATCGGTGAAGATTGTACATTTCGTGCCGTAGAGATAGTGCCTCCATGTCTCTAGGGTGACTACTACTGCTCTTAATTCTAGTTTATTAGTGACCTAGTCGACCCCGTACGTCCTTTTCCGTCTTGAGACATAAGTAATAACTTCTCCTCAGAGCACTGCATAGGGCCTGCTTTAGTGTTTGTCGTTTGTCGATTAGATCGGTAGGGAGCATATGGGTTCGGTTTACATGACTAGACTTATTCCGATGATAGAATGTTCGTTTGTAGTCCTCGGTAGCTCTGTCCCGGAGTTCGTGGCAGGACTCACACCTGGTCCATCTGTCATTTCCTCGTGCAAACAGGTCGTATATAATTAAGATTTGTAAGACAGTTGGATGGGCGTCCCTGCTCCGAGTCCACAACCAGACAAGGAACAGGAAATAAGGCGGGAGCACTCATCCAACGTTCATGGAATCTTAATTATATATAACTCTCGCATCTACACATAGTGGTGATAGGTTAACCGCATTCGTCCCATGTCTCTGTGCTTGATCTTGATCTGCTATACAAGTGATATTCTCGAAGGGTCTACTAGGAATACTTTGAAAAGGTTTCGGAAGGTATAATACACCTCCAGAGAGTGCTTTGGCGTTTCGCAATGAAGGATGACCCGAGGGTCAGATTCGGATTTAGGGTTATGAGAGACGAGGGTTTCGATATTCATCTGGTTAGGTGAAGGGTCTTTTCGTAGCACATTCAATTGGGAAAGTGAGGACTAAACCAATCCGAATCGAATGACGACAACAGATCTTCTTAGTAAAACATGTGTTAAGTTGTATTCGCACGAAATATTTGTTAGGAAAGATAGAGCATCCTGTGCTTCTGGTTAGTGTGTTCCGTTTTAATCGATGTTATTGTTACTGTAACTGATTCATACCACAACAGCTAGTACTCGTAGTAAGTGTGTTATGATAGCTAGTAATGATACTTTATATCATGATCCCCGACAGATCACTCTATGATCGATCGGTATATCCAAGTCGTATGTCATTTGGTATTTATGAAACCATCGAGTAAGTGGCTCTACCCTAACCCTGCTACTAGACATGGAACATGAAATTAGGATGAGATTATTCACTTTAAGTCTGTAGTATTTAATTATGATTAACCCTGATGTATACACCAAGTTACCACAACTCACCTGCAATGATCCTAAGTTTATATATAAGTGCTTTGATTTGATTGTACCGGAGAGTATTTTTAACTACTTTTTGAAAGACGGTAATTTTAGCAACCATACCAAAATCATACAAACGTACGTTTGTCACACGCCTCCTGCTCCTCCGTTATTCCTCTCAGTTGGACAGTCCCTCTTGAAGTGTCGTGTTTCACCGCATAGGTAGCATGCTGAGCTTACATCGGTGTTGGTGATTGAGGCGATGTGCCGAGTACGGGTTATGCAGGAGCGAGAAGTGTGTCCGTCCTTGTTGCAGTTTTTACAGTGCAACACCCGACAAATCCCATTGTGGTGGTAGCTACACTTGTTACACTTTGGGAGTTTTCCAATATATCGTCTTGCTAGTGCTTGAGTGACAAATGTTGCGGCTAATGCTGAGGCATGTGTCATGATTGTTGTTCTAATTGTAGGGGCAGCCACGGATTGTTGTCTTTTAGCGAGTTTTTGAGATAGAATGCGCTTCTTTTTGTCCCAAAACTTTCGTTTCTTGCTCTTAGGCTCGTGGTCTGAGCCGTCTTTGTTGGTAGACACCCACTGGTGTTCTTGATTGTTATTGCGGTTAGTATTGCCGGCACTGCCTCCTACTTCACTGGCGTTTTTAGCATTGATTTACGCCATGACGGCTGGCACAGCTGGCGTGACTGCAGCTTGGAAACTAGCAGAGTCTATCTGCAGGATTGGTTCCTTGCTTGTTGGCTGGTTACCTCGTGGTGATGACATAATCCTGTCGTATGACGAGAAACGATCTCATGAGTAACGATGGTCACTACTAGTGGTTTTCTTATAATTTATATGTATATATATATATATATATATATATATATATATATATATATATATATATATATATATAAATTTCGCACTTTACTGAACTATTCTCGATGTTTCTGCTAACGTTCTTGAGATGGAGTTATGGTAGTGGGTAGAACTAGGTTTTGTACGACTGTTAAGATTTACCCATCCTAGAATTATCTTTGCCCAAACACACTTAACTGCGGACTTCTGATGGGATCCAGTGCATTAGTACTGGTATGATCGGACTCTATAGGTCCATGGAAAAAGGCACCTTTCAACCATGACGTTTAAAAAGGTGTGATGGTAATGAGTCTTGAATAAGGATTTACACGTCGTGAGTTATCTAACTAAGTTTATCTTAGTTCTGAGTGTATTGTGTTCCGATTTTTATGGTGTTCTGAAAACAATTCATAATGAGAGTCTATATATAATAAACTTATGAATTTTTATTTGTATTGTTCCCAATGAAATAATACGCATGCCCATTTCATTTGTATAATTCTAGTATATTCAGTTTTTAGAGAAAATTTTTGACCCGGATGCAGGTCTACAGCATATCATTGCAAGGAAGAGTTTGGCCCGCAAATAAGTCCCTCGGCCAGTGTAATCACTAACTCGCAGGGTCGAGTCTACACATGGAGGGGAGTAGTACCAACACATACTCATGGACCTAATCTACAAGGTCTTGTGTGTAACATGAAGTCTGCTCACAGTAATACGTCCCCGGTGGTGCTTGAAACGAAGTCGATGCGTCCTGTAGTTCTACCAACCTACGCTTGGTTGCGACTACTCTCTTTTCGAGTGTCGAGTGTCTATCCTGATACTCCTTTGCCTTCACCTGAGCTGCGATGGGGTCGTTAATGAGTTGGTCTCTGAAATAGCAGTCTCCTTCCATGTCTCGAGTCTGTGAGATGATGGCGTCTGTAGCCGAAACAGTTTGCGATGTAGCCGAAACAGTTTGCGAGAACCCTGGTTCGGTACGGAGAGTTGAAGACCACTGGCTCCACTTCTGACTCTTCTCCTAATCATCCACTATTTCCCCGGGTTCGGAAAGTAGGGGTCTCCTGGTTAGTAGAATCTTGCTATGATGTCCGTGCGAGAATAGGGGTGGGCTAAGAGGCATATAATCATCATATTCCTAGAAATACTTATAGAGGTTTGATCCTCCTTAGTTACTTCTATAATGACATAGTGCATACCAGTTATATATAACAGAAGATATGATAGATCTTCGAATAAGTGATCATACTCCAAAACCACACCCAAACAAGGAACAAGAAGTAAAGCAATGATCACAGATTCTTAGTCGATGATATCTAAGTTATATATAACTTTAGCGTACGCACTTAGTGATCGTAGACCTACTAGCAAGGATCTGTTTAATTTTCACTTAAGTTATAGCACCACAAAATAATCCTATAGTATTTTAAAGGTTATGTTTGTGTGACACCCAAATTTTTGCAAAAAATTTAAACTTTTAAAACTCATCTTAAATTAAATCAAACAACTGAAAAAGTCATAACACAATCCATCAAACTTAACAATCATATAAAATAAGTGCGCAAGAAATAACAATAATAAGGACCCAACAAAAATAACTAGTAGCGATGTCCCGGTGCTCCATGTCAAGCCTTAGCCTCTTTAATCCTGGACACCTGAAAAGTTATAAGGGAAACCGTAAGCACAAAGCTTAGTGAATTCAAACACAGACATTGTACTAACATTCATATTTACTAAACCTAATTCATTTTCCAATTATAATTGTATAATAAGGGCAAAGAACGAATCAATGCCTATAATACAAGAAGGACTTGTAGGTTTGAACCGCACCGGGAAGATCCCGTATCATTTGGCCCTAATCACCGCACCTTACGATGAGTATTACGCTGGTGATATTACCTACCCACCACACCGGTAAATCCGTATCCTTTGGTGGTGTCCCCATATCCATAATTAGTTACATACAGTGCACATGTACGAATTAAAACAATGGTTATATAGCATGCCTTTATAATAAATTCAAATAATCACACACGAGCTAACTAGCAAACGCAAACATCAATACAACGGTGTGAGAGAACTCACCTTGAGTGAGTAGTAAGGATAGCTAACAATCAAATAATGCTACCAAGCTTGAGCAAACTTCAAAACCTCACCTAAGAAGGACTAAAGGTTAGAAAGGAGAAGTAATGAAGCTATGAGTTGAGAAAAGAGTAATCACAGCAAGGTCTCTAAAACAGACCTGCTATTCAAAACGGATTTACTTCAAAATCTAAAACAGAAACATAGCTTTAACTAAATTTTATAGGAACTATGATTGTTCAGGATTCCAGAACTATAAAGAACTCCTTCTAACTCCAAAAGATTAATTAAATATGAATTTTACAAAAAGGTATATCACTTCTGTCTCCAACAAGACAGTCAAGTGATGTTGGCCAATTCTACCCAACTTGTGAGTAGAATTCTTCCAAAAAAAATTCAGAGAAGTAAAGGACATACAAATGAAAGTCTCAGAGTTGGAATTGAATGGAAAGCATCTCCCAAACTCCGGATATAAAATTCACATTGTGGAAAATCAAAGCACTAGCAAAAGCTAGTGATTGCCCACTGATCTGGAGTGTGGATCCATTCTAACCAATTTATAATTGGAAATAACACCCCATCTGCTTCAGATCTTAAATTCATAATATCAGGAACATATAGAAACTTGGAATCACTCTGGATCCTTTTCCAAGCCTTACAAATGATGAAAACAAAATGACATATCCGAACAGACCAGGATCAGACCCTAGAGAAAAGATGCCATTCTTGCCCATAGATAAAGTCCTTATCAGTGAGGTTGGAAAACAGAATCGTAGCCACCCGTGATTCCTTTTTGGCTTATCCATCCTTCTCCCTTTGAAACACATTTTAAGATGTGTTCATCATCCCAATTTAGTCCCCATGATCATGGTGGTACTAAAAAGGGTTAGGTATCATTAGGATTTCATTTTGCCACAAGAATGTAATAATAATCAACATGAAAATGAACATAAAGCACATAAAATCACCACTCTCCCTTTTGAGGTTTCCATGATCTTTTGCAACATGTAATCCCCTACATCCATCATCCACCATATATGGGGTGAAGATAAGATCTTGAGATAATGTATGACATACAATTCTTTGCAAATAACAAAAGAGATACAAATCAAATAAGAAGGAGTAGAAGTGAAGATGATATCATAAAACTATAACAAGGTTATGAATCAAGTTGTAAGAAATGATAAGGAGGTTCATACCAATATTAATCAAGGCTGGAAATGAACGAGATTTAAGCTCCAAACAACATCCCCTTGGCTTCTCTTGATCCCAAAGAGAGAGAGAGAAGGACGGTTGTGAGGGAGAGAGAGAGTAGGGTTTAGAGTGTTTTTCTTGTGTGTGTTCCAAATGACTCAATTAATACATTAAGTATTGTTTACTAGATGGACTTTGCAAATAGGCCCATAGCCCATGGACTTCAATAAAAGGAGTGTACAAGATGATCAAAAGAGTCCAATAACATAAGAAATCAGACCTTGGTTAAATAAATTAACTCAAGGTTACAAGAATAATTAAAATAACTAAACGTACCGAGAAAAACCGGGGCGTTACAACTCTCCCCCACTAAGAACGGACTTCATCCTCGAAGTCAACGCCTAGAAACAGATCCGGATAATGAGCCCTCATCTCGCCTTCCGGTTCCCAAGTCCATTCTGAACCCTTCCTATGTTGCCCACCTTAACCAGGTTCATAGTCTTGTTGCAGAGAGTTTTCGTCTTTCGTTCTAAAATAGTGATTGGTTTCTCAACATAATTGAGACGCTCGTCAATCTGTATGTCCTATAGTGGTATCACAGTGGTCTCATCAACAACGCATTTTCGTAACTGAGACACGTGGAACGTATTATGAATTAGACTAAGCTCGTCAGGCAGCTCTAAACGGTAAGCCACCTTTCCAACACAGGCTATGACCTTGTAGGGTCCAATGAATCGGGGTCCGAGCTTTCCCCGCTTACGAAATCGGATCACACCTTTCCAGGGGGAGACTTTGAGCAACACATAATCTCCCACCTGGAACTCAAGATTGGAGTGTCTTTTGTCGGCATAACTTTTCTGACGACTCCTCGCTGTGACCAAATGATCCCGAACCACTTGGATTTTCTCCGTAGTCCGTAGCACGATATCGGTACTCCCAAGTACCCTCTGCCCAACCTCGCCCCAACAAACGGGCGTGTGACAACCCAAAATTTCTATCTCGATCAATGGATCAATTTAATCAAAGATAGACTTGTTTCGGTAGCTTTTAGCACTGTTTGGGGTCTATTTGAGTGTTCTAAACCCAATACAATTATGGTAGGAACCTAGAAATGGGATAACACTATGCATATCAAGCAAAATCGGGCCAAACACTCCAACACATGGAGTGTGCGGCCGCACACTTGAGTGTACGGCCACACACGGGTGTGTACGGCCGCACACCCATCCCAACCGCACACTCCCACCTATATATTCAACACTTAGCCATTTTGAACACTTTTTCCACTTCTTCAAAGCTAGAACTCGTTTTCTCTCAAGTGTCATCCAAAGTTTCACTTCAATCTTCAATCAAGTGAGTGATTCATCCTTTGAATAGCTAATATATGACCTTAACTAGCCTTTCTACTTGATTTGATCCATGAAAACACCTATTTGGTGGTAGATCACCAAGAACACACACTAGTTTTGGACCTTAATCACCCTTTCAAGCCTCTATAACGTGTATACACTTATCATAACTTGTTATATGCTAAGAACACTTGATGATATACTAGAAAAACTCGGATTTATAATCTTCATAAAGGGTGTGCGGCCGCACACACCATGTGTAGCCGCACATACCCTTTTTAAGTCCAAAAATGGCAATAAACTCCACATAAGGCTAAGGCATGAAGTAAGTGATGGGTTTTGAGCATTCTAACACTCCTATGGTGTACATGCAACCCTAGAAACCTTGGATCTATGTTTGACTAAGATACATGCAAATAATTTATTTTTCCAAGGTTCTTATCCTAACTAGCATGGCATGGGGTACTTGAATCAAATAAAACTAGTAGAATTACTTACCTTGTAGTAGTAGTTGATTGCTTGGAGTTTGAGAGCCTAGCACCAATAATGTGGATGCCTCAAATGGAAGTCACAAATCACCACAAACTTGGAAACTTGAGAGAATAGTCACAAACTTCTTGAAATCGGCCCTCTTAGTTTACACACATCAACTAGTGTGATTTCAAGAACCAAAGCCTCCTTTATATAGTGTGGTGGATTAGGGTTACATCCATGTAAACCCTAATACCCATGTCTTTTCATTTCCATGAGATCCATGGGTTAAAGCTAGCCCATTCCAAATAAGCATTAGCCCACACTATATAAATACAAGAGCACATATTTAATTAGTAATACTTTTGATCTCTAAATTAATTCTAGATTAACTATAGATCAAAACTAATTAAATAATATGATTTTATATTAATATATTAGAACTTATAATATATTAATAAATCATAACTTATACTATTCTCAAAAGATTATCCATAAATTGTTCGGGTGAAGTGCAACCCAAATGGACCATGCCGGGTCGGGTCAAGTACATACCAAATATAGTTATAGACTTAGACACTATATCCAACAGTCTCCCACTTGGATAAGTCTAATCACTATAGTTGCAAGTATGCCTTCAGGAACCGATCAGCAATCATAGCTCTTTAAACTCTGTTGAACTATCAAGCGCCATTTTAGATAAGTGATCATATAATCCTCTGTTCTAGATATCAGCCGGAAAAATACATGGAACATGGTCTTGCTTATTGTCCAGCATTTGTTTCCCGATTTCCGATTTGTTTGACATAGAACTTAACTGAACACATCAATTTAGTTCTGACCGGGCCCGGTACATAGGTCAAAACAAAATCATCGAGGGGCCCAGATATCGCTTCTAATTCTAGAAGGAACAAATGAACTTTGACTCGTATGTTTGCTCTACTACTTGTTGAATTACACACAAAAGCACGATTTATAACATCGAGTTACCAATGCGTTTTCGTGCAATCAATGCATAACCAACTCATAGGCAACAAATCATATCTCTAGGTTTGAAGACTTATATGATATTACCGTCTCACGATCACTCGAGATAAATTCCATGAAGTGATACAAGTGAGCGTGGGTTGAATCCAATACTCAGAACTTATGAGCACTCATGAGTGTTGTAGCCTCGCTTTGTCTAACATCTTAGACCTCTACAAGCCAACCCATGACAATCTTGATTCATATCTACTTCCAACATATGACCGACCGTGGAGAGTTTGAATAATATGATATAAACCGTAACATAATTATTCTGGAAGTCAAAACATGCAAAAAGAAATAATAGTAAACGATTGACAAGAGATAGCAACACTTTACTCATAAATAACATCTTTTATTTATTATCAAATGTCAATTACATTTTACAAATTTCAAGATTATCTAACTACTAAAACTAATATCATCCTTCAGCCCTATGCTCCCAGCATGCTGGAGATGCTTAGCCCGAGTCAGTCCCTTCGTGAGGGGATCTGCTGGGTTCTCATCCGATGATACCCTCTTTGCCACGAGGATTCCTTCTTCTATTCGATGTCTGATGAAGTGATATTTTTTGTCAATGTGTCTGGATCTCCCATGATCTCTTGGTTCCTCGGCTAAGGCAACCGCACTATTGCTGTCACAGAAAATCTCCATTGGCTCCTTTATAGCTGGTACAACACCAAGGTCTCCGATGAAGTTCTTTAGCCATATAGCCTCCTTTGCTGCCTCGCTTGCTGCTATATACTCTGATTCACAAGTGGAATCAGCCACTGTCTCCTGCTTGGAACTTTTCCAAGTAATTGCCCCTCCGTTTAGAGTAAAGACCCAGCCCGACTGAGAGCGGAAATTATCCCTGTCAGTCTGAAAGCTAGCATCACTGTACCCTACAACTCTCAAGTCCTCACTGCCACCGAGGGTAAGGACCCAGTCCTTAGTCCTCCGTAGGTACTTGAGGATATTCTTTACCGCAGTCCAGTGTGCCTTGCCAGGGTTCCCCTGATACCTGCTAACCATGCTCAAAGCAAAGGCTACATCAGGTCGAGTACACGTCATAGCATACATGATCGATCCTACAGTTGAAGCAAAAGGTATTCGACTCATTTCTACTATCTCAGCCTCAGTACTAGGGCTTTGTGTCTTACTCAATCTGGCGTTACTCTGGATGGGTAACTCTCCTTTCTTGGAGTTATGCATGTTGAACCTTTTCAACACTTTCTCCACATAGGTTCTTTAAGTAAGTCCAATTAGTCTTTTACTCCTGTTTCTCAAAATCCTTATCCCTAGGATATAGGCAGCTTCTCCAAGGTCCTTCATAGCGAAACACTTCCCAAGCCAGGACTTTACTTCCTGCAGGGTTGGGATGTCATTTCCTATGAGTAGTATGTCATCCACATACAGTACCAAAAAGCTGACTATACTCCCACTAGCCTTGATATAGAAATAAGATTCATCTTCACTCCTTGAAAAGCCAAATTCTTTGACTTTCTCATCAAAGCAAAGATTCCATCTGCGAGGTGCCTGTTTTAATCCATAAATGGATTTCTCGAGCTTACACACTTCTATTGGGGTACTCTGTACTGACAAAACCCTCTGGTTGAACCATGTAAACATCTTCAGCCAACTTTCCAATAAGGAAAGCGGTTTTGACATCCATTTGCCATATTTCATAATCATGAAATGCAGCAATGGCTAACAGAACCCTAATAGACTTAATCTTGGCCACTGGTGAAAAGGTCTCATCATAATCAACGCCCGGAGTTTGAGAATAACCCTTTGCAACCAGTCGTGCCTTATAAGTATGTACATTACCATCCATGTCAGTCTTCTTCTTGAAGATCCATTTGCACCCAACTATCTTACGATCAGGTACATTGTCAACCAAGTTCCAAACTTGATTGTCATACATGGACTGTATCTCGCTATCCATAGCCTCTTTCCATTTAGCAGCCTCAGGGGCTCCCTTGGCTTCCGTGTAGCTGTTAGGCTCATCCAGATTTACCAGTGTGTTATCACTGATAAGTGTCTCACCTTCTGCAGTAATATGAAAACCATAATAATGCTCAGGTGCATTCCTAACTCTGGTGGAACGCCTCAGAGGTATAGATTCTTCAGTCGGCTCAACAAGAGTTTCCTCCTCAGGTTGAGGGCTAGGGTTTGAGGTTCCTTCACCACTTGACTCTTGAATTTCCTCAAGGTCAATTTGCCTCCCACTGTCTCCTTGGCTCATGAATTCTCTCTCTCGAAAGAATCCTCTTCTTGCTATAAAGACCACATTATCACTGGGTTTGTAAAAGATGTAACCAAAGGATTTATGTGGGTAGCCGATGAAAATACACCTTTCGCTTCGGGGTTCGAGCTTATCGTGAGTCTCGCGTCTCACGAAAGCCTCGCAACCCCAAATCTTGATGTGGTCTAGATTGGGAACTTTTCCAGTCCACAACTCGTGAGGTGTTTTGGCAACCTTCTTTGTAGGGACTAGATTAAGGATATGGGCGGCAGTCTCTAAGGCATACCCCTAAAATGAGATTGGTAGCGAAGCTCGACTCATCATGGAACGAACCATGTCCAACAAGGTCCGATTGCGCCTCTCAGCTACACCATTCGACTGTGGTGTCCTAGGAGGTGTCAATTGTGAGACAATCCCACATTCCTTAAGATGGTCAAGGAACTCAGTGCTAAGATACTCACCACCACGATCAGATCGAAGCATCTTAATGTTCCTGCCCAACTGATTCTCCACTGCTTGCTTAAACTCTTTGAATTTCTCAAAGGTTTCTGACTTATGCTTGATTAGGTAGACATATCCATATCTACTAAAATCATCAGTAAAAGTCACATAGAACCGATTAGCATCTCTTATGGCGGTTCTGAAGGGTGCATACACATCCGTGTGTATGAGGTCCAACAAACCTTCACCCCTAGCACAAGTGCCAGTAAAAGGTGACTTTGTCATTTTACCAAGCAAACAAGATTCACAACTATCATCTGACTTTAGGTCAAATGACTCCAAGACTCCATCCTTTTGGAGTTGGCCTATGCGTTTCTTGCTTACATATCCAAGACGACAATGCCATAAGGATGCTTTATCTAAGCTAGTGGAAGAGTTAATACACAATGCATTTTTTCCTAGATTATCTACAACAGATACAGTTTCATACACGCCATCACAAGGTAATGCTTTAAAATAAAGAACATTATTAAAGAAAGCATCAATACTACCATTATTATTATCAAAATAAAAGGTAAAACCTTGTTTATACAATGCATGAAAGGAAATAACATTTCTTGCCATTTCTGGGGAATAATAACATTTATTCAAATCTAATGTAAACCCACTATTTAGCACTAAGGAATAAACTCCTATCTTGGTGACAGGTGATGCTTTCCTATTTCCCATGATCAAGTTTATCTTTCCCTGCTCCACATTCTCACTTCTTTTTAGTCCCTGCAAATCACAACATATGTGAATACCACAACCTGTATCAAGGACCCAAGACTTAGAATGAGGTAAGTTATTAGACAATATAGTGTATATACCTGCATGGTTGGGTTTTACTTTCCCATCCTTCAAATCTTGCTGGTACTTTGGGCAGTTTCACTTCCAGTGCGACTTTTCATGGAAATAGAAGCATTCAGCCTCATTAGGGTTAGCAGAAGGAATGACAAAACCTTTCTTGGTTTTTCTTAAAGAGGAGCCTTCAAGGGTCTTACCCTTGGTACCCTTAGAAGGGTTCTTTCTCTTCTTCCCTTTGCCATGCCCGATTGCCAAGACATTGGCCGCAGTTGGAGTAGGAGTAGGAGTAGTAACAACCGACTTACCCTTTAGACCACTTTCGGCGGTCTTCAAGAGTCCTTGAAGTTTGCTGAGGGTGACTTCTTCCTTGTTCATGTGATATGTCATGCGGAATTGATCATAACACGATGGCAAGGAGTGCAAAATGACGTCTATTGCTAACTCCTCAGGGAAGTTCACATTCAGCTTCAGTAAACGGTCCACATACCTTTGCATTTTCTGCATGTGGCCCGTGATGGGTTCACCATCCTTTATTCGGGGTGTTATCATGGAGGAGATTATTTCATATCGCTCTTGACGAGCACTTTGATGGTAGCGGTCCATCAAGTCCTGGTGCATCTCAAAAGGATAATAGTCCTCATAGGACTTCTGGAGCTCGGCTGTCATGGTGGCCATCATGATGCATGCCACTTTTGTAGCATCTCTTTCATGTACATCATATTCAGCAAGCTCTTCAGGAGTAGCAGTTGGCTCGGGTACCTTCAGCTCCTTGTCGAGAACATATTCTTTGTTCTCATACCGAGTGACCATCCTGATGTTTCTGATCTAATCTGTAAAGTTGGACCCATCAAAGATGACTCTCCCACAAAGATTCATGAGAGAGAAGGAGCTAGTAGGGTTTGAGCCAGAAGCATTGTTATTGGAAGACATTTGAAAAGAAGAGGGAATAGATTAGATTAGATATAGAGATAGTCCTTAACAAAACACCCAAATGTAATATTAAGGCTAGGACCCAACACAATATTTTATAACTTAGAAGAGGGATGCTGTAATCTAAGCTATAAGATATTTGAAGGTAGGTGAATGACGATTCACCAATTTCCACCATGAAAAACGAAATATTTAATTAGGTTTTAATTGGTTTAGAAACTCTTAGATTCTTTGAGATTCATTGAACTTTCTTCAATGGCATGTTTCAATTTTGAGTTTGCCCTTCAAGTTTTGTGACTGGGATGCCGAGGATCACAAAACAAGGTGTGAAGTAACCATGCAAATTAGTTGGTACCCTTAATGTATTACCCCTCAATCGATGTGCCGGTTAACCACACATGCTCCATCGATACTATGATAAACATTAAGTCACCCTTTACCTACCTTGTTATGTTCAAGTTAGGGTGCCGGTTAACCACACACGCTCCACTAACGACTTAAACAAAGTGTAAAGTGTAATTTCATGGATTAGCACCTTATTCACACTTTCCTAAAATAACTAAGATTAGGAATTCAATAAAGTTTAGTTACTTTAGTATTATCATTATACTTTTAATGAGAATTTATAAGTCCATGTCCTACTCGTTCGGCTAACGACCCTCCACCGATCAAGGAAGCGGTGGGTGAGAGTGGACACCCATTAAGTTGCCATTTTATAGGCAACAACCTTATACCCCCCTTATAGACCGGCTTCGTGAATGAGGTGTACTAGCGGTAAGACGACTTGATCTGATACATATATAAATATTATTAAACTTATAATATTATAAAGTATAAGGGTTAAATTTTAACTTTTAAAATTCTAGGGGTTGGAACTAAAGTTTTTAATATGACTTTACATGTTCCAAAACTTGAGGGCAAGTTTTGTAAACTTTCAAAACTTTTCATTTCTCATAACTTATGAGTTAATGGTTATTAAAAATGAAGACTCTTCATTTTTTGTAACCTATGTGTTCTTTTAATGGTTATTTATAAATGTGGCTTTTGGTTATCCATAACTTAAGAACTAGTTATGGACTCCATTAAAACACATAAAGATCAAGAATTAATGTAATCAATTATTAGCACATAATTTCTATGATCTTCTAAACGCATATGTTTATGAATGTTCATATCAAAAATTTCAAGAATCGTAAGTACATATACAAAACTTGAAATTTTGATACGAGCTTTTGAACAAAACTTCGATTTTCAAGGTTTTTATTTTTATTTTTTTATCAAGTATCAAATAAACAAACCAGGCTCTGATACCACTGATGGGTTTTGAGCATTCTAACACTCCTATGGTGTACATGCAACCCTATAAACCTTGGATCTATGTTTGACTAAGATACATGCAAATAATTATTTTTCCAAGGTTCTTATCCTAACTACCATGGCATGGGGGTACTTGCATCAAATAAAACTAGTAGCATTACTTACCTTGTAGTAGTAGTTGATTGCTTGGAGTTTGAGAGCCTAGCACCAATAATGTGGATGCCTCAAATGGAAGTCACAAATCACCACAAACTTGGAAACTTGAGAGAATAGTCACAAACTTCTTGAAATCGGCCCTCTTAGTTTACACACATCAACTAGTGTGATTTCAAGAACCAAAGCCTCCTTTATATAGTGTGGTGGATTAGGGTTACATCCATCTAAACCCTAATACCCATGTCTTTTCATTTCCATGAGATCCATGGGTTAAAGCTCCATGGAGTATCCACGGACTTTCCATGCAAGCCTAGCCCATTCCAAATAAGCATTAGCCCACACTATATAAATACAAGAGCCCATATTTAATTAGTAATACTTTGGATCTCTAAATTAATTCTAGATTAATTATAGATCAATACTAATTAAATAATATGATTTTATATTAATATATTAGAACTTATAATATATTAATAAATCATAACTTATACTATTCTCAAAAGATTATCCATAAATTGTTCGGGTGAAGTGCAATCCAAATGGACCATGCCGGGTCGGGTCAAGTACATACCAAATATAGTTATGGACTTAGACACTATATCCAACAGTAAGAAACCTTCCTAGATGAGTCTTAAAGCCTTAAAATACGTTTTGGCACATTTCATAGGGAGTGTGCGGCCGCACACACATCCTTGCCGCACACCCTGGCCGCACACACATAATTATTGTGCATTTTGACCATAGACTCCCTTGTATAGCCATATAACCCTTATATACAATCATATATGGTTGTAACACTTAATTCTAAGTTTTTTTATGTCCCTAAGTCGTGTCCCTAACACTTTTAGTGGTTATATACATGGAATGTATTCATATATGTGTAATTATATGTTGAATAGGATTCTTTTGTGCTCAAGACTCAAATTGACACACAACAATCCTATATCGATCTTTCATTCGAGTTACTCACTACAAGTGAGTTCATACCCCATAATCTATCCTTTTAAATGATTTTAAATGCTTTTATGGGGGGGGGGGGGGGCGAATACAAGTAGAAAACATGAAGTTATAGGATCAATCATATGTGATTTATAACTGTGTTTTCAAACAACAGATTTCATATATTTGAAAATGTGTTTCATACATCAGATTTCAGTTACTTTATACTTTGTTATCAAACAAACTACATTTGAATCGCTTTATAACCTGACATCAAGTCATTATTATTTGTTGTTCAAAAACCTTAAATGTATTACAAAACCTCTTTCAAAACTTATTTTTAAAAACCATATCTATACACTTATGTTTCAAGTTTATATGTATTGATATGAGAACTTTCATTCTTTATTCAGTTCCAACACCCTTGAGTAACAAAGGTGTATAAACCTACTTGGGCATTCAATCTACATTCTAGTAAACTATAATAGGTATAGTTTAGGAGATACTAATTACTATTCCTAGTACAAGGAATCACACAAGAGTCGGTTCATTCATGAGTCTATACAAATATACTACATACTATATGAAGAGATACTATTACATACTATACAGAGAGAAATTCTACATACTATACAAGGAGAAATACTACATACTATACGGGACTGACCATCCTACACCTGGCTGCTAGCTATAGCGGGACCTGTTCATCGACGGATGTTCTCGGTTGTACTGTTCGGCGAGTTACCACGCCGTGATTATCCTAAGGCAAAAGGATACGATTTCAATGATTATATAATTTTCCCTATTACTTTTATTTTGTGACACATTCATATAAACGATGAGGTAGACTATATTTTTATAATAATAGTTGTTCAGGGGGAAAACCTTCATTCATACAGAGATGCAAACCTTCAAAGCATTCGGGTCTTGGTAAAAGACTACCTTTTATACTAGTAGGAAATATGGGATTTTCTAGGGTTTTCACACTTACATTAAATGTTTCATTAAACATTTACATGTCTTTCATAACAACTTTACAAATCAATGACAATTAAATACTTATGAATTCACCAGCTTTATGCTGATCTACGCTTTCAAAGTAACTTCTATTCTCAGGTCCCCAATAGACAGGTACGATGACCAGGTGATGAGAAGACGGAGCACAGACAAGACTCATCTTTTATTTTGATTACATATTTTGGTGTCTTATTACTATGAAAGAACACTCATGTATTAAAACTTTACTTTAACTGAAATGGATGATGTTGTTGCTTGTTTACTACTTTGCACTGTTATGATACTTTACATGACGTCCTCCACCCCTGAACGTTTCCGCCGTTCTTGGTTTTGGGGTGTGACAGATTGGTATCAGAGCATTGTTTATAGTGAATTGAGTATATCAACCCATAAAAGATATACTGACTATAAATACAATGGGATTAAAATACTCTGACCAAGAGTTTATACTTTTAAGTAATAAAATATTTAACTAAGTATACATGCCTGCATTCATACTAAAATCAGTGTCACAATGACAAAAACAAAAGTATTACGGTTGTTGAATATCACAAGTAAGCTCGGGGATGTCTGGTCAGTCCTGGGAGTGGCATAGCCTGATCAACTATGTTGGTCCGAGGAGTGATTAGCATATGCCCAAGAATGGTTGTGATATGGCAACAAGTCTAAAAACTTACCAACACTACCACAATGAAATACTATAGGAGTATTTGGTGTTACTATAATTACTTATCTGCGAACTAAAAGGGACTTTATCAGCAGGTCAATAGTTGCTAAGTGGATACACTAAGGTTATATGTATCTCGGACGTCATAGACTTAGAATCTGTGAACCTTTGCTTTACTTCTTGTTCCTTGTTTGGTTGTGGGCTTAGAGTTAGGGTCACATATAACTGGTATGCACTAAACAAGTATTGAAGTAACTGATAAAGATGATCTTATAATTATCTTAGTTAGTACGTCTATTAATTACTTCTTATACCCCTTTTCTCGCGTAGATATCATGGCTGGATTCCATCCCCACGGCGACCCGTACTTCCCAAACGAAGGCAATGTTGGATGGCTAGAGGAAGAACAAGAAGATGATCACCCAATTCCTTTGGATGATCACCATGCGTAAGGCTTTTCTGATAGTTCTGACTCAGAGCCAGAAGTCAACAACCTACCCCCGGCGGCTCAAAACCCAAACCCAAATCTCCACCCCCAACCCGCGTTTCAAGGTCCCACACCCTTGTGGGCAACAACCTTGAATCGCTGGAGCGATGAACAGGGTCAACCCTTACCCTACTATGGGGACCGAAGCATCTATGACCTTAGCGGAGGTGGCTCTGCGGATCGAGCTTTGCCTGTTATGATCCGTAGGATTGCTCGGAATGTCGAGCAAGGTCGAGCAGCCATCGACCGAGTCATGGAAATTGATGCCAACTCAGGCGTTAACACCGTCCGCATTCGACATCTGGAAGACGCTGTCAAAGGGGCGAGGAGAACCAATGAGACTCTGCGGCAACATATAGCTGCATCTCAGACCGAAATCCTAGAACTTCGAGTTCGTCAGAGGGCTCACGAGCGACATCTCCAAGAAGTGGTACGTCAACTGGCGGATATGAGGATTCTCCCCAGGAATTCCCGTCGCCGGTAGAAGATGTCTAGTACATCTTTTCTTTTGATATAAGGAATAGCCTTTCCTAACTGAGCTCTAAGTAGCACTCTTCTGTAAAATATTCCTGTCTCTCAAGTACTTTATTAGACTTCTAAACTGTCGACATTTTCCTTATGGTATGATGTAAGACCTATAGTTAGGTCATTTTCCCGAACTTATTTACATCTTTTATAACAGTAATTTCGGCAGTTATCTAATCTATTCAGAAATTCATACTCTCATTTGATATCGAACTATGGCGACTTAGTTCACAAGACACTTTCATTCTCTATACTATTGGATTCTTATCATTGTTTCTATCTTTTAAACATGAAGTTAAAATATGCCTCCTCGCAGAAATCCAAGGCGTAAAAATAATAACGAAACACCGATACCACCACCACCTCCACCACCTCCTCAGTTCGACGCTGCTATGTTCCAAGCAGATGTCACAGCGGCCGTAGCGGCTGCCATGCCACACATCAATACTCCTGTCCCTAGCGGACCGGGAACTGGGGCACCTCTTTCTAACCATGGCGAGAGTCATGGGCACCCCCGAGAATGCACTTACAAAGATTTTACAAATGCCAAACCCAGGAATTTCAATGGAACTGGAGGGGTTATGATTTTAAGGCAGTGGATAGAAAAGACAAAAGCAGTCTTTGAAATCTGCGCCTGCCCAGAGAACGATAAAGTCAAGTTTGCTACTTGTACATTTTCTGACAGGGCTTTAACTTGGTGGAATGGCCACGTTAACTCACTGACTCTAATAGTGGCAAATTCGATAAGCTGGGAGAACTTGAAAGCCATGCTGATGAGAGAGTACTGTCCACGAGGGGAGATTCAAAAACTCGAGCAGGAACTCTGGGGTCTAGTAATGGTTGGTTCTGACATATCAACCTATACTAATAGATTCTGTGATCTGGTAATTCTTTGCCCGGATATGGTTGCTCTTGAGAGCAAGAAAATAGAGAGATATATTTGGGGACTGTCGCCCCAGATCCAGTCAAGTGTGTTAGCATCAAGGCCTGTTACTTTTGACAGTGCTAAAGAGCTGGCACAATCTATTATCGATCACGGAAACTACCAGAACCCAATGATTACTACACCCGAGCAACAAAAGGGAAACAACAACAACAACAAGAAAAAGGGGTGGAACAAGAGGAAAAGCGGGACTTCGCAAGAATCCTCAAAGAGACAACAACTAGTTACAATCAATGCTGCCACGGTAACTCATGTTGTCCCTGCTAATCCCTTACCAGCTAAACCTTATGCCGGTAATCTTCCGAAGTGCAACAAATGCACCTTCCACCACAACGGACGTTGCCGGGAAATACAGTGCACTAACTGCAACAGAAGGGGGCATACTGCCCTTTTCTGCAAGACTCCAGCAATGCCGATCACACAAGTTCCTAACGCCGGTGTGGGCCAAGCTTGCTATGGTTGTGGCGAAGTGGGCCACTACAAGAGGAACTGCCCTAAGGCAGGGATAGCTGGCGGAGTAGGAAGAGTTCTGGCCATAGGCCACGAGGAAGCGGTCGCCGACCCCACAGTGGTCACTGGTACGTTTCTCCTCGATAACTCTTATGCATGCATACTTTTTGACAGTGGAGCGGAGAAAAGCTTCGTAAACCAGAAATTTGCACACTTGCTTAGACAAAAACCACGTGCACTAGATGAACCATTAACTGTAGAAATGGCAAATGGAAAAACGGAAAGCACTAACTGCATATACGTAGGTTGTACTCTAACTCTAGATGGTCATACTTTCAAAATAGACCTCATGCCGGTCCCAATTAAAAGTTTCGACGTCATAATCGGCATGGATTGGTTAGGTCATCGTCGCGCCGACATTATGTGCTTTGAGAAAGCAGTTCGTCTTAACCTCCCTAACAGCGTAACTCTAGTTATCTACGGCGACAAACCTAGTACGAACCTTCACATCATTTCGTGTATCCAAGCTCAGAAGTTCTTGCGAAAGGAAAATCATGCATTCCTCGCACACATCGTTGATACGAGTCAACATGTGAAAGACATTCAGAACATCCCAGAAGTACGCGACTTTCCCAACATCTTTCTAGAAGAACTACCGAGATTACCACCTCAACGCCAAGTCGAGTTCAGAATCGACTTAGTGCCAGGGGCTACTCCAGTAGCCAAATCTCCATATCGACTGGCACCAGCAGAGATGCAGGAACTTTCCAGTCAACTTAACGAACTTCTCAAGAAGGGATTCATTAGGCCAAGCTTCTCGCCATGGGGAGCACCGGTCTTGATCGTCAAGAAGAAAGACGGATCGTTCCGTATGTGCATCGACTACAGGGAACTCAACAAGCTTACCATTAAAAATCGTTATCCTCTACCTCGCATTGACGATTTATTTGATCAACTTCAAGGACCCAACTACTTCTCGAAGATAGATCTATGATCCAGGTATCACCAACTACGAGTGTTAGAGGAGGATGTTCCCAAGACAGCCTTCCGAACTCGTTATGGACACTACGAGTTTGTAGTGATGCCATTCGGATTAACAAACGCGCCCGCAGTATGCATGGATTTAATGAATAGGGTGTGTTGTCCTTACTTGGATCAGTTGGTCATTGTCTTCATCGATGACATACTCATCTACTCTCGATGTAAGGAGGAACATAGTCAACACCTACGAAGAGTCTTAGAAACATTACGATCGGAGAAGCTTTATGCGAAGTTCTCTAAGTGCGAATTTTGGATTCGAAGAGTCGAATTCTTGGGCCACGTAGTTAGTGAAAAGGGAATTTACGTGGACCCTTCCCAAATCAAGGCCATTGAGAACTGGTCAGCACCGAAGACACCTACAGAAATTCGTCAATTTCTAGGTCTTGTTGGCTACTATCGCAGGTTCATTCAGGACTTCTCTCGAATTGCGAAACCTCTTACCACTCTGACCCAGAAGGGCGTAGCCTTTGACTGGGAAGAGAAGCAGGAGAGAGCGTTCCAAACGCTCAACCGAGCCTTGTGCACCGCACCAATACTAACCCTCCCCGAAGGGATAGAAGACTTCATTGTCTATTGCGATGCTTCAAATCAAGGGCTCGGCTGTGTTCTGATGTAACGAGGTAAGGTCATCGCCTACGCCTCGAGACAGCTGAAGACACATGAAGTCAACTACACCACCCACGATCTTGAGCTAGGAGCAGTTGTGTTTGCACTGAAGATCTGGAGACACTACCTGTATGGTACAAAAAACACTATCTTTACAGACCACAAAAGCCTACAACATATTTTCAACCAGAAAGAGCTCAACATGAGACAATGACGGTGGGTCGAGCTACTCATTGATTACGAATGTGAAATTCGTTATCATCCGGGTAAAGCCAACGTAGTAGCTGACGCCCTAAGTCGGAAAGAATACTCTGGTCGTAGAGTCAAATCATTGACTCTAACTATCCATTCACACTTGTCCACACAAATTAAGGAGGCTCAGCTCGACGCTTTGAAACCTGAAATTGTGGCGAGTGAATCCCTGAGAGGGATGGATAAGAACTTGGAAGTCAAAGGTGGTGGAGCCTTGTATCTCATGGATCGGATCTGGACACCGAAACACGGTGGTTTCAGAGACTTGGTCATGACCGAGGGGCACAACACTCGTTATTCCGTCCACCCAGGTTCAGATAAGATGTATCTGGATCTTAAAAAGCTATATTGGTGGACTAACATGAAAGCAGAGATTGCTACCTTCATGAGTAAATGCCTTACTTGCGCCAAGGTCAAGGTCGAATACCAGAAACCCTCTGGTCTACTACAGCAGCCGTAGATATAGGAATGGAAGTGGGAGCGGATCACTATGGACTTCATAACCAAGTTGCCCAAGACAACGGGTGGACTTGATACCATATTGGTCATCGCCGACAGACTAACCAAGTCCGCACACTTCCTGCCTAGGAAAGAAACAGACAAGATGGAGAAGCTTACAAGAACTTACATACGGGAGATAGTACGACTGCACGGTATTCCCATATCCATTATCTCGGACAGAGATAGTAGATTCACTTTGAGGTTCTGGCAGTCGCTACAAAGTTCCCTAGGAACTAGGATAGACATGAGTACAGCCTACCATCCATAGACCGACGGACAAAGTGAGAGGACTATCCAAACCTTGGAAGATATGTTGCGTGCCTATGTGATCGACATTGGGAAGGCATGGGATACTCATTTACCCCTTGTCAAATTTTCCTACAACAACAGTTATCACACGAGCATAAAGGTTGCTCCTTTTCGAGGCCCTATATGGCTGAAAGTGCAGATCCCCTCTGTGCTGGGCTGAGGTGGGTGATACCCAGTTAGCTTAAAGACGAGTTCCTGACAGCACTCTCACAGGTCCGGAGATCATTCGGGAAACGACAGATAAGATCGTTCAGATTCGTGAACGATTGAAATCCTCCAGAGACCGATAGAAAAGCTACGCAGATAAACGAAGGAAACCATTGGAATTCCAGGTGGGCGACCGTGTTCTATTGAAGGTCTCACCCTGGAAAGGCTTGATACACTTCGGAAAGCATGGAAAGCTAAATCCAAGATACATAGGGCCCGTCGAGATTCTCGCTAGAATCGGCCCTGTAGCTTACAAACTTAACTTACCTCGTGAACTCAGTAACGTACATTCTACTTTCCACGTCTCGAACTTGAAAAAGTGTCAGTCCGACGAGACTCTTGTAATCCCACTCGACGAGATCGAGATCAACGAGACCCTCAACTTCGTGGAAGAACCTGTAGAGATCATGGACCGAGAGGTCAAGCAAACAAAGCAAAGTCGTATCCCGATAGTGAAGGTTCGCTGGAGCGCCAAGCGAGGATCTGAATTCACTTGGGAGAGAGAGGATCAGATGAAACTACTTATTTGCTTAAACTCTAATTTTTGGACGAAATTCCTTCTAACAGGGGGATGATGTGACAACCCGAAATTTCTATCTCGATCAATGGATCAATTTAATCAAAGATAGACTCGTTTCGCTAGCTTAAGCACTGTTTGGGGTCTATATGAGTGTTCTAAACCCAGTACAATTATGGTAGGAACCTAGAAATGGGATAACACGATGCATATCAATCAAAATCGGGCCAAACACTCCAACACATGGAGGGTGCGGCCGCACACTTGAGTGTACGGCCACACACGGGTGTGTGCGGCCGCACACCTATCCCAACCGCACACTCCCACCTATATATTCAACACTTAGCCATTTTGAACACTTTTTCCACTTCTTCAAAGCCAGAACTCGTTTTCTCTCAAGTATCATCCAAAGTTTCACTTCAATCTTCAATCAAGTGAGTGATTCATCCTTTGAATAGCTAATATATGACCTTAACTACTCTTTCTCCTTGATTTGATCCATGAAAACACCTATTTGGTGTTAGATCACCAAGAACACCAAGAACACACACTAGTTTTAGACCTTAATCACCCTTTCAAGCCTCTATAACGTGTATACACTTATCATAACATGTTATATGCTAAGAACACTTGATGATATACTAGAAAAACTTGATTTTATCATCTTCATAAAGGGGGTGCGGCCGCACACACCATGTGTAGCCGCACACACCCTTTTTAGGTCCAAAAATGGCAATAAACTCCACATAAGGCTAAGGCATGAAGTAAGAAACCTTCCTAGATGAGTCCTAAAGCGTTAAAATACGTTTTGACACGTTTCATAGGGAGTGTGCGGCCTCACATACATCCTGGCCGCACACCCTGGCCGTACACACATACATGTTGTGCATTTTGACCATACACTCCCTTGTATAGCCATATAACCCTTATATACAATCATATATGGTTGTAACACATAATTCTAAGTGTTTTTATGTCCCTAAGGCGTGTCCCTAACACTTTTAGTGGTTATATACATGTAATGTATTCATATATGTGTAATTATATGTTAAATAGCATTCGTTTGTGCTTAAGACTCCAATTGACACCCAACAATCCTTTATCGATCTTTCATTCGAGTTACTCACTACAGGTGAGTTCATACCCCTTAATCTATCCTTTTAAATGATTTTAAATGCTTTTATGGGGGGAATACAAGTAGAAAACATGAAGTTATAGGATCAATCATATGTGATTTATAACTGTGTTTTCAAACAACGGATTTCATATACTTCAAAATGTGTTTCATACATCGGATTTCAGTTATTTTATACTTTGTTATCAAACAAACTACTTTTGAATCGCTTTATAACCTGACATCAAGTCATTATTATTTATTGTTCAAAACCCTTAAATGTATTACAAAACCTCTTTCAAAACTTATTTTTAATAACCATATCTATAGACTTATGTTTCAAGTTTATATGTATTGATATGAGAACTTTCATTCTTTATTCAGTTCCAACAACCTTGAGTAACAAAGGTGTATAAACCTACTTGGGCATTCAATCTACATTGTAGTAAACTATAATAGGTATAGTTTAGGAGATACTAATTACTATTCCTAGTACAAGGAATCACACAAGAGTCGGTTCATTCATGAGTCTATACAAATATTCTACATACTATATGAAGAGATACTATTACATACTATATAGAGAGAAATACTACATATTATACAAGGAGAAATACTACATACTATACGGGACTGACCATCCTACACCTGGCTACTAGCTACAGCGGGACCTGTTCATCGACGGATGTTCTCGGTTGTATTGTTCGGCGAGTTACCACGCCGTGATTATCCTAAGGCAAAAGGATACGATTTCAATGATTATATAATTTTCCCTATTACTTTTTTTTGTGACGCATTCACATAAACGATGAGGTAGACTAAATTTTTATAATAATAGTTGTTCAGGGGGAAAACCTTCATTCATACAAAGATGCAAACCTTCAAAGCATTCGGGTCTTGGTAAAAGACTACCTTTTATACTAGTAGGAAATATGGGATTTTCTAGGTTTTTCACACTTACATTAAATGTTTCATTAAACATTTACAAGTCTTTCATAACAGCTTTACAAATCAATGACACTAAAATACTTATGAATTCACCAGCGTTATGCTGATCTACGCTTTCAAAATAACTTGTATTCTCAAGTCACCAGTAGACAGGTACGATGACCAGGTGATGAGAAGACGGAGCACAGACAAGACTCGTCTTTTATTTTGATTACATATTTTGGTGTCTTATTACTATGAAAGAACACTCATGTATTAAAACTTTACTTTTAATGCAATGGATGATGTTGTTGCTTGTTTACTACTTTGCACTGTTATGATACTTTACATGACGTCCTCCACCCCTGAACGTTTCCGCCGCTCTTGGTTTTGGGGTGTGATAGGGCGTCCTGCACTTTCTCCCGTACAAGGCTTCATACGGAGGCATCTTAATGCTCGAGTGATAGCTGTTGTTATAAGAACACTCAGCTAGATGTAGATGGTCATCCCAACTACCCCCAAAATCAATCGCACATGCCCTAAGCATGTCCTCCAAGGTCTGAATCGTCCGCTCACTTTGCCCGTCTGTCTGCGGATGGAAGGCGGTGCTAAAATATAATCATGTGTCCAATTCCTCTTGAAACTTCCTCCAGAACCGAGAAGTAAATCGGGTGTCCCGATCGGAGACGATAGAAACTGGCACCCCATGTAATGAGACAATCTCGCGAACAAAGATCTCGGCTAATTTCTCCGCCGATGAGCTCTCCTTTATGGCCAAAAAGTGAGCACTCTTAGTCAAATGATCAACAATCACCCATATCGTATCGGCTCCTCGGGGAGTTCTAGGAAGTTTTGTAATGAAGTCCATGGTTAGATGATCCCATTTCCATTCAGGAACCTCCAATGGTTGCAACTTCCCATGCGGTTTCTGGTGTTCCGCCTTGATCTTCCGACAGGTCATACATTCTTCCACAAATCGAGCCACATCATTCTTCATTCCATGCCACTAGTAAGCCTCCTGAAGGTCCCGGTACATTTTAGTAGCAACAGGATGGATAAAATTTTTTTACTTATGAGACTCATCCATTAGGGTTTTCCGATTTCCCCCGGTATATGGAACCCAAACCCTACCGTAGCGAGTCAGCAAACCCCGTCCGTCTCGTTCCATCTGAGGTAACTTTTTCCCAATCTTCTCACGCCTGATGTTTTCCTCCAGTATTGCCGTCTTTTGGGCGTCCCGGATCAGATCTAACAAAGACGACACCATCGTCATCCGAAGACACTTAGCTCGAATCGGTTCAGCAGATTTTTTACTACTGAGAGCATCAACTACCACATTAGCTTTACCGGGGTGGTAGTGAATTTCACAATCATAATCTTTTATCACATCCAACCATCTGATCTGCCTCATGTTCAAATCCCGCTGCTCGAACAAATACTTCAGACTCTTATGGTCAGTGTCTATGATACACTTCACCCCATAGAGATAGTGTCTCCAAATTTTAAGAGCGAAAGCAACAGCCCTAAGCTCCAAATCATGAGTGGGGTAGTTTCGTTTGTGGGGTTTCAGCTGTCGGGAGGCATAGGCTATCACCCTGTCTCGTTGCATTTGCACGGCACCAAGACCCTGAAGCGATGCATCACAGTAAACCACCATATCCTCAACCCCATCAGGTAAGGCCAAAATCGGAGCATCACACAATCGCTTCCACAACTCATCAAACGCCAATTGTTGCTCCGGGCCCCAAACGAATTTCACTGATTTTTTGGTCAATCGGGTGAGTGGCAAGGTGATTTTAGAGAAATTTTCAATGAACCTTCAGTAATAACCGGCTAAACCCAAGAAACTGCGAATTTCAGAAGGTGTTTTTGGAATCTTCCATTGTTTAACCGCATCAACCTTGGCTTGATCGACCTTAATACCGTGTTTGTTTACTACATGCCCCAAGAACTGAACTTCTTCTAACCAAAATTCACATTTTGAGAATTTAGCATAAAGCCTTTCTCTTGCCAGAGTTTCCAGAATCTCCCGAAGGTGTTGCTCATGCTCCTCTTTGCTCTTAGAATAGACCAAGATATCATCAATGAACACTATGACCGAACGGTCAAGCATCAGGCTACACACCCGATTCATGAGATCCATAAACGTTGCGGGTGCATTGGTGAGCCCAAAAGGCATCACCACGAACTCAAAATGCCCATAACGAGTACGGGATGTTGTTTTCTCAATGTCTTCTTCACGAACCCGCATCTGATGGTAACCGGAACGTAAATAATTCTTGGAAAACCAAGACGCTCCTTGAAGCTGATCGAAAAGATCGTCAATACGTGGCAACGAGTACCTATTCTATATCGTGCACTTATTTAGCTCCCTATAATCAATACACATTCGCTGGGATCCATCTTTCTTCTTCACAAAGAGAATAGGAGCACCCCAAGGCGAGCAGGTTGGCCGTATAAACCCTTTATCACTTAGTTCTTGAAGTTGATCTTGGAGCTCTTTCATTTCAGGTAGTGCCAAACGGTAAGGAGATTCAGCTACCGGAGTCGCACCCGACACCAAATCAATGCGAAACTCCACTTGCCGAATAGGTGGCAAGCCAGGGAGTTCCTCCGGAAAGACATCACTGAAGTCGGAAACGATAGGAACGTCGTCTAGTGCTATAGCAGAAGAGCAAGAAGCCATGGCCAGTCGGGGAATGTCTCCCTGAATAATAAGTTCTCCACCTCTAGGGTTTTGAACACGAACTTGCTTCTTATGACAGTGGATTTCCGCATCAAACACATCAATCCAATCCATGCCTACGATAATGCAGAGCTCTCGCATCGCAATAGGGATAATTCAGCCTAGATATTTCTAGGAAGAAGAAACACTCAGCTTACCGAAAATTTCTCAACCTTGCCCCGACCCGAAACCGGCACTGATGTTTCAAATAGTAGGGGCCCTTCTACTACTTTCCACACAAGTTCCAATTTCACATTCGCGTCTAGTTTCAAAATTTCCAGTTCGCTCTAGCATGTTAATATTAAATAAGTGTGTAATCTAACATTTTAAGACTAGTAGAATTCAATTCATAGTCAACAATTTTAACATAAACGTTTAACATAAGAAATAAGGGTTACTTGGCTGGCCGACTGGCATACCGCGACATCTTCCACTACTAGTCTTTAGAAGGTTTGAAAAATCTTTTAAAAAGAAAATAAACTCTTATAGAGCCTCAAATTTGAGTCTAGAACATCCACAAGAATGCCTAGTTCCCTCAAACCGTGGCTCTGATATCAACTTGTGACACCTAAATTTTTGAAAAAATTTTAAACTTTTAAAACTCATCTTAAATTAAATCAAACAACTGAAAAAGTCATAACACAATCCATCAAACTTAACAATCATATAAAATAAGTGCGGAAGAAATAACAATAATAAGGTCCCAACAAAAATAACTAGTAGCGATGTCCCGGTGCTCCATGTCAAGCCTTAGCCTCTTTAATCTTGGACTCCTGAAAAGTTATAAGGGAAACCGTAAGCACAAAGCTTAGTGAATTCAAACACAGACATTGTACTAACAATCATATTTACTAACCCTAATCCATTTTCCAATTATAATTGTATAATAAGGGCAAAGAACGAATCAATGCCTATAATACAAGAAGGACTTGTAGGTTTGAACGGCACCGGGAAGATCCCGTATCATTTGGCCCTAATCACCGCACCTCACGATGAGTATTACGTTGGTGATATTACCTACCCACCGCACCGGTAAATCCGTATCCTTTGGTGGTGTCCCCATATCCATAATTAGTTACATACAGTGCACATGTACGAATTAAAAAAATGGTTATATAGCATGCCTTTATAATAAATTCAAATAATCACACACGAGCTAACTAGCAAACACAAACATCAATACAACGGTGTGAGAGAACTCACCTTGAGTGAGTAGTAAGGATAGCTAACAATAAAATAATGCTACCAAGCTTGAGCAAACTTCAGAACCTCACCTAAGAAGGACTAAATGTTAGAAAGGAGAAGTAATGAAGCTATGAGTTGAGAAAAGAGTAATCACAGCAAGGTCTCTAAAACAGACCTGCTTTTCAAAACGGATTTACTCCAAAATCTAAAACAGAAACATAGCTTTAACTAAATTTTATAGGAACTATGATTGTTCAGGATTCCAGAACTATAAAGAACTCCTTGTAACTCCAAAAGATGAATTAAATATGAATTTTACAAAAAGGTATCACTTCTGTCTCCAACAAGACAGTCAAGTGATGTTGGCTAATTCTACCAAACTTGTGAGTAGAATTCTTCCAAAACAAAATTTAGAGAAGTAAAGGACATACAAATGAAAGTCTCAGAGTTGGAATTGAATGGAAAGCATCTCCCAAACTCCGGATATAAAATTCACATTGTGGACAATCACAGCACTAGCAAAAGCTGGTGACTGCCCACTGATCTGGAGTGTGGATCCATTCTAACCAATTTATGATTGGAAATAACACCCCATCTGCTCCAGATCTTGAATTCATAATATCAGGAACATATAGAGACTTGGAATCACTCTGGATCCTTTTCCAAGCCTTATAAATGATGAAAACAAAATGTCATATCAGAACAGACTAGGATCAGACCCTACAGCAAAGATGCCATTCTTTCGCATAGATAAAGTCCTTATCAGTGAGGTTGGCCTGCTTAAGAAAGTTAGCCAACTCAATTTTTGAACTTTGGGCACTGGTTTGGGGTCCGTTTGAGTTCTAGAGCTCACGATATGAGTTTTACAAAATGACTACAGATCTGATGGAAAACAGAATCGTAGCCACCCGTGATTCCTTTTTGGCTTATCCATCATTCTCCCTTTGAAACACATTTTAAGATGTGTTCATCATCCCAATTTAGTCCCCATGATCATGGTGGTACTAAAAAGGGTTAGGTATCATTAGGATTTCATTTTGCCACAAGAATGAAATAATAATCAACATGAAAATGAACATAAAGCACATAAAATCACCACTCTCCCTTTTAGGGTTTCCATCATCTTTTGCAACATGTAATCCCCTAGATCCATCATCCACCATATATGGGGTGAAGATAGGATCTTGATATGATGTATAACATACAATTCTTTGCAAATAGCAAAAGAGATACAAATCAAATAAGAAGGAGTAGAAGTGAAGATCATGTCATAAAACTAGAACAAGGTTATGAATCAAGTTGTAAGAAAAGATAAGGAGGTTCATACCAATATTAATCAAGGATGGAAATGAACGAGATTTAAGCTCCAAACAAAATCCCCTTGGCTGCTCTTGATCCCAAAGAGAGAGAGATAAGGACGGTTGTGAGGGAGAAAGAGAGTAGGGTTTAGAGTGTTTTTCTTGTGTGTGTTCCAAATGACTCAATTAATACATTAAGTAATGTTTACTAGATGGACTTTGCAAATAGGCCCATAGCCCATGGACTTCAATAAAAGGAGTTTACAAGATGATCAAAAGAGTCCAATAACATAAGAAATCAGACCTTGGTTAAATAAATTAACCCAAGGTTACAAGAATAATTAAATTAAAATAACTAAACGTACCGGGGCGTTACAGTTTGGTTCTTAGTGGTTTTCTTGCATGGGAAGTTTTTAGGCTTGTTGCTCACTATGACTATTCCCCGGCATACATTGGTTACACCTCGGATAAATATAGTTGATCAGGCTATATTCATCCAGAGTCCGATTATATATCCTAGGGTCTAATCGTAGTGTCCAACTCCTCATTTTACTTTAGTATTGTCCTAGATATGATACTATACTAGTATGTGCGCATGTATTCATACTTTTTAACCAGAAACTATTTCATTTCTAAAAGTATAGTTATTTGAAAATGTTAAATCAGAGACTTTTAGTCCCAATGCATTTATAGTTTGTATATCTTATGTGGTTCGATATACTTAGTTCACTATAAACAATGCTTTGATATCAATCTGTCACAACCCCAAACCAAGGATGGCGGAAACATCCGGGGGGTGGCGGACTTCATGTGTAGAACAACGAGTATAATAGTGCTCAAAGTAAATACAACCATCATAATATAATTGAAAAAAAAGTTACACCATAGTATGTGTTTACATATTTCAAATTCAATTACACCATGATGACAAAATGAACTGTTTGACGCCTTACCATCCCATCCTCAAAACCTGCGGACTTCTTGTTTTACCGATTTCCTGAGAATACAAGTAGTTCGAAAAAGTGTCAACAATTAAGTTGGTGAGTTCATAAGCTTTTGAATGTAGAGTTTTGAAATCCCTGGTTTCTACCAGTATGTGCACTATGTTCTGTTTGAAAACCCTGGTTACCACCAGTATGTATAGTAGTTTTATTATTTGAAATAAAACCGAGTATTGTATTCCGAATTTGAATACCCTTGCCTGTACATGTAATGTATACCCAAGAAAAATCCAATATTTTCCTTATAAAATGTTATGTAGTCTTAAATCCCAAGACCGAGTATATGAATGTTCGTACTTGTAACGAAGAATGCAGTTTTAAATACATAAAACCCATTTTTAAAATAGAAAAATTCCCGTAAACTACATGTGTCGTTATCTCCCTATGTGAGTCGCTATAACCATACTATAACAGAGAAGCCTACTGCGAAGTTCTTCAGGCGTCGGAAATGAAATGACATTTGCCACCCCCGATCGGCCGATCGGACGGTCTTAGCAGCATGGGTGTGGGTTGTCAACCCCAATATAGATCTATACACGTTAAAGACTGTCACGTCGTGGTGAGCAGTCAGATGCAAAAAATGCATAATTTCAACTTTGGAAAAAACATGTAGCATCAAGTATCAAGAAAACAAGCCTAGGCTCTGATACCACTGAAGGGTTTTAGTCATTGTAACACTCCTAAGGTGTACACGCAACCTTAGAAACCTTGGGTCTATGTTTTACTAAGATACATGCAAATTTGATTTTCCAAGGTTCATCAGCTAACTAGCATGGCATGGGGAACTTTGAAACATAAAACTAGTAGGATAACATACCTTTCTTGTTGCATGATTTCCTTGAGAATCTTGTGAGCCTAGCACCTCAAGTGTGATGCCTTAAATGTTTCACACAACACCACAACACTTGGAATAACTTTGAGAGAAGTCCACACTCACTCAAAATCGGCTAGCCCTCTTGTTCTACACATAGTGCCGATTTTGGTAGCCCATGGGGTCCTTTTATAGTTGTCTCACAGGTAGGGTTACACCATGTAAACCCTAATTGACATGGCTTTTCATATTCCATGATCCATGGGTTTGTAACCTCCATGGACTATCCATGGAGCACCTTATGTGTTTTAGACCAACTTAATAAACCATGGATCATTAGCCCAATATAAAAGAATGGATGATTTACACAATCAACCCCATATATTTAATTAGTCTCAATTTTGATCACCAAATTAATTCTAAATTAATTCTTGATCAATACTAATTAAATAATATTATTAATCTATTAGAACTTATAATATATTAATAAACCATAAGTTTCCTTTCTCTCATTTAGTCTATCCAAGTGTTGCAATGCCATGCAACCCAAATGGACCATGCCAATCAGGTCAAGTACATTCCAGAAATAGTTATGAACTTAGACACCTAATCCCACACTTATGTCATGTAAAGTTTCCAAATTTACGTTCATACATAGGGTTTTTAGCTCACAAGGTGTGACAACCCGAAATTTCTATCTTGTACTTTCAGTCAATTCAATCAAAGACAAACTAGTTTATGCTATCTTTTAGAATTTTTTAGAGTCTATTTGAGTGTTCTAAGCCTAGTGTATTCAAGAATCGGGTATTAGGAAGTATCTACTTGAGTCCATTGTGCCTTAATCAAACTCTTAACTCATTAAGAGGAGTTTACGGCCAACACATGGTTGGGCCGTAAACTCATGTGTAGGCCGTGAACTCATGCTATATGCATGAGTTTACATCAGTTTTCTCCATTTCTTCCATTTCTAGTCAAGAACACCCAAATATCCTTTCAAGTATCATAAGATCTTCACTTTGATCTTCCAAAAATGTAAGAATTATTTCACTTGAATTGTTGTTACATATCCTTATATAGTGATTATACATGATTTCATCCATGAAATCATTCCATTTTGCTAGATTTTCAAGTGTTCTTCATTTCACCAAGAGCACCAAGAACACACACTAGTGTTTTTGGACTTTAATCACCCTATCAAGCTTCTATATTGTAAGTACTCTCTCCTAAGCTTGCTATAAACATGAAATACTTGAAGAACACTTAGGAATCATCCAATTGGCAAGAACAAAGGTAGTTTACGGCCAAAACAATCTCCCTTGGCCGTAAACCCATATATTGAAGCATATGTTGACTTTAAACACTCATAAAGACTTCTAAACCCTTGAGTACCTTCCTTTGTGTAACACTTACTGATTATACTACTTGAAAACATAAAGAAATCAAGATCAAAAGGTGTTTACGGCCAAGGTGATCTTCTTGGGCCGTAAACTCTAAATAAGGATGCAAATCAATCCTAAACCTCTTACTAAGCCTTGGAACTAAGTCTTGAACACCTCAAGGAAGAACCTAGGACTTTAAAACACAAAATGGTACAAGATACTATGAGTTTACGGCCGTAAACTCATAGGGCCGTAAACCCTAAGTCGTAAACTCATATAAGACTTACCATGTTGGCCGTAAACTCATTAGAATGGCCATACACCCTTAGTATGCAATCATATGTGATTGTAGTACTCAAAACCTAGAGTTTCCTAGTCTAATAAGGTGTTATCTTTCATGATTAGTTCTTTATTCACTAATTATAAACATATATGTGTCATTATATGTTCATTAGGATCAGTGTGTGCTCAAGTCTTCACTTGACACTTATCATCCTACACCAATCTTACATTTGACTAACTTACAACAGGTGAGTTCATACCCCCATATTTTCATGATTTTTACTGTTTTTAGGGGGGGGGGAATACAAGTCTAACACAAATATTTTATGTTATAACAAATGATTTCAAATGGATTACGGTTATAAAAACAAATGGTTTCAAATATCTTGCCAAATCAAGTGGTTTTAAGTGGTTATTTCAAAAAGACATCAAGTTACCAAAATGGATTTCCAAAAATGAAACTTCTTTTAAATGTTTTATAAACTTATATTTTTCCCCAAAAATCATACTAGTGTACATATATTTATATAAATAAGATTTAAAAGATTTAGGATTGACAACCCACTTTGGTTCCTTTTCCTTGTTTGGATGTGGAATTATAAGTATCTGTTGTTTATCCAAATGTCATTTAAATTTTAGTTATATATATTTGTATATGTATACAAGTATAAAAGTTTATTCAATTAGATTCAATTATCCTGTGTAACATGTTGAGCAAAGGATCCCTTACATGAATACTCGTTATCAAATCTAAAAGTACATATAAATTATAATAGGTATAATTTATGATACACAGAACATAAATTCACAATACTAGTATACTAAAGTACATGTTTTTACAAAAAGAAAGGTTTAATTCAAAACTATTCAATTATATACATTCATTCAAATACATATGAAGAGTACTAAATTCAAGATTATACTATCAATATTTACTTCAGAATGATTGGGTTTTCATAATTAATATACATGTAACGTTTATATGCTTTTATGAGACAAGTAGTACAGTTTGTTTAATTCATTTTAAACAATATATTAAAGTCCTGATATTATAACTAGAGTCTCCAGCAGGGGATCGAAACAATGGGTGTATAGATCTATATTGGGATTAATAACCCCGCACTCGGACTGCTAGCTACAGTCAGCCATTCACGCCTGTGAGTGACAATTGTTATCATCAACTTTCAGCGCATTCATAGCACTGGATCAGGCCATCTAGTTAGTATGGTTATAATAACTCATTTAAAAGATATTAACAATACGTTAGTGTATAATTACTAAACTTAAGTACATTTTTCAAAGTACTAGTTTACAAGATACAATTTACAATATACAGTTTACAATATTCAGTATACAAGATACAGTTTATGAGATACAGTTAATAAGATACAAGTTTACATAAAGATTACAAATACAAAACATTGGTTTACAAATAGAACAGTTTTATACATATACAACTACTTTTCATATACAACGTAAAATATAGGATTTTCTGGAAACAATTTACATATTCATGATACAGAAAACATTCTTACAAAACATAAATACTTATGCACTCACTCAACTTTATGTTGATACTCTCTTTTCAAATTACTTGTATTCTCAGGGAACCCGTAGACAGGTACTCCCGAGCTTTTGAAGATGGAGCAGTTTATGTTTTGTCTTTATCTTTTGTACAACTTTTTGGTTTTAGTATACAATTTGAAACACATGTAAATATTTATACTTTTTAATACAGTGGTTTTTTGTACTATGATTAGTATATTACATGTGTTGTGATACTACAAATGAAGACCTCCACCCCCGGACGTTTCCGCTGTCTGGTTTGGGGGTGTGACAGATTGGTATCATAGCAATGTTTATAGTGAACTTTGTATATCAATCCATAAAAGATATACGAACTCTAAATACATTTGGGGCTAAGAGCTCTGACTACAACTATACTTTTAAAAATCTAAGTATTTTTACAAAAAGTGTACTAACACTCATACCTACAAGTACAGTATCACAGTCATAAGAACTTAAAAGTATTTGAATGTTGAACATTACAGTCAAACCTCGACAGTTATGTAATCATATTTGGGATTAATATAGCCTGATCAACTATATTGATTTGAAATATGACCAACATGTGTTTGGGAGTGATAGTGGTGTTGTGGCATGTCTAAAACTTACCATACATACTTTGAAGAACTTTATAACTGTTCATAAAGATTAAAATACTATAGGGGTATTTTAGGCACTATATACTAATAACAAACATGTGAAAACAATAGAACAAATTAAGGGTAGAACTATAAATATTAAGGGTATATTACAATTATATATAATTAAAGTTATATAGACTTAGAATATATGATTTAGCTTCATTTCCTGTTCCTTGTTTGGTTGTGGATTTAGAGTCGGGTCATTTAATCGAAGGTCGAATATAACCAAGTTATATATAATTAATATGCACTTTATAGTTATAGTAATATCTAGAACAAGTTGTACTTAGTACATTATTTGTTAATTGTAAGTCTTTCTTATAGAAACTTATTGTTACTAACTATACTCTATATCTCTTATCCATATTCTCGCTTAGGCAAAAATGGTTGAGATGTGGTTTCATCCAAATGATACCCGTCGCCATTAGGAAATACTCTACTCATTCTTTTGGTTATAGTTAAGTCTATGGATAGGTTTTAGCATTATTTTTCAGGGTTTCTCAGTAAGACCACGAAAATTCTATTTTCGATAAGGTCTTCATGATGTCGATATTTTCTCAAAATTTGGTGTATTGTAGACCTGTCTAGGGTAAAATTTTCCAGACTTATGTATTCAATATGCCAATTTAATCGACATGCATCTTCGTACTCTTGAAAAATAACCATTCAATTTCATATTATTTAGTTACAAGTTGTGCTTGTCATAGACTTCTATTTCCAATTCATTCCAAGATTCATGTCGAACTATCTGTTTTAGTTCAGAGATATCATAATTTATATTCACTTTTGATATCTTATCATCATTGTATCTTTTAACTATTATAGAAAAAGATGCCTCCTCGTAGGAATCCAAGACGTCAAAATACTAATGAACCACCAGTACCACCTCCACCACCACCTCCTCAGTTCGACCCTGCTATGTTCCAAGCGGCGGTCACGGTGGCTATAGCTGCTGCTATGGCTCAGATTAATCCTTCTGGTGCTAGTGGGTCTGGAGCTGGTACAAATCCTGCTAACCAAGGCGACGCTCATGGGCATTCGCGAGAGTGCACTTATAAGGAGTTTTCCAATGCCAAACTCAGGACCTATAATCGAACTGGAGGAGTTATGGAATTAAGGCAATGGATAGAAAAGACAGAAGCAATTTTTGAAATTTGCTCCTGTACTGATAACAACAAAGTCAAGTTCGCTGCTTGTACTTTTTCTGAAAGAGCTTTGACGTGGTGGAATGGTTACGTTAAGTCTCTTACTCTAGTAGTGGCTAATTCGATTACTTGGAAACTTCAAAGCTATGCTTATGCGGGAATATTGTCCGCGAGGCGAAGTACAAAAACTTGAGCAGGAAATCTGGGGTCATTCAATGGTTGGTTCTGATATATCAACCTATACTAGTAGATTTTGTGATCTGGCAATTATATGCCCGGAGATGGTTGCTCTAGAGAGCAAGAAGATTGAGAGATATATTTGGGGACTGTCGCCCCAAATTCAGTCAAGTGTATTAGCTTCAAGGCCTGTTACTTTTGACAGTGCTAAAGAGCTGGCACAATCTCTTATTGATCACGAAACCCATCAACACTCGGCGGTTGCTACATCAGAACACCCAAAGGGAAACAACAACAACAACAATAACAACAACAACAACAAGACGCGTCGGAACAAGATGAAGGGCAAGTTTTCATAGGATTCCTCAAAGAAACAACAACTGGCTGCAGTCAACGTTGCGACTGTACCTACTGTTGTTCCTGTTAATCCAGCACCAGCTAATCCATATGCTGGTAATCTTCCGAAGTGCAACAAGTGCAATTTTCACCATAATGGAAATTGCAAAGAAATGCAGTGTCGAAACTGCAACAGGAAAGGGCATACTGCCCGATTCTGTAGAGCACCACCCCAACCACTTAACCAAGTACCTGCGGCTGGAGTTGGTCAAGCATGCTACAATTGTGGTGAAGTAGGACATTTCAAGAAAGATTGTCCTAAACCTGGAAATGCTGGTGGAGTCGGGAGAATATTATCCTTGGGCCAGGAAGAAGCTGTGGCAAATCCCGCAGTAGTTACGGGTACGTTCCTTCTCAACAACACTTATGCATGCATTCTATTTGATTGTGGTGCTGAGAAGAGCTTTGTGAGCCATAATTTCAAAAACTTGCTAAATCAAAAACTCCCAACCATTAAAAGAAACATTCACAATCAAAATGGCTAACGGGAAATCCGAATCCACCAACGAAATATACATAGGATGTACTCTTACCCTGAATAACTTTTCGTTCCCAATTGACCTTATGTCGGTCTCTATCAAGAGTTTCGACGTAATAATAGGTATGGATTGGTTGTGTCTTAACCGTGTTGACATCCTATGTTATGAAAAAGCCATTCGTCTGAACTTGCTAACTAATGAAACTATTGTTATTTATGGCGAAAAACCCGGAACGAACCTCCATATCATTTCTTGCATTAAGGCACAAAAGTACCTTCGCAAAGAGTGCTGTGCTTTCTTAGCTCATGTTGTAGACAAAAAGCAAGAAGTGAAAGATATCGCGAAAATTCCAGAAGTCTGTAAGTTTCTCGACGTTTTTCCCGATGATCTTCCAGGAGTACCTCCTAAAAGACAAGTCGAATTCTGAATTGACTTAATTACAGGGGTTACCCCTGTCGCCAAATCTCCCTACCTTCTTGCACCTTCAGAATTGCTGGAATTATCCAGCCAGCTTAACGAACTTCTTAGTAAAGGTTTCATAAGACCAAGCTTCTCACCTTGGGGAGCACCGGTTTTGTTCGTGAAGAAGAAGATTGGATCATTTCGTATGTGCATAGACTACCGCGAGTTGAATAAACTTACCATTAAGAATTGATACCCTCTGCCTCGCATTGACGATCTGTTCGACCAACTTCAAGGTGCGAGCTACTTCTCAAAATTAGACTTAAGATCAATCACCAGTTACGAATTTTGGAGGATGACATTCCCAAAACCGCATTATGAAATCGTTATGGTCATTATGAGTTCTTAGTGATGCCATTCGGATTGACGAATGCACCTGCTGTGTTCATGGATCTAATGAACAGAGTGTGTCGTCCATTCTTGGACAAATTCGTTATAGTCTTCATCGATGACATTCTTATTTATTCTAGAAGTGAAGAGGAACATGGCCAACATCTTCGTCAAGTTTTGCAAATTCTTAGAACAGAGAAACTCTATGCGAAGTTTTCAAAATGTGAATTTTGGATTAGAAAGGTTGAATTTCTAGGACACGTGGTCATTTCTGAAGGAATACACGTCGATCCTTCCAAAATTAAGGCTATTGAAAATTGGTCAGCACCCAAAACACCTACAAAAATCCATCAATTCTTAGGTCTTGCTGGCTATTACCGCAGATTCATCCAAAATTTCTCTAGAATAGCTAAACCTCTTACCACCTTGACGAAAAAGGGAGTAACTTTTAGTTGGGGAGAAAGACAAGAAACAGCTTTTCAAACGCTAAAGCGAGCTCTGTGTAGTGCACCAATCCTATCTCTTCCTGAAGGGATAGAGGATTTTATAGTATAGTGTGATGCTTCAAATCAAGGGCTTGGGTGTGTTATTATGCAAAGAGGAAAGGTGATATCTTATGCCTCAAGACAGCTAAAGACACATGAAGTCAATTATTCAACACATGACCTTGAACTAGGAGCAGTAGTATTTTCTCTGAAGATCTGGAGACATTACTTATATGGCACGAAATTCACAGTATTCACGGACCATAAAAGTCTCCAGCACATCTTCAATCAGAAAGAGATGAACATGAGACAACGACGATGGGTGGAGCTACTAAACGACTACGATTGTCAGATTCTTTATCACCCTGGTAAAGTTAACGTTGTAGCTGACGCCCTTAGCAGAAAAGAATACTCGAGACGCCGAGTAAAGTCGTTGACCATGACAATCCATTCACATCTGTCCACGCAGATCAGAGAGGCTCAATTAGAGGCCCTAAAACCTGAAAAAGTGACAGGTTTATCATTGAGAAGAATGGATAAAAACTTCAAAGTCAGGGATGATGGAGTTTGTTGTTTCATGAATCGAATCTGGACTCCTAAGTTTGGTGCTTACAGAGATGTAGTCATGAATGAAGCTCACAAAACTCGATACTCTATTCATCCAGGTTCGGACAAGATGTACTTGGACCTCAAGAAACTATACTGGTGGTCAAACATGAACGCCGAAATTGCTACCTTTGTGGGCAAGTGCCTTACTTGTGCCAAGGTGAATGTAGAATATCAGAAACCTTCAGGTTTATTGGAACAACCTGAAATACTAGAATGGAAGTGGGAGCAGATTACAATGGACTTCATAACCAAGTTACCCAAGACATCGGGTGGTTATGATACTATTTGGGTAATCGTCGATAGATTAACCAAGTCCACGCACTTCTTACCGATCAGAGAAACTGATAAGATGGAGAAACTAACAAGAACTTACCTCAAAGAAATCGTTAGACTGCATGGTGTTCCAATATCTATTATTTCCGACCGAGATAGTAGATTCACTTCTCGTTTCTGGCAGTCTTTACAAAAATCTTTGGGAATTGGGCTGGACATGAGTACAGCCTACCATCCTCAGACTGACGGACAAAGTGAGAGGACAATTCAAACATTAGAAGATATGTTACGAGCTTACCTGATAGACTTTGTTAAGGCATGGGATACTCATTTACCCCTTGTCGAATTCTCGTACAATAATAGTTATCACACTAGCATAAAGGCTGCTCCGTTCGAAGCTCTCTATGGCTGTAAGTACAGATCCCCTCTATGCTGGGCTGAAGTAGGCGATACGCAGTTAGCTAGAAGTCAAGTTCCTGACGGTGCCCTCACTGGTCCGGAAATCATTCGCGAAACCACGGAGAAAATCGTACAAATCCGGGAGCGACTTAAAGCTTCCAGAGATAGACAGAAAAGCTACGCAGACAAAAGAAGAAAACCTTTGGAGTTTCAGGTTGGTGACCGCGTCATGTTGAAGGTCTCACCCTGTAAGGGCATGATACGCTTTGGAAAGCCTAACAAGTTGAATCCAAGGTATATAGGACCATTCGAGATTCTTGCAAGAATTGGTCTCGTAGCTTACAAACTCCGACTACCTCAAGAACTAAGTAACATACATCCTGTTTTCCACATCTCAAACTTGAAAAAGTGTTTGTCCGACGAGACTCTTGTTATCCCACTCGACGAGATCGAGATCGACGAGAGCCTCAACTTCGTGGAAGAACCTGTTGAAATCATGGACCGAGAGGTCAAGCAAAGGAAACAAAGTCGTATCCCGAAAGTGAAGGTTCGTTGGAATGCCAAAACAGGACCTGAATTCACTTGGGAACGCGAGGATCAAATGAAACTGAAATATGTTCATCTTTTCGATTAGTTATTTGTAACTACTTATTTGCTTAAACTCTAATTTCGGGACGAAATTCTCTCTAACGGGGGGATAATGTGACAACCTGAAATTTCTATCTTGTACTTTCAGTTAATTCAATCAAAGACAAACTAGTTTCTGCTATCTTTTAGCATTGTTTAGAGTCTGTTTGAGTGTTCTAAGCCTAGTGTATTCAAGAATCGTGTATTAGGAAGTATCTACTTGAGTCCATTGTGCCTTAATCAAACTCTTAACTCATTAAGAGGAGTTTACGGCCAACACATGGTTGGGCCGTAAACTCATGTGTAGGCCGTGAACTCATGCTATATGCATGAGTTTACAACACTTTTCTCCATTTCTTCCATTTCTAGTCAAGAACACCCAAATATCCTCTCAAGGATCATAAGATCTTCACTTTGATCTTCCAAAATGTAAGAATTCTTTCACTTGAATTGTTGTTACATCTCCTTATCTAGTGATTATACATGATTTCATCCATGAAATCATTCCATTTTGCTAGATTTTCAAGTGTTCTTCATTTCACCAAGAACACCAAGAATACACACTAGTGTTTTTAGACTTTAATCACCCTATCAAGCTTCTATGTTGTAAGTACTCTCTCCTAAGCTTGCTATAAACACGAAATACTTGAAGAACACTTAGGAATCATCCAATTGGCAAGAACAAAGGGATTTACGGCCAAGACAATCTCCCTTGGCCGTAAACCCATATATTGAAGCATATGTTTACTATAAACACTGCTAAAGACTTCTAAACCCTTGAGTACCTTCCTTTGTGTAACACTTACTGATTATACTACTTGAAAACATAAAGAAATCAAGATCAAAAGGTGTTTACGGCCAAGGTAATCTTCTTGGGCCATAAACTCTAAATAAGGATGCAAATGAACCCTAAACCTCTTACTAAGCCTTGGAACTAAGTCTAGAACACCTCAAGGAAGAACCTAGGACTTTAAAACACAAAATGGTACAAGATACTATGAGTTTACGGCCGTAAACTCATAGGGCCGTAAACCCAAGGCCGTAAACTCATATAAGACTTACCATGTTGGCCATAAACTCATTAGAATGACCATACACCCTTAGTATGCAATCATATGTGATTGTAGTACTTAAAACCTCGAGTTTCCTAGTCTAATAGGGTGTTATCTTTCATGATTAGTTGTTTATTCACTAATTATAAACATATATGTGTCATTATATGTTCATTAGGATCAATGTGTGCTCAAGTCTTTAGTTGACACTTATCATCCTACACCAATCTTACATTTGAGTAACTTACAACAGGTGACTTCATACCCCCGTATTTTCATTATTTTTACTGTTTTAAAGGGGGGGGGGGAAATACAAGACTAACACAAATATTTTATGTTATAACAAATGATTTCAAATGGATTACAGTTATAAAAACAAATGGTTTCAAATATCTTGTCAAATCAAGTGGTTTTAAGTGGTTATTTCAAAAAGACATCAAGTTACCAAAATGGATTTCCAAAAATGAAAATTCTTTTAAATGTTTTATAAACTTATATTTTTCCCCAAAAATCATACTAGTATACATATATTTATATAAATAAGATTTAAAAGATTTAGGATTGACAACCCACTTTGGTTCCTTTTCCTTGTTTGGATGTGGAATTATAACTATCCGTTGTTTATCCAAATGTCATTTAAATTTTAGTTATATATATTTGTATATGTATACAAGTATAAAAGTTTATTCAATTAGATTCAATTATCCTTTGTAACATGTTGAGCAAAGGATCCCTTACATGAATACTCGTTATCAAATCTAAAAGTACATATAAATTATAATAGGTATAATTTATGATACACAGAACATAAATTCATGATACTAGTATACTAAAGTCCATGGTTTTACAAAAACAAAGGTTTAATTCAAAATTATTCAATTATATACATTCATTCAATTACATGTTAAGAGTACTAAATTCAAGATTATACTATCAATCATTTACTTCAGAATGATTGGGTTTTCATAATTAATATACATGTAACGTTTATATGCTTTTATGAGACAAGTAGTACAGTTTGTTTAATTCATTTTAAACAATATAGTAAAGTCCTGATATTATAACCAGAGTCTCCAGCAGTGGATCAAAACAATGGGTGTATAGATCTATATTGGGATTAACAACCCCGCACTCGGACTACTAGCTACAGTCAGGCATTCATGCCTGTGAGTGACATTTGTTATCATCAGCTTTAAGCACATTCATAGCGTTGGATCAGGCCATCTATTTAGTATGGTTATAATAACTCATTTAAAAGATATTAACAATACGTTAGTGTATAATTACTAAACTTAAGTACATTTTCAAAGTGCTAGTTTACAAGATACATTTTACAATATACAGTTTACAATATTCAGTATACAAGATACAGTTTACGAGATACAGTTAATAAGATACAAGTTTACATAAAGATTACAAATACAAAACATTGGTTTACAAATAGAACAGTTTTATACATATACAACTACTTTTCATATACAACAGAAAATATAGGATTTTCTGGAAACAGTTTACATATTCATGAAACAGAAAACATTCTTACAAAACATAAATACTTATGCACTCACTCAACTTTATGTTGATACTCTCTTTCTAAATTACTTGTATTCTCAGGGAACCCGTAGATAGGTACACCCCAGCTTTTAAAGATGGAGCAGTTTATGTTTTGTCTTTATCTTTTGTACAACTTTTTGGTTTCAGTATACAACTTGAAACACATGTAAATATTTATACATTTTAATATAGTGGTTGTTTCTACTATGATTACTATATTACATGTGTTGTGATACTACAAACGAAGTCCTCCACCCCCGGACGTTTCTGCCGTCTGGTTTGGGGATGTGACACAAGGTCCAAAAAGGTCTCTTATAAGGTGCATGGGACTCCCATGGCCATAAAGTTGGCACCTTTATGCCGTGGATTCCCTCAAAGACTCTAGATCTGCAGTTGATACACCAAATCACGCTTGCATCCATGAATGGTTCCAAAACTCACTCCAAAAAGCACTAAACTACCCCATAAGAAGATCTAGAAAACAAATGGCCAAGGTATAGACTTGATTACCAGAAAGTGAAGGAAAAGTGATGTTGCTCCTGGATCTACAACCTTCTCTTGGAGTCCTTTAGCTTCTTCTTCTTCTAACAACCTTCAAATCACACTAAAACACTCAAAAATGGTTCACACACTCACACAAAGCTCAAGCTCACTGATTAGGGCTTTATGGACAATGGAGGACGATGAGGGAGGCCACAAGGGGTGTTATGGTCTTTAAGTAGGGGGCCAAACCCTTAAAATTAGGGTTTCATTCTGGCAGTCCTACTCATCGAGTCGGGGCTTCCCAACTCGATGAGTAGACATTAAAACCCACGTCCCTCTAAATCTCTACTTGACGAGTTTGGGGCTACCAAGTCGTCGAGTTGCCATGTAAAAATGAGTAAATAAATATTTAATGCATACCAGGGATCTGGGCGTTACACCTAAATATGCATCCCATGTCGAAGAATATAAAAATACCACATTTGATCAAGTATCATTAATGATTACAATCCATGAAGTGATCTTGATTCGGGTCATGTTGAATAATTCTTCTCCAACAAGTACCTATCAACTTGGTTGCAAACCTTTCCTATTTTCATCTCCATGAAAAATCAACCAATCCATTTTATATTAGTCTTATCTCATAGTTTCTCTTACAAGGAAAGTATTTCAGTAAGAACAAGTGAAAAAGTTCGTAGATTAAGGTAAGAGTGGGTAGAGTGTGTCGTGTGCGAGATACATGTATCAATTTATATTCTAAAATAGCTAACAATATGTACGATATTCCCGGGATCGTCTATGACCAGCTTTGTGAACGTTGTTTGACTTGGTATTCTGGGTCTTTAGCATAGTTGAGACGACTCCCTGTTGAGAATAAGTCTTCTCTTGACTATTTCTGCACATATGTTAATTAAGAACGAAATATAACCATTATAAATGTTAGTAAATAATAATTATGGTAATAGTCGAGATCCTGAGATAGTGGAGGATCCTGAATATCTGATGAGGTTTTAGGATCCTGAATGCTTTGAGGATCCTGGCCTTAACAACTACCCCCAAGTTATTTCTAAAAATATAGGAGTTAATTTTGAGAATATTAAAGGGATAACTTAAAAATAAATTAAAAAGAGGAGACAAAGAAGAGTTTAAAAATTGTCCCTTAAAGGATAAGTTTTATCCATCTCGAGGTAACCGAGAAGTGGTCAAATCATCTTTTTTATCTCTTATTTGCTATAAATATGGGCTTCCAGTAATTTCTTCTTTACTCTCTTCAATCTTCATCGTCTTATTGCGAAGGTAAATTTTCCTCATACTTGTTTTCTTCTGTTCCTCCGATTTTCCTCATCATGGCTAAGAAAACTAGTCGTTGTCAAGCTAGCGTTGTTACTTCTCCCGAGAATGACTTCAGTGATCAAGCAATCTTATCTTATGATGAGGTTTGCTCCTTCGACGATGAGGATATGGAATCGTTGAAAGCCATTGGGTCTTTTCCTTCCGATGTAGTTTTTCTTTCATTCTTTGTTAGTTTTCTATTTCTTATTTTCATTTGATCTTTTTCAGGTTTCTAACCATATCTCTGCAGATTTTAGGTTCCAGGATGAGAAAGCTGAACATGCTCTTTGGGAACAGAAAAAGATGTGGAAGCCGACCAACGAGGATCTTCTGAAGCAATTGGAACTTTTGAGTAAGGAGAAGGATGGGAAAGAGAATGAGCATACCGCAGAGATTGAGGAGGTGATTGTTGAGGTGAAGAGTAGCACTGCGATAGCTATTTGGGAAGCTAAGACCATGCATGCTGAAGATCATAAAATTCGGGATCTTGGAATGTGTTTGGTTGTCGTGAGGCATTAGCCTAGCTGACTGGCAAGCCTGCTCCTATCACTAAGGATCCTGGGTCGCAGCCGTTGGAGGGAGGAGAGAAAGATGGGGCCAATGATGATCAGACTAAGGTCTAGGCCTGCAAGAGGATAAATTAAGTAGTTTTGCTTTATGTAAGACATTTAGCTTTTTCCTTAGTAGGTTGGTGTGCAACTTTTTGAATGACATGGTAGTATTTCTCTTTTATCTGTCTTTATTTCCTTTTCCTGTTTAATCTGCGTGTCAAATAAAGTACTAGAATTTTTAATTAGTTAGGATCCTAAAAATAGTGAATAATTTTCAAGATAAAGTTCTTTTGGAAAATAATAGATAAAATGATTTGATAAGGATTGAATTAGTTAAACTGTGACAACCGTCAATTTTGGCCAAGTCAAAGTCAACTAAAGTCAACAAGTCAAACCGGTCAACTCATCTAACCCTTGTATATTATTAGGGTTTCCATTATGTTTCTTATTGAACCACTCGCAATCTTAATACAAAGTATGACTTAGAGTTTTCACGTGTTCGGAAATTCTAAACCCTAATAAGGGCAAGTGATGAATCTACTCGATAAAACAATATTCCATACCCCTCGAGAGCGTCTAATATTAATAACAAGGCTTAACAGAATGTAAGAACCTTGCGTTGTGAAGCCAACCAATCAAAAAGGTCACAAAAGAAGTCTCTCCCAATCTCTTTCACTCTAACTCTCCCAAAACTCTCTAAGTAGGAGAAATCGCTACAAGTGTGTGTAATCTCTCCCAAATCTCTCAAAGTATGTGAAATCTCTCCCAAATCTCTCTCTGTATGAGAAATCTCTCCAAGTGTGTGAAATCTCTCCCAAATCTCTCTCTGCATGAGAAATCTCTCCAAGTGTGTGAAATCTCTCCCAAATCTCTCCAAGTATGTGAAATCTCTCTTAAATCTCTCTCTGTATGAGAAATCTCTCCAAGTGTGTGAAATCTCTCCCAAATCTCTCTCTATATGAGAAATCTCTCCAAGAATGTGAAATCTCTCCCAAATCTCTCTCTGTGTGAGAAATCTCTCCAAGAATGTGAAATCTCTCCAAGTATGTCAAATCTCTCCCAAATCTCTCCAAGTATGCAAAGTCTCTCCAAGTATGTCAAATCTCTCCCAAGTTATTTCTAAAAATATAAGAGTTAATTTTGAGAATATTAAAGGGATAACTTAAAAATAAATTAAAAAGAGGAGACAAAGAAGAGTTTAAAAATTGTCCCTTAAAGGATAAGTTTTATCCATCTCGAGGTAACCGAGAAGTGGTCAAATCATCTTTTTTATCTCTTATTTGCTATAAATATGGGCTTCCAGTAATTTCTTCTTTACTCTCTTCAATCTTCATCTTCTTATTGCGAAGGTAAATTTTCCTCATACTTGTTTTCTTCTGTTCCTCCGATTTTCCTCATCATGGCTAGGAAAACTAGTCGTTGTCAAGCTAGCGTTGTTACTTCTCCCGAGAATGACTTCAGTGATCAAGCAATCTTATCTTATGATGAGGTTTGCTCCTTCGACGATGAGGATATGGAATCGTTGAAAGCCATTGGGTCTTTTCCTTCCGATGTAGTTTTTCTTTCATTCTTTGTTAGTTTTCTATTTCTTATTTTCATTTGATCTTTTTCAGGTTTCTAACCATATCTCTGCAGATTTTAGGTTCCAGGATGAGAAAGCTGAACATGCTCTTTGGGAACAGAAAAAGATGTGGAAGCCGACCAACGAGGATCTTCTGAAGCAATTGGAACTTTTGAGTAAGGAGAAGGCTGGGAAAGAGAATGAGCATACCGCAGAGATTGAGGAGGTGATTGTTGAGGTGAAGAGTAGCACTGCGATAGCTATTTGGGAAGCTAAGACCATGCATGCTGAAGATCATAAAATTCGGGATCTTGGAATGTGTTTGGTTGTTGTGAGGCATTAGCCTAGCTGACTGGCAAGCCTGCTCCTATCACTAAGGATCCTGGGTCGCAGCCGTTGGAGGGAGGAGAGAAAGATGGGGCCAATGATGATCAGACTAAGGTCTAGGCCTGCAAGAGGATAAATTAAGTAGTTTTGCTTTATGTAAGACATTTAGCTTTTTGCTTAGTAGGTTGGTGTGCAACTTTTTGAATGACATGGTAGTATTTCTCTTTTATCTGTCTTTATTTCCTTTTCCTGTTTAATCTGCGTGTCAAATAAAGTACTAGAATTTTTAATTAGTTAGGATCCTAAAAATAGTGAATACTTTTCAAGATAAAGTTCTTTTGGAAAATAATAGATAAAATGATTTGATAAGGATTGAATTAGTTAAACTGTGACAACCGTCAATTTTGGCCAAGTCAAAGTCAACTAAAGTCAACAAGTCAAACCGGTCAACTCATCTAACCCTTGTATATTATTAGGGTTTCCATTATGTTTCTTATTGAACCACTCGCAATCTTAATACAAAGTATGACTTAGAGTTTTCACGTGTTCGGAAATTCTAAACCCTAATAAGGGCAAGTGATGAATCTACTCGATAAAACATTATTCCATACCCCTCGAGAGCGTATAATATTCATAACAAGGCTTAACAGAATGTAAGAACCTTGCGTTGTGAAGCCAACCAATCAAAAAGGTCACAAAAGAAGTCTCTCCCAATCTCTTTCACTCTAACTCTCCCAAAACTCTCTAAGTAGGAGAAATCGCTACAAGTGTGTGTAATCTCTCCCAAATCTCTCAAAGTATGTGAAATCTCTCCCAAATCTCTCTCTGTATGAGAAATCTCTCCAAGTGTGTGAAATCTCTCGCAAATCTCTCTCTGCATGAGAAATCTCTCCAAGTGTGTGAAATCTCTCCCAAATCTCTCCAAGTATGTGAAATCTCTCTTAAATCTCTCTCTATATGAGAAATCTCTCCAAGTGTGTGAAATCTCTCCCAAATCTCTCTCTATATGAGAAATCTCTCCAAGAATGTGAAATCTCTCCCAAATCTCTCTCTGTGTGAGAAATCTCTCCAAGAATGTGAAATCTCTCCAAGTATGTCAAATCTCTCCCAAATCTCTCCAAGTATGCAAAGTCTCTCCAAGTATGTCAAATCTCTCCCAAATCTCTCTCAAAACCTCTTTTGATCTTTTTGTAATCATTTGGGGCATCCCGACACTTGACTTGCTGAAAAACCATTCGAAACGGGAAGATACCTTGAAAAATAGCCTCTTAGGGCCGAAGTCCCTCTACAGGGACCAAACCCTCCTTGAACCGGAGTCTCCTTAAGTAGCCGCAGCCATCTAGCCGCAGCCACCGAGCCGCAGCCATCTAGCCGCAGCCAGCGAGCCGCAGCGATTCAACCGCAGCCATCGGACCTGGAGCGCCGCGTCCGAGCTTCTCCTGACGAACCCGCCTGCGGTACCTGCTCGGACCGTAGCCCCCTTCCCCTTCGGATCCACTTCAGCGACCAAACCACCACTTCGGACCTAAGGCTGTTAAGACCGGAATCACCGTCCTGACTTCGGATTTCCCATTTTCCACCCGGTTTTCGACCACAACTCCGTTTTAAGCCCGTTTTTAATTATTTTAACGAGGGATTTTCACCCAAACTTATATTTTGACATATAAGACCCCATATATTCATAAATTCAACATATTTTTAGGGAAATCCTTAATTAAGAATAAAATCTATTAAGTAAGATCATGAGGTGGAGTGTTGACTTTTCTTTGATTTATGACACAAGCAACCACCCATACCCACTCCATAACCAACCCACACCCCTCCCCACCATACCTAGTCACTTCCTTGTACTTTTCCATCAATCTCCAGCCATTCCCACGTCCTAAGAGCTGGACAACCCACCCTCTCTCCTCACACTTCCTTCATTCTCTCATTTTTCCTCCAAGGATCACACTCCAAATTCTTTCAACATTCTCTCTCAACTTCGAGACTTCCTACGCTGATCATCAAGCTTTCTTCCCCTTATATACACTAGGCGATTATAGAAGGAAATCTGTGGGCCTTTCTAGGGTTCATTATCGCATAACATAGAAGCATCCATTTCACTTAATAAAGAAAATATTGGATTTTCTGGAAACATACTTTGTCGCTTTTACAAGGAAAACAATTTCTTTCTCAAACAAAACTCTTATGAACTCACCAACTTAATTGTTGACACTTTTTTCAAAACTACTTGTATTCTCAGGAAATTAGTGAAACAGGAAAACCAACGGCATTTTGAGGATGGGACGATAAATCGTCAAATAGTTCATTCTGTCATCATAATGTAATTGATTTCGAAACATGTAAACTTATTCTATGGTGTAATCTTTTCAATTATATTTATGATGGTTGTATTTACTTTGAGCACTATTATACTCGTTGTTGTGATACTATACATGAAGTCCTCCACCCCCCGGACGTTTCTGCCATGGCTGCCCCTGCCATTACAACATCAGTCAGGACTCATGCCCCCACACTAGCCACAAGATCTGTCACCCAAGCACCGGTCAGACCATATATGGGGACACTCCTAAAGTGTAACAAGTGTATCTTCCATCACAATGGGGTTTGTCGGGTGATGCACTGTAAAACCTGCAACAAGAACGAACATACTGCCCTTTTCTGCAAGAACCAAACCCAGCACCTCCCTTCAATCACCAACACCAGGGTAGGCCCAGTATGCTACCTATGCGGTGAAACGGGACACTTTAAGAGAGAATGTCCAACTGAGAAGAATGACGGGGGAGCAGGAGGAGTGTGATGAACAAACCAGCAGGAGCAACAAGAGAACCCTATTAGGACTTTTGTAATATTTTCAACCACAAAACGTTGAAGTACCATATGTTTGTAATGAATTTGGTATGCTTGCTAAAATTACCGACTTTCTAAAAGTAGTTAAAATACTCTCTCGTTCAAATCAAATCAAAGACACTCATATATGACCTTAGGATCATTACCTGTAAGCTGTGATGACTTTGTGCATACATCGGGGTTAATTATAATGAAAATACTAAAGACTTAAAGCGAAAAGTTCCTTCTTGACTCCTATTCCATGTCTAAGCAGTGGGATTAGGGTAGAACCACTCACTCTACGATTTCACCAGTATCAAATTACACACGACTTGCATATACCGCTCGATCATAGAGTGACCGGTCGGGGATCATGATATAAAGTATAATGACTAGCTATCAAAACACACTCACTACCAGTGCTAGCTGCTGAGGTATGAATCATCTGCGAAAATAATAACATCGAACAAAACGGAACACATTGAAAAGAAACACAAGATACTCTATCACTCTAACGAACACCTCTTGCGAATACAGCTTAACACATGGTTTACCTAAAAAAAAAGATATTGTTGTCATCATTCGATTTCGATTGGTATAGTCCTCCCCTCCCCGATTAAACAACTACGAAAGGACCCTTCTCCTAACCCACTAAATATCGAGACCTTCGTCTCCCATAAACACAAATCCGACACGGATCTCCGGGTCATCTCTTGCTGCGAAACCCCAAAACACTCACCAGAGGAGTATTATACCTTCCGAAACCCTTCCACAAGTATTTTCAGAAGACCCTTCGGGAATGGCATAAATGCAGCAGATAAGATTCAAGCATAGAAGCTTGGGATGAGTACGGTTAATCTATCACTACTAAGTGTATACACGAGGATAATATATAATTAAGATTCTACGGACATTGGATGTGTGTTTCCGCCCTATCTTCTGTTCCTTGTCTGGTTGTGGACTTGGGGCAGAGTCACCCACCGAACTATCTTACCAACCTTAATTACATACGATCTATATGTGCAAGTTAATGATAGATGGACCAGGTACGAGTCCTACCATGAACTTCGGGACAAGGCTACCCAGGAGTGCGAGTGAACGCCCTATCATCCGAATAAGTCTAGTCGTGTAAACCGAACCCATATGTTCTCTACCGATCTAATAAATGAGAAACACTAAAGCAAACCCTATGCAGCGCTCCGAGGAGAAATTATCACTTATGACTTAGTGCAAATTCGAGAAAGGCTGAAAGCATCTCGATACCACGGCAAAACCCGAATAAGTCTTTTCATCTACATAAAAAAAAAAAAAAAAAAAAACCGCTGGGTTTTTACTAGTGAATCTATGATAGCTAGTGTAAACCTTATGGTCATATATCATTAAGATTTTATGGACTTAGAATGTGTGATTCCGCCTCACTTCCTGTTCCTTGTGTGGTTGTGGGCTTAAGGCGGGGTCACCCATCCGAATGCCCTTGCAATCTTAATGATATACGACTAGTTTACACCAAGCGATTATAAAAGAACTGGTAGGACTTATAATGCAAATTTCGTCACAAATTGTTGAAACATTCGTGATGCTGGAACTCGCTACCTACATTATAAAATATTCAAAGTAGTAATACCAAGTATAAAGTGGAGAGCATAAAGGCACACGTAAAATACACTATCATTCCAAGACAGTAACTCCTTTAAATTGACTCAGCTCAAGTTACAATAAGAAATTCCAAGGTCGTCATTTAACATCAAGCGGGTTGTTCCCCACCATATCAATTTCTTATACTATGAAAAGTTCCCCCATCTTTCCTCCAAATTCTTGAAGTCCCAGTCGAAACACTAATTTCGGGACGAAATTCTTTCTAACGGGGGGATGATGTGACAACCGTCAATTTTAGCCAAGTCAAAGTCAACTAAAGTCAATAAGTCAAACCGGTCAACTCATCTAACCCTTGTATATTATTAGGGTTTCCATTATGTTTCTTATTAAACCACTCGCAATCTTAATACAAAGTATCACTTAGAGTTTTCACGTGTTCGGAAATTCTAAACCCTAATCAGGGCAAGTGATGAATCTACTCGATAAAACATTATTCCATACCCCCCGAGAGCGTATAACATTCATAACAAGGCTTAACAGAATGTAAGAACCTTGCGTTGCGAAGCCAAACACTCAAAAAGGTCACAAAACAAGTCTCTCCCAATCTCTTTCACTCTAACTCTCCCAAAACTCTCTAAGTAGGAGAAATCGCTACAAGTGTGTGTAATCTCTCCCAAATCTCTCCAAGTATGTGAAATCTCTCTCAAATCTCTCTCTGTGTGAGAAATCTCTCCAAGTGTGTGAAATCTCTCCCAAATCTCTCTCTGTATGAGAAATCTCTCCAAGTGTGTGAAATCTCTCCCAAATCTCTCCAAGTATGTGAAATCTCTCTTAAATCTCTCTCTGTATGAGAAATCTCTCCAAGTGTGTGAAATCTCTCCCAAATCTCTCTGTATGAGAAATCTCTCCAAGAATGTGAAATGTCTCCCAAATCTCTCTCTGTGTGAGAAATCTCTCCAAGAATGTGAAATCTCTCCCAAATCTCTCCAAGTATGTCAAATCTCTCCCAAATCTCTCCAAGTATGCGAAATCTCTCCAAGTATGTCAAATCTCTCCCAAATCTCTCTCAAAACCTCTTTTGATATTTTTGTAATCATTTGGGGTATCCCGACACTTGACTTGGTGAAAAACCATTCGAAACGGAAAGATACCTTGGAAAATAGCCACTTAGGGCCGAAGTCCCTCTATAGGGACCAAAACCTCCTTGAACCGGAGTCTCCTTAAGTAGCCGCAGCCATCTAGCCGCAGCCACCGAGCCGCAGCCATATAGCCGCAGCCAACGAGCTACAGCCATCCAACCGCAGCCATCGGACCTGGAGCGCCGCATCCGAGCTTCTTCTGACGAACCTGCCTGCGGTACCTGCTCGGACCACAGCCCCCTTCCCCTTCGGATCCACTTCAACAACCAAACCACCACTTCGGACCTAAGGCTGTTAAGACCGGAATCACCCTCCTGACTTCGGATTTCCCATTTTCCACCCGGTTTTCGACCACGACTCCGTTTTAAGCCCGTTTTTAATTATTCTAACGAGGGATTTTCACTCAAACTTATATTTTGACATATAAGACCCCATATATTCAAAAATTCAACATATTTTTAGGGAAATCCTTAATTAAGAATAAAATCTATTAAGTAAGATCTTGAGGTGGAGTGTTGACTTTTCTTTGATTTATGACACAAGCAACCACCCATACCCACTCCATGACCAACCCACACCCCTCCCCACCATACCTAGTCACTTCCTTGTACTTTTCCATCAATCTCCAGCCAATCCCACGTCCTAAGAGCTGGATAACCCACCCTCTCTCCTCACACTTCCTTCATTCTCTCATTTTTCCTCCAAGGATCAGACTCCAAATTCTCTCACCATTCTCTCTCAATTTCGAGACTTCCTAGGCTGATCATCAAGCTTTCTTCCACTCTTGGTAAGTATAATTCATTCTTATTATGATTATTTCACATCCTTCTACTCAAAATCATAGGAATCTTACACAAACATCGTCACCTTCATGTTAGGCTCTCGATTCATCAAGGCATCTTCTAAGTGTTCTTGAGTTGAACACTTCTCTTCTCCAACATCCATCCTCTAAGAACACATAAGGTGAGTTCATACCCCTATCTTTTCATGTTTTTCTTAAGTTTTAAGGGGGGGAATACAAGATTAAACACCAAGAACACAACTAAATACATTTAACAGCCTTCATCAGAAACGTTCAACTCCATTCACGGACTGTTTTGGTCAACTTAAACATTTTAGGTTTCAAAACTGTATTAGGTGCAAATACTTCAGGTTCATACCTTTAAAATGACTACTTGCACATCACCATACGATTTTTCTATGATTTATGGTGATTTTTACAAAACTGCCTATCATTTCAAAAATGAATTCGGACCAGTCTGTGAATATGAACATTTTAACACAAGTTAAAGACTTCCAAAAATCACAATAAAAATTATGAACAAACTAGACACATTTTGTGAACTCTCAGAGTTTACGGATTCAGTTTTCGACTTCGTATGATTTTTTTATGATTTTTCTAAAACAGTGCTGAAAGGTTAAAAACTAGTTAACAGCTTATAACTTTCATAACACTTTGTATTATGTTGAGCAAAGTGTATAACAATAAGTTCTAAATATTGAATGTATTTTCTTGTTAGTTTATCATCTTAAATTGAAATTTAGTCATTCATGATAAGGTTTACTCATTCATTTCGAATACATATAATAAACTTCAATAAGCATAGTTTATGGATTTTTACTACATGAAAAAGGTTTTACTCTCAAAACAAATGAGTTTTTCATATCTTACGTAATAAACTATCATAGTAATAGTTTAATGATTTCATATCACTAATGTATTTTCATAAAAGGTGATTTCACTTCCTCCACGGAAGAGGTTTTAATATCAAACTATGTGTAAACTAGTTAACTTAGGTTGTGAGGCAATTCTCTCCCCGTACGTTCGAGTACGGGATACCAATTCCTGTAAGTTATAACCAGAGTCTCTTGTAGGGAGAGCGTGATAATTATGTATAGATCTATATTGGGTTTGACACCCCACACCTTGCTGCTAGCTACAGTGGGACCTGCAGGTCTACGGGTGACAAGAGTCATAGTATCTTAACGTCTGAAAAACGTTGTGCAGGTTATTTTTCGTCATAGTATGGTTATAGCGAGTCACATAGGTAGTTAGCAATCTTTCAAGTTTACATGGAAACTTCTACTTTGAAAAGGGGTTTTACTTCTAAACTAAACGAGTTTATGCCGATTTAAAACCACTTTTATATCTTTAGGTATGGAAAATACTTGTTTATTTCCGGTCCTGGGATTTAGGACCACATAACTTTTATATGGAAAATATAGGATATTTTTTGGAATCATATCTCTGTTAAAACTATATTTCATCTAGAATTGTTAGACTTCAGCTATAATTGCTAAGTGTATATGCTAGAGTTATATAAGAATCTAGTCATAATCGACTTAGAATTGGTGGGTCTGCCTTACTTCCTGTTCCTTGTTTGGTTGTGGACCTAGGGCAGACCCATTATATTCGACGGTTTATTTAACTTAAATTTTATATAACTTATATACACTGGGCGATTATAGAAGAAAATCTGTGGGCCTTTCTAGGGTTCATTATCGCATAACATAGAAGCATCCATTTCACTTAATAAAGAAAATATTGGATTTTCTAGAAACATACTTTGTCGCTTTTACAAGGAAAACAATTTCTTTCTCAAACAAAACTCTTATGAACTCACCAACTTAATTGTTGACACTTTTTTCAAAACTACTTCTATTCTCAGGAAATCAGTGAAACAGGAAAACCACGACATTTTGAGGATGAGACGATAAATCGTCAAATAGTTCATTTTGTCATCATAATGTAATTGATTTCGAAACATGTAAACTTATTCTATGGTGTAATCTTTTCAATTATATTTATGATGGTTGTATTTACTTGGAGCACTATTATACTCGTTGTTGTGATACTATACATGAAGTCCTCCACCCCCGGACGTTTCCGCCATCCTTGGTTTGGGGGTGTGACATAAACCGCTAAAAGTAATAACTTAAAATAATAAGAACTGACTTTGTTAAGCAATTTAAAATGTTAAATGTTTCTTTAAAAGTTTGATAACTGACTTGTAATCCTTAAGAGTTTAAAATAATTTTAATAATAAAACAAGTATAAAAGAATTTGTTAAGAACTAATTTTGGTAAATCCAAGTGCTTTAAAACTTCTTTAAAGATATCAACTTAAAATAGTAAATGACTATAAAGTGATGAAAGTTTATAAATCAACAATTGATTTAGGATCCTGAAAAGTTTAAGATCCTTAATTTTACTTCGAAAATTTCAAAGTTAAGAATAAGGAAAGATGGAACCTGATTGTCTTTGAGTTTTTCCTTAAGCTTCATAAGTTTTTCAACATTAGAATTTACTGAGGATAAATCTCAACTTAGGAAAGAACTTAGGATCGCTATTGACTTCTAATGATAAGATTCTTACTGATGAGGATCCTTACCGATGAGGATCCTTAATGATGAGGATCCTTAAGGATGAGGATCCTTAATGATGAGGCTCCTTAATCATAAGATCATACAGGCTAATTCCCTTCTTAGGATAACCTGTTTAGGTTATAGACTTTGACAAAATTCTTGGGTAACACCATAAGTTGAGTTGATAACATGTTAATGTTCTATACTGGGGAGGATCCCAACTTGTGACCTATTTCATGAGAAATATCATACTTATGATAACATGAAAATGTTATGATTTGTGTGTATTTTCTGGGGAAAGATCCCAACGTGTGATAACATGAAGATGTTATAAACCTTATGTAACTTCTGGGGTAAGATCCCAATTTTAGATAACATGAAAATGTTATAAACCTTAAGGATTTTAACTTATGTTCAAAGATAAGAGGGTTGCCAAGCCACTGCATCGTGAAATCATCCCCTTATTAGTATCTCATATTTAGATATCGTGTGTTCAAGCGAGGTGTATAAACCTTAGTTCCTGTGAAAGAGGTAATTAACTCTTTAAACCTTAGAGGGGATTAAGTACCCTTAAGCGTAGGAGAGATGATCAGTCTCTAGCTTGTGTATATGATAGTTTAAAGATCATACCGTTGCTATAATGGAATTGTCCAAGTGTTAAGACGTTGAGATCATCGTGTGTCAAGATCCTTATGTTTTAGGATCTTCAACCTTGAGGATCCTTATGTTTCAGGATCATTGCTTATGGAGATCCTTAGCTATATGTTGTTTTGCATAGCAAACATTAGCTAGGGGTGGGCGTTAGTATAGCTAACGCCCCTCTGATGCTTAAGTTACTAATTTATTCAAGGAGAAAATAAGTAATGATGAAAAGTTTAAGGTAAAGAACATGTGCACCTCGGTTTTGTTGAAGATCAATTGATCTTATATACATATAGTATGCTTTGAGATGTATAGAATTCCAGGATCTTGGCAAAATGTCTCATTTGAGTGTTGCTAGCCAAAATGCTCCTTTTCCTGCTTCAGCATCTATGAGTTATGGGCGTTCCCACTTAGGAGCTAATTTACCTGCACTAGGATCCTTGGTGTTTTGGAATGTTTTCCTTAATACCAAATCTCCTATTTGGAATCTTCTGACTTTTATGTCCTTGTTGTAAGCCGTGGTGATCCTTCGTTGATGAGCATCAATGCGTATATTCGCAAGATATCTGAGTTCGTCAAGAGTGTCAAGATCCTGTCATTGTTTTCTTGATTTTAGAGCAAGTATCTTGCTTTCGGGATCACTACTTCGGTAGGGATCTTTTCTTCTGTCCCAAACACCAAGGAGTAGGGGGTCTGACATGTGGCTACTTTGGAAGTAGTCCTATCTGCCCATAGGACAAAAGGAAGCTCTTCTTCCCATCTTCCTTTCTTTTCATCTAGCCTTTTCTTCAAGTTGTTTACTATGATCGTGTTGCTAGATTCTTCTTGACCATTAGCTTGTGGATGAATAGGAGTGTACATTATCATTTTGATTCCCCAACTCGTGCAAAAGTCTCTTGTCCTCTTGCTTATTAATTGGGATCCATTGTTGCATATGATTTCAGCAAGGATCCCGAACCTGGTCAAGATATTACGTTTAATAAATGAGACTACCTCTTTGTCTCTAACCTGAACGAAGGCTTCAGCTTTGATCCACTTCGAGAAGTAATAAGTCATCACCAACATGAAGACTTTTCCTCCAGGAGCTATTGGTAATTTTCCTACTATATCCATTCCCCATTCATGAATGGCCATGGAGAGATAATAGGATGTAGAGGTTACGTCGGTTGATGTAGGATGTTGTTATGTCTTTGGCAAGCATCACACTTTTGAGCATTTAGAAAAGAATATATCTTCATGGTTGGCCAGTAGTATCCTGTTCTCAATACCTTGGAGCATAAGGATCTGCCCCCAGTGTGATTGCCACAGTCTCCTTCATGTATGTCCTTCAAGAGTTCTCCAGCTTCAGGATCTTCCAAGCATCTGAGGTATGGACCTGCCATTGAATTTTTATAAAGTTTACCTTGGATTATTACGAATCTTGAGACTCTTGTTCTGAATGCTCTTTTGCTTTTTTCTTCTTTTGGGATCGTGCCATTTTGGAGATACCCCATAATGGATTGGATCCATGATCGTGGACTTCTTCGACGGTCCTGTTCATCGGGATCCCTTTGAGGAGGGATCTGAGGGTTAGGATATCCGATGTTTGCTACACTTGTTGGTTGTTCATGCTCATTGGGTTTGTCAGAAAGGGATTTTTGGATAAAGTGTCTATGTCCATAACTATATTTGGTATGTACTTGACCCGAGAGTAGCATGGTCCATTTGGGTTGCACTTCACCAGGACAATTTGAAGGATGGACTTTTGAGAGGAGGATAATTATGATTTATTAATATATTATAAGTTCTAATATATTAATATGAAATCATATTATTTAATTAGTATGGATCAAGAATTAATTTGGAATTAATTTTGTGATAAAAAAGAGACTAATTAAATATATGGGGATTGATTGTGTAAATCATTCATTCTTATGAAGTGGGCTAATGATCCATGATTCCTTATGTTGGGCTAAACCCATGGGGTAACCCATGGATACTCCATGGAGGTTTAAACCCATGGAGCATGAGGAATGTGGAAAGTCATGCACATTACGGTTTGCATGGTGTAACCCTAATCTAGCCACACTATATAAGATCCCCTCTAGCTAGCAAAATCGGCCACTAAGTGTACACACAAGAGTGCTAGCCGAAATTTGAGTCCAAGTAACCTCTCTCTAGTTCTTCCATTTGTTGGTGGTGATTTGTGATTCCAGTTGAGGCATTCACATTATTGGTGCTAGGCTCTTAAAGCTTCAAGGCTTCCAACTACACTAAAAGATGTGTCATCTAACTAGAATTTTGTACTATAGATACTCCATTGTATGCTAGTTAGGATGATGCTTTGGAATTTTGAAAGTTTGTATGTATATTAGAGAAAACGTAGATCCAAATCATCTAGGGTTGCATGTACACCATAAGAGTGTTAGAATGCTCAAAACCCATCAGTGGTATCAGAGCATGGGATTGTTTTCCAATATACTGGATGCTACTTGCTTTTAAAGCTTGAAAACATCGAATTTCTGTTGTCTGAACAGGGGACTCGCCGAGTCCGCTGACAGACTCGCCGAGTCCACCCTATAATCTGACCGACTCGCTGAGTTAGTTCATGCACTCGACGAGTTCGTGCTCTAGAGTGCAGATTTTCGAGTTTTAAGGCTGGAATTGGACTAGGATCATTACCCTAAACTGTTTTTGAACTTATAAACCTGTTTTTGATGTGGTAATGATCATGCTACTCCAATTCAAAAGATAATTGTCAAAGTTTCATGTTTTGTATTAGTTTATATGGTTAGGCTAATTGCATGAAATTTGTTTGATTTGAATTGTCTTGTTCATATGAGTTTAATTGTATCTTCTATGAATTATTTGATTATTGTATTAGTTAAATAATGTTTTAAATGTTTTTAATGGACTCCATAACTTGTCCTCAAGTTATGGAGGTTATGGAACATGAAAGGTTTTTTCTGTTAAAGAAGTCATTAAACTCATATGTTATGGACTTGAAGAATTTTGACAAGTTTCAAAACTTGCCCTCAAGTTTTGGAAATTGTAAAGTCTCACTAAATGAAACTTTAATTCCAAACCATAGAATTTTAAAAGTTAAAATTCAACCCTTATACTATTATAATATTAGAGGTTTAATATTTATATATATATATATATATATATATATATATATATATATATATATATGTATATGTATAAGACAAGTCGGTTTTACCGTTACTAGGCCTCATTCACGATGCCGGTCTATAAGGGGGGTATAAGGTTACTGCCTATAAAATGGTGGAGGGTCGTTAGTCGAACGGGTAGGACAAAGACTATAATTCTCATTAAAAGTATAATGATAACTATAAAGTAACTAAACCTTTTATAAATTCCCATTCTTAGTTACTTTAGGAAAATGTGAAATTGATGCTAATCCATGAAATTACACTTTGCACCTTACCAAGTCATTGATGGAGCATGTGTGGTTAACCGACACATTAACTTGGACTAGTAAGGGTGGCAAAGGGTAGCTTAATGTTTACCATAAGGTCAATGGAGCATGTGTGGTTAACCGGCACATTGATTAAAGTGATAATTGACATTAAGAGTACCAAGTAGATTTGCATGGTTATTCACACCTTGTTTCTGATCCTCGGTATCCCAGTAAAAAACCTGAAGGGCATAATCGAGATTTAAACATGCCATTGAATTGTTCAATGAATCTCCAAGGATCTAGGAGTTTCAAATCCAATTAACACTTAATTAACAAATTTCATTTTCATGGTGGAAATTGATAAATCGTCATTTACCTACCTTCAAATATTTTGCAAGTTGGATTACGACATCCCTCTTCCAAATTGTACAATATTGTGTTGGGTCCTAGCCTTAATATTTCATTTTGGGTGTTATATTAAGGACTCTTTATCTAACCTAAACTTTCTCTTTCTTTCTTTTTAGATGTCTTCCAACACTGGTTCTGGCTCAAAGCCTACCGGTTCCTTCTCTCTCATAAACCTTTGTGGGAGAGTCATCTTTGATGGGACTAATTTCAATGATTGGATTAGGAACATCAGGATGGTCACTCGCTAAGAGGACAAGGAATATGTCCTCGACAAGGAGCTTAAGGAAATCGATGAGTCTGTTGCTACTCCTCAAGAGATTACTGATTTCAGGGAACATGAGAAAGATGCCACCAAGGTAGGTTATATCATGCTTGCCACCATGTCTCCTGAACTCAAAAAGTCCTATGAGGACTTCTACCCTTTTGAGATGCACCAAGACCTGATGGAAAGATACCATCGGTGTGCTTGTCAAGAGCGGTATGAAATCAACTGCTCCATGATTACAACAAAGATTAAGGATGGTGAACCCATTACGAGCCACTTGCAGAAAATGCAAAGGTTTGTGGACTGTCTGCTCAAATTGAATGTGAACTTTGATGAGGAGTTGGCTATATATATTATTCTACACTCCTTACCTCCATGTTATGATCAGTTCCGCATGACTTATCATATGAACAAGGAGGAAGTCACTCTGAGCAAGCTTCAGGGCCTTTTGAGGACTGCCAAAAGTGGCCTCAAAGGTAAATCTGGTGTACCCACTCCTACTGCTAATTCCCCTGTTCTGGCAATTGGGCAAGGTAAGGGGAAGAAGAGGAAGGATCCTTCCAAGGAAAGACTCTTGATGGATCCTATTCAAGTGGAACCAAACGAGGTTCTGCTACTCCTTCGGCCATCCCAAAAGAAGCAGAGTGTTTCTATTGCCATGAAAAAGGGCACTAGAAGCGAAGCTGCCCCAAGTACTTATAGGATGTTAAGGATGGGAAGGTTAAACCCACCCATGCAAGTATTTACACTATTCTATCTAAAAACTCATCACATTATAACTCTTAGGTTCTTGACACAGGTTGTGGAATTCACATCTGTTCTGATGTGCAGGGCCTAAAAAGAAGTAAGGATGTGGAGCACGGGAAGATAAACTTGATCATGGGGAATAGGAAGGTTTCACCTGTCACCAAGATTGGAGTTTACTCTTTATTGCTTAGTAGTGGGTTAGAAATAGATTTGAATAATTGTTGATACTCGTCTGAAATGGCGAGAAATGTTATTTCCTTTCATGTTTTGTACAAACAAGGGTTTAGTTTTTCATCTGATAAGGAATGTGGTGCTATTAATGCTTATTATAATGGTGTTTTTTTATTTTAAAGCATTACCTTGTAATGGTGTATATGAAACTGTGATGGTTGTAGACAACTTAGGAAATAATGTGTTGCACATTGATTCTTCCAATGAATTGGATAAGGCATGCTTATGGCATTGTCGTCTTGGACATGTTAACAAGAAGTGCATAGGCTAACTCCAGAAGGCTGGAGTTTTAGAGTCATTCGACTTATGGTCGGATGACACTTGCGAGTCTTGTTTTCTTGGAAAAATGACTAAGTCACCCTTCACTGGTTCTTGTGAAAGGGGTGAGGGTTTATTGGATCTCATACACACCGATGTGTGTGGGCCCTTCGAAACCGCCACAAGGGATGCTAACTGCTTCTATGTGACTTTAGTGATGATTAAAATAGATATGACCATATCTACTTAATCAACCATAAGTCAGAAACCTTTGAGAAATTCAAAGAGTTTAAGCAAGAAGTGGAGAATCAGATTGGCAGGAAGATAAAGATACTATGATCCGATGGAGGTGGTGAGTATCTTAGTATCGAATTCCTGGACTATCTTAAGGAGTGTGGAATTGTTTCACAGTGGACGCCACCTAGGACACCACAACTTAATGGTGTGGCTGAGAGGCACAACTGAACCTTGTTAGACATGGTTCGTTCCATGATGAGTCGAGCTTCATTATCAATCTCATTCTGGGGGTATGCCTTGGAGACTGCCACCCATATCCTTAATCGAGTCCCAAATAAAAAGGTTGCCAAAGCACCTCACGAGATGTGGACATGGAAGGCTCCCTCGTTAGCACACATCAAGGTTTGGGGTTGCGAATCTTTTGTGAGGCGCGAGACTCATGACAAGATCGAACCTCGGAGTAAGAGGTGTATTTTCATTGGCTACCTGCAAAAGTCCTTTGGTTATCTCTTCTACAGACCGAGTGACAATGTTGTCTTTGTTGCGAGGAGAGGGGTTTTCCGAGAGAGGGAACTTATATTCCAAGGGGACAGTAGGAGGCAAATTGACCTTGAAGAACTTCAAGAGTGAAGTGGTGAAGGAACCTCAAACACGAGCGATCAACCTGAGGAGGAAACTCCTGTTGAGCCGATTGATGAGTCCTTACCTCTGAGGCATTCCAATAGAGTTATAAATACACCTGAGTTTTATGGTTTCCATATTACTATTGAAGGTGATACATTTATCAACTACAAGGAAGCCATGGCAGGCCCCAAGTCTGCTCAATGGAAAGAGGCGATGGACAGCGAAATTCAGTCCATGTGTGACAATCAAGTTTGGAACTTGGTTGATAATGTACCGGGTCATAAGACAGTAGGGTGCAAATGGATCTTCAAGAATAAGACCGACATGGATGGGAAGGTACACACTTATAAGGCACGACTGGTTGCAAAGGGCTTCACTCAAACTCCGAGAGTTGACTATGATGAAACCTTCTCACCAGTAGCGAAGATTAAGTCTATTAGGGTTATGTTGTCCATTGCTACGTTTCATGACTATGAAATATGGAAAATGGATGTCAAAACCGCTTTCCTTAATGGGAAGTTGGCTAAGGATGTTTACATGAGTCAGCCAGAGGGTTTTGTCGATGCAAAGTACCCTAATAGAGTGTGTAATCTTGAGAAATCTATTTGTGAATTGAAACAAGCATCTCGCAGATGGAATCTTTGTTTTGATGATAAAGTCAAAGAGTCTTGTTTTTCGAGAAGCGAGGATGAGTCATGTGTATATGTCAGAGCTAGTGGGAGTATAGTTAGTTTTTTGGTACTGTATGTGGATGATATACTACTCATAGGAAATGACATCCCAACCTTTCAGGAGGTGAAATCCTGGCTTGGGAAGTGTTTCGCTATTAAGGACCTTCGAGAAGCTGCCTATATCCTATGGATAAGGATTTTGAGAGACAGGAGTAACAGACTAATTGGACTTAGTCAAAGTTCCTACTTGGACAAAGTGTTGAATAGGTTCAACATGCATAATTCCAAGAAAGGTGACTTATCGATCCAGAGCAATGCCAAACTGAGCAAGGCTTAGAGTCCGAGTACAGAGGCTGAGATAGCTGAGATGAGTCGATTACCATATGCTTCCGTTGTTGGCTCGATCATGTATGATATGACTTGTACTCGCCCTGATGTGGCCTTTGCTTTGAGCATGGTCAGTAGATATCAAGGGAATTCGGGAAAGGCTCACTGGACTACGGTAAAGAACATTCTCAAGTACCTACGAAGGACTAAGGACTGGGTCCTTACACTTGGTGGGAGTGATGACTTGAGAGTGGTGGGGTATAGTGACGCCAGCTTTCAGACCGATAGGGATAATTTCCGCTCTTACTCGGATTGGGTCTTTACCCTGAATAGAGGAGCAATAACTTGCAAAAGTTCCAAGTAGGAGACTGTAGTTGATTCAACGTGCAAATCAGAGTACATAGCAGCAAGCAAAGCGACGAAGGAGGCGATATGGCTGAAGAACTTCATCGGAGACCTTGGAGTTTTACCAGCTATAAAAGGAGCTTGTGGAGATTTTCTGTGACAACGATAGTGTGGTTGCCTTAGCCAAGGAACCAAGGGATCATGGCAGATCCAGACACATCGACAGGAAATATCACTTCATAAGACACAAGATAGAAGAAGGACTCCTCGTGGCAAAGAGGGTATCATCAGATGAGAACCCGACAGATCCCCTCACGAAGGGACTGAGTAGGGTCAAGCATTTACAGCATGCAAGGCGCATTAGACTGAGGGATTATATTAGTTTTAATGATTAGATAGCTGATTCGAAACTTGTAATAGATAAACTGTAATTGACATTTGATGCTTAAATAAAAGGTGTTTTTTATTTACTAGTATGGTACTGTCTCGTGTCAATTGTTTTCCTATTGTTTCATTTTGCATGTTTTGACTTACAGAATAATTGGATTATTCAAACCATCCACAATTGATCATACTTTGGAAGTAGGTATTGAAGCAAGCCTGTCATGAATTTGGCTTGTAGATTGTCAGAAATGGTTAGACATTGCTATGACATTCATGAGTGCTCATAAGCTCTGAGTATTGGATTCAACCCACGCTCACTTGTATCACTTCATGGAATTTATCTCGAGTGATCGTGAGACGATAATATCATATAATATTCAAAACTAGATATATGAGTTGTTGACTATGAGATGGCCGTACATTGATAGTACGAAAACGCATCGGTAACTCGATGTTATAAAACGTGTTGTTGTGTAAGATACAATGAATAGTTCGTACAAGCATATACTGTCAAAGTTTATCTATTTCTTTTAGTCCTTGGAGGATTAAAAGCGATATCTTGGGCCCCTTGATGATTTTGTTTTGACTTATTTGTCAGGCCCGGTCAGAATTAAATTGATGTGTTCGATTAAGTTCTATGTCAAACGAATCAGAAATTAGGAAACAAACTGTTGGACAATAATATTGAATGTGTTCCATGTGTTTGTCCGGCTGATATCTTGAGAACAGAGGATTCTATGATCACTTATCTAAAATGGTACGTCTATGTTCGACAAAGGAATTTAAGAGCCGCGATTGCTAGTCGGATCGTGAAGTTACACTTACAACTATACTTATTAGACTTATCCAAGTGGGAGATTGTAACAACCCAAAATTTCTATTCGTACAAACTCTGCAGTCAAGCAATACAAATAATAGTCAAGTTCATTTCTGCTAATTTTTGGTCGGTTTAAAGTCTGTTTGGGTGTTTTTAATATAAATTCGTCAAACGAACAAATAAAAGGAAGTATCTTCTAGGAGTGATGCGTAACAAATAAACATTTCACACCATAACAAGGTGTTTACGGCCGTGAATTCATGCTTAAGGCGTGAGTTTACTCCTCATTTCCTCACTTCTCACTTCCAAGCTCAAGAACACCCACATTTCTCTCTCAAGTATCATAACATATTTCTTCCAATCTTCCAAAAATGTAAATGTTTCTTCTCTTGATTTGTTGTTATCACACTTCATCTAGTAGTTATACATGATTTCATCCATGAAGTCTTGTCTTTTTCATAGATCTTCAAGTGTTCTTCAAAACACCAAGAACACCAAGAACACACACTAGTGTTCTTGGACCTTAAACACTCTTACAAGCTTCCTATAAGTAAGTACACTCCTTCTAACTAGTTATTTACTTAGAATGCTTGTTAAACCATTGAAAAACATCAAGAATACCCAAGAACACATGGGTTTACGGCCAAGGCAATCTCCTTGGACCGTAAACACCATAAGGTGGTGCATATGTGCCACCATTACATTCTAGGGCTTGGATATTGGACTAGAACCTTGCATGCATGAGCTAAGGACCTTAACCCACGAAATGGTAGGAGTTACCATGGGTTTACGGCCGTAAACCCACTAGGACCGTAAACCCTAAACCGTAAACTCCATGGGAGTTGGTCCATGAACCGTAAACCCAAATAAGGGGGCCATTATGAGCCCTAGTCCTTTCTAAAGCATTGGAACCAAGTCTAGATCACTTCTTTGAGGAGTATAGCACCCTAAAAAAGCAAAAGAAGCAAGCACACATGAGTTTACGGCCGTAAACTGATGGGGTTATGACCATGGGCCGTAAACTCTAAAAGTTGGTGCAAATTGTGCCACTATTACTTCTTAAGGCTTGGACATGATGATAGGATGCTTAACCTCGACTTGTAAGACCCTAAAACACACAATGGTACTAATTACCATGAGTTTACGACCGTAAACTCATGGGGGAAATGACCATAAACCGTAAACTCATGTGGTGTTACCATATGGGCAGTAAACTCCAATGTGAGGCCATACTCTCTTTAGATGCAACCCCTTCATACTCCTGGCACTTGAATCAAAGTCTTATCCATGTTTTAGGATGTCCTTACTTGATTAATTAGTTGTTAAATGACTAATTAGATACACATATGTGTCATTACATGTTACATAGGATCCGTGTGTATGTTCAAGTCTTCACTTCACACATAGCATCCTGTCCGACACTTCCATCCAAACCACTCACTACAGGTGCGTTCATACCCCTTAATCAACCTTTGAAATGATTTTAAATGCTTTTATGGGGGGGGGGGATACAAGTTGATATATTCTAGTTATTGCTTTAATCACATGTGATTAATGAATAGAACAAACAGAAAGATTTACTACTACTTTTAAGTTACTGTCAAAATTATGGTTTTCAAGTGTTTTAACACCCTTTATTAAACTTTTAGATACTAAAACTGTTTCGAAACTCTTTTAAACTTGCATTGTTTTCAAACTCATATCTACACTAATATATTTATATAAGTAAGACTTGAAGGACTTAGGACTGATAGCTCACCTTATTTCCTGTTCCTTGTTTGGTTGTGGACTTAGGGTATCTTGTTATTTGTCCGAATGTCGTTGAACTCTTAGTTATATATCATATATATATGTGTTGGATATAAAAGCTTTCACTTCAGTTCAATGCCTTTGTGTAACGAAGTCATACAAACCACGTTACTATTTAACTATAATAGCTATAGTTAAGGGATTACTACTCGCTACTACTATTACAAAGATACATACAAGAGTCGGTACATTTACGAGTCGCTACATGAGTACTACAGTGAGAAACAAAACATACTATACACTATACAAGAGAACATACTATACACTATACAGGAACATACTATATACTAGTAAAGAGAAAACATCACTACACTATGACATACTATACAACCTTTTGAATACTATAAACCGAATGTGACATACTACTTCTCGATACGACACTTCATCGAGGTATCACTTTGTCACCAGAGTCTCCTGGAGGGAGAGTGGGCATTATGTGTATAGATCTATATGGGACAGACACTCCCACATCCCGACTGCTAGCTACAGTCCCAGCCGATAAGGCCAAGGGGTGACAGAATGTTACCTCACTACATACGACCTGGAGGGTCATCGGTTATTCTGCCGTCGATCAGCATGGTTACATACGAGTTCACATTCAAACCTTTAATTAACCAATTAAGAATTAAAGGCAAAATATACTCTCCAAGGCATATTGTTCATTTAATATTACCTGGAGTCTACATTTTCATTTCCTTAGACTCCCCGAGGTGTACTGTACATTTAGTACTACCTGAAGTCTGTATTTTATCACTTTATGACCAGCAGTGTCACTGCTGAAGAAAAACATTATTTTCCCTTAATACACTTATTTTGTAATCACCTTTCATGAGTGAAGTCTAAAACTATATTTTCATACTGATAGTTTCACTGGGAAAAACTCTTACTATTACGAAAGAACAAACATATAAACAATCGGGTCTTGGTAGAAGAATACATTTTTACTGGAAAATATAGGATTTTCTAGGGAGTATACTATTTACAAACATTTGAAATCAGTTACTACATTAAGTTGTTACAAACATTTTCATACAAGCAATGACACTAAATACTTATGAACTCACCCGCTTTATGCTGATAAACTCTTTCAAAATAACTTGTATTCTCAGGTCATCAGTAGACAGGTACCGATAAAGCTTTTGAGAAGACGGAGCACATACAAGACTCATCTTTTATTTTGATTATACTTTTGGGTGTCTTACAAACTATACAGAACACGCTTGTATTACAATTATTATATTAATGCAATGGATGTTGTTGCTTGTCTTTACTATTATGCATTGTTATGATATTGTACATGACGTCCTCCACCCCAGAGCGTTTCCACCGTTCCGGTTTTGGGGTGTGACAGATTGGTATCAGAGCATTGTTTATAGTGAATCGAGTATATCAACCCAAAAAAAAATATACAAACTATAAACGCAACGGGATTAAAACACTCTGACCAAGAATTTATACTTTTAAATAATAAAATATTTAACTAAGTATATATACATCTATTCATACCAGGGTCAGTATCATACTAGATAAGAACAAAAGTATTACGATTGTTGAACAACACGATTAGGCTTAGAGACAAATAGTCAAATCTAGGGGGATATAGCCTGATCAACTATATTTTCTTAGGAGTGACTAGCATGTGCCTAAGAATGATTGTGGTGTTGCAACAAGTCTAAAAAAAAAAAAAACTTACCAACACTACTACAACAAGAACATTAGAACAGAGCTTAAACCTAAAATACTATAGGAGTATTTTGTGTTGCTATAATTACTTGTGCCAACTAAAAAGGATCTTCAATAGTATGTCTAATAACTATTCTTTCCCCACTCTCGCGTAGATAACATGGCTGGCTTCCATCTCCCCGGCGATCCGTATTATCCCAACCAAGGCATTGGTGGGTGGCTTGATGAGGAGCCAGAAGATGATCACCCAATCCCTTTGGATGATCACCTCGCAGAAGGCTTTTCGGATGACTCTGACTCCGAACCAGAGGTCAACAACCTGCCCCAAGAAGTTCCAATTCCAAACCTCAACCCCCGTCCGGCATTTCAAGGTCCCACTCCCTTGTGGGCAACAACCTTGAATCGATGGAGTGATGAGCAGGGTCAACCTTTACCTTTCAACGGAGACCGAAGCTTTTACAATATAAGCGAGGGAGGTTCCGCTGACCGAGTCCTACCCATCATGGTCCGTAGGATTGCTTGGAACGTCGAGCAAGGTCATGCAGCCATTGACCGAGTAGTGGAAATTGACGCCAACTCTGGCCTTAACACGGCCCGCATTCGCCAACTCGAGGAAGCTATGGATAGGACTAGGAGGACCAATGAGACTCTGCAGCAACAGCTAGCTGCATCTCGAGTCGAAGTCATGGAACTCCGAGTGCGTCAATGGGCGCACGAACGACATCTTCAGGAAGTTGTACGTCAACTGGCAGATCTGAGGGTTCGCCTGAGGGATACCCGTCGCCGGTAGAAGATGTCGACTCATCTTTCTCTTTTGGTTAAGGAATAGCCTTTCTTTTCTGCGCTCTAAGGAGCACTTGTCTGTAAAATATTCCTAACTTTTAAAGTACTCTAACTAGACTTCTAAGCTGCCAACATTTTCCCTTATGGTTTGATGTAAGACCTACTGTTAGGTCATTTTTCCCCGAACTCATTTTACATCATTAATACCAGTAATATTGGAAGTTATCTAATCTATGGGAAAGTCTTTACCTTTGTGATTCCCTACTCTATTGTTTTGCCTCTATTTGATAATTGGACTATGGTGATTTAGTCCATGAAACACTCTCATCATACTTACAATTGATTCTTACTATTATCATCATCTCTATCAACTTTCAGTAAAAGATGCCGCCTCGTCCTCGTCCGACCAGGGGCAGACCTACAAATCAAACTCCACCACCACCACCCCCTCCGCAGTTCGATGCGGTGATGTTTCAGGCAGCTGTGACCGTAGCTGTTACCGCCGCCAAGGCTCAAGTAAATTCCGGTGGTGTTAGTGGAACGGGGACTGGCACCAACTCTAGCCATGGTGAAATCCATCCACGTGCACGGGAGTGTACCTATAAGGATTTCATCAGCTGCAAACCTACGTACTTCAACGGAACTGGAGGGATCATTGCGCTGTCCCAATGGATGGAGAGAACAGAAGCAATCTTCGAGATGTGCTCATGCCCCGAAGGAAGCAAGATAAAGTTCGCTGCTTGCACCTTCACCGAAAGGGCCCTAACGTAGTGGAATGGCCATGTAAAATCACTCTCACTGGTAGCAGCTAACGCCATGGGTTGGGATACACTGAAAGACCTGATGACAAGGGAGTACTACCCAAGGGGCGAAATTCAGAAACTCGAGGAGGAACAGTGGAACCTCAAAATGAAGGGTTCCGACATAGTGGCTTATACAGCCAGGTTCTGCGACCTGGTGACTCTATGTCCCAACATGGTCCCCACCGAAAGCAAGAAAACTGAAAGATACATCTGGGGTCTGGTACCCCCATATCGAGGGAACGTTCTAGCATCACACCCTGCGACCTTTGAAAGTGCCAAGGAATTGGCCCAAAGGCTCATCGATCACGAGACTCATTCTACTCCAACAACAACTACAATGACTACCCCCGCACCAACCAAAACAGCTGACAACAAGAGGAAGCGTTGGGACCGAAAGAAGGGCAAGTCAGCTCAACCCTCTTCCAAGAACCAACAGACGGTAGCTGTCCATGCTGCCACTACTCCTACTGCCCCTATACCGGCCAAAGCTTATGCAGGGAACCTACGCAAGTGCACCAAGTGCTCCTTCCATCATAACGGCCCCTGCCGGGAAATACACTGCACAAATTGCGTTCGGAAGGGCCATACCGCTCGGTTTCGCAGAACACCACCCAAACCCATCACCCAGGTCCCCGGTGCAGGAATGAGCCAGGCTTGCTACGGGTGTGGCGAGACAGGGCACTTCAAAAGAAACCGCCCTAAAGCTGGGAAAGCGGGAGGAGCAGGAAGACTACTTGCTATTAGCCACAATGAAGCCGTAGCAGACCCCACAGTAGTCACGGGTACGTTCCTTCTCGATAACTCTTATGCTTGTATCCTATTCGATAGTGGGGTAGAAAGGAGCTTCATAAACCAAAAATTTAAACACTTACTTAAACAATCACTGCAAACACTGAAAGAAACCGTCGTCGTAGAAATGGCTAACGGCAAGACAGAGAGTTCTAACGAGATTTACATAGGTTGTACCCTCACGCTAGATAAGTATTCATTCCCAATCGACCTCATACCCGTATCGATCAAGAGTTTCGATACCATTGTGGGCATGGACTGGTTGTGTCTCCATCGTACCGATATTCTGTGCTTCGAAAAGGCAGTCCGCCTGAACCTACCGAATAACGAAACCTTGTTGATCTATGGAGACAAACCCAGTACGAGCCTTCGTATCATCTCAAGTATTCAAGCCCAAAAGTACTTGCGTAAGGAATATCGTGCTTTCCTGGCGCACGTTGTCGATACGAACCGGAAAACAAAAGACCTAAAAGACCTCCCCGTAGTACGCGAGTTTCCTGACGCCTTTCCGGAAGAACTCCCAGGATTACCCCCGCAACGTCAAGTCGAGTTCCGAATCGACTTAATTCCAGGAGCGACTCCCGTAGCCAAATCGCCCTATCGTCTAGCACCTGCTGAGATGCAAGAACTGTCCGTTCAACTTAACGAACTACTCAGCAAGGGCTTTATAAGACCAAGCTTCTCACCCTGGGGAGCACCAGTCTTATTTGTGAAGAAGAACGACGGATCATTCCGTATGTGCATCGATTACAGGGAGCTCAACAAGCTTACAGTCAAGAATCGTTACCCTCTTCCTCTCATAGACGATTTATTTGACCAGCTGCAAGGGGCGAGCTACTTTTCTAAGATTAATCTAAGATCCGGGTATCACCAGTTACGAGTGCTTGAGGAGGACGTTCCGAAGACAGCCTTCCGAAGTCGTTACGGACACTACGAGTTCGTAGTGATGCCATTCGGATTGACCAATGCGCCCGCAGTATTCATGGACTTAATGAATAGGGTATGCCGTCCTTACTGTCACACCCCAAAACCGGAAATGCAGAATCGTTCGGGGGTGGAGGACGTCATGTACAGTATCACAACAATGAATAGTAGTAAACAAGCAACAACATCATCCATTGCATTAATAATATAATTTAATACAAGTGTGTTCTGTTTAGTTTAATAGACACCAAAAATATGAAACAAAATAAAAGATGAGTCTTGAACGAACTCCATCTTCTCAAAACCTGGCACCGATACCTGTCTACTGGCGACCTGAGAATACAAGTTAATTTGAAAGAGTTGATCAGCTTTAAAGCTGGTGAGATCATAAGTATTTTAGTGTCTGAGTTTGTATGAAAGTGTTTGTAAGTATGTGATGTGTAAGTTTGTAAATGTTTGTAAATGTTTGAACTCACCAAGAAAACCCTATGTTTTCTACTAAAAGTAGCCTTCTACTAAGGCATCAAATGTTTGTATGCTTGTCTCTTGTAAGATTATGTATTTTCCCAAATCTGACCATCATTAACCAAAAATATAGTTTTTACATTACTGTTCATCGTGTGAAGATCACAAAGTGAATGCAATGGAGAAATAAAATAGTACTGTAGTGTTGTATTAAGTAACTACTGCTGTACTAACTACCTTAAACCAATTGTTATTTAAAGTACTATGTGATCAGCATGTACCATACTACCGACTAGAAACCCGACGATGTAAGACGTCAGAAGAAATGACGTTTGGCAACCGTAGACTTGCAAGTCCCACTGTAGCGAGCAGCGAGGTGTTGGATAGTCAATCCAGTATAGATCTATACACAATCTCAACGCTCTCCACTTAAGGAGATTCTGGATACAAAACGAGCCATAACAGGTGATGCCATGCCCCGTTACGTGGCTCACATAACTGTGGTAGTGTTCTTGTATATGTATTGTGTGTACTAGTTGTATTGTGTTCTCTCTCTCTGTCTAGCATGTATGTATGTTCTCTCTCTGTCTAGCATGTATGTATGTTCTCTATGTTTTCAATAACAATATGTTTTCTAGTAAAATGTATAGTATGTACTAGCTGTATTGTATTGTATAGTATGTACTAGCTGTATTGTAATGTATGTTTCATTGTTCTAGTAATAGTCTTAGTAACTTCCTAAACTATACCTATTATAGTTTACTAGTAATGTTGTTTGTATGCATGAACATGTTTGTATACCTTTGCTACCCAAAGGTATTGAATTGAAAGAAGGAACTTTTATATCTATATACATATACGTAATATATAACTAGGATTCAAACCACCTTCGGACAAACAACCGATACCCTAAGTCCACAACCAAACGAGGAACAGGAGGTAAGGTGAGCTATCAGTCCTAAGTCCCTTCAATCCTACTTATATAACTATATCTATATAGATACACATTTAACAGAATATAAGTTTAAAAGAGTTTAATAAAAGTATTTGACATGTAAAAGAGTTTATAAAACAGTATAAAGCAGTTTGTTTGATAAAACAGTTTGAAAAGTAGGAAAATTCATTTGTTTGGTAGTTATTAATCACATGTGATTGATATAATAACTATAATAGTTCAACTTGTATTCTCCCCCCCCCCCATAAAAGCATTTAAAATCATTTAAAAGGTTGATTAAGGTGTATGAACTCACCTGTAGTGAGTGGTTTGGATGAACGGATGGTATAGGATGCTAAGTGTCAAGTGAAGACTTGAACACACACACGGATCCTAATTAACATATAATAACACATATACGTATCCAATTAGTCATTTAACAACTAATTAATCAAGTAAAGACACCCTAAAACATGGATAACACTTTGATTCAAGTGCTAGTAGTACCAAGGATTGCATCTAAGGGTTGTAGGGCTTTGCTTTTGAGTTTATGGTCCAAGGGTAAACTCTTCATGAGTTTACGGTTTTGGGTTTACGGTCCCAATGGGTTTACGGCCGTAAACCCATGGTAACTTCTACCATTTTGTGTTTTGAGGTCTTATAAGTCATAAAGAAGTATCCTTACTTCAAGTCTAAGCCTTAGGAAGTGATTGTGGCACCATTGCACCACATTTGAGACTTTACGGCCATGGACCATACCTCATGAGTTTCGGCCGTAAACTCATGTGTGCTTGGTTCTTTTGTTTGTTTAAGGTTCTATACTCCACAAGGAAGTGATTTAGACTTGTATCCAAGGCTTAGTAAGGGACTAGGGCTCACAATGGCCCCTTTCATTAGAGTTTACGGTTCAAGAACATCTCTTCACCGTAAACACCTTTGATCTTGTGTATCTTTGTGTTTTCTAGTTGAATAAGAAGTGTATCAAGCCGCTAACAAGATAAGGTAAGAGTACTTACAATATAGAAGCTTGTAAGGGTGTTAAGAGTCCAAGAACACTAGTGTGTGTTCTTCGTGTTCTTGGTGAAATGAAGAACACTTGATGATCTATCAAAATGAAGAGATTTCATGGATGAAATCATATAAGATCACTAGATGATGAAGGATATCAACTAATTAAGGCAAGAAACACTTACAAAGTTGAAGATCAAGAAGGAAAATCGGATGCTACTTGAAAGAGAAGTGAGTTTCTAGGCTTGAAATGGTAAAAAAGTGAGTGAAGTGACTAAGTGTCATATTTATACTCCTTAGAGTTTACGGCCATTAACACCATGTTTGGGCCGTAAACTCCAAACTCTTGGAGTTTTGGAACTTTATTTATGCACAATAAACCCTAGAGTATCCTCTCTCCAGTTATCTCTTGCAGTACTAGGCTTTACAACACTCAAACTGACTCCAAAAAGCTTAAAAGTTAGCAGAAACAGTTCTGACTTCTATTGAAGTGAATGGTTGTATAAAATAGAAATTTCGGGTTGTCACATCATCCCCCCGTTAGAAGGAATTTTATCCCAAAATTAGAGTTTAAGCAAATAAGTAGATACAAATAACTAAGTAAAAAGACGAGGATATTTCAGTTTCATCGAATCCTCTCGCTCCCAAGTGAATTCAGGTCCGCGCTTGGCATTCCAGTGAACCTTCACTATCGGGATACGGCTTTGTTTCGTTTGCTTGACCTCCCGGTCTATGATCTCCACAGGTTCTTCCACGAAGTTGAGGCTCTCATTGATCTCGATCTCGTCGAGTGGGATTACAAGAGTCTCGTCGGACAGACACTTTTTCAAGTTCGAGACGTGGAAAGTAGAATGTACATTAGTGAGTTCGCGGGGTAAGTTAAGTTTGTAAGCTACAGGGCCGATTCTAGCGAGAATCTTGAAAGGCCCTATGTATCTTGGATTTAGCTTTCCAAGCTTTCCAAAGCGTATTAAGCCCTTCCAGGGTGAGACCTTCAATAGAACACGGTCTCCCACCTGGAATATCAACGGTTTCCTTCGTTTATCTGCCTACCTTTTCTGTCGGTCTCTAGAGGCTTTCAATCGTTCACGAATCTGAACGATCTTCTCTGTCGTTTCTCGAATGATATCCGGACCCGTGAGAGTGCTTTCAGGAACTCGTCCTTTAGCTAACTGGGTATCACCCACCTCAGCCCAACACAGAGGGGATCTGCACTTTCGGCCATAGAGGGCCTCGAATGGAGCAACCTTTAAGCTCGTGTGATAACTGTTGTTGTAGGAAAATTTGACAAGGGGTAAATGAGTATCCCATGCTTTCCCAAATTCGATCACACAGGCTCGCAACATATCTTCCAAGGTTTGTATAGTCCTCTCACTTTGTCGGTCGGTCTGTGGATGGTAGGTTGTACTCATGTCCAGCCTAGTTCCTAGGGAACTTTGTAGCGACTGCCAGAACCTCGAAGTGAATCTACTATCTCTGTCTGAGATAATGGATATGGGAACACCGTGCAGTCGTACAATCTCCCCAGCGTAAGTTCTTGTAAGCTTCTCCATCTTGTCTGTTTCTTTGATAGGCAGGAAGTGTGCGGACTTGGTCAATCTGTCGATGATGACCCATATGGTATCAAGTCCACCCGTTGTCTTGGGCAACTTGGTTATGAAGTCCATAGTGATCCGCTCCCACTTCCATTCCGGTATCTCCGGCTGTTGTAGTAGACCTGAGGGTTTCTGGTATTCGACCTTGACCTTGGCGCAAGTAAGGTATTTACTCACGAAGGTAGCAATCTCTGCTTTCATGTTAGGCCACCAGTATAACTTTTTATGATCCAGATACATCTTATCTGAACGTGGGTGGACGGAATAACGAGTGTTGTGCGCCTCGGTCATGACCAAGTCTCTGAAACCACCGTGTATCGGTGTCCAGATCCGATCCATGAAATAAAAAGCTCCGCCACCCTTGACTTCTAAGTTCTTATCCATCCCTTTAAGGGATTCACTCTCCACATTTTCAGGTTTCAAAGCGTGGAGCTGAGCCTCCTTAATTTGCGTGGAAAAATGTGAATGGATAGTCATGGTCAATGATTTGAATCTACGACCAGAGTATTCTTTCCGACTTAGGGCGTCAGCTACTACGTTGGCTTTACCCGGATGATAACGAATTTCGCATTCGTAGTCACTGAGTAGCTCGACCCACTGTCGTTGTCTCATGTTGAGCTCCTTCTGGTCGAATATATGTTGTAGGCTTTTGTGGTCTGTAAAGATAGTGCTTTTTGTACCACACAAGTAGTGTCTCCAGATCTTCAGAGCAAACACAACTGCTCCTAGCTCAAGATCGTGAGTGGTGTAGTTGACTTCGTGTGTCTTCAGCTGTCTCGAGGCATAGGCAATGACCTTACCTCGTTGCATCAGAACACAGCCGAGCCCTTGATTTGACGCATCGCAATAGACAACGAAGTCTTCTATCCCTTCGGGGAGGGATAGTATTGGTGCGGTGCACAAGGATCGTTTGAGCGTTTGGAACGCTCTCTCATGCTTCTCATCCCAGTCAAAGGCCACGCCCTTCTGTGTCAAAGTCGTGAGAGGTTTTGCAACTCATGAGAAGTTCTGAATGAACCTGCGATAGTAGCCAGCGAGGCCTAGAAATTGACAAATTTCCGTAGGCGTCTTCGATGCTGACCAGCTCTCAATGGCTTTGATTTTGGAAGGCTCCACGTGTATTCCCTCTTCGCTAACCACGTGCCCTAAGAATTCGACTCTTCGGATCCAAAATTCGCATTCCGAGAACTTCGCATAGAGCTTCTCCGAACGCAGTGTTTCTAAGACCTGTCGCAGATGTCGACTATGCTCCTCCTTACTACGAGAATAGATAAGTATGTCATCGATGAAGACGATGACGAACTGATCCAAGTAAGGACGACACACACTATTCATTAAATCCATGAATACTGCGGGCGCGTTGGTTAATCCGAATGGCATCACTACGAATTCGTAGTGCCCATAACGAGTTCGGAAGGCTGTCTTCGGAACATCCTCCCCTAGCACTCGTAGTTGCTGATATGCGGATCTTAGATCGATTTTTAAAAAAGAAGTTCGCCCCTTGAAGTTGCTCAAATAAATCATCTATGCAAGGCAGAGGATAACGATTTTTGACGGTCAGTTTGTTGAGCTCCCTGTAATCGATGCACATACGAAACGATCCGTCCTTCTTCTTGACGAACAAGACTGGAGCTCCCCAGGGTGAGAAGCTTGGTCTTATAAAGCCCTTGTTGAGCAGTTCATTAAGTTGACCGGACAGTTCTTGCATCTCTGCAGGTGCTAGACGATAGGGCGATTTGGCTACTGGGGTAGCCCCTGGAACTAAGTCGATTCTGAACTCGACTTGACGTTGCGGAGGTAGTCCTGGGAGTTCTTCTGGAAAGATGTCGGGAAAATAACGTACTACTGGAATATTCTTAATAGATTTCGTTTCTTGGCTCACATCGACAACATGAGCAAGAAATGCGCGACATACCTTTCGCAAGAATTTTTAGGCTTGAATGCTCGAGATGATACGAAGATTCGTGTCGGGTTTGTCACCATAAACTACTAGAGTTTCGCCAGACGGCAGATTAAGGCGAACAACCTTTTCATAACACATGATGTCGGCACGATCTAGACTCAACCAATACATGCCGATAATGACGTCGAAACTTTTAATTGAGACCGGCATGAGGTCGATCGAAATTGAATGGCTATCTAAAGTTAGGGTACATCCTATGTATATACTACTAGTGCTCTCTGTCTTTCCATTAGCCATTTCAACAGTGAACAGTTCTTTAAGTGCTCGTGATTTTTTCTTAAGTAAATGAGCAAATTTTTGGTTCACGAAACTCCTCTCCGCTCCACTATCAAACAGTATGCATGCATAAGAGTTATCGAGGAGAAACGTACTAGTGACCACTGTGGGGTCGGCAACCGCCTCCTCGTGGCCTATGCCTAGAACTCTTCCCACTCCACCAACGTTCCCTGCCTTCGGGCAGTTCCTTTTGTAGTGGCCCACCTCGCCACAACCGTAGCAAGCTTGGCCCATACCAGCTCCGGGGACTTGGGTGATTGGTTTCGCTGGAGCCTTGCAGAAGCGGGCAATGTGCCCCTTCCTGCTGCAGGTAGAGCACAACATTTCTCGGCAGGCTCCGATGTGGTGGAAGTTGCATTTGTTGCACTTGGGCAAACTTCCAGCGTACTGCTTTAACGGAGCAGCAGCGGCAAGTGCTATCGCAGCATGAACTGCCAATACCTGCTGCTTTTTGGCAGCCTTCTTCTTCTTTTTGTCATCCCAGAACTTCATCTTGGAATCAGCGGTTCTGGCGGGTTCTGAGATAGCCAGGGTTGTTATTGTTGACGGGGTACGGACCCCATGGTCAATAAGCCGATGTGCCAATCGCTTGGCACTATCAAATGTAGTGGGGTTTGAAGCCAAAACATTCCCCTGGAATGGAGGCACCAGCCCCCATATGAATCTCTCTATCTTCTTTCCCTCTGTATGAACCATGTTGGGACAGAGGGCCACAAGCTCGCAGAATCTGGCGGTATAGGAGACTATGTTGGAGCCTTTCATGGTTGGCTCCACAGTTCCTGCTCCAGCTTTTGGATTTCGCCCCTCGGGCAGTATTCTTCTATCATCAGCTCTTTCAGATTTTCCCAGCCCATAGAATTTGCCACTATGAGAGATAGTGACTTGACATGACTATTCCACCATGTCAGGGCTTTTGCCCTGAAGGTACACGCAACAAATTTGACTTTTCTTCCTTCCGGGCATGAGCAGATCTCGAAGATCGACTCTGTCTTTTCGAAGCATTGCGAGAGGGCAATGACTCCGCCAGTCCCTTTAAAGGATAATGGCTTGCAGTTGGTGAAGTCCTTATAGGAACACTCTCTCAAGCGCATAGGGGCTTCACCATGGGTCGAATGAACAGGCATTTCCATACCACTGGCATTGGTGGAATGATATTGAGCCATGGCTGTACCCACAGGCGCAGCTACAGCAGCATTTAGAGCTGCCGTATCGATTTGGGGAGCAGGTGGTGTTGCAGTTATCGGAGGATTGTGTCTCGTTGATCGACGCGGAGGCATCTTTTAACTATAAGTTTACAAAGATGAAGATATTGATAAGAATTTAATAGGGAGACTTTGATAAGAATGACTCATGGACTAACTCTCCATAGCCCAACAGCACAATTGAATAGTATGATTGAATGTAGATCTAGTACTAACAGATGAAAGCATTTGGATAATAATTTCCATGAGATTAGATATCTGTCAATAACACTGATATTACAGATGTAATAAGTTCGGGAAAAATGACCTAGAAGTAGGTCTTACATCAACCAAGATGGGAAAATTTTGACAGAACTACGACCTAATCAAGACCTAACAGGTCCTAGTTTGAACAAGGATAGGAAATTAGACTAGAGTTTTTACATAAACTAAGTTATATCCAAAAGAGAAGGTTGAGTAGGCTCTATCTACGATGAGAACCACTCGAATGAGTCCTTGATTCAGGCAGACGGCGCTCCATGTCTCGCATGCGCCTTTCATACATTGACTGTCTAGCCCGAAGTTCCCTAACTTCAGCTTGGGATGCAGTTAGCTGTTGCTCCAGAGTCCCATCAGTTATCCTAGACCTTTCCATAGCTACCTCGAGTTGGCGAATGCGAACCGTGTTAACACCAGAGTTGGCGTCAATCTCCAGGACTCGGTCAATTGATGCTCGACCTTGCTCGGTGTTCCGAGCAATCCTACGGACCATGATGGATAGGACACAATCAGCGGAACCTCCCTCGGTTAAGTCATAGAAGCTTTGGTCTCCGTTGTAAGGTAACGGCTGACCTTGCTCGTGACTTCATCTGTCCAAGTTTTTTGCCCACAGAGGTGTGGGGCCTTGAAATGCTGGACGAGGGTTAGGATTTGGGTTTGGGTTTTGAGCTGTTGGGGGTAAGTTGTTGACTTCTGGTTCTGGGTCAGAACCATCAGAAAAGCCTTCAGCTTGGTGATCATCCAAAGGGATGGGGTGATCATCTTCTAGCTCTTCTCCCAGCCATCCTGCATTGCCGTTGTTGGGATAGTACGGATCTCCGGGGATATGGAATCCAGCCATGATATCTACGCGAGAAAAGGGGTATAATAAATAAGCACATAAGTAGTTTATAGTAATACAAAATACTCCTATAGTATTTTAGGTTTATGTTCTGTTCTAAGGTTTTCGTTGTGGTATTGTTGGTAAGTTTTTAGACTTGCTGCAACCTCACAACCACACTTAGGCACATGCTAGTCACTCCTCAGATAATATAGTTGATCAGGCTATATCTTCCCAGATTTGACTATATGTCTCTAAGTCTACTTGTGCTGCCCAACAATCGTAATACTTTTGTTCTGTCCTAGTGACACTGATTTTAGTATGAATGCAGGTATGTATACTTGGTTAAATATTTTATTATTTAAAAGTATAAACTCTTTATCAGAGTATTTTTAAATCCCGTTGTGTTTATAGTTCATATATCTTTTATGGGTTGATATACTCGATTCACTCTAAACAATGCTCTGATACCAATCTGTCACACCCCAAAACCGGAACGGCGAAATCGTTCGGGGGTGGAGGACGTCATGTACAGTATCACAACAATGAATAGTAGTAAACAAGCAACAACATCATCCATTGCATTAATAATATAATTTAATACAAGTGTGTTCTGTTTAGTTTAATAGACACCAAAAATATGAAACAAAATAAAAGATGAGTCTTGAACGAACTCCATCTTCTTAAAACCTGGCACCGGTACCTGTCTACTGGCGACCTGAGAATACAAGTTATTTTGAAAGAGTTGATCAGCTTTAAAGCTGGTGAGATCATAAGTATTTTAGTGTCTGAGTTTGTATGAAAGTGTTTGTAAGTATGTGATGTGTAAGTTTGTAAATGTTTGTAAATGTTTGAACTCACCTATAAAACCCTATGTTTTCTACTAAAAGTAGCCTTCTACCAAGGCATCAAATGTTTGTATGCATGTCTCTTTTAAGAGTATGTATTTTCCCAAATCTGACTATCATTAACCAAAAATATAGTTTTTACATTATTGTTCATCGTGTGAAGATCACAAAGTGAATGCAATGGAGAAATAAAATAGTATTGTGGTGTTGTATTAAGTAACTACTGCTGTACTAACTACCTTAAACCAATTGTTATTTAAAGTACTATGTGATCGGCCTGTACCATACTACCGACTAGAAACCCGACGATGTAAGACGTCGGAAGAAATGACGTTTGGCACCCGTAGACTTGCAAGTCCCAATGTAGCGAGCATTAAGGTGTAGGATAGTCAATCCAGTATAGATCTATACACAAACTAAACGCTCTCCACTTAAGGAGATTCTGGATACAAAACGAGCCATGACAGGTGATCCCATGCCCCGTTATGTGGCTTACATAACTGTGGTAGTGTTCTTGTATATGTATTGTGTGTACTAGCTGTATTGTGTGTTCTCTCTCTGTCTAGCATGTATGTATGTTCTCTCTCTGTCTAGCATGTATGTATGTTCTCTATGTTTTCCATAATAGTATGTTTTCTAATAAAATGTATAGTATGTACTATCTGTATTGTATTGTATAGTATGTACTAGCTGTATTGTAATGTATGTTTCATTGTTCTAGTAATAGTCTTAGTAAATTCCTAAACTATACCTATTATAGTTTACTAGTAATGTTGTTTGTATGCATGAACATGTGTGTATACCTTTGCTACCCAAAGGTATTGAATTGAAAGAAGGAACTTTTATATCTATATAGATATACATAATATATAACTAGGATTCAAACGACCTTCAGACAAACAACCGATACCCTAAGTCCACAACCAAACGAGGAACAGGAGGTAAGGTGAGCTATCAGTCCTAAGTCCGTTCAATCCTACTTATATAACTATATCTATATAGATACACATTTAACAGAATATAAGTTTAAAAGAGTTTAATAAAAGTATTTGACATGTAAAAGAGTTTATAAAACAGTTTGAAGTAGTTTGTTTGACAAAACAGTTTGAGAAGTAGGAAAATCCATTTGTTTGGTAGTTATTAATCACATGTGATTGATATAATAACTATAATAGTTCAACTTGTATTCCCCCCACCCTAAAAGCATTTAAAATCATTTAAAAGGTTGATTAAGGGGTATAAACTCACCTTTAGTGAGTGGTTTGGATGAAAAAATGGTATAGGATGCTAAGTGTCAAGTGAAGACTTGAACACACACAAGGATCCTAATTAACATATAATAACACATATATGTATCCAATTAGTCATTTAACAACTAATTAATCAAGTAAAGACACCCTAAAACATGGATAACACTTTGATTCAAGTGCTAGTAGTACCAAGGATTGCATCTAAGGGTTGTAGGGCTTTGCTTTTGATTTTATGGTCCAAGGGTAAACTCTTCATGAGTTTACGGTTTTGGGTTTACGGTCCTAATGGGTTTACGGCCATAAACCCATGGTAACTTCTACCATTTTGTGTTTTGAGGTCTTATAAGTCATAAAGAAGTATCCGTACTTCAATTCTAAGCCTTAGGAAGTGATTGTGGCACCATTGCAGAACATTTGAGAGTTTACGGCCCATAGACCATTCGTCATGAGTTTACGGCCGTAAATTCATGTGTGCTTGGTTCTTTTGTTTGTTTAAGGTTCTATACTCCACAAGGAAGTGATCTAGACTTGTATCCAAGGCTTAGTAAGGGACTAGGGCTCACAATGGCCCCTTTCATTAGAGTTTACGGTTCAAGAACATGTCTTGACCGTAAACACCTTTGATCTTGTGTTTCTTTGTGTTTTCTAGTTGAATAAGAAGTGTATCAAGCCAATAACAAGGTAAGGTAAGAGTACTTACAATATAGAAGCTTGTAAGGGTGTTAAGAGTCCAAGAACACTAGTGTGTGTTCTTGGTGAAATGAAGAACACTTGAAGATCTATCAAAATGAAGAGATTTCATGGATGAAATCATATAACATCACTAGATGATGAAGGATATCAACTAATTAAGGCAAGAAACACTTACAAAGTTGAAGATCAAGAAGGAAAATCGGATGCTACTTGAGAGAGAAGTGAGTTTCTAGGCTTGAAATGGTAAAAAGGTGAGTAAAATGACTAAGTGTCATATTTATACTCCTTAGAGTTTACGGTCGTAAACACCATGTTTGGGCCGTAAACTCCAAACTCTTGGAGTTTTGGAACTTTATTGATGAACAATAAACCCTAGAGTATCCTCTCTCCAGTTATCTATTGCAGTACTAGGCTTTAGAACACTCAAACTGACTACAAAAAGCTTAAAAGTTAGCAGAAACAGTTCTAACTTCTATTGAAGTGAATGGTTGTATAGAATAGAAATTTCGGGTTGTCACACTTACTTAGATCAGTTCGTTATCGTTTTCATCGATGACATACTTATCTACTCTCGAAGTAAGGAGGAACATAGCGATCATTTACGACAAGTCCTAGGAACCTTACGATCAGAGAAGCTTTATGCGAAGTTCTCTAAATGGGAATTTTGGATCCGAAGATTCGAATTCTTAGGACACGTGGTTAGCGAAGAAGGAATCCACGTGGACCCTTCCAAAATTAAAGCCATCAAGAACTGGTTAGCACCGAAGACGGCTACGGAAATTCGTCAATTTCTAGGCCTCGCTGGCTACTACCGCAGATTCATACAGAACATCTCTCGAATTGTGAAACCCCTCACTACATTGACCCAGAAAGGCATGGCCTTTGACTGGGAAGAGAAACAAGAGAAGGCGTTCCAAACGTTGAAGCGAGCCTTATGCACCGCACCGATACTATCCCTTCCCAAAAGGATAGAAGACTTCGTGGTATACTGTGATGCATCCAACCAGGGACTCGACTGTGTTCTAATGCAATGAGGTAAGGCCATCGCCTACGCCTCAAGACAGCTGAAGACACACGAGGTCAACTACACCACACACGATCTCGAATTAGGAGCAGTTGTGTTCGCCCTGAAGATCTGGAGACACTACCTGTATGGTACGAAGAACACTATCTTCACAGACCACAAAAGCCTACAACACATATTCAACCAGAAGGAGCTTAATATGAGATAATGACGGTGGGTAGAGCTACTCAATGACTACGAATGCGAAATTCGTTATCACCCGGGTAAAGCCAACGTGGTAGCAGACGCCCTAATTCGGAAAGAAAATTCTGGTCGAAGAGTCAGCTCATTGACAATGACTATCCATTCACATCTCTCCGCACAAATTAAGGAGGCTCAGCTCGAAGCCTTAAAACCTGAAAATGTGGTGGGGGAATCCCTGCGTGGAATGGATAAGAACTTGGAAGTCAAGGGTGACGGAGCCTTATATCTCATGGACCGGATCTAGACACCGAGACACGGTGGCTTCAGAGACTTGGTCATGAAGGAAGCGCACAACACTCGATATTCCGTCCACCTAGGTTCAGATAAGATGTATCTGGATCTTAAAAAGTTATATTGGTGGCCTAACATGAAAGCGGAAATCGCTACCTTCGTAAGTAAATGCCTTACTTGCGCCAAGGTCAAGGTCGAATACCAGAAACCATCAGGTCTACTCCACCAACCGGAGATACCTGAATGGAAGTGGGAGCGGATCACTATGGACTTCATAACCAAGTTGCCCAAGACAACGGGTGGACTTCATACCATTTGGGTCATCGTCGACAGATTGACCAAATCCACACACTTCCTGCCTATCAAGGAAACTGACAAGATGGAAAAACTCACAAGAAGATACATTAGGGAGATCGTACGACTGCATGGTGTTCCTATATCTATTATCTCAGATAGAGATAGTAGATTCACTTCGAGATTCTGGCAGTCGCTATAAAGCTCCTTAGGAACGAGGCTGGACATGAGTATAGCCTACCATCCACAGACCGACGGACAAAGTGAGAGAACTATCCAAACCTTGGAAGATATGCTGCAAGCCTGTGTGATCGACTTTGGGAAGGCATGGGATACCCACTTACCCCTTGTTGAATTCTCCTACAACAACAGTTATCACACGAGCATCAAGGCTGCTTCATTTGAAGCCCTCTACGGCCGGAAGTGCAGATCCCCTCTGTGCTGGGCTGAAGTGGGTGACACTCAGTTAGCCAAAGGACGAGTTCCTGACAGCACTGTCACGGGTCCGGAGATCATTCGGGAAACTACAAAGAAGATCGTTCAGATTCGTGAACGATTGAAAGCCTCTAGAGACCGACAGAACAGCTACGTAGACAAACGGAGGAAACCTTTGGAATTCCAGGTGCGAGACCGAGTCCTTTTCAAAGTCTCACCGTGGAAGGGCTTGATACGCTTCGGAAAGCGTGGAAAGCTAAACCCAAGATACACAGGGCCTTTCGAGATTCTCGCTAGAATCGGCCCCATAGCTTACAAACTCAACTTACCCCGCGAGCTTAGTAACGTACATCCTACCTTCCACGTCTCGAATTTGAAAAAGTGTCTATCCGACAAGACTCTTGTAATCCCACTTGACGAGATCGAGATCAACGAGAGCCTCAACTTCGTGGAAGAACCTGTAGAGATTATGGACTGAGAGGTCAAGCGAATGAAACAAAGCCGCATCCCAATCGTGAAGATTCGCTGGAACGCCAAGCGAGGACCGGAATTCACATGGGAGCGCGAGGATCAAATGAAACTTAAATATCCTCATCTTTTTACCTAGTTATGTGTAACTACTTATTTGCTTAAACTCTAATTTCGGGACGAAATTCCCTCTAACGGGGGGATGATGTGAAATTTCTATTTGTACAAACCCTGCAGTCAAGCAATACAAATAATAGTCAAGTTCATTTCTGCTAATTTTTAGCCGGTTTAAAGTTCGTTTGGGTGTTTTTAATATAAATTCGTCAAACGAACAAATAAAAGGAAGTATCTTCTAGGAGTGATGCGTAACAAATAAACATTTCACACCATAACAAGGTGTTTACGGCGAAATTTTGGGAGTTTAGGCCGTAAACTCCTCTTGGCCGTGAACTCATGCTTAACAAATAAACATTTCATGAACTCATCCATGAAATCTTGTCATTTTCACAGATCTTCAAGTGTTCTTCAAAACACCAAGAACACACACTAGTGTTCTTGGACCTTAAACACTCTTACAAACTTCCTATACGTAAGTACACTCCTCCTAACTAGTTATGTACTTAGAATGCTTGTTAAACCATTGAAAAACATCAAGAATACCCAAGAACACATGGGTTTACGGCCAAGGCAATCTCCTTCGACCGTAAAAACCATAAGGTGGTTCATATGTGCCACCATTACCTTCTAGGGCTTGGATATTGGATTAGAACCTTGCATGCATGAGCTAAGGACCTTAAACCAAGAAATGGTAGGAGTTACCATGGGTTTACGGCCATAAACCCACTAGGACCGTAAACCCTAAACCGTAAACTCCATGGGAGTTCGTCCATGAACCGTAAACCCTAATAAGGGGGCCATTATGAGCCCTAGTCCCTTCTAAAGCATTGGAACCAAGTCTAGATCACTTCTTCGAGGATTATAGCACCTTAAACAAGCAAAAGAAGCCAGCACACATGAGTTTACGGCCGTAAACTCATGGGGTTATGACCATGGGCCGTAAACTCTAAAAGTTGGTGCAAATTGTGCCACTATTACTTCCTAAGGCTTGGACTTGATCATAGGATGCTTAACCTTGACTTGTAAGACCCTAAAACACACAATGGTACTAATTACCATGAGTTTACGGCCGTAAACTCATGGGGGAAATGACCATAAACCGTAAACTCATGTGGTGTGACCATATGGGCAGTAAACTCCAATGTGAGGCCATACTCTTTTTAGATGCAACCCCTTAATAGTCCTAGCACTTGAATCAAAGTGTTATCCATGTTTTAGGGTGTCCTTACTTGATTAATTAGTTGTTAAATGACTAATTAGATACACATATGTGTCATTACATGTTAAATAGGATCCGTGTGTGTGTTCAAGTCTTCACTTGGCACTTAGCATCCTGTCCGACACTTCCATCCAAACCACTCACTACAGGTGAGTTCATACCCCTGAATCAACCTTTGAAATGATTTTAAATGCTTTTATAGGGGGAATGCAAGTTGAAATATTCTAGTTATTGCTTTAATCACATGTGATTAATGACTAGAACAAACAGAAAGATTTACTACTACTTTTAAGTTACTATCAAAATTATGGTTTTCAAGCGTTTTAACACCCTTTATTAAACATTTAGATACTAAAATGGTTTCCAAACTCTTTTAAACTTGCATTGTTTTCAAACTCATATCTACACTAATATATTTATATAAGTAAGACTTGAAGGACTTAGGACAGATAGCTCACCTTATTTCCTGTTCCTTGTTTGGTTGTAGACTTAGGGTATCCTGTTATTTGTCTGAATGTCGTAGAACTCTTAGTTATATATCATATATATATGTGTTGGATATAAAAGCTTTCACTTTAGTTCAATGCCTTTGTGTAACGAAGGCATACAAACCACATTACTATTTAACTATAATAGGTATAGTTAAGGGATTACTACTCGCTACTACTATTACAAAGATACATACAAGAGTCGGTACATTTACTAGTCGCTACATGAGTACTACAGTGAGAAACAAAACATACTATATACTATACAAGAGAACATACTATACACTATACAGGAACATACTATATACTAGTAAAGAGAAAACATCACTACACTATGACATACTATACAACCTTTTGAATACTATAAACGAATGTGACATACTACTTCTCGATACGACATTTCATCGTGGTATCACTTTGTAACCAGAGTCTCCTGGAGGGAGAGCGGGCATTATGTGTATAGATCTATACGGGACAGACACTCCCACATCCCGACTGCTAGCTACAGTCCCAGCCGATAAGGCCAAGGGGTGACAGAATGTTACCTCACTACATACGACCTGGAGGGTCATCAGTTATTCAGCCGTCGATCAACATGGTTACATACGAGTTCACATTCAAACCTTTAATTAACCAATTAAGAATTAATGGCAAAATAGACTCTCCGAGGCGTATTGTTCATTTAATACTACCTGGAGTCTACATTTTCATTTCCTTAGACTCCCCGAGGTGTACTGTACATTTAGTACTACCTGGAGTCTGTATTTTATGACTTTATGACCAACCGTGTCACTGCTGAGGAAAAACATTATTTTCCCTTAATACATTTATTTTGTAATCACCTTTCATGAGTGAAGTCTAAAACTATATTTTCATACTGATAGTTTCACTGGGGAAAACTCTTACTATTACGAAAGAACAAACATATAAACAATCGGGTCTTGGTAGAAGACTACATTTTTACTGGAAAATATAGGATTTTGTAGGGAGTATACTATTTACAAACATTTGAAATCAGTTACTACATTAAGTTGTTACAAACATTTTCATACAAGCAATGACACTAAATACTTATGAACTCACCAGCTTTATGCTGATAAACTCTTTCAAAATAACTTGTATTCTCAGGTCATCAGTATAAACAGGTACCGATGAAGCTTTTGAGAAGATGGAGCACATACAAGACTCATCCTTTATTTTGATTGTACTTTTGGGTGTCTTACAAACTATACATAACACGCTTGTATTACAATTATTATATTAATGCAATTGATGTCGTTGCTTGTCTTTACTATTATGCATTGTTATGATACTGTACACGACATCCTTCACCCCAGAACGTTTCCGCCGTTCCGGTTTTGGGGTGTGACAGAGATGGTTGGATAAGATGTCTAAGTCAATAACTATATTTGGTATGTACTTGACCCGATAATAGAATGGTCGATTAGGGTTACACTTCACCAGGACAATTTGAAGGATGGACTTTTGTGAGGAGGATAATTATGATTTATTAATGTATTATAAATTCTAATATATTAATATTAAATCATATTATTTAATTAGTATGGATCAAGAATTAATTTGGAATTAATTTTGTGATAAAAAAGAGACTAGTTAAATATATGGGGATTGATTGTGTAAATCCTTCATTCTTATGAAGTGGGCTAATGATCCATGATTCCTTATGTTGGCCTAAACCCATGGGGTGACCCATGGATACTCCATGGAGGTTTAATCTCATGGAGCATGAGGAATGTGGAAAGTCATGCACATTAGGGTTTGCATGGTGTAACCCTAATCTAGCCACACTATATAAGAACCCCTCTAGCTAGCAAAATCGGCCACTATGTATACACACAAGAGTGCTAGCCAAAATTTGAGTGCAAGTAACCTCTCTCTAGTTCTTCCATTTGTTGGTGGTGATTTGTGATTCCACTTGAGGCATTCACATTAATGGTGCTAGGCTCTTAAAGCTTCAAGGCTTCCAACTACACTAAAACGTATGTCATCTAACTAGAATTTTGTAGTATAGATACAATATCGTATGCTAGTTAGGATGATGCTTTGGAATTTTGAAAGTTTACATGTATATTAGAGAAAACATAGATCTAAAGCATTTAAGGTTGCATGTACACCATAGGAGTGTTAGAATGCTCAAAACCCATTAGGGATTCTACAGCTGGAGTTATTATGTGGTTTATTGGGATATTCATTTCTGGTGGGATCCTTAGGGAGGATCCTTAGTTGGCTAATGCATCTGCTTCTGTGTTTTCTTCTCTAAGAACATGGGTTAGGCTAAAGTTTTCAAAATCAGAGGCTAATTTTTTGAGGATCACGAGGTATAATGTTAATCTTTCCCCTTTCACTGCATAAGATTCATTGAAGTGATTAGTTAATAATAAAGAATCAAGAAATACCTAAAGATACTTGATTTGAAGATCCTTAACCAATTATAGTCCCATGATGAGTGCTTCATATTCTGCTTCGTTGTTGGTTGCATTGAATTCGCAACTAACTGCCTAGGGTAGGATGTCCCCATGTGGCGATTTTAGTATGATCCCTAGCCCAGTTCCATTTTGGTTTGAAGCTCCATCCGTGAATAGTGTCTATTTTCCCAAGTGTTCATCTTCTAGGAGTTGTTTAGCTTTAGTGTCTACTTCTTTTTGTAGATTATCACTAAAGTCAACCACAAATTATGCTAATGCTTGTGACTTTATGGCGGATTGTGACAACCCGAACAATTTTTGTTTTGAAAGCCCAGTCAATCAACTTAACTGAGTGTCAAACTCACTGGAAATGAGTTCTAGCCTGGTTAAAGCTCATTCTAAGGAGTTTTAAGCCTAGTACACATAAGGAATGAGTGTTAGAATGTACCTGCTAGAGACACTGTTCAACAAATCAAGCTTTAACCTCTTCAAAAAGAGTTCATGGCCACAACACTTAAGTTTACGGCCGTAAACTCAAGTTGGGCCGTAAACTCACCCTTAAGACTCATATTCCCTCATTTTCATTCATTATCTTACTTTCCCTCAAGAACACTTGAGTTCTCTCTCAAGTATCATCCAACTTTTCATCTTAGATCTTCAAAAGTGTAAGTGTTCTTTCTCAAGTGTGTTGTTAATCCTTCTTAACTAGCTTCATCCTCATGATTCGTTGATGGAAATAACGTTTTCTTAGATCTTCAAGAAACACCAAGAACACACACTAGTGTTTTTGGCCAAAATCAACCCTTTCAAGCCTCCATATCGTAAGTATTCCTTCATTATACTTCATATCTACTAGGAAGCCTTGAATCACACCCTTGAAACATACATTTTCCCAAGAACATCTTGAGTTTACGGCCGAAGATCTTCCTTGGCTGTAAACTCAATGTTATAGCATGTATGGACGATAAACCCTTCTACCTGTAAAGCTTGTGACCTAGAACCATTCATTGATGAGTATAGGACCTTAAACCACACCCACTTCATAATGTCCATGAGTTTACAGCCGTAAGCTTCTTTTTTTGCTGTAAACTCATCAAAAGCCTTCATTGAATTGGTCTTTCTCATCCTTGTGTAGAGCAAAATTCCCACAAGCTTCCCTAGCCTTTAAACACCCTCATATGCATCTTTGACCATGAGTTTACGGCCGTAAACTCCCTTGGCCGTAAAAACATGGCCGTAAACACCAAGCCATGGCCATAAACACCCTTTAGGTCAATCACATGTGATTCCAACACTTGGTCAAAGTGTTTCCTAGTCCCGTGAGGTGTTTCCTTGCATTTGGTTGCTTCCAAGCACTATATTTATGCCAATATATGTGATTATATGTCATTTAGGACTTGTTGTGTCTCGGGACGTCATTCGTGGAACTTCTCATCCTTACACAAGTATTCGTTCAATCACCCATATCAGGTGAGTTCATACCCCGTAATGAATGTTTTAAACTGTTTTAAATGTTTTTAAGGGGGGGGGGATACAAGTTGAACACAATGATAATTGTGTAATTGTTTGTTATAAACATCTTCCAAAGGGTTGCTTATGTCTTTTATAAGTGATCAAAACATTTAAAAAACTCTTTTAAAGTTATGTTACTTCATAGTTTAGCATAACTCTGTTTTTAAAGTACAAGCATAACTTAGTAGGTAAATGGGTCTTTTCAACAACAGTTCAAGTAAAACATTAGTAAACTATAATGGGTATAGTTTAGAGATTCAGTTCATACTAGATAAAATACATGATAACAGAATGAACATACTATGATGAGAAACAAACAGAACAAACATATTAAGTTGCTATAGCATGGAACTACTACAGGATCTAATTATACCAATGAATCACTAACTCATTGTTCTAAAAAAAGGTGATAGTTATATTGGGCATACATGATCATATAACTTTAATGTGAATTACACTGCGTAGCAACTGGTTTGCTAAAAAGTCGTGTTTGGTTCCCTTAATCTCTAGACAAGGAGAGCGTATAGTATGGGTACTAGCCTTCACATTATGACCAGTATAAAATAAACATGTTTTAAGGTCATCAGTACATCCGTATGTCATTTCAAACGACAACTGTGTACATACATTTCCCATTACTTTTATAAAGTGACAGTACCACTTAAAGGTCAAATGCAAACTATTTTCGAGTTAAGATAGTTATAATCTAGGGAAAACATACATTTTACAAATGACAAACAGAACAGTTGAGTCTAGTACATTTAGTTGAAAGGGACCATAATGCTAACCTTATGATTCCTTAATGTATACATCAAAGGATATATATATAACAATAGGATCCGACAGATAATAGGATGTGTGTTCTCCGCTTCACTTCCTGTTCCTTGTTTGGTTGTGGGCTTCGAATGGATTCACCTAATCTATTATCTATTCGATTTTAGATATATATATATATATATATATATATATATATATGTTCAGTATACATTAAGTCATCATAAGAGTACCAGGTATGGGTCAAGTCATAGGACACAAAGTCAATGCACAGTTTTCTAGTACAAAACATACTTTCCAAATCAGAACTTTTGGTATACAAAAGTAGAAACTTCCCAGTAAAGGGTTTAGTCCATTTTATTAAACCAGTATAAACTTAAAGGACTTTAGGTGATTAACTCTATAATACCTTAGTTTATACATCATGGTTATATATCATTAATACCCAACAGGTAGTTGGATGTGTACTTTCCGCCTTACTTTATGTTCCTTGTTTGGTTGTGGGCTTAGGGCAGATTCACCCAATTAACTATCTATTCGATATTAGATCATATATAGCCAGTATAAACTAAGTGATTATAGAAGTAATCACTGTGGTCACCATTTTATTATAAGAAATAAGGGTTTTTGAAAGAATCTTTTCATTTAATATAAAGGAACTATTACAATTAACTCCATGAGTAACAAGTGAATACGCTAGGGTTATATACAACAATGATCTAACAAACAATGGGATGTGTGTTGTCCGCCTTACTTCCTGTTCCTTGTTTGGTTGTGGGCTTAGGGCAGATGCGCACAGTCGATTGTTTGTTTACTCTGAGTCTTATATAACTTGTATCCATTTAGTACTCATAGAAAGGGTTGTAAAGTCATTTTTACTTATCTTTCATTAAAGTAGGAAATATAGGATTTTCTAAGGAACAGGCGAACTTTTCTAAACAGAACTTACAACTTACTACATCTTTCAAATACATTTTACAACAACATTTTACAACTTACTTACATCACTAAAATCTTATGAACTCACCAGCTTAATTGCTGATCAACTCTTTCAAATAACATGTATTCTCAGGAAACTAGTAGACAGGTACTCGCTCTGGGAAATCAGAAGATGGAGCAGTATAGCTTCAAGTCTTGTTTTGTTATTTGCATATGTATTCTATGTTTTGTGAACACACTCATTGTAAACACTTTCTTTCTAATGAAATGGTTGTTCATTACTTGCTTACTATGATAAATGTCTTGTGATACTAAACATGACGTCCTCCACCCCGAACGTTTCCGCCATTCCGGTTTTGGGGTGTGACAGATTGGTATCAGAGCATTGTTTATAGTGAACTAAGTATATCAACCGATAAAAGATATACAACTATAAATACAATGGGGCTTAAGTGCTCTGGATAATGATATATTTTAAGAGTATAACGATAAGTTATAAAATATACATACTTTCTTATACATATACATACTAGACCAAGTATCACAAGAAGAACAGAACTAAATTATTTAAAGGTTGAACACTTTCGTCAAACCTGAGCAGTTATGTAATCATGGCTAGGATCAATATAGCCTGATCAACTATATTCATTCGAGATATGACTGACATGTGTTTGGGAGTGATGTGGTGTTGCAACAGTCTTAAAACTTACCTAAACACCAGTCAAGAGAATACTAGATCAAATACATTAGAGTTAGAATACGATAGGAGTATTCTATGATACCATAACGCGATAACAAGTTTAAAACATACCAAGTACATTACGTTAAAATACTATAGGAGTATTTTAGGCACCATATAAATAACTTATGTGATAACTTAAAAGACCCTTACGAATAGGTCTATAATCTTACAATGTATACTCTTAAGGTTTTATATAATTGAGATCTTATAGACTTAGAATTTGTGATCTACGCTACACTACCCATTCCTTAACTGGTTGTGGTTTTAGAGTAGGATCACTTATTTGAATGGTCTATTTAATCTTGAATTATATACAACTTGTATACATTGTACAATTATAGGAGGACTCTGTAAGGATCACCCCATAAAGTTACCATTAATCTCATAGATTCTTTAGTCACTTCCATTCTCGCATGACAAGCCCAGATACATGTAACCACTTCCTCATAGTAGATAACAGAAGTGTCAGGAGGAAACAAGAGCAAGTTCATGAGGAGCTTTCAAAGAGGGATCAACAGAAGTAAACAAAACGTCTTACACGTCACACTAATAAATAATAATCTTGTTAACTTAATGAGCGAGTGGAGATACTGCGCACATTATATGTTAGGATTATTTTCTTACATGCAGCTGGTAACAGTTATTCAGGCAACAGATATTCATTTGAGGATAGCCATTTCAAATTCATAGAGTTTATTAGGTATAGACTCTTTTATGAATTGTTTCTACAATCCTGTGGAAGTCAGGACTCGATATACCCAGAACTAGGATACCCTTGTCTTTTTAGCTTTCGGCTTGTGTCCATTGCTTTAGACTTATTCCGTCTCATCTTTGTATTCTTTTAGCAAAGATGCCTCTTTGCAGATCAAACAGACGCACTACTCCGATAACACCAACACCTCCTCCACAAATCGATACGGCAGCTCTAAATGCTGCAGTAGCTGCGACTGTGGCAACAACCATGGCTCAATATCATCCTACCAGTTCCAGCGGAGGTGGAACACCTATTTATCCTACTCAAAGTGAGGTCCATGTGCGCTCGATAGAGTGCTCCTACAAGGACTTCACCAACTGCAAACCCTTTTCCTTTAATGGGAATGGCGGAGTCATCGCTCTGATGCGATGGTTCGAGAAAACAGATTCGGTCTTCGAAATATGTTCGTGCCCAGAAGGGAGCAAAGTGAAGTTTGCTGCCTGCACCTTCTCCAACAAAGCCCTGACATGGTGGAACAGCCATGTTAAGTCACTGACCCAATCAGTGGCTAACTCAATAGGTTGGGAAAACCTAAAAGAGTTAATGCTGGAAGAATACTGCCCGAGGGGCGAAGTTCAATAGCTGGAACAAGAACTATGGGAGCTCATTACGGTCGGCTCAGACATAGTGACGTACACTGACCGGTTCAGCGACCTAGCAGCTCTATGCCCCGAGATGGTTACCCCGGAGAGCAAGAAGATAGAAAGATACATATGGGGTCTGACCTCTCCGACCCAAGGAGATGTGTTGTCTTCTAACCCAGCCACATTCGATAGCACCAAACGCCTGGCCCAGCGACTCATCGACCATGGAGTCCGCCATGGTGTGGAATTCCTCATTCCCGAGCCATTTAGGGGAAAGGACTATAATCAGAAGTCGGGAAACAAGAGGAAGAAGAAGCGAACAACACAGGACACCCCGCAAGAGCAACAAGCCAGTACTATGTATGTCGCTACAACGCCTGCTGCTCCAGCACCTGCCAGTTGATATGATGGAACCCTCCCAAAGTGTGGAAAGTGCAACTATCACCACACCGGAGTATGCTGGGAAATGCAGTGTCTGAACTGCCACAGAAAGGGACACACAGTCCGTTTCTGCAGGGCACCGACTCAACCGATCTCCCAAGTCCCCGGAGCTGAAGAAAACCAAGCCTGTTATGGTTGTGGTGAGACTAGACACTATCAGAGGGACTGCCCGATAACAAAGAACTCAGGAGCGGATGGACGAATTCAGATGATCACCGCAGGGGAATCTACCCCGGAGTCGTCGACGAGCAACGGTACATTTTCGAAATAGTAATTGTTGGATTAATGTCTAAGTCCATAATCATATTTGGTATGTACTTGACCCGACCCGACATGGTCCATTTGGGTTGAACTTCACCGGCACAATTTATATGGATAGTCTTTTGAGAATAGTATATTTATGATTTATATTAATATATTATAAGTTCTAATATATTAATATGGAATCATATTATTTAATTAGTATTGATCAATAATTAATTTAGAATTAATTAAGTGATCAAAAAGAACTAATTAAATATGGACTCTTATATATATGGAATGGGCCAAGTTCATTTAGGTTGGGCTAAGCTTTCATGGATGGTCCATGGAGCTTTTAACCCATGGATCCTATTTAAATGAAAGGTCATGGGTATTAGGGTTTACATGGATGTAACCCTAATCCTCCATAATATATAAAGGGGTCCTTGGCTCACAAAATTGGCACAAGTGTGTGAAAATAAGAGTGGGCCGATTTTAGTGTGCATACATATTCTCTCAAGTTCTTCCAAGGTGTTTTGATGATTTGTGATTCCATTTGAGGCTTCCACACTATTGGGGCTAAGCTCTTAAAGCTTGAAGACATCAAGCTACATCAAAAGGTATATCATCTAACTAGAACTTTGTAGTATAGGTGGTTCATAATATGCTAGTTAGGATGAAACCTTGGAATAGTTAATATTTGCATGTATAATAGAGAAAACATAGATCCAAGGTTTATAGGGTTGCATGTACACCATAGGAGTGTTAGAATGCTCAAAAACCCAACAGTGGTATCAGATCCATGGGTTGTTTTCTGTTATATTGATGCAAACGTTTTATTTTCAAGTTGAAAAAAAAACGAAAAAAAAAAGATGGCGTTTGTCAAATTTTAAGATAATTACTTGTTTTTGTGAAAAACTAATTATTTGTAAAATTTGAATCATTTGCTATATGAGTTGAATTAGGTCAAAAGAGTTTTATTAGTTTTAAAAGTTTGATCTAAAGAGTTTTTTGAAACCTCCATAAGTTATGGATATGAAAAGGTTTTTAAAAAAATTGATTCAAAGTTTTTTATGGAGTTACAAAACTTGGTCTTAATGTTTTAAAGAATTCCATAACTTGTTCTTAAGTTATGGAACATGAAAAGTTTCATCATAAAACAAGTATTTAACTCCATAAGTTATGGAATCCAAAAGTTTTAAAGAGTTACAAAACTTGCCCTCAAGTTTTGGAATTTGGAAAAAGTTTTTTATGATAAAAAAAAAGGAATTGGATTGTAAAACTCTTGGGTTCATAACTTAAACAATTAATTAAATGGTTTTAATTTTGAATTTAATAATTGGAATTAGGATGTTTTTATTGAATAATTCAATTAACTCTTATGGACTTTATTAATAGATAATTAAATTGCTTAATTAAAAGAGAATTAATAATTCCATAATGACATGGTTTAAATTTAATTAAATTAAGAGTATATTTTAATTAATAGATTAAACCACCAAGTATTTTAAATGTCTAAAATACACCCTTATACTATTATAATATTAAAAGTTTAATATATTATATGTATAAGAGCAAGTTGTCTTACCATTAGTAGGCCTCATTCACGAAGCCGGTCTATAAGGGGGTTATAAGGTTACTGCCTATAAAATGGCAGTTTAATGGGTGTCCACTCTCACCCACCGCTTCCTTGACTGGTGGAGGGTCATTAGCCGAACAGGTAGGACAAGGACTATAATTCTCCCTTAATTATAAGTATAATGATAAATACTAAGTAACTAAACACTTATAAATTCCCAATCTTAGTTACTTAGGAAAATGTGAATAAGGTGCTAATCCATAGAATTACACTTTGCACTATGTTTAAGCTGTTAGTGGAGCGTGTGTGGTTAACCGGCACACTAACCTGGACTTAACAAGGTAGGCAAAGGGTAACTTAATGTTTATCATAGTATCGTTGGAACGTGTGTGGTTAACCGGCACATCGATTGAGGGGTAAATATTAAGGGTACCAAGTATATTTGAATGGTTACTTCACACCTTGTTTTGTGATCCTCGGCATCCCAGTCACAAAACCTGAAGGGCACACTTGAGATTGAAACATGCCATTGAAAAGTTCAATGAATCTCAAAAGAATCTAGGAGTTTCAAAACCAATTAAAACCTAATAATACATTTAGTTTATCTTGGTGGAAATTGGTGAATCGGCATTCACCTACCTGCAAATATTTTATAGCTTGGATTACGGAATCCCTCTTCCAAGTTATAAAATAGTTTGTTGGGTCCTAGCCTTAATATATCATATTGGGTGTTATATTAAGGACTTAAATCAACTTTACATGAATTTCTCCCATTGTTGATGTCTGGTTTAGACAACAACGATCTTCCCAAACCAAACTTTCCTAATGAATATGACTTCCCGAGTTTGGCTCATGGAAGTCATACTTCTCTTCCTCCACCTCCTCCAATTATTCTCCCTAACCCACAAGTTCAAGGTCACTCAAGCCCTAATGGCAAGCAAGGTCTATGTGTGATCACATCTGAGAGATGAAGTCACATATTGACAAGCCGAGAGAGTTGGGTGTCAAAGTCTTGAGAAAGTTGGATGTTCAATCACTTTCTAAGTCACATAGTGAGTTCCTTTGGGACTACTATGAAACAGACTATGACATGAACCTTAATGATCATATCTATTTGCTTGGTGTTGCTGAATCAGCAATGATTTGGAACGATAGTAAAGCAAATTTGATTAGAAGATCAACTTCCCAAAAACTTTATGGACAGTGACAATGGTGACACTGGAAATCCAGAAAAAGCATTCTCTTCCCAATGGAAATGGATTGGCCATAGTCAACCTGGTTGACCAAATGGTAAAGAGAAAGGCTAAGTCTGAGATAGTCCCATTACCAAAGGTCCATATATTTATTTTGCCAAAGGAAGGGGCGTTGATTGCAAAGCTGCCAAATTTACCTAAGGATGTTAAAGTCAATAAGTTTGACTCTACATCAGGTAGAGCCCATTATCTAACTCTGTCAAGTTCTATTCTGAGATCCTCATTACATGATGTGACTGGGTCACATGTTGATGTTTTAAGAATCAAAGAATAGAGAGAAATCTTAAAGGAAGTATATGCTCATTCTGATCGCGAAGGTGGATTTCGATCGCATCAGAATTTTGAGCAGTTGCTTAAGAAGTTATGATATATTGCTAAGGAATAGATAACAACAATTTTCCATGTGGATTGTAAGGATAAGTTTTTCCGCAAAGTTTTAAAATAAAAGAAAATTGTTTAATTTTATTTATTTGAAGTATCCTTACAATGGCATTTGTGGAAAATTGTTGCTTATATGATTCCACTAACAGCAATATTGGAAAATGGATTTGATTCTTTCATTTGTAGTAGTGTCTAAATTTACCAAATCAGGAAAGTTCCTCATCGCCCAAGTTTCAATTGGACCGAAACTTGGAATCATGCAAGTTGAATAGTATGATGAATGAGAACTTTCAAGCATTGGAAAATCAAGACTAATTACTTGTTCACATGGATGTGTGAGTCAAGTGAAGGACTAAAGGGATCGAGTACACATTCTTGTGCACTGGTCATGTCCACCATAAAGCTCGTTAAGACTATTTGATTTACTAAAGTTTAGTAAATATGGTTATACTTACAAGTTTAAGTATAATTCTGAAACATTGCAAAAGTCTCAATGTATGGCAGAACGAATGGGAAGAATCAAATTAGGCAGAAAGGTAAAAGTTTCTCAAATCTGAAAAGATGGGAGAGTACTTTAGTATCATGTTTGTGATCATCTTAATGATTCAGAAATCATATCACAATTAGTCCTCTAAAGGTCATCTTAGTGCATTCTTATGACTAAGAAGAGGAGTCATTAATTGTTGAAATGGTTAGATCAGGAAGATGAGTCATACTTCGTTCCAAAACAATTCTTAGAGTCATACTCCAAGATTGTAACTTGAGTGACATATCTTAAAGAAAGGTTTAAAACACTTGTCAAATGTAAGAGTAAAAGTGTCCTACTCTTGTACATTTGAAATTGGTAAGTTGTGATGTTTTGGATAAAACAAAGACCAACTAAGGCCAATTGTGTGAAGTGTTTGTCTTGATAAAGAATCCGCACTATCTCTTGAATATTTGGCAAGATAGTCTTATATGTCAAGAGGATAGTGGGAGTCTTAAAGATCCTAAAAAGAATTTGAAGAACTAATCAAGAATAAAACCTGAGGTTCTTCACTAGCACACGACTTGAGGTTTATAACCTATCGTGTTGACATATTCTGTGCCTATTCCAGTTAAAGTTGGTTTTGCATAGGAGTTCTGAAAGTTCTCATCTGGTTGCATAACAACTTGGAAGCAATGGCAGGCCCTATACTGCCAGGTGGCAAGAAGTTAAGATTGCATAAGTTCAGTCCATATGAGTTTGGATTTGTCATTATCCATGTCTTGTGACTATCGTTTTGACGATTCACATGGATAAGAACACATACACCATAAAATCAAAGGGTCATAAGGTTTCTCTCCGATTCATGAAAATGATGGTGAGGAAACACTTCCACCAAGTAGATTTGAAGCAGATGGCAAAAGGTCTAAACAATTGAGACTATGATCACGGCATCCCTTTTCATAGTTCTGAAATTGTTTAGACACACATGCATGCTATCTAAGGAAAGGTGTATGATTTTGATAAAGTCTTATCAAAGCAATCTAGTATCAGAAATCTGAACTTTGGTAAGAATGTCAATAAAGTATTGACTTCTAGAGGTCCAGCTGTTTTCTGGATACATGTCAAAGCTAGTGGGAGCATAAGTGTTATGCTAATAATCATCATGTTAGTGGGAGAATGATAATTATTGTTAGTGTTGCAAGTTAGCAATGTTAATTATAGAAAATGAAAGTTTCAATTCGTGAGGCTGCAGGGATTGGAAAAGTTGTTTTGCTATAATTAAGGGAGAGGATATACTTCATTTCAGTTCTAAAGGCTTAGATTGAGAGCTTAATCATCTTTAGTGAAGAATATATATATATGAATTTCATGTTGGATTGGTTCAACTTAAGGAAATTCTATATATTGTGTTCTCAAAATTCGATTATGATTACGGCATCCCTCTTCATAGTCAAATTTTGAAAACATGGCAAATAAAAATATTGTAGCAAAAGATTGGTCTAGAATCATGTCTTTATGTGAGACATCATGAATCGCGTACCATTTGCTTTGGGTGCAGGATCGATTGCATGTGCTATAATCTTTGTCATTTCTAAATTTTTCCAAATGCCCAGAGGCATTAAGAAGGGAAAAGGTCTAGAATTGGATATGACTAAAATGATTAAGCAATTGTCGAGGATAATCTGAGGTTTACCAAAGATTGGTTGCTCAGGGACAGTAGGAAGTATAGTGCTAATTTTGGAAGGACCATATTGACATATTCTGAAAAGAGGCATCTCTTACTCAGAAGTGATAGTCAAAATGAGAATATGGAGTTGTCTCCATAGGTGGAAGTTATCTGTGTAAGATTAGAAAACTTAATGCAAGAAGCATGCCCAAAGCAATGTACTTTGAATATGAGACTTAGTTTCCATGGAGTTGATCTCCATTGGAATACCTTATAATGACTGTTGACAAGTCTTTGTGACTTTGTACATATTCATTACAGGAGGGTCAGTGCATATAAGTTTAAAATCTAAACAGATTTCGATAAATGATAGGAATTTGAAATTCTCACATTTTTCGATAAGGATTTGGGAGTGTGAAATTAGAATCATTGAAATTATCTTCAATTGGTTTATTTCACAAAGTAAGGATCATAGACAAACATAGAGTGCATACTTGGTATATGGAAAAGCTATTGTTTAAGAAAAACATAGTGTACATGCTTGGAGCATGGGACAACTAGTGTTTTTAATTCAAGTATAAAGTTGATAAAACCGAAACAATGAATAATGAGTAAACAGTATGGTGATAAATAAAAGTGTTTATTTATATTTATAGGGTTTGATACCATATTTGATTAATTTATTCTTGTGTTTCACTTTGCATGTTTTGACTTCCAGAATAACTAAGTCGCTCTTCCTGAATGATTAAGTTATTCAAACCATCCACAGTCGGTCATATGTTGGAAGTAGATATGAATCAAGACTGTCATGGGTTGGTTTGTAGAGGTCCAAGTTGGTGGACAAAGTGGTGCTACAACACTCATGAGTGCTCATAAGTTCTGAGTATTGGATTCAACCCGCGCTCATTTGAATCACTTCATGGATTTTATCACGAGTGATCATGAGACGATAATATCTTATATTCTTCAAACCTAGAGATATGATTTGTTACTATGAGTTGGTTATACATTGATTGCACGAAAACGCATTTGGTAACTCGATGTTATAAAACGTGCCTTTGTGTATGATTCAATAAGTAGTAGAACAAGCCATATGAGTCGAAGTTTATCCATTCCTTTTACCTTCGGGATAAAAGCGATATCTGTGGGCCCCTCGATGATTTAGCGATGACACATGTGAGTGCTTGGCCAAGCCAGGACTGATTTGATTTGTTCAATCAGTCAGTCATCATAAATCGAAAATCGGGAAACAACAAATGGACAGAGAGAATGATTATAATCCATGTCTCATTCCATATGATATCTAGAATGGAGGAATATATGATCCCTTATCTAATGGACAAGTCATTGACAAGGTCAGAGTTCGACAGCGGCTTTAAGAGCTACGATTGCCAGTTAGGTTTTGAAGTCATACTCAATAATAGTTTTAGACTTACCCAAGTGGGAGACTATTGGATTAATGTCTAAGTCCATAACTATATTTGGTATGTACTTGACCCGACCCGGCATGGTCCATTTGGGTTGCACTTCACCGACACAATTTATATGGATAGTCTTTTGAGAATAGTATATTTATGATTTATATTAATATATTATAAGTTCTAATATATTAATATGGAATCATATTATTTAATTAGTATTGATCAAGAATTAATTTAGAATTAATTAAGTGATCAAAAAGAACTAATTAAATATGGACTCTTATATATATGGAATGGGCCAAGTTCATTTAGGTTGGGCTAAGCTTTCATGGATGGTCCATGGAGCTTTTAACCCATGGATCCTATGTAAATGAAAGGTCAAGGGTATTAGGGTTTACATGGATGTAACCTTAATCCTCCATAATATATAAAGGGGTCCTTGGCTCACAAAATTGGCACAAGTGTGTGAAAATAAGAGTGGGCCGATTTTAGTGTGCATACATATTCTCTCAAGTTCTTCCAAGGTGTTTTGGTGATTTGTGATTCCATTTGAGGCTTCCACACTATTGGGGCTAAGCTCTTAAAGCTTGAAGACATCAAGCTACATCAAAAGGTATGTCATCTAACTAGAACTTTGTAGTATAGGTGCTTCATAATATGCTACTTAGGATGAAACCTTGGAATAGTTAATATTTGCATGTATAATAGGGAAAACATAGATCCAAGGTTTATAGGGTTGCATGTACACCATAGGAGTGTTAGAATGCTCAAAAACCCAACAGTAATTACTTTGAAAATTAATGTATATTCATATAATATTAAAACTTGGGGAAAACACTTAAAAAGTAATTATAATAACTCACATATTGAAATAGATCACAGTATTCAAGAGAACTAAAAGATCCGTTTAGAGAAGCTATGATGGCGTAGCATATACATCATGGATGTGAATAAATAAGAGGCTGTAGGCTTAGGTGAGTGATTCCGCCTTAATCCCTGTTTCTTATTTGGAAGAGGATTTGAGGCAGAGTTACTCAGTCGACTGTCTTATTCATCTTAAATATTCATAACTTGTATATGACAGGCAATTGTAGTGGTACCAAGGAGGATCATAATATAAATTATCATCACCAGTTATCAAAGCACTTTCATCTGTATGGATGCGCACATAGGGGTACGATACGTAGGAGTGTTAACATCAAAGGGAAAACAGAAAGCCCTGGATCATTTACAAAGAGTACATTTTCGAACACACTAGGAGTACATTGTCGAACATACTAGGGATACATCGTCGTATAACAGACGTTTCTTTCAAATTGGCCAACACTTTGTTTAGTAAAGAGTCTGTTACAATCATTCGTCGTGAATTCGCGTGGTCCTCACCATACTAAGTTCATATGTTTCTATCGCCTCGATCGGCAAGTTCTCGAAACTTTTGTCATTCGTATCGACAGTCCGACCTAAACCTCAGTTTTATCTTTCGTATTCTAAACCCCTAAGTGCTCGTGCGAAGAGTACTTTGTCCTCTGAAGCCTTATCGTCAGATGTCCGCAGACCGTCTCGAAATACCACTCGTCCAACAGGCCAAGTTCGAGCATAGAGGCTATGGACGAATACAACCCACCTATCACTATTCAGTGTATACACGAGAGTGGTATATGATTATGATTACGCAGATTTAGTATGTGTGTTTCCGCCCTATCTCCTGTTCCTTGTTTGGTTGTGGACCTGGGGCAGAGTCGCACATCCGACTGTCTTACTAATTCTAATTATATACGACTTGTATACATGAGGTAATGATCGATGGACCAAGTATGAATCCTATCATGAACAACAGGGCAAAGTTGCCAGGTCTACGAGTAGGTTTTCTGCAAATCAGAGGAGCGCCCCCAGTAGTGCTGTAAGAAAGCTAATTCCGGGACGAAATTCCATCTAACGGGGGGATGATGTGACAACCCGAAAATTTTTTGTTTTGAAAGCCCAGTCAGTCAACTCAACTGAGTGTCAAACTCACTGGAAATGAGTTCTAGCTTGGTTAAAGGTCATTCTAAGAAGTTTTAAGCCTAATACACTTAAGGAATGAGTGTTAGAATGTACCTGCTAGAGACACTGTTCAACAAATCAAGCTTTAACCTCTTCAAAAAGAGTTCATGGCCACAACACTTGAGCTTACGGCCGTAAACTCAAGGTGGACCGTAAACTCACCCTTAAGACTCATATTCCCTCATTTTCATTCATTATCTTACTTTCCCTCAAGAACACTTGAGTTCTCTCTCAAGTATCATCCAACTTTTCATCTTAGATCTTCAAAAGTGTAAGTGTTCTTTCTCAAGTGTGTTGTTAATCCTTCTTAACTAGCTTCATCCCCATGATTCATCCATGGAAATCATGTTTTTTTAGATCTTCAAGAAACACCAAGAACACTAAGAACACACACTAGTGTTTTTGGCAAAATCAACCCTTTCAAGCCTCCATATCGTAAGTATTCCTTCATTATACTTCATATCTACTAGGAAGCCTTGAATCACACCCTTGAAACAGACATTTTCCTAAGAACATCTTGAGTTTACGGCCCAAGATCTTCCTTGGCCGTAAACTTAATGTTATAGCATGTATGGACCATAAACCCTTCTAGGTGTAAAGCTTGTGACCTAGAACCATTCATTGATGAGTATAGGACCTTAAACCACACCCACTTCATAATTTCCATGAGTTTACGGCCGTAAGCTTCTTGCTTGGCATTAAACTCATCAAAAGCCTTCATTGAATTGGTCTTTCTCATCCTTGTGTAGAGCAAAATTTCTTCAAGCTTCCGTAGCCTTCAAACACCCTCATATGCATCTTTGACCATGAGTTTACGGCCGTAAACTCCCTTGTCCGTAAGCACATGGCCGTAAACACCAAGCCATGGCCATAAACACCCTTTAGGTCAATCACATGTGATTCCAACACTTGGTCAAAGTGTTTCCTAGTCCCGTGAGGTGTTTCCTTGCATTTGGTTGCTTCCAAGCACTATATTTATGCCAATATATGTGATTATATGTCATTTAGGACTTTTTGCGTCTCGGGACTTCATTCGTGGAACTTCTCATCCTTACACACGTATTCGTTGAATCACCCACATCAGGTGAGTTCATACCCCGTAATGAATCTTTTAAACTTTTTTAAATGCTTTTAAGGGGGGGGGGGATACAAGTTGAACACAATGATAATTGTATAATTGTTTTTTACAAACATTTTCCAAAGGGTTGCTTATGTCTTCATAGTTTAGCAGAACTCCGTTTTTAAAGTACAAGCATAACTTAGTAGATAAATGAGTCTTTTCAACAACAGTTCAAGTAAAACATTAGTAAACTATAATGGGTATAGTTTAGAGATTCAGTTCATCCTAAATACAATACATGATAACAGAACGAACATACTATGATGAGAAACAAACAGAACAAACATATTAAGTTGTTATAGCATGGAACTACTATAGGATCTAATTATACCAATGAATCACTAACTCATTGTTCTAAACAAAAGGTGATAGTTATTTTGGGTATACATGATCATATAACTTTAATGTGAATTACACGGCGTAGCAACTGGTTTGCTAAAAAGCCGCGTTTGGTTCCCTTAATCTCTAGACAAGGAGAGCGTATAGTAGGGGTACTAGCCTTCACATTATGACCAGTATAAAATAAACATGTTTTAAGGTCATCAGTACATCCGTATGTCATTTTAAAGGACAACTGTGTACTTACATTTCCCATTACTTTTATAAAGTGACAGTACCACTTAAAAGTCAAATGCAAACTATTTTCGAGTTAAAACAGTTATAAACTAGGGAAAAGTTACATTATACAAACGACAAAAAGAACAGTCGAGTCTAGTACATTTAGTAGAAAGGGACCATAATGCTAACCTTATGATTCCTTAATGTATACATCAAAGGATATATATATATATATAACAATAGGATCCGACAGATAATAGGATGTGTGTTCTCCGCTTCACTTCCTGTTCCTTGTTTGGTTATGGGCTTGGAATGGATTCACCTAATCTATTATCTATTCGATTATATATATATATATATATATATATATATATATATATATATATGTTCAGTATACATGAAGTCATCATAAGGGTACCAGGTATGGGTCAAGTCATAGGACACAAAGTCAATGCACAGTTTTCTAGTACAAAACATACTTTCCAAATCAGAACTTTTGGTATACAAAACTAGAAACTTCCCAGTAAAGGGTTTAATCCATTTTATTAAACCAGTATAAACTTAAAGGACTTTAGGTGATTAACTCTATAATACCTTAGTTTATACATCATGGTTATATATCATTAATACCCAACAGGTAGTTGGATATGTGCTTTCCGCCGTACTTCCTGTTCCTTGTTTGGTTGTGGGCTTAGGGCAGATTCACCCAATTAACTATCTATTCGATATTAGATCATATATAGCCAGTATAAACTAAGTGATTATAGAAGTAATCACTGTGGTCACCATTTTATTATAAGAAATTAGGGTTTTCTAACAAACAATGGGATGTGTGCTGTACGCCTTACTTCCTGTTCCTTGTTTGGTTGTGGGCTTAGGGCAGATGCGCATAGTCGATTGTTTGTTTACTCTGAGTCTTATATAACTTGTATCCATTTAGTACTCATAGAAAGGGTTGTAAAGTCATATTTCCTTATCTTTCATTACAGTAGGAAATATAGGATTTTCTAGAGGAACAGGCGAACTTTTCTAAACAGAACTTACAACTTACTACATCTTTCAAATACATTTTACAACAACATTTTACAACTTACTTACATCACTAAAATCTTATTAACCCACTAGCTCAATTGCTGTTCAACTATTTCAAATAACTTGTATTCTCATGAAACTAGTAGACAGGTACTCGCTCTGGGAAATCAAATGATGGAGCAGTATAGCTTCAAGTCTTGTTTTGTTATTTGCATATGTATTCTATGTTTTGTGAACACACACATTGTAAACACTTTCTTTCTAATGAAATGGTTGTTCATTACTTGCTTACTATGATACATGTCTTGTGATACTAAACATGACGTTCTCCACCCCCGAACGTTTCCGTCGTTCCGGTTTTGGGGTGTGACACGGATCTTGGCTCATATTTTATGTCAAACATGCTTAACTTCACTGACCACTTTGCCATCCTTCCTGACATCTCTGGTTTTCTCATCACATTCTTAATAGGATAATTGCTTTGATCTTCTCTAGGTTTGCTTCTATTCCTCCCTTCGTTACCATATACCCAAGGAACTTGCCCGACTTCATCCCAAAGTGGCATTTAGATGGATTCAACTTCATGTTGTATTTGTCTAGAATATCGAAGGCTTCTTTGAGATCCATGAGATGATCTTCCGCTTTGATGGACTTCACCACCATGTCGTCAATGTAGACCTCCATGATGTCCCCCAACTTGTCTTTAAACATCCGGTTCACCAGTCTTTGATATGTTGCACCCGCATTTTTAATACCAATAGGCATTGTATTGTAACAATATATACATATTGGTGTTATAAATGATGTATCTTCTTGATCGGATGGTTCCATTTGGATTTGTTGGACTCCTTCTGAATCATCCATGAAGGTTAAGAGTTCGTGGCCAGCTGTTGCATCTATCATGGAGTTAATGTGAGGTAGAGGAAAAGGATCCTTAGGACAAGCCTTGTTAAGATCCGTATAGTCTATAGATACTCACCACTTGCCGTTCTTCTTCTGTACGATAACTACATTAACTAGCCATCTCGGGAACTTCACTTCCTTGATCATCCATATCTTGAGGAGCTTTTCCACTTCTTCTTTGATGATTTGAGCCCTTTTGGGTGCAAACTTCCTTCTCTTTTAATGTATCGGTCTGAAAGAAGGATCAATATTAAGTTTGTGAGTGATAATACTCTTTTCTATACCTGTCATATCTTCGTGTTTCCATGCGAACGTCTTGCTTATATTTCGAAGGATGTTTAACAGGTCTTTCTCCATTTGCTCAGGAATTGAGGATCATATGAGGATTTTGGCTTCAAAATCCTCGCTGCTCAAGGGTACTTCCTTCATGTTTTGCTCCTTCGTTTCTAGAACATGTCGTTCCCCCTTCCTTAATTGCTATTCTTTTTGGGGTTTGGTTGTAGGCTTCATAGAGGTTTTATAACATTCCTTTGACTCTTGTTGAACTCCCATGATCTTCACTGTTCCTCACGGAGTAGGCATCTCGACACACTGATGATATGTTGATGGAACCGCTTTCATCTCGTGGATCCATGGTCTACCTAATATCACATTATAAGAAGATAAAGTGTCAATAACACATAAATTTTGGATACAGTTTACCCCCTCTATGTATATTGGAATATTTATCTCCCCGATGGTGTGTTTCGTTTCTCCGCTAAATCCTATGAGGACACTGGATCTTTTGATTATCTCAGATTCTAGGATGTTTATCCTCTTCAGTGTGTCCAAGAGTATGATGTTGACCGAGGATCCTCCGTCAAGAAGGATCCTTCTGACGAAGTGGTTGGAAATGTACAGTGTTATCATTAGTCCGATATGGTGAGGATCCTGGATCTCTTCCTTGTCCGTCTTGTCAAACGTGATTTGCTTTTCATTGCTAACCGAGGTATTCTTATGTGGTCTATCCTCATTTTCTGTTTTAGAGACCTTGGCGTGTCTTTTATCCTGAGAATAAAAAGTACCACAAATGTTAGATCCGCCTGAGATAACGTTAATTATCTTGGCGTTTGGGGGTGGAGATCGTGGTTGCTACGGGATCTTGTGACCATCTTGCTTGTTCTCCTTGGACTTTTATTTCTTTCTTCTGAGGATCTCTTTAAAATGCCCTTTGATAAGGAGGTAGCTGATCTCCTTTCTTAGGGCTATGCAATCCTCCGTTATGTGACCAAAATCTTCGTGGTAAGCACACCATTTGGACTTGTCATTCCAACTGGTGGACTTGTTATCCTTCTTTGGCCACCTTTCTTTGTCTTCGAGATCGTGCATAGCATAGATTAAACATGAAGCACACACATAAAAACAATATTCAGTGATCTTAGGATGTTCCTCTTCCTCTACTTCATCTTCGAGGGCATTAACCCTGTGATGATCTGGTTTTGAATAGGGCTTCGATTTGTAGGATCTTGGAGCTGAGGGTTCGGCCTTCCTATTCGGATTCTCGTATTGACTTGAAGGGTTGCTCCTCTTTTGGACTTCTTTATCCTCTTCAAGCCTTATGAACCTCAATGCTCGGCACCTAACTTCGTCCAATCTCTTGCATGGAGTCATCACAAGATCTTCATAGAAGGGTGAATCCTTCCTTAGACCCATCTTGAAGGCCTCCACAGTAGTCACCATGTCAAAGTTGGGGATGCTCAGAGCTTCCCTGCCACACCTGTTAACAAAATCCCTAAGTCGTTCCTTAAGATCCTGATCCACCCGATAGATATCACTAGTGATCTTCTCGAAGGTTCTTCAACAAGAAAAATGGTTATTGAAAATATTGACTAAATGTGAAAATGAAGTAATAGAATAGGGAGGAACGTTTAGCAGCCATTTAAGAGCTGATACCGTGAGGGTTGAACCAAAGTCTTTGCATAGGAAAGCTTCTTTCAAGTGTACTGGGATGGGAATGATCTCCATCCTTTATCGGTATTATGCTACGTGCTTTTCAGGATCTATAGTTCCATCTTAAGGCTTCATGCTAGGAGTCTGGAAGCGCTTAGGAACTTCGGTATCGGATATCGCAGGAGCAAATCTCGAGATCCTTTGACTTGTTAGAGATGCTTCTGGTATAGGGTGAACTACCATGGGTACACTTGAGATCATCTGTCTCAACTGCTGAAGTTCCCTAGCCATGTTTGGACTTATTCCTGCATCACCATTCATAGAGTTAGCATTGATAGTATTGTTGTTTAAGAAGTTATTAGAATCAAGGTTTCTAGGAGTATTGAAAGGCTCATCGAGATCATTGATCATAGATTCTCGACTGTTCTTAGTCGTCCCCCAGGTTGATACAGCAGTAGTAGGAGCTGTGTTCCCCTGTTGATTTCCTGAGGATCCTGCATTGTCGAAGTTCAGGATCCTTGGTTGTATATTCATATAATATTAAAACTTGGGGAAAACACTTAAAAAGTAATTATAATAACTCACATATTGAAATAGATCACAGTATTCAAGAGAACTAAAAGATCCGTTTAGAGAAGCTATGATGGCGTAGCATATACATCATGGTTGTGAATAAATAAGAGGCTGTAGGCTTAGGTGAGTGATTCCGCCTTAATCCCTGTTTCTTATTTGGAAGAGGATTTGAGGCAGAGTTACTCAGTCGACTGTCTTATTCATCTTAAATATTCATAACTTGTATATGACAGGCAATTGTAGTGGTACCAAGGAGGATCATAATATAAATTATCATCACCAGTTATCAAAGCACTTTCATCTGTATGGATGCGCACATAGGGGTACGATACGTAGGAGTGTTAACATCAAAGGGAAAACAGAAAGCCCTGGATCATTTACAAAGAGTACATTTTCGAACACACTAGGAGTACATTGTCGAACATACTAGGGATACATCGTCGTATAACAGACGTTTCTTTCAAATTGGCCAACACTTTGTTTAGTAAAGAGTCTGTTACAATCATTCGTCGTGAATTCGCGTGGTCCTCACCATACTAAGTTCATATGTTTCTATCGCCTCGATCGGCAAGTTCTCGAAACTTTTGTCATTCGTATCGACAGTCCGACCTAAACCTCAGTTTTATCTTTCGTATTCTAAACCCCGAAGTGCTCGTGCGAAGAGTACTTTGTCCTCTGAAGCCTTATCGTCAGATGTCCGCAGACCGTCTCGAAATACCACTCGTCCAACAGGCCAAGTTCGAGCATAGAGGCTATGGACGAATACAACCCACCTATCACTATTCAGTGTATACACGAGAGTGGTATATGATTATGATTACGCAGATTTAGTATGTGTGTTTCCGCCCTATCTCCTGTTCCTTGTTTGGTTGTGGACCTGGGGCAGAGTCGCACATCCGACTGTCTTACTAATTCTAATTATATACGACTTGTATACATGAGGTAATGATCGATGGACCAAGTATGAATCCTATCATGAACAACAGGGCAAAGTTGCCAGGTCTACGAGTAGGTTTTCTGCAAATCAGAGGAGCGCCCCCAGTAGTGCTGTAAGAAAGCTAATTCCGGGACGAAATTCCATCTAACGGGGGGATGATGTGACAACCCGAAAATTTTTTGTTTTGAAAGCCCAGTCAGTCAACTCAACTGAGTGTCAAACTCACTGGAAATGAGTTCTAGCTTGGTTAAAGGTCATTCTAAGAAGTTTTAAGCCTAATACACTTAAGGAATGAGTGTTAGAATGTACCTGCTAGAGACACTGTTCAACAAATCAAGCTTTAACCTCTTCAAAAAGAGTTCATGGCCACAACACTTGAGCTTACGGCCGTAAACTCAAGGTGGACCGTAAACTCACCCTTAAGACTCATATTCCCTCATTTTCATTCATTATCTTACTTTCCCTCAAGAACACTTGAGTTCTCTCTCAAGTATCATCCAACTTTTCATCTTAGATCTTCAAAAGTGTAAGTGTTCTTTCTCAAGTGTGTTGTTAATCCTTCTTAACTAGCTTCATCCCCATGATTCATCCATGGAAATCATGTTTTTTTAGATCTTCAAGAAACACCAAGAACACTAAGAACACACAGTAGTGTTTTTGGCAAAATCAACCCTTTCAAGCCTCCATATCGTAAGTATTCCTTCATTATACTTCATATCTACTAGGAAGCCTTGAATCACACCCTTGAAACAGACATTTTCCTAAGAACATCTTGAGTTTACGGCCCAAGATCTTCCTTGGCCGTAAACTTAATGTTATAGCATGTATGGACCATAAACCCTTCTAGGTGTAAAGCTTGTGACCTAGAACCATTCATTGATGAGTATAGGACCTTAAACCACACCCACTTCATAATTTCCATGAGTTTACGGCCGTAAGCTTCTTGCTTGGCATTAAACTCATCAAAAGCCTTCATTGAATTGGTCTTTCTCATCCTTGTGTAGAGCAAAATTTCTTCAAGCTTCCGTAGCCTTCAAACACCCTCATATGCATCTTTGACCATGAGTTTACGGCCGTAAACTCCCTTGTCCGTAAGCACATGGCCGTAAACACCAAGCCATGGCCATAAACACCCTTTAGGTCAATCACATGTGATTCCAACACTTGGTCAAAGTGTTTCCTAGTCCCGTGAGGTGTTTCCTTGCATTTGGTTGCTTCCAAGCACTATATTTATGCCAATATATGTGATTATATGTCATTTAGGACTTTTTGCGTCTCGGGACTTCATTCGTGGAACTTCTCATCCTTACACACGTATTCGTTGAATCACCCACATCAGGTGAGTTCATACCCCGTAATGAATCTTTTAAACTTTTTTAAATGCTTTTAAGGGGGGGGGGGATACAAGTTGAACACAATGATAATTGTATAATTGTTTTTTACAAACATTTTCCAAAGGGTTGCTTATGTCTTCATAGTTTAGCAGAACTCCGTTTTTAAAGTACAAGCATAACTTAGTAGATAAATGAGTCTTTTCAACAACAGTTCAAGTAAAACATTAGTAAACTATAATGGGTATAGTTTAGAGATTCAGTTCATCCTAAATACAATACATGATAACAGAACGAACATACTATGATGAGAAACAAACAGAACAAACATATTAAGTTGTTATAGCATGGAACTACTATAGGATCTAATTATACCAATGAATCACTAACTCATTGTTCTAAACAAAAGGTGATAGTTATTTTGGGTATACATGATCATATAACTTTAATGTGAATTACACGGCGTAGCAACTGGTTTGCTAAAAAGCCGCGTTTGGTTCCCTTAATCTCTAGACAAGGAGAGCGTATAGTATGGGTACTAGCCTTCACATTATGACCAGTATAAAATAAACATGTTTTAAGGTCATCAGTACATCCGTATGTCATTTTAAAGGACAACTGTGTACTTACATTTCCCATTACTTTTATAAAGTGACAGTACCACTTAAAAGTCAAATGCAAACTATTTTCGAGTTAAAACAGTTATAAACTAGGGAAAAGTTACATTATACAAACGACAAAAAGAACAGTCGAGTCTAGTACATTTAGTAGAAAGGGACCATAATGCTAACCTTATGATTCCTTAATGTATACATCAAAGGATATATATATATATATAACAATAGGATCCGACAGATAATAGGATGTGTGTTCTCCGCTTCACTTCCTGTTCCTTGTTTGGTTATGGGCTTGGAATGGATTCACCTAATCTATTATCTATTCGATTATATATATATATATATATATATATATATGTTCAGTATACATGAAGTCATCATAAGGGTACCAGGTATGGGTCAAGTCATAGGACACAAAGTCAATGCACAGTTTTCTAGTACAAAACATACTTTCCAAATCAGAACTTTTGGTATACAAAACTAGAAACTTCCCAGTAAAGGGTTTAATCCATTTTATTAAACCAGTATAAACTTAAAGGACTTTAGGTGATTAACTCTATAATACCTTAGTTTATACATCATGGTTATATATCATTAATACCCAACAGGTAGTTGGATATGTGCTTTCCGCCGTACTTCCTGTTCCTTGTTTGGTTGTGGGCTTAGGGCAGATTCACCCAATTAACTATCTATTCGATATTAGATCATATATAGCCAGTATAAACTAAGTGATTATAGAAGTAATCACTGTGGTCACCATTTTATTATAAGAAATTAGGGTTTTCTAACAAACAATGGGATGTGTGCTGTACGCCTTACTTCCTGTTCCTTGTTTGGTTGTGGGCTTAGGGCAGATGCGCATAGTCGATTGTTTGTTTACTCTGAGTCTTATATAACTTGTATCCATTTAGTACTCATAGAAAGGGTTGTAAAGTCATATTTCCTTATCTTTCATTACAGTAGGAAATATAGGATTTTCTAGAGGAACAGGCGAACTTTTCTAAACAGAACTTACAACTTACTACATCTTTCAAATACATTTTACAACAACATTTTACAACTTACTTACATCACTAAAATCTTATTAACCCACTAGCTCAATTGCTGTTCAACTATTTCAAATAACTTGTATTCTCATGAAACTAGTAGACAGGTACTCGCTCTGGGAAATCAAATGATGGAGCAGTATAGCTTCAAGTCTTGTTTTGTTATTTGCATATGTATTCTATGTTTTGTGAACACACACATTGTAAACACTTTCTTTCTAATGAAATGGTTGTTCATTACTTGCTTACTATGATACATGTCTTGTGATACTAAACATGACGTTCTCCACCCCCGAACGTTTCCGCCGTTCCGGTTTTGGGGTGTGACACGGATCTTGGCTCATATTTTATGTCAAACATGCTTAACTTCACTGACCACTTTGCCATCCTTCCTGACATCTCTGGTTTTCTCATCACATTCTTAATAGGATAATTGCTTTGATCTTCTCTAGGTTTGCTTCTATTCCTCCCTTCGTTACCATATACCCAAGGAACTTGCCCGACTTCATCCCAAAGTGGCATTTAGATGGATTCAACTTCATGTTGTATTTGTCTAGAATATCGAAGGCTTCTTTGAGATCCATGAGATGATCTTCCGCTTTGATGGACTTCACCACCATGTCGTCAATGTAGACCTCCATGATGTCCCCCAACTTGTCTTTAAACATCCGGTTCACCAGTCTTTGATATGTTGCACCCGCATTTTTAATACCAATAGGCATTGTATTGTAACAATATATACATATTGGTGTTATAAATGATGTATCTTCTTGATCGGATGGTTCCATTTGGATTTGTTGGACTCCTTCTGAATCATCCATGAAGGTTAAGAGTTCGTGGCCAGCTGTTGCATCTATCATGGAGTTAATGTGAGGTAGAGGAAAAGGATCCTTAGGACAAGCCTTGTTAAGATCCGTATAGTCTATAGATACTCACCACTTGCCGTTCTTCTTCTGTACGATAACTACATTAACTAGCCATCTCGGGAACTTCACTTCCTTGATCATCCATATCTTGAGGAGCTTTTCCACTTCTTCTTTGATGATTTGAGCCCTTTTGGGTGCAAACTTCCTTCTCTTTTAATGTATCGGTCTGAAAGAAGGATCAATATTAAGTTTGTGAGTGATAATACTCTTTTCTATACCTGTCATATCTTCGTGTTTCCATGCGAACGTCTTGCTTATATTTCGAAGGATGTTTAACAGGTCTTTCTCCATTTGCTCAGGAATTGAGGATCATATGAGGATTTTGGCTTCAAAATCCTCGCTGCTCAAGGGTACTTCCTTCATGTTTTGCTCCTTCGTTTCTAGAACATGTCGTTCCCCCTTCCTTAATTGCTATTCTTTTTGGGGTTTGGTTGTAGGCTTCATAGAGGTTTTATAACATTCCTTTGACTCTTGTTGAACTCCCATGATCTTCACTGTTCCTCACGGAGTAGGCATCTCGACACACTGATGATATGTTGATGGAACCGCTTTCATCTCGTGGATCCATGGTCTACCTAATATCACATTATAAGAAGATAAAGTGTCAATAACACATAAATTTTGGATACAGTTTACCCCCTCTATGTATATTGGAATATTTATCTCCCCGATGGTGTGTTTCGTTTCTCCGCTAAATCCTATGAGGACACTGGATCTTTTGATTATCTCAGATTCTAGGATGTTTATCCTCTTCAGTGTGTCCAAGAGTATGATGTTGACCGAGGATCCTCCGTCAAGAAGGATCCTTCTGACGAAGTGGTTGGAAATGTACAGTGTTATCATTAGTCCGATATGGTGAGGATCCTGGATCTCTTCCTTGTCCGTCTTGTCAAACGTGATTTGCTTTTCATTGCTAACCGAGGTATTCTTATGTGGTCTATCCTCATTTTCTGTTTTAGAGACCTTGGCGTGTCTTTTATCCTGAGAATAAAAAGTACCACAAATGTTAGATCCGCCTGAGATAACGTTAATTATCTTGGCGTTTGGGGGTGGAGATCGTGGTTGCTACGGGATCTTGTGACCATCTTGCTTGTTTTCCTTGGACTTTTATTTCTTTCTTCTGAGGATCTCTTTAAAATGCCCTTTGATAAGGAGGTAGCTGATCTCCTTTCTTAGGGCTATGCAATCCTCCGTTATGTGACCAAAATCTTCGTGGTAAGCACACCATTTGGACTTGTCATTCCAACTGGTGGACTTGTTATCCTTCTTTGGCCACCTTTCTTTGTCTTCGAGATCCTGCATAGCATAGATTAAACATGAAGCACACACATAAAAACAATATTCAGTGATCTTAGGATGTTCCTCTTCCTCTACTTCATCTTCGAGGGCATTAACCCTGTGATGATCTGGTTTTGAATAGGGCTTCGATTTGTAGGATCATGGAGCTGAGGGTTCGGCCTTCCTATTCGGATTCTCGTATTGACTTGAAGGGTTGCTCCTCTTTTGGACTTCTTTATCCTCTTCAAGCCTTATGAACCTCAATGCTCGGCACCTAACTTCGTCCAATCTCTTGCATGGAGTCATCACAAGATCTTCATAGAAGGGTGAATCCTTCCTTAGACCCATCTTGAAGGCCTCCACAGTAGTCACCATGTCAAAGTTGGGGATGCTCAGAGCTTCCCTGCCACACCTGTTAACAAAATCCCTAAGTCGTTCCTTAAGATCCTGATCCACCCGATAGATATCACTAGTGATCTTCTCGAAGGTTCTTCAACAAGAAAAATGGTTATTGAAAATATTGACTAAATGTGAAAATGAAGTAATAGAATAGGGAGGAACGTTTAGCAGCCATTTAAGAGCTGATACCGTGAGGGTTGAACCAAAGTCTTTGCATAGGAAAGCTTCTTTCAAGTGTACTGGGATGGGAATGATCTCCATCCTTTATCGGTATTATGCTACGTGCTTTTCAGGATCTATAGTTCCATCTTAAGGCTTCATGCTAGGAGTCTGGAAGCGCTTAGGAACTTCGGTATCGGATATCGCAGGAGCAAATCTCGAGATCCTTTGACTTGTTAGAGATGCTTCTGGTATAGGGTGAACTACCATGGGTACACTTGAGATCATCTGTCTCAACTGCTGAAGTTCCCTAGCCATGTTTGGACTTATTCCTGCATCACCATTCATAGAGTTAGCATTGATAGTATTGTTGTTTAAGAAGTTATTAGAATCAAGGTTTCTAGGAGTATTGAAAGGCTCATCGAGATCATTGATCATAGATTCTCGACTGTTCTTAGTCGTCCCCCAGGTTGATACAGCAGTAGTAGGAGCTGTGTTCCCCTGTTGATTTCCTGAGGATCCTGCATTGTCGAAGTTCAGGATCCTTGGTTGTACAACTGTGGGCATTGTTTCCTGGGATCTCTGAAATTCCGCCTTCATCCTCTCCACTTCTATAAGTAGTGTTCTATTGTCTTCTTGCTGCTGAGTCATCTGTTGCGTCATTTCCCTCATCATAGCGAAGAGTTCAGCAGTAGTGACCAGAGCAGTCGGATCCTGGAGTCCTGAAGATCCCAAACTTAGTTGGTTAGTGACAGGAGGGTTGTTTCTCTTGGAAGTATCAGGCGCTTTCCTCTGACCAAGGGTCCACTCGGAGGAGATGGTAGGTTTCTGGCTGGAATGGAATGAGCGGAGGATGAAGAAAAGATCGGTTGTGTAGACATGATATTTCGAGGATTTTGAACACCACGGCAAAACAGTGGGCGCCAAATTGTTTTGGTCATAAATTACAGAGGTGTAAATCAACCAAATTGAATGAGAGGTTGTGATGTTCGAGTTGTGAAATAGAGAAAGGTAAAGAGAATGACACGATTGTTTACAAGGAAAGCCCTTGATCCTTGCTAGGATCTCTGACACAAAACCTTGAGAGGTGATAATGATCACCTACCTTGATGATGTTATTAATATAAAATGATGATTACAGAGTATTTCAGTAAGAACAAGTGAAAAAGTTCATAGACTAAGCTAAGAGTGGGAAGAGTGTGTCGTGTGTGAGATACATGTGTCAATTTATAGTCTAAACTAGCTAACAAGATGTCTGATATTCCTGGGATCCTCTATGACCAGCTTTGTGAACGTTGTTTGACTTGGTATTCCGGGTTTTTAGCATAGTTGAGACGACTCTCTGTTGAGAATAAGTCTTCTCTTGACTATTTCTACACATGTGTTAATTAAAAACGAAATATAACCGTTATATATGTTAGTAAATAATAATAACGGTAATAGTCGGGATCCTGAGATAGTTGAGGATCCTGAATATCTGATGAGGTTTAAGGATCTTGAATGCTTTGAGGATCCTGGCCCTAACAGCCATGGATAATTTTTGTTGCTTAACTACTAAGCATCCTGGTCAGGTGAGCTAATAAACATGATGCCTTGTCTGGTCAGTTCTTTCAGATAATTCAAGCCGTTTGACGATTATTCCAAAAAACTGCCACTTAACAACCAAAATGGTTTTTTCAACAATCTAATCAACTTTTCAAATAATATAAGCATATATACTCATAACTCACCAATTCGGGGACCTTCTTAAGATCATTTCTATACTCTCTAATAACTTTGTTTTCAGTTTCGTGTTTAGATTGGAATGTATCTTTAATAGATTATCTCAAGATTGTATTTTGTGCAACAAAACATAGGATTGAAATATCAATCACGTAAAGTGAATTAATACTATCCATCACATATCCAATATACCAAACTATGGATTATCAAACCAATTTGTTTCAGTTTTTACCTACCCAATTTCTAACATGTAATATATTTTGTTGTTTCAAAAAACATGATCCTTCTCACCATTATTTTTACATTTATATAGAGGTTCTTGGATCACCTGATATTTTAGTCATAATGATATACAAAGGTTATAACACCATACTTATCAAGATGTGGTGAGATTGGACTTTTTTGGGATTCTATAGTAGTTTATACACATGCATGCCGTATGCACCATGAAATAAAGTGAGAAAGTTGGTAACAACTTTCTGCTACATCGGTTGTGGCGTGTATATCGACAAATCAATCAATAAGTAGGGTATGTATGTACATATCCTAAAATAATAAAAAGATTTGTGTTTGGTATTATATATATATATATATATATATATATATATATATATATATATATATATATATATATATATATATATATATATATTGTAGTGTCTTCCTTAAACACATTGTTATGGCAATGCCTCCTAAACGATTAATAAATCACACAAAATGTAAGTTCTTTTGTCAATCCATCTTCTGAAATTTATTGTGTAATATGAACTTGTTAGATCTAAATTCATGAACAATAAGTTACTAATTCAAATATATTTATTGTTTAAACGAACCTAGATTATTTATCTTTTTGTTTTATACACTAAAAAGAAGACAAAAGAAACCGAACACTATAAGTGATCTTTCATACTAAGAAAAGAAATAAACAATAAACACTCTTAATTAAATGTGATTTGCAACCACAAATTTGGCGCTTAATTTGAGTTGTTTATAAAAATGTGTAGCCAACCCACAATATTAAAGAGGGTCATTAGGCTTTCACTAATATTTGACAATCTCTCACATGGAGAAGATCATTCTTTGTCTATTATCCCTTAGAAATATTGTTCAAATGTTGATGCCAAGTTGCCAACCCACATGCCCTTCATTTCCATTTGCCACTCCTCAACTTCTTGATGTCATTCTCTTTTAATACAACTTAGAGACATGTAATTGTCTCAAATGTTGTAAAGTTCCTTTGTATGTTTATACATGTGGATTTAACGCAATTAATAGAAGTTTTTGCTTAAACTTTAAAGGTATTTTGTATTTTATCATCTTGTTTTCCTTGTATTTGATATATCCTTCTCTCCTGTGTTATGATGTGTTATGATGTATTGGTTCATTATAGTGTTTACAAATTATAATACATCTTATCTTATTGGTAGGACATGTTATATTAATAACATGATGGTGAATATTGATAGTATTTGTTCGCGTTTAGAGTATTGGTATGTGGATACAAAGCTTTTTCAATGAGGGGTCGAATCTTCTAGACCCAACATATTTTATTTTCCTCGGAAAGAAAATTTCTTATTTGATTGTGAAAGTTCAAATTTTGCTTTTTCGTATCCACAACCGACGCTCTTATACTTTTCTATAAATAGCGTAATTTTACATAAATTTTTTGGTTCAAAATGATTTCTATATCTTCTTCAGTTAATCTCCTATAAAATTCAGTAGAAAATAATAAGTATACAATATCATTTTAGCCTGAAATATTCTGAAAATCCACACGAGAAAATATGAATGTTTTATTGGTTGTTGGTTGATATCGAACGTTTCCATAATTTACCGAACAACTTATCACAAAACATGTTCTAATCAATAAGTAATAACGCTAACTCCAAAACCGTGTAAGATTTTTCAAGGTTATTATACCACAAAATTATATCTTCCTTTTAATTTACAGGAAATAAATTAATTATAATTTTGGTCCCTATAATTTTTAATTTAGTAGTACAGGAATTATATTTTTGGTCCATTAAGTTTTTAATTTTAATATAGAAACGTACGATATCAACAAACAACCAATAATTTAGTGGTTTAAGATGTGCAGGGAAGAAGGTTTTTTGGAGATTAAAGTAAAATATGCGGGAGGTTTATGGGTCTAGTTTCAGTTTGATTCATCGAATGCATGTACCAATTTCAAATGTAATGAAGGGGTACGAAAACATTTTAAGGAGCTGATCCCGGTTTCAAAAAAATTTGTGGTGGATGAGAGAGCCATATGGGTGGAAATTCAGGGTCTACCGTTAAATAATTGGTCATTGGGAGCTTTTAAGAAAATCGTTGGAATGTATGACAATGTTTTATTTGCACATAAAGATTTGGATGAACAATTGAGTAGTGGAAATGTGTGTATTTGTTCAAAATCTATGGAATTCATTACGGATAGGCCTTTGGTGAATATTAATCGAAAGTTGTATCAAATATACGTTAGAGAGATTGCAACTTGTTGTCCAGAAATTAAAATTGATAAAGAGCGTGATGAGAAGGAAGGGGTGTTGCATAATTACGAAGATGATACAAGTGATGTTAATGAAGAGGAGGATGATGAAAGTGAGCAAGGAGAAGAGTTTGAAATGAATCAATTTATGCCTGATCCACATTCTAACAAGGGTCATGAAAAATATGAGGGGTTGCAAGAAGATAATGTTGAAGAGGTATCTAGTGAATCTGATTTCAATGAAAAAGAGATGAAGGGGTGTGATGCGGAAAATCTCAAAAATAAGAAGGCAAATTCGGAAGATAGTCCTTTGGAGATAGGTTCAAATGGTGGAATAGAAGGGGGTCTGTAGGGAATGGGAGGTGTCGAGTTGGTAGAGGATGAAGGAAGTGTTGGCTGACAGGAATCTAGATCGTTATCGGTTCCTCCTGAGTTTAATCGCCACCAGTTCCACTCTCCGTTACATTCTCGGTCCAGTCAATCGGAGAAAATGCATTCAGCTTCTTATATTCAAGGCAACAAAGTTAATCGCCTAAAGAAACATGTTAATGTGCGTTCGTTAATTGAAGTAATGGAGAGTTATGTTGAGTTTGGAAAGGTGTTGGGCTATGTTTTTACTGGTTGTAAGGAAGATGTGACTCGAATGATTGAAAGAAAAGGTGAACGAGTAGGTTTTAAATGAATTGTTTGTCTATTAATTTGTGTGGCATGAAATGGCAAAGGAAAAGAGGTTGGATTAAATGTCTCTGTATGGATCATAATATTAGTGTACTAGGGGTGGAAGAATCGAGATTGACTAGACTAGATTTGTTTTTGGTTCGTTCTTTATGGGGGAATTATCAGTTTGATGTGGCTAGTAGTAATGCTCAAGGGAGATCGGGTGGCATTTTAACTGTGTGGGATACTTCTATTTTTAAAAAAAGATAGAGTTTGGTCTATGGAAAATGTTTTGATTGTTCAGGGGGAGGTGATGGATTCAGGGGATAGATGTTTTGTTGTCAATGTCTATGCTCTGCAAGGTAGACATGATAAAAAAAGAATTTGAGATTATATTTCAAATTTTATGAGAAGTCATGTGGGAGAATACATTATTTTTGGTGATTTCAATGTTGTTAGGGATGCCAATGAGAGAAGTCGTTCAGTTTTTTGCCAGGCTGAGGCGAACGAATTCAATAACTTTATTATTGATATGGAGCTAGTAGATGTGCCGATGGGAGGGAGAAAATATACTAGAGTTGATCGTTTGTGCTCTAAAATGACGAAACTTGATAGAATTTTTTATTACTAATGGGGTTTCAGGTATTCGAACTTGGTTGGATTGGTGCTTCCTATGTTATGGTCTGATCATAATCTGATTGTTCTAAAAAAATAAAAACATTGATTATGGTCGTACCCCGTTTAAGTTGTTTCATTTGTGGTTATTGTTTAAAGTGTTTGATAATATTGTGATTGATGCGTGGTCAAATATGGATTATGGGGTTCAAACCAATAAGTTTATTATGTTTAAAAATAAATTTAAAGGTGTGAAAAATAGATTGAAAGAATGGCATAAGGGTGCGAGTTTGTCTAACCCAAGGACTAAGAGGGTGCTCTTAAGTAAGCTTGATGACATTGATATGATCTTCGATGGTGGAAATAGAGATGAAGAGACTACTTTGGCTAGGATTGATGTTCTTAAATAGTTGGTTGATCTCGAAAAAGATTTAAGGTTTGGATGCAACTCAAAAATGAAAATAAAATGGGGAGTTGATGGTGATGAGAACTCTAAGTTTTTCCATGCTATGATCAACAAAAAGAGAAAAAACTTGCTATCTCGGGTATTATGGTAGACAGTGTTTGGGTGGATGATCCTAGTCAAGTTAAAAATCATTTTTTAGTTATTTTAAAGAGAAATTCAAAGGTTTTTCCGGTGCTACTTTTTCTAATCCTAGCTCTCGGCTCAAGGTTTCAGATTCGGCTCAAAGAGACATCATGAGTTCGAGATTCACTATGGATGAAATTAAAAACACTATTTGGTCTTGTGGAAGATATTGATCTTTGGGTCCTGATGGTTTTTCGTTCAGGTTTGTCAAGAAGTTTTGGGATCTCTTGAAAGAAGACATTTATAATTTTGTAAACGAATTCTTTGATACTTGTTTCATTCTGAATGGGTGTAACTCCTTCTTTATTTACCTTGATCCCAAAAATTAGTAATGCTACCTTTGTTAAGGTAATCGTTTGGCGTTAGTTATCGGTTGTCACACCCCCAAACCGGAACGGCGGAAACGTTCGGTGGCGGAGGACATCATGTTTAGTATCACAACACATGCATCATAGTAATCAAAGTAACAAACAACCATTGCATTAATATTAAAGTGTTTACAAAGTATGTGATTCACAAAAGTTAGACTCCAAAAGTAAATAACAAAACAAGACATGAAGCTACTATGCTCCATCTTCTGAATCCCAGTGCGCGTACCTGTCCTTCAGAAGTATTTTAGTGATGTATAGTAAGTTGTAAGTTCTTTTAGAAAAGTTCGCCTGTTCCTTCAGAAAATCCTATATCTTCTTATGTAATGAAAGATAAGTAAAAATGACTCTACAATTCCTTCTATGAGTACTAAATGGATACAAGTTATATACATTCCAGATCAAACAGACAATCGATTATGTGAATATGCCCTAAGCCCACAACCAGACAAGGAACAAGAAATGAGGCAGAAAGCACACATCCCATTGTTTGTTAGATCTTCATTGTATACAACCCTGGCATATTCATTTAGTACTTACGGAGTTAACTGTAATAGTTCCTTTATATTTGATTAAAACATTCTTTAAGAAAATCATATATTTTCTTTAGTAAAAATGGTAACCACAATAGTTCCTTCTATAATCACTTAGTTTATGCTAGCTATATATAATCCAATATCGAACATATATTTAATTGTGTGAATTTGCCCTAAGCCCACAACCAAACAAGGAACAGGTAGTAAGGCGGAAGGCACACATCCAACTACCTCTCGGATATTAATTATATATAACCCTGATGCATAAACTAAGGTATTATAGAATTAACCACTAAAGGTCCTTTAAGTTATACTGGTTTAATAAGAAGTATTAAACCCCTTTTTATAACTAAGTTTCTAGTCTCACTAGCTCAATTGTGAACCGTTGTTTTTGGTAAAACGCTATTGTTTTCAGAAAGTACAATCAAAACTTTTTACCTTAAAAAGTATGTTGTTTACCATAGAAAATCCTATATTTTCTATAAAGACCGACTTGATGTCCATGTTGTTCTAAGTTTGAAAACACAAGTATACTCCCTATACTTACTACAATGATGTATAATTTTGTTGATATGTTAAACTGAATAAATACTTGGTTGTTATGGATACCTGACACGATGCTACTACCCTACTATGATTACCTAATACATACGAGTTGCATATAACCGACATCTAATAGACAGTTGAATGGGTGAATCTGCCCTAAGTCCACAACCAAACAAGGAACAGGAAATGAGGCGGAAAGCACACATTCCACTGTCTATCGGACTTCATTTCTATCTAACCCTAAAGTATACATTGGGTAATCACATAGTTAGTGTCCTTTGAGATTTGTTCATGAAAAGTTTATTACTACATAAATATATCGTTGTTATCTATTTGTGAGTTTTACGACCATACTAATGGAGTGGTTAACCACGACGTATGGTAGACGTCGAAAAGAATATGACATTTGTGATGGGTTATGAGCATTCTAACACTCCTAAGTGTACATGCAACCCTAAATACCTTGGATCTATGTTTTCTCTATTATACATACAATTATGAACATCCAAGGTATTATCCTAATCTAGCATACAAAATAATAAATATAACAAGATAGAATACATACCTATTTGATGTAGAATATCTTCATGAAGCTTGAGTGCCTAGTGCCCCAAGTGTGACACCTCAAATGGTTCACACAACACCAAATACACTTGGAATTACTTGAGAGAAACTTGAACACTCCTTGAAATCGTCTACCCTCACACTCACACATTAGTGCACGATTTCTTGAGCCATGGGATTCTTTTATATGGTGGCTATTAGGGTTACACCATGTAACTCATAACTTTACCCATTCCTTATGGTCCATGGATTTTAACCTCCATGGAGTATCCATGGGTCACCCCATGGACCTAGTCCAACATAAGGAATCTTGGATCACAAGCCCACATATATAAGAATGAATGATTTACACAATCAACCCATATATTTAATTAGTCTCCTTTTGATCACTTAATTAATTCCAAATTAATTCTTGATCAATACTAATTAAATAACCTTATTAATATATTAGAACTTATAATATATTAACCAACTTTAAGTGTTATTTCTCTCATTATAGTCTATCCAAATGCATGATGCCATGCAACCCAAATGGACCATGCCGGGTCGGGTCAAGTCTTACCAATTATAGTTATGGACTTAGACATTAATCCAACAGTCTCCCACTTGGATAAGTCTAAAACTATTATTGCGTATGACTTCAGGAACTGATCAGCAATCGTAGCTCTCAAAAGCTTCTGTCGAATTCTGACCTTGTCGATGAACTCTGACCTTTGTCAATGACTTGTCCATTAGATAAGGGATCATATATTCCTCCATTCTAGATATCATATGGACTGAGACATGGATTATCAATCATTCTCTCTATCCATTTGTTGTTTCCCGATTTCCGATTTCATGATGACTGACTGATTGAACAAATCAAATCAGTCCTGGGTTGGCCAAGCACTCACATGTATCATCTTTAAATCATCGAGGGGCCCACAGATATCGCTTTTATCCCGAAGGTAAAAGGAATGGATAAACTTCGACTCATATGGCTTGTTCTACTACTTGTTGAATCATACACAAAGGCACGTTTTATAACATCGAGTTACCGAATGCGTTTTCGTGCAATCAATGTACAAGCAACTCATAGTAACAACTCATATCTCTAGGTTTGAAGAATATAAGATATTATCGTCTCATGATCACTCGTAATAAAATCCATGAAGTGATTCAAATGAGCGCGGGTTGAATCCAATACTCAGAACTTATGAGCACTCATGAGTGTTGTAGCACCACTTTGTCCACCAACTTGGACCTCTACAAACCAATCCATGACAGTCTTGATTCATATCTACTTCCAACATATGACCGACTGTGGATGGTTTGAATAACTTAATCATTCAGGAAGAGCGACTTAGTTATTCTGGAAGTCAAAACATGCAAAGTGAAACACAAGAATAAATTAATCAAATATGGTATCAAACCCTATGAATATAAATAAACACTTTTATTTATCACTATACTGATTACTCATTATTCATTGTTTCGGTTTTATCAACTTTATACTTGAATTTAAAACAATAGTTGTCCCATGCTCCAAGCATGTACACTATGTTTTCTAAAAACTAGTCATGCCATACACCAAGTATGCATACTATGTTTGTCTATGATCTTTACTTTGTAAAATAGATCAATTGAACATCACTCCAATGATCCTCTTTTCACAGTCCCAAATCCTTACTGCAAATGCAAGAATTCCAAATTCATGCCATTTACTGAAATCTGTTAGATTCTAAACTTATATGCATTGATCCTCTTAATGATTATGCACAAAGTCAGAAAGACTTGACAACAATCATTACAGAGCATTGCAAAGGAGATCAGCTCCTTGGAAACATCCTTCTTTCATTAAGTTTCCTAATCTTACACAGATTGAATAATTTCTAACTTTGAAACATTTCCATATTCCATTTTGACTATCACTTCTGAACAAGAGTTGCCTCCTTACAGATTATGTCAATATGGTCCTTCCAGAATTAACATTATACTTCCAACTGTCCTTGAGCAACCAATCTTTGGTAAACCTTAGATTGTCCTCGACAATTGCTTAATCATTTTAGTCATATCCAATTCTAGACCTTTTCCCTTCATAATGCCCCAGGCATTTGGAAAATTTTAGAAAGGATGAATATAGCACATGTAATCGATCCTATATCCGAAGCATATGGGACACGATTCATGATGTCTCACATAAAGACTAAACCAGTCTTTTGCTATAATATTTCCATTTCAATTTGCCAAGTTCTCAAAATTCAGATTATGAAAAGGGATGCCGTAATCATAATCGAATTTTAGAACGCAAATAATGGACCCATATATACAATTTCCTTATGTTGAGCCATTCCAACATGAAATTCATATATATATCCTTGATTAAATACGATTAAAATCTCAATCTAAGTTTTTTAGAATTGAAATGAAGTATAATTTCCTCTCCCTTAATTATAGCAAAACAACTTTTTCAACCTCTGCAACCTCACGAATTGAAACTTTTGTTTTCTATAATTAACATTGCTAACTTGCAACCTTTGTGATAATTATCATGCTCCCACTAACATGATGATTATTAGCATAACACTTATGCTCCCACTAGCTTTGACATGTACTCAGAAATCAGCTGACTTTCTTACCAAAGTTCAGATTTCTGATACTAGATTGTTTTGATAAAACTTTATCAAAATCATACACCTCTCTTACATAGCTCACATGTGTGTCTAAACAATTTTAGAACTATGAAAAGGGATGTCGTAATCATAGTCTCAATTGTTTAGACCTTTGCCACTTCTCACAAGTCCATGTTAGTGTGCCGGTAAACCACACACGCTCCACTAACGACTTTGAGAATGCAAATATCACAATTGCTATCTAGCTAAAATCTACTTAGTGAAAGTGTTTCCTCACCATCATTTTCATGAATCGGAGAGAAACCTTATGACACTTATATTTAATAGTGTATGTGTTCTTATCCATGTGAATTTGTCAAAACCATAATCATAAGACAAGGTTAGTGACAAATCCAAACTCATATTGATTAAACTTGTGCAATCTTAAATTCTTGCCATTTGGCAGCTCAGGTACCTGCCATTGCTTCCAAGTAGTTGTGCAACCAATTGAGAACTCTCAGAACTCCTATGCAAAGCCAACTTGAATAGGCACAAAAATTTCAACACGATAGGTTATAAACCTCAAGTCGTGTGCTAGTGAAGGACTTTAGGTTTTATTCTTGATTAAGTCTTGAAACTTTCAAGAGCTTTAAGACTCCCACTGTCCTCTTGACATATAAGACTCCCTTGTCAAATATTCAAGAGATAGTGCGGATTCTTTATCAAGACTAACACTTTACACAATTGGCCTAAGTTGGTCTCTATTTTATCCAAAACATCACAACTTACCAATTTCAAATGTAGAAGAGTAGATAACCTTTTACTCTTACATTTGACTAGTATTAACAAACCCTCTTTAAGATATGTCACTCAAGTTACAATCTTGGAGTATGACTCTAAGAATTGTTTTGGAACGAAGTATGACTCATATTTTTGATTTAACCATTTCAACAATTCATGACTCCTCTTCTTGACTTTAGAGGACCAATTGTGATATGGTATCTTAATCATTAAGATGATCATAAACATGATAGTAAAGTACTCTCCCATCTTTTCAGATTTGAGAAACTTTTATCTTTCTGCCATACTTTGATTCTTCTTATTCGTTCTGTCTCACATTGAAACTTCTCCAATGCTACAGACTTATACTTAAACTTATAAGTATAAACATATTTACTGAACTTAAGTAAATCATGACGAATAGTCTTCTTGATCTTTTGTGGTGGACTTGACCAGTACACAAGAATGTGTACTCGATCCCTTAGTCCTTTCCTTATTCACATAAGGAATTAGTCTTAATTTTCCAAGCTGAAAGTTCTCATTCATCATACTATACAACTTGCATGATTCCAAGTTTCGGTCCAATTGAACCTTGGGTGATGAGAATCTTTCCTTATTTGGTAATATTAGACACTACCACAACCGAAAGAATCAAATCCATTTTTTCCAATATTGCTATCAATGGAATCTTATAAGCAACAACTTTTCACAAATGCCATTGTAAGGATACTTAAAATAAATAAAATCAAAACCTTTCTATTTTATTTTAAAACTTTGCGGAAAAACTTATCCTTACAATCCATATGAAAACCTTGTTGTTATCTATTCCTAAGCAATATAAATATCATAACTCTTAAGTAATAGCCCAAAATTCTGATCACCGAACCATGCGATTGAAATCCATCTTCGCGATTAGAATCAGCATGTACTTAATAGAGTTAGAGAATGGACTTTACCTGAAGTAGAGCCAAACTTATTGACTTTAACATCCTTAGGTAAATTTGGCAGCTTCGTAACCAATGCCCATTCCTTTGGCAATAGTTACCTATGGATCCTTGATAATGGGACTATCTCAGACTTCGCCTCCCTCTTTACCATTGGGTCAACAGAGTTGACTATGGCCGATCCCTTTCCATTGGGAAGAGAGAGCTTTACTGGATATCCAATGGCATCATTGTCAATGTCCATAGCGTTTTAGGAAGTTGATCTTAGCAAATAGATAAGATCATTAAGGGTCTTGTCTTAGTCTGTTTCATCGGATTCCCAAAAGAACTCACTATGTGACTTAGAAAGTAGTTGAGCCACCAACTTTCTCAAGACTTTGACACCCAACTCTCCCGGCTTGTCAATATGTGACTACATCTCCAAGATGTGATCACACCTAGACCTTGCCTTGCCAATAGGGCTTGAGTGACCTTAAACTTTTTAGGAACTTGTGGGTTAGGGAGAATAATTGGAGGAGGTGAAAGAAGTATGATATCCATGGGACATCATCTTCATTTAGGAAAGCTTGTTTCAAGAGATTTGGGAAGATCATAAATGTCTAGACCAGACATCTTTTTGGGAGATATTCAAGATAGTTGATTTAAAGTCCTTAATATGACACCCAATATGAAATATTAAGGCTAGGACCCAACAAACTATTTTATAACTTAGAAGAGGGATGCCGTAATCCAAGCTATAAAATATTTGAAGGTAGGTGAATGACGATTCACCAATTTCCACCATGAAAAACGAAATAATTTATTAGGTTTTAATTAGATTTGAAAGTCCTAGATCTTTGAGATTCATTGAACTGTTCAAAGGCATGTTTCAATCTCGAGTGTGCCCTTCAGGTTTTGTGATTGGGATGCCGAGGATCACAAAACAAGGTGTGAATAACCATGCAAATATACTTGGTACCCTTAATATTTACCCCTCAATCGATGTGCCGGTTAACCACACGAGCTCCACCGATACTATGATAAATATTAAGTTACCCTTTGCCTACTTTGTTAAATCCAGGTTAGTGTGCTGGTTAACCACACACGCTCCACTAACGACTTAAACAAAGTGCAAAGTGTAATTTCATGGATTAGCACCTTATTCACATTTTCCTAAGTAACTAAGATTGGGAATTTATAAGTGTTTAGTTACTTAGTATTTATCACTAATACTTTTAATGAAGGGAGAATTATAGTCCTTGTCCTACCCGTTCGGCTAACGACCCTTCACCAGTCAAGGAAGCGGTGGGTGAGAGTGGACACCCATTAAACTGCCATTTTATAGGCAGTAGCCTTATACCCCCCTTATAGACCGGCTTCGTGAATGAGGCCTACTAACGGTAAGACTAACTTGCTCATATACATATATTTATTATTAACTTATAATACTATAAAGTATAAGGGTTGAATTTTAACTTTTAAAATTCTAAGGGCTAACTTGGAATTAAAGTATTCATGGGGAAAACTTTACAAATTCCAAAACTTGAGGGCAAGTTTTGAAAATTTCAAAACTATTAATTCCATAACTTATGTGTTTAAAGTATCCATAACTTGAGGACAAGTTATGGAAGACTTTAAACTAATAAAAGAATGTAACTTTTCTTTATTTTTGTAACTTATGGAACTAATTAAGGTTATACATTTTATCATTTAATGAAGTGACTCTTGAACCTCCCTAACTTGAGGACAAGTTATGGAGTCATAAAACCATTTAATGAGGACAAGACTCTTCATTTTTGTAACCATTGCCAACTTTTTATGAGTTTTATGAAACTTAAATGTGACTTTTCATATAACTTGAGGACAAGTTACAAAAACACATTTTAGAATCAACTCTTAGATTAAAATGGATTGAAAACACATAATCAATTAACTTTTCTATTAATCTAATAAACTCATATGAACAAAGATAATTCACATCAAATTTTTTTCAAATAATTATCATAACTTTTAAACTAATACAATTCGATTTTTCAGCTAATTTTGCAAGTATAACAAGAAAACAAACCTGGCTCTGATACCACTGATGGGTTATGAGCATTCTAACAATCCTAAGTGTACATGCAACCCTAAATACCTTGGATCTATGTTTTCTCTATTATACATACAATTATGAACATCCAAGGTATTATCCTAATCTAGCATACAAAATAATAAATATAAAAAGATAGAATACATACCTCTTTGATGTAGAATGTCTTCATGAAGCTTGAGTGCCTAGTGCGCCAAGTGTGACACCTCAAATGGTTCACACAACACCAAATACACATGGAATAACTTGAGAGAAACTTGAACACTCCTTGAAATCGTCTAGCCCTCACACTCACACATTAGTGCATGATTTCTTGAGCCATGGGATTCTTTTATATGGTGGCTATTAGGGTTACACCATGTAACTCATAACTTTACCCATTCCTTATGCTCCATGGATTTTAACCTCCATGGAGTATCCATGGGTCACCCCATGGACCTACTCCAACATAAGGAATCTTGGATCACAAGCCCACATATATAAGAATGAATGATTTACACAATCAACCCATATATTTAATTAGTCTCCTTTTGATCACTTAATTAATTCCAAATTAATTCTTGATCAATACTAATTAAATAACCTTATTAATATATTAGAACTTATAATATATTAACCAACCTTAAGTGTTATTTCTCTCATTATCGTCTATCCAAATGCATGATGCCATGCAACCCAAATGGACCATGCCGGGTCGGGTCAAGTCTTACCAATTATAGTTATGGACTTAGACATTAATCCAAAAATTTGTCACCCGCAGGCCTGCCGGTCCGATTGTAGCTAACAATGAGGTGCGGGATTGTCAATCCCGTATAGATCTATACACAAACTCACTCTCTCCCTCCAGGAAACTCTGGTCGTAAAGGTAGACTTTCGCTGGTACTTATATGAGTACTAGAAGACGTGTCTCACAAGCTGGATTAATGACTTTACAAGTAATAATGTGGAAAACCCTTTTTACATTTAACAAATAAGTTCATAAAAAGATCCTTTTGTTCTTTAAGTTAAGCTCATTAAAGTTTATAAGCTTATTTCTATGTTTATTTTCACAGTTTCATGTTCTACATATAGTTTATTGGTACAAAGACATAATAAGCAGTTTATATTTTAAAACACAACATTTCCTGTGTTATACTTGTATTCCCCCCCCCACCCCCTTAAAAACATTTAAAAACCATTTAGAAGATTGATTATGGGGGTATGAACTCACCGTATGTGGGTGATTCAATTGAAGATTCGTGTAAGGATGAGAAGTTCCACGAATGAAGTCCCGAGGCACAAACGAGTCCTAAATGACATATAATGGCATATATAGGCATGTAATTAGTGTTTAGAACAACTAACATGCAAGGAAACAACCTTAGGTACTAGGAAACACTTGGAATGAAGTGTTACAATCACATGTGATTGACTAAAGGGAGTTTACGACCAAAGAAAGGTGTGTTCACGGCCACACTTGAGTTTACGGCCAAGGGAGATGAGTTTACGGCCAACACATGAAATACAAAGGAGTTTACAGCCAACACTTGATGGGTTCACGGTCATGACATAAATCAAGAAGGGTTTACGGCCATGCAAGGGTTTACGGTCGTAAACTCTTGATGTTCTTGCCAAAATGGTTGTTTGTTGTATGCTAATCAAGATTTTCAAATGAATATCAAGTATATGGAAAAGATACTTATGATTTGGAAGCTAAAAGGGGGTTTAGGGCCCAAAGAAACTAGTGTGTTCTTGGTGTTCTTGGTGTTCTTGAAGATCTAACCCCAAAAGAGATGATTTCACGGATGAAATCATGGGGTTTTACTAGATTAAGAAGGATATCAACTTACAAATGGAAGACTCTCTTACAAAAATGAAGAGAAATAGAAGTGTTCTTGATGATACTTGAGAGATAATTGAGAGTTCTTAACTTGGAAATGTGAGAAGTGAAGAAAAATGAAGGAATATCACACTTAAGGGTGGAGTTCACGGCCAAACAAGAGCTTACGGTCGTAAGCTCTAGTTTACGGCCGTAAACTCCATGTGATGGAGTTTTCCGGCTTGAATGCTGCACAATGAACTATAGTAGACACTTCCTAACACCCTGTCCTTGAATGTACTAGGCTTAGAACAGTCAAGCAGACCTTTAAGAAAGCTAAAAGACAGCAGAAACAAGTCTGACTTTTGATTGAATTGAATGGCATTACAAGATAGAAGCTTTTGGGTTGTCACATCATCCCCCCGTTAGGTGGAATTTCGTCCCGAAATTATCTTTCTTAGCAGTACTCATGGGGTTGTGCTTCTCTGAATGGCAGAATACTCACTCGTAGACCCGGACAACTTTGCCCTGACGCTCATGATAAGATTCATACTTGGTTCATCTATCATCACCTCGCGTATACAAGTCGCATATAATTAAGATTAGTAAGACGGTCAGATATGCAACTCTGACCTAGGTCCACAACCAAACAAGGAACAGGAGATAGGGCGGAAACACACATACTAAATCTACATAATCATATCTATATACCACTCTCGCGTATACATTTAATAGTGATAGGTGGGCTGTACTCGTCCTTAGCCTTCTTGCTTGAACTTGATCTGTTGGACGAGTGGTAGTTCGGAAAGGTCTACCAAGTATACGGTGGCAAGGTTTCGGAAGGCAACATACTCCTCACATGAATACTTCGGGGTTTAGAAGACAAGAGACAATATTGAGGTCTAGGTCGGGTTGTCGTTATGAATGATGGGGGTTTCATTAATTTGTCGGTTAAGGCGATGAAATTTTGAAACGTATGAACTTAGTATGGTGAGGACCACGCCAATCCATGACGAATGATGACAACGAACTCTTTATAGAAACAAAAGTTAGGCCGATTTGAAAGAAGAGTTTGTTATACGATGATGTATTCTGAGTGTGCTCGACAATGTATTATGTGTAGACTTTCTAGTGCTTTTTGTTCTCTCCTTGATATTACCACTTCCATAAATCGTACCGCGATGAGCGAGTACTAACAGTGAAAGTGCTTTGATAACTAGTGTCGATACTCTATATTATGTTCCTCCTCGGTACCTCTATGATCGCCTGGCATATACAAGTTATATATAATTAAGATGAATAAGACGGTCGACTGAGTGACTCTGCCCTAAATCCACAACCAAACCAGGAACCGGAAATGAGGCGGAATCACTCACTCTACGCCTGCAAAATCTTAGTTATGCACAACCCTGATGTACATACTAAACCATCATAGCTTACCTTTACGGATCTTTAGTTCTCTTACGAATGTTGGGACTTGTTTAGACGAGTGAGTTATTATAATTACATTTAAATTTTCCCCAAGTTTTATTCTTATATATAAATAAAATTTCTAAAGTAATTGCTTTATTTCGAAGACGTACCACTGCTCGCTGGTGTTTCTGTGGTAGATTCACCTGCGGTGATCATCAGAATTCGTCCATCCGCGCCTAAGTTCTTCGTTATCGGGCAGTCCCTCTTGTAGTGCCCAAAATCACCACATCCATAGCAGGCCTGGTTCATTTCAACTCCGGGGACTTGGGAGATCGGTTGTTCCGACGCCCTACAGAAACGGGCAGTGTGCCCCTTCCTGCGGCAGTTCATGCACTGTATTTCCCGACATACTCGAGTGTGGTGGTAGTTACACTTACCACACTTGGGGAGAGTTCCAACATATCCACTGCCAGACGCTGGAGTGGCAATTGTTGTGGCGGCGTACACGATAACTACTTGTTGCTCCTGCGGGGGTTCCTGTGTCGTTCGCTCCTTCCTCTTGTTCCCCGAATTTCGTTTATAGTCCCCTCCCTTTGATGGCTCGGGAACAGGGACGACCACGCCATGGCAGACTCCATGGTCAATGAGTCTCTGGGCCAGGCGTTTGGCGATATCGAAGGTTGTTGGGTTAGAAGACAATGCGTCCCCTTAAATCGGGGTAGTTAAACCCCAGATGTATCTTTCTATCTTCTTACTCTCTGTGTTAACCATGTCGGGCACAATGCTGCCAGGTTGCTAAACCTATCAGTGTAGGTCACTATGTTTGAGCCGACCATGGTGTGCTCCCATAGTTCTTGTTCCAGTTTTTGAACTTCGCCCCTTGGGCAGTATTCTTCCAACATAATCTCTTTTAGGTTCTCCCAACCTATTGAGTTAGCCACTGATAGGGTCAGTGACTTAACATAGCTATTCCACCATGTTAGGCCTCTGTCGGAGAAACTGGAGGCAGCAAACTTCACCTTGCTCCCTTCTGGGCATAGACAAATTTCGAAGACCGAATCTGTTTTCTCGAACCATCGCATCAGAGCAACGACTCCCCCATTTCCATTAAAGGATTTGGGTTTGCAGTTCATGAAGTCCTTATACGAACACTCCTTAGGATGCCCGTGAGTACCACCTTGGGTGTAGTTAACACCCGATCCACTCCCGCTAGTACCGGTCGTGTTGAATGGAGCTAGGGCTGCCGTAACAGCCGCAACCACTACAGCTTGGATAACTGTCAGATCGAATTGTGGAGGAGGTAGTGGAGTTTGAGATGGAGTTATCGGAGTAGTGTGCCTTTTTCCTCTACAAGGAGGCATCTTGCTAAAACAAATGCAAAGATGAGATGGAAATAAGTCTATAGCAGTGGATATAAGTCGAAAGCTGAAAGACTAAGTTATCCTAGTTCTGAATGTATCTGGTTCTGACTTTCATAGGGTTCTAGAAACAATTCATAAAGGGAGTCTATCTAAAATAAACTTTATGAATCAGAAGTGGCTATGCTCGAATGAATCTCTGTGAATTGAATAACTGTTACCAGTTACATGAAAAAGAAATAATCCTAACACATAATGTGAGCAGTGTATCCAGTAGCTCACTAAGTCAATCACGGTTGTTATATATTAGTGTGACGCATAGGACGTTTTAGTTTCTTCGGTTGATCCCTCATTGGAAAACTCTTTTTGTTCCTCCTTGACTCCTCTGCTGACTACTATGATGGAGTGGTTACACCTATCTGGGTTTGTCGCGCGAGACTAGAAGTGTCTAAAGAATCTTATGAGGTTAAGTGTAACTTTATTGGGTGATCCTTACCGGGTCCTCCTATAATTACCCAATGTATACAAGTTGTATATAATTTAAGATTGAATAGACCTTCGAATAAGTGATCCTACTCCAAAACCACAACCAAACAAGGAACAGGAAGTGAAGCATAGATCACAAATTCTAAGTCTATAAAATCTCAATTATATAAAACCTTGTGAGTATACACTTCGGAATGATAGACCTACGAGTAGAGTCTTTTAAATTTTCACATATGTTATTTATAGTTCCTAAAATACTCCTATAGTATTTTAATGTAATGAACTTGGTATGTTTTAAACTTGTTGTTGTCTTATAGTATCATAAAATACTCCTATAGTATTTTAACTTTTTGTTCTGATCTAGGAATCCCTTGTGTATAGAGTTAGGTAAGTTTTAAGACTGTTGCAACACCATATCACTCCCAAACACATGTCGGTCATATCTCATATGAATATAGTTGATAAGGCTATATTGACCCCATATATAATTACATAACTGTCCAGGTTTGACCGCAGTGTTCAACCTTTAAATACTAATGTTATGTTCTTCTTGTGATACTTGTTCTAGTATGTATATATGTATTAAGGTATGTATATTTTTATAAGAATATTGTTATATTTTAAAACATACTTTTATTCAGAGCACTTCGGCCCCATTGCATTTATGTATATCTTTTATAGGTTGATATACTTAGTTCACTATAAACAATGCTCTGATACCAATCTGTCACACCCCCAAACCGGAACGACGAAAATGTTCGGGGGCGGAGGATGTCATGTTTAGTATCACAACACATGCATCATAGTAATCAAAGTAACAAACAACCATTTCATTAATATTAAAGTGTTTACAAAGTATGTGATTCACAAAAGTTAGACTCCGAAAGTAAATAACAAAACAAGACATGAAGCTACTATGCTCCATCTTCTGAATCCCAGTGCGTGTACCTGTCTACTGGTCTCCTTAGAATACAAGTTATTTTGAAAGAGTAGATCAACATTTAAGCTATTGAGTTCATAAGTATTTTAGTGATGTATAGTAAGTTGTAAGTTCTTTTAGAAAAGTTCACTTGTTCCTTCAGAAAATCATATATCTTCTTATGTAATGAAAGATAAGTAAAAATGACTCTACAATTCCTTCTATGAGTACTAAATGGGTACAAGTTATATACATTCCAGATCAAACAGACAATCGATTATGTGAATCTGCCCTAAGCCCACAACCAAACAATGAACAAGAAATGAGGCGGAAAGCACACATCCCATTGTTTGTTAGATATTCATTGTATACAACCCTGGCGTATTCATTTGGTACTTACGGAGTTAACTATAATAGTTCCTTTATATTTGATGAAAACATTCTTTAAGAAAATCATATATTTCCTTTAGTAAAAATGGTAACCACAATAGTTCCTTCTATAATCACTTAGTTTATACTAGCTATATATAATCTAATATCGAACGGATAGTTAATTGTGTGAATCTGCCCTAAGCCCATAACCAAACAAGGAATAGGAAGTAAGGCGGAAGGCACACATCCAACTACCTATCGGATATTAATTATATATATCCCTGATGTATAAACTAAGGTATTATAGAATTAACAACTAAAGGTCCTTTGAGTTATACTGGTTTAATAAGAAGTATTAAACCCCTTTTTATAACTAAGTTTCTAGTTTCATTAGCTCAATTATGAACCGTTGTTTTTAATAAAACGCTATTGTTTTCAGAAAGTACAACGAAAACTGTTTTCCTTAAAAAGTATGTTGTTTACCATAGAAAATCCTATATTTTCTATAAAGACCGACTTGATGTCCATCTTGTTCTAACTTTGAAAAACACAAGTATAGTCCCTATACTTACTATAATGATGTATAGTTTTGTTGATATGTTAAAATGAATAAAAACTTGGTTGTTCTGGATACCTGATACGACGTACTACCCTCCTATGATTACGTAATACATACGAGTTTCATATAACCGAGATCGAATAGACAGTTGAATGGGTGAATCTGCCCTAAGCCCACAACCAAACAAGGAACAGCAAATGAGGCGGAAAGCACACATTCCACTGTCTATCGGACTTCAGTTCTATGTAACCCTAAAGTATAAATTGGATAATCACATAGTTAGTGTCCTTTGAGATTTGTTCATGAAAAGTTTATTACTACGTAAATATATCGCTGTTATCTATTTGTGAGTTTTACGACCATACTAATTGGACTGGTTAACCACGACGTATGGTAGACGTCAAAAAGAATATGACATTTGCCACCCGCAGACCTACTGGTCCGACTGTAGCTAACAGTGAGGTGCTGGATTGTCAATCCCGTATACATCTATACACAAAGGCACGCTCTCCCTCCAGGAAACTCTAGTCGTAAAGGTAGACTTTCTCTGGTACTTATATGAGTACTAGAAGACGTGTCTCACAAGTTGGATTAACTACTTTACAAGTAATAATGTGAAAAACCATTTTTACATTTAACTAGATAAGTTCATAAAAAGATCCTTTTGTTCTTTAAGTTAAGCTTATTAAAGTTTATAAGTTTATTTCTATGTTCATTTTCACAGTTTCATGTTCTACATACAGTTTATTGGTACAAAGACATAATAAGCAGTTTATATTTTAAAACACAACATTTCTTGTGTTATACTTGTATCCCCCCCCCCTTAAAAGCATTTAAAAACCATTTAAAAGATTGATTATGGGGGTATGAACTCACCTCATGTGGGTGATTCAATTGAAGATTCGTGTAAGGATGTGAAGTTCCATGAATGAAGTCCCGAGGCACAAACGATTCCTAAATGACATATAATGGCATATATAGGCATGTAATTAGTGTTTAGAACAACTAACATGCAAGGAAACAACCTTAGGGACTAGGAAACACTTGGAATGAAGTGTTACAATCACATGTGATTGACTAAAGGGAGTTTACGGACGAAGGAAGGTGTGTTCATAGCCACACTTGAGTTTACGGCGACGGGAGATAAGTTTACGGCCAACACATGAAATAGCAAGGAGTTTACGGCCAAGACTTGATGGGTTCACGGTCATGACATAAATCAAGAAGGGTTTATGGCCATGCAAGGGTTTGCGGCTGTAAACTCTTGATGTTCTTGCCAAAATGGTTGTTTGTTGTATGCTAATCAAGAGTTTCTAATGAATATCAAGTATATGGAAAAGATACTTACGATTTGGAAGCTAAAAGGAGGTTCACGGCCCAAAGAAACTAGTGTGTTCTTGGTGTTCTTGAAGATCTTACCCCAAAAGAGATGATTTCACGGATGAAATCATGGGGTTTTACTAGATTAAGAAGGATATCAACTTATAAATGGAAGAATCACTTACAAAAATGAAGAGAAATGGAAGTTTTCTTGATGATACTTGATAGAGAATTTAGTGTTCTTGACTTGGAAGTGGGAGAAGTGAAGAAAAATGAAGGAATATCACACTTAAGGGTGGAGTTCATGGCCAAACAAGAGCTTACGGTCGTAAGCTCTAGTTTACGGCCGTAAACTCCATGTGATGGAGTTTTCCGGCTTGAATGCTGCACAATGAACTCTGGTAGACACTTCCTAACACACAGTCCTTGAATGTACTAGGCTTAGAACACTCAAACAGACCCTTAACAAAGCTAAATGATAGCAGAAACAAGTCTGACTTTTGATTGAATTTAATGGCTTTACAAGACAGAAGTTTTTGGGTTGTCACATCGGTGATATTGTTAGCCCGAAACAATCTGCGTTTGTCAAGGGTAGACAAATATTAGATGACCTTTTGATGGTAAATGATATTATTGGTTGGTATAAAAATGAAAAAAGAAAGGTGATGATTCTGAAGGCTGATTTTGATAAAGCGTACGACTCGGTATGTTGGGGTTGTTTGTTGCAGATTATGGTGTTTATGGTTTTTGATTAGAAATGGATTGGTTGGATTAATTCATGTTTGGTGTCTTCTCATGCGTCTATCCTTGTTAATGGAAGCCCCGCACAATAATTTTCTCTATACAGAGGCCTTCGACAAGGTGATCCGTTATCCCCTTTCTTATTTATTATTGTTATGGAAGGTTTACACTTGGCTATTAAAGATGCAGTTAGCTGGGGCTTGTTTCTGTTGGATTAGTGTCTAAATCCATAACTATAATTGGTATGTACTTGACCCGATTGGCATGGTCCATTTGGGTTGCATGGCATCGGAACAATTTGGATAGACTTTTGTGAGAAAATGATATTTATGATTTGTTAATATATTATAAGTTCTAATATATTAATATGAAATCATTTTATTTAATTAGTATTGATCAAGAATTAATTTGGAATTAATTTTGTGATCAAAAGGAGACTAATTAATTATATGGGGATTGATTGTGTAAATCATTCATTCTTATATATGTGGGCTTATGATCCATAGTTCTTCATGTTGGGCTAAACCCATGGAGTAACCCATGGATACTCCATGGAGGTTTTAACCCATGGAGCATGAAGAATATGGAAAGACATGAGTTACATGGTGTAACCCTAATAGCCACAATATATAAGGACCCCATGGCTCAAGAAATTGGCACGAGTGTGGGTACACATGAGGGATAGCCGATTTGAGCATAGGAACCTTTTCTTTCAAGTTATTTGTCACACCCCAAAACCGGAACGGCGGAATCGTTCGGGGGTGGAGGACGTCATGTTTAGTATCACGAGATATGTATATGGTAAGCAAGTAATGAACAACCATTTCATTTCGAAAGAAAGTGTTTACAATGTATGTCTTCACAAAACATAGAATTCATAAACATATAACAAAACAAGACTTGAAGCTATAATGCTCCATCTTCTGAATTCCCAGCACGAGCACCTGTCTAATAGTCTCCTGAGAATACAAGTTATTTGAAAGAGTTGGTCAGCAATTAAGCTGGTGAGTTCATAAGAGTTTAGTGATGTAAGTAAGTTGTAAAGTGTTGTTGAAAATGTAGATGTAAAATGCTGTTGAAAATGTAGTTGTAAAATGTTGTAAGTTGTAAGTTCTGTTTTGGAAAACTTCGCATTTTCCTCTAGAAAATCATATATTTCCTACTTTGATGGAAGTTAAGTAAAATGATACTACAACCCATTCTATGGGTACTAAGTGGGTACAAGTTATATAAGACTCAGAGTAAACAAACAATCGATTGTGCGCATCTGCCCTAAGCTCACAACCAAACAAGGAATAGGAAGTAAGGCGGATAGCACACATTCCATTGGTTGTTAGATCATCGTCATATATAACCCTGGTGTAAACATTTGTTACTCATGGAGTTAATTGTAATGTTTCCTTTATATCTAATGAAGAAGTTCTTTAAGAAAACCCTTATTTCTTATAATAAAATAGTGACCATGGTGACTACTTTTATAATAGCTTAGTTTATACTGCTATATATAATCTAATATCGGATAGAATGTTAATTGAGCGAATCTGCCCTAATTCCACAACCAAACGAGGAACAGGAAGTAAGGCGGAAAGCACACATCCAACTACCTATTGGGTATTAGTTTTATACATAAACATGGTGTATAAACTAAGGTATTATAGAGTTACTCATATAAGGTCTTTTAAATTTTACCGGTTTAATAAAATGGATTAAACCCTTTACCGGGAAGTTTCTAGTTTTGTATACTAAAAGTACTGAAAGTATGTTTTGTACTAGAAAAACTGTGCTTTGACTCTGTGTCCTATAACCTGCCCCATACCAGGTACCCTTATGATGACTCAATGTATACTAAGCATACATATATATAGAATCGGGTAGAAAATAGATTGGGTGAATTCGTTCCAAGCCCACAACCAAACAAGGAACAGGAAATGAAGCGGAGAGCACACATCCTATTACCTGTCGGACCCTATTGGTATACATATATCCTGTTACGTATACATTAAGGAATCATAAGACTAGCATTATGGTCCTATCTTTTACTCGTATCCTTCTACCAAGGCATCTTCGGTTATGTGCTAGACTCGACTGTTCCGTTTTGTCGTTTGTAAGAATGTATATTTTCCCTAGTTTATAACTATCTTGACTCGAAAATAGTTTGCGTTGTACTTTCAAGTGGTACCGTCACTTTATGAAAGAAAGGGAAGTGTAAGTACACAGTTATCGTTTATAATGACATGCGGATGTACTAATAACCTAAAACATATTTATTTTATTACGGTTATAATGTGAAGGCTAGAACCCTTACTATACGCTCTCCCTGACATGAGATTAGGGGAACTAAACACGACCTCTGCAAATTCTTGCAAGCCATGTAATTCACATTAAAGTATATGATCATGTATACCCAATATAACTATCACCTTTTGTTTAAAACAATGAGTTAGTGATTCATTGGTATAATTAGATCCTGTATGTGTGTTCTCATGCTATAGCAACCTAACTTGTTTGTTTTGTACTGTATCTTGTACGTTCTGTTTGTTTCTAGTAATTGTGTGTTCTCTCTATATGGTATTGTTTGATTCTCTTCACTATTTGTTTTGTATGGTATTGACTCTTTGTGTGCTTCATTGTACTAGAAGTAATGAATAGCATTCTCCTAAACTATACCTATTATAGCTTACTAATGTTCTACTCGGACTGTTACTGGAAAGAATCGTTTATCTACTAAGTTATGTTTGTACTTTAAAGACAAAGTTTTGTATAACTAGAAGGTAACATAACTTTAAAAGAGTTTTGAAATGTTTTGACGACTTATAAATGACATAAGTAACATTTTGAAAGATGTTTATAACAAACATTTACACAATTATCATTGTGTTCAACTTGTATTCCCCCCTTAAAACAGTTAAAACAGTTAAAAGATTCATTACGGGGTATGAACTCACCTGATGTGGGTGATTCAAACGGGTATGCGTGTAAGGATGAGAAGTTCCACGAATGAAGTCCCGAGACACAATAAGTCTTAAATGACATATAAGGACACATATTGACATGAATATAGTTTTTATAAACAACTATATGAAAGGAAACACCTTCCGGGACTAGGAAACACCTCGATCAAGTGTTGGAATCACAAGTGATTCAACAAAGGAAAGTGAAATGGCACTAACATGTGTTTACGGTTTTAGAGTTTACGGTCCTAACGGATTTACGGTCGTAAACCCATGGTAACTTCTACCATTTGGTGTTTTAAGGTCTAACAAGTCAAGGTTAAGCGTACTATGATCAAGTCCAAGCCTTAGGAAGTAATTGTGGCACCATTGCACCACTTTTTAGAGTTTACGGCCCATGGACCATTCCTCATGAGTTTACGGCCGTAAACTCATGGTCAAACATGACTAAGTGCAAGTTTGAAGACTAGGGAAACTTTAGGGACTTTTTCTCTACACTTGTATGAAGAAGACCACCTCATATGAGGCTTTTGATGAGTTTACGGCCCAAAGGAGTTTACGGCCGTAAACTCATGGTCATTAAGATCTTGAGTGAAGTTTAAGATCCTTCAAACATCAAGGAAGGGTTCTGGGTCACTTGCCTTGCATCCTATGGGGTTTATGGCCCTAATGGCCACCAAAAAGGGGTTTACGGTCTTGGGAGTTTACGGCCGTAAAATCCCTTTGATCTTGTGTTCTTGATGTTTCCAAATCTCTAAGTGTGGATACCAACTAGATATGAAGTATAGGGAAGTGTACTTACGATCTAGAAGCTTGAAATGGTTGATATTGGCCAAGAACACTAGTGTGTGTTCTTGGTGAAACTTGAAGATATAAGAAAACATGATTTCCATGGAAGAATCATAAGGATGAAGCTAGTTAAGAAGGATTAACAACTAACTAGAGAAAGAACACTTACGATTTTTAAAGATCAAGCATAAAGATCGGGATGATACTTGAGAGAAAACTCATGTGTTCTTGAAGGGAAAGTGAAAGAATGAAGAAAAGTGAAGGAAATGAACTTATATGGAGGAGTTTACGGCCTACATGAGTTTACGTGTCACACCCCCAGCCATCGGCGGAAACACCGGGTAGTGTAACGTTATTCTTCGTATCACAGTTATATAACATACATTGAACAGTACTAAAGAAAATACATACCTTTATTGATAACTGAAAGTTACATAACTGTTTTTCTAGAACCTATTACATATTATCCGACTATGGCATACTTCTTAATGAACAGAAAGGTAATAGTAAAACTTCTTCTATTCGAATACATATCAGCTTTTCAAGTTCCTGAAAACACATGCATTTTAAAATACGTCAACATAAAGTTGGTGAGTCCACAGGTTTTGACTCCATAAAATAATACATTTTCCACATTCAAAAGTATAGTTTTTGAAAGTATCATTTTGACTCTCCGTCGTTTAGTATGTATATTAGGTATAATAGTTTACTTATCAATTAAGTGTTATACCTAAACATTCCTTAATCCTAAGGTATAAGTAGGGGAAACTTATACTTAACATTACTACTTCTATACGAAAAAGTATAATGTTTCTAACAATTTGCTACCATGAGCCTGTAACCGCTGCTATGACACAACTAAAAGGATAGTTCATCACTTGCTTTTGGTTGACTGTAGCTAACAGTCACAAGTGGGGTGGTCAACCCGTATACTAATTATACACGACTTGCTCACTCACACGAGATTAACGGTTACAGTTCAGAGGATTTCCACTAAGATCCCCAATCTTAGTTGATGAATACAATTACTCATGTAGACTTTGACGGCTTCCTATAGCTCTAACAACAACAGCATCTTTATGTCTAAAACCCTAAGTTACTAGACTATGCTTTTAAACATTACTCCTAACTTCATAATATTTAGGCAGTATAACATCTATATCTTGAAGTAAAACCAGGTTTTATCTTGACCTAAAACCAATAATAACAACATATAACGTTCCTAGTTTTATCTTGACATAAAACTATCAATAACAATACCATGTCTTATCTTAACATAAAACTAACAATAACAACGTATAACATATCCAGTTTTATCTTGACATAAAACTATTAATAGCAACATACTTTATAACTTAACATATAAATCTTCCGAATATAACTTCGGAACTATTTCGCACACAACATATATATAGAATCATAAGTATAACTCAAGATCTACATTAGTAAATTAACATACTGATAAGTTGATAATAGTTGTATATATTCAAAATATTATATTTAGAACAACTATACCCCGGCTATTATAACTATATATTGTCATATAGACATAATAATAACATATATATAATATATAACATGCGTTTTCCCCCGAAATATTAGAAAGTGGGGCCGTGAAACTCACCCTAGTAGCGTGATTTTATGTTATCTAAGCCAAAACGGTCAGCGTATGAGGTCGTCGGGACTCGTGATGCAAAATGGCCTCAAAAAACGAGATAGAGAGAAGAGTTTAGGTGTGAGAAGTGTTAAGGTCGAATTTTCTATTTATAGGCTGATTTTTGGCCATTCACGACGTGAACCAAGCATGCTCACGTCGTTAGCTCGATCCTGCTCACTTCGTAGACCCGCCATTTGGTCCCTAGCTTCGGATGGTGTCCCTTTGACTCCTCACGTCATGAAAAACTCCTTGTTCACGTTGTGAGCTTGGATCTTATCCCCTCGCAGCCTCGTCACACCTTCTAGATCCGAAATGTGGCGGTTTGAGTCCTCACGTCGTGAGTTTTTATGCTGACGTCGTGAGTTCAGTCAAATTAGGGTTTCTGACAGCGATATCTTCGGAAGGCCATAACTTTTGCATACGAACTCCGTTTTTGACGTTCTTTATATCCACGCGTAGGTATTTACGAGTACTACAACTCTCCTTTAGACTTAAATAGCTAATTCTAAGTCTATTTTAAATTCCTCTTATTATAGAGATTTATAGTGTTCGGTTTATCATAACTTCTTCATGCGAAGTCAGATTCAAACATTCTCTATATTTTTGGGATCGTATGGACGTATACTTTGAGTTGTATTATAAAGAAGATGCATATTTGTCTTAGAATTTATCATGAACTACATAACACTCTTACCACATTACTAGGTTAACATAATCACATTACATGATTGGCATAATCACATGTGATTGTCTATTGACCTATTTTGACTAGTGTTACATTCTCCCCCCGTTAGAATAATTTCGTCCCGAAATTTATCTTATGGATGGGGTTTCGTTAAACAGTTGGGGGTATTTTTCTTTCATCTGATCTTCACGTTCCGAAGTAAATTCAGGTCCTCGCAAAGAGTTCCATCGAACTTTCACTATGGGAATACGACTTTGCTTTAATCGTTTGACTTCTCGATCCATAATCTCAACAGGTTCTTCTACAAAGTTGAGTTTTGTATTGACTTGTATCTCTTCTAGAGGTATAAGAAGAGTGTCATCGGAAAGACATCTTTTGAGATTTGATACGTGAAAAACATTGTGCACATTACATAGCTCTTGAGGCAACTTAAGTTGGTATGCGACGGAACAAATTCTTGCCAGAATTTCAAAAGGTCCTATATATCGTGGGTTTAGTTTGCCTCGTTTCCCGAATCGGATTACACCTTTCCAAGGAGAGACTTTCAACATTACTTTATCTCCAACTTGGAATTCTAAAGGCTTACGTCTTACGTCAGCATAGCTCTTTTGACGATCACGTGCAGCCTTTAATCGATCCTTAATTTGCACGATCTTTTCAGTTGTCTCGTGGATTATTTCTGGTCCAGTACGTAAGGTATCGCCTGTACGTTCTCTGGCCATCTGCGTATCTCCAACTTCTGCCCAACACACTGGGGAACGACATTTTCGTCCATAAAGAGCCTCAAATGGTGCAGCCTTGATGCTGGTGTGATGACTATTGTTGTAGGAAAACTCAATTAACGGTAAATGACTATCCCACGCATTTCCAAAGTCTATTACACAGTATCGGAGCATATCTTCTAAAGTCTGAATGATTATCTCACTCTGACCATCAGTCTGTGGATGGCAAGCGGTACTCATGTCTAGACGTTTTCCTAAGGATTTTTATAGAGATTGCCAAAATCGTGAAGTAAATCTACTATCTCGGTTAGAAATAATAGAATTTGGAACTCCATGCAATCTGACAATTTCCTTAAGATAAACTCTAGTCAGCTTCTCCATCTTGTTGTTCTCCTTAATCGGTAAGAAATGGGCGGACTTAGTCAACCTATCGACTATCACCCAAATAGTGTCGGACCCACTAGGAGTTTTAGGTAACTTAGTGATGAAGTCCATTGATATCTGCTCCCATTTCCATTCAGGTATTTCCGGTTGTTGAAGTAAACCTGAAGGCTTTTGATGTTCTGCCTTTACTCTAGAACAAGTCAAACATTTGCTCACATAAGTAGCAATTTCAGCCTTCATGTTTGGCCACCAATAATGTACTTTTAAATCTAAGTACATTTTGTCAGAACCTGGATGCACGGAATATCTGGACTTGTGGGCTTCTTCTAAGACCAAGTCCCTGACTCCACCGAACCTAGGCGTCCAAACTCGGTTCATAAAGTATTGTATTCTGTCATCTTTTCATATAAGTTGCTTTTCCATTCCTCGTAAAGCTTCGTTCTTAATGTTTTCTTCTTTTAGAGCCTCAAGCCGAGCTTCTCTAATTTCTGCGGTAAAGTTAGAATGGATAGTTATAGTTAATGATCGTACTCGTCGGGGTTTAATATATTCTTTCCGGCTCAAGGCATCTGCTACCACGTTTGCCTTTCCGAGATGATAACGAATCTCACATTCGTAATCATTCAACAATTCAACCCATCTTCTTTGTCTCATATTAAGATCTTTTTGGTCGAAGATCTGTTGGAGACTCTTGTGGTCGGTAAAAATAGTACACTTAGTACCGTATAAGTAATGTCTCCAAATTTTTAGTGCAAAAATTACAGCTCCTAATTCAAGATCATGGGTAGTGTAATTATTCTCATGCATCTTTATGTTGTCGTGATGCATAGGCGATAACTTTTCCTCTTTGCATCAACACACATCCCAATCATTGATTTTTCGCGTCGCAATATACAACGAAATCTTCTGTTCCATCTGGAAGGGATAGGATTGGTGCACTACACAACATTTGCTTCAGTTTTTGAAAAGCAGCTTCTTGTTTGTCTTCCCAGTTGAACTTCGTATTCTTCTGGGTTAGTGTTGTAAGTGGCTTGGCTATTTTGGAGAAATTCTCTATGAATCTACGGTAATAGCCAACAAGTCCTAGGAATTGACGCACCTCTGTTGGCGTCTTTGGTGCTTTCCAATTCCTGATTGCTTCAACTTTGGATGGGTCAACATGAATTCCTTCGTTGCTAACTACATGAGCTAAAAATTGTACTTCTCTAATCCAAAACTCACATTTGGAGAATTTAGCGTACAACTTTTCTTTTCTTAGTAGTTCCAAGATTATTTGCAGGTGTTAACCATGTTCTTCCTTGGTTCGTGAATATATCAATATATCATCGATAAATACGATCACGAATTTATCCAAGTATGGTTTGCAAACACGATTCATGAGATCCATAAACACTGCTGGGGCATTGGTTAATCCAAAAACATAACTAAGAACTCATCATGACCATAACGTGTTCTAAATGTTGTTTTTGGAATGTCGTCTTCTTGTACTCTGAGTTGATGGTATCCTGATCTAAGATCTATCTTTGAGTAGTAGCTGGATCCTTCCAGTTGATCGAATAAATCATCAATTCTCAGAAGTGGATAACGATTCTTGATCGTTAGCTTGTTTAGCTCCCGATAATCAATACACATTCGAAAGGATCCGTCCTTCTTCTTGACAAACAAGATTGGTGCTCCCCAAGGTGAAAAACTTGGTCAAATAAAGCCTTTGTCAAGAAGTTCTTGTAGTTGGCTAGACAATTCTTGCATTTCAGATGGAGCCAACCGATAAGGAGATTTCGCTACTGGTGTTGCTCCTGGAATTAAATCGATTCGAAACTCTACTTGTCGGACGGGAGGTATTCCAGGTAGATCTTCAGGAAACACGTCAAGGAAATCATACACTTAAGGTATGTCCTTGATTTCTTTTGTCTTTCTCTTCCTATCTACAATGTGGGCTAAGAATGCGCTACATTTCTTATGTAGATATTTCTGGGTCTTAGTACAAGAGATGACTTTGAGGTTCTTCCCAGATTTATCACCATAGATAATCAGGGCTTCGCCGTTTGGTAAGGGTAGTCGTATGGCTTTCTCATGACATAGAATTTCGGCACGGTGTGAAGATAACCAATCCATGCCAATTATGACATCAAAACTACCGATAGGCATTGTTATGAGGTTGAACATGGAAGATAACCAATCCATGCCAATCCATGCCCTCTCTAGTAACACTAGGTCCACTAGCCCACCATTTTGCTAGCCATAGGGTTCCTTTTATAGTGTTGTCACAATTAGGGTTTACACATGAATGCCCTTAATTGTCATGACTCTTGATGTCTCATGACCCATGGGTTTGTAACTCCCATAGACTATCCATGGAGCTCCATATGGTTATAACCAAACCCATAAACCATGGATCATTAATCCACCATAAAAGAATTGATGATTGTCATAATCAACCCTATATATTTAATTAGTCTCACTTTGATCACTAGATTAATACTAGATTAATACTTGATCAATACTAATTAAATAATACTATTATAAATATATTAGAACTTATAATATATTAATAATCATAAGTGCCTTATTCTCTCATTTAGTCTATCCAAGTATTGCAATGCCATGCAACCCAAATGGACCATGCAGGGTCGGGTCAAGTACATACCAAATAAAGTTATGAACTTAGACACTATATCCAACAGTCTCCCACATGGATAAGTCTAATAACTATATTTGCAAATATGACTTCAAAATCCGACTATCAATCATAGCTCTTTCAAAGTCTCTCGGAACTGAGATGATGATGATACGCCATTTAAGATAAGTGATCATATAATCCTCTGTTCTCATGATATCAGCCGGACAAACACATGGAACATGGTCTTACTTATTGTCCAGCATTTGTTTCTCGATCTCTGATTTGTTTCGACATAGAACTAAATTGAACACATCAATTAGGTTCTGACCGGGCCCGGTACATAGGACAAAACCAAATCATCGAGTGGCCCAGATATCGCTTCTATTTCTAGAAGGAACAGATAAACTTCGACTGATATGCTTGTACTAACTACTTGTTGAATTATTCACAAAGGCACGTTTTATGACATCGAGTTACCAATGCGTTTTCGTGCAATCAATGAATAACCAACTCATAGTCAACAACTCATATCTCTAGGTTTGAAGATTTATATGATATTACCGTCTCACGATCACTCGAGATAAATTCCATGAAGTGATGCAAGTGAGCGTGGGTTGGATCCAATACTCAGCCCTTATGAGTACTCATGAATGTTGTAGCAACCATTGCATTGTCCAAAGCACTTTTAGACAAATCATACAAGCCAAATTCATGACAGTCATAAATCAATACTTACTTCCAAAGTTTGACTGACTGTGAATGGTTTGAATAATAACATAATTATTCTGGAAGTAAAAACATGCAAAATTGAAACATAGTAAACAATCAACACAAGATAGTAACACCTTACTCATAAATAAATAACAACTTTTATTTATCATCAAATGTCAATTACATTTTACAAGTTTCAGGAATCTAATTATTGAAACTAATATCATCCTTCAGCCCAATGCGCCTCGCATGCTGTAAATGCTTAACCCTGCTCAGTCCCTTCGTGAGGGGATCTGCCTGGTTCTCATCTGATGATACCCTCTTAGCCACGAGGAGTCCTTCTTCTATTCGATGTCTGATGAAATGGTATTTTCTGTCAATGTGCCTAGATCTCCCGTGATCTCTTGGTTCCTTAGCCAAAGCAACCACACTTTCATTGTCACAGAAAATTTCCATTGGCTCCTTTATAGCTGGTACAACTCCAAGGTCTCCGATGAAGTTCTTTAGCCATATCGCCTCCTTAGCTGCTTCACTTGCTGCTATGTACTCTGATTCACAAGTAGAATCAGCTACTGTCTCCTGCATGGAACTTTTCCAAGTAATTGCCCCTCCATTTAGGATAAAGACCCAGCCTGACTGAGAGCAGAAATTATCCCTATCAGTCTGGAAGCTAGCATCGCTATATCCTTCCACTCTCAAGTCATTACTGCCTCCGAGGGTAAGGACCCAATCCTTAGTCCTCCGCAGATACTTGAGAATGTTCTTTACCGCTGTCCAGTGTGCCTTGCCAGGGTTCCCTTGATATCTACTGACCATGCTTAAAGCAAAGGCCACATCAGGGCGAGTACAAGTCATAGCATACATGATCGAGCCCATAGCGGAAGCATATGGTATATGACTCATTTCAGCTATCTCAGCCTCTGTACTCGGACTTTGAGTTTTACTCAGCTTGGCATTACTCTGGATTGGTAATTCTCCTTTCTTGGAATCTTGCATACTGAACCTCTTCAGTACCTTATCCAAGTAAGTACTTTGACTAAGTCCAATTAGTCTCTTACTCCTATCTCTCAATATCCTTATCCCTAGGATATAGGCAGCTTCCCCAAGGTCCTTCATAGCGAAACACTTCCCAAGCCAGGACTTAACCTCCTGCAAGGTTGGGACGTCGTTTCCTATGAGAAGTATGTCATCCACATACAACACCAAGAAGCTAACTATGCTCCCACTAGCCCTGACATACACACAAGACTCATCCTCACTCCTAGAAAAGCCAAACTCTTTGACTTTCTCATCAAAGCAAAGATTCCATCTGCGAGATGCTTGTTTCAATCCATAAATGGATTTATCAAGCTTACATACTCTATTAGGGTATCTTGTATCGACAAAACCCTCTGGTTGAGCCATGTAAACATCCTCAGCCAACTTTCCATTAAGGAAAGCGGTTTTGACATCCATTTGCCATATTTCATAATCATGAAATGTAGCTATGACTAACAATACTCTAATAGACTTAATCTTAGCTACTGGTGAGAAGGTCTCATCATAGTCAACTCCCGGAGTTTGAGTAAAGCCCTTCGCAACCAGTCGCGCTTTGTAAGTATGTACCTTCCCATCCATGTCGGTCTTCTTCTTGAAGATCCATTTGCACCCAACTGTCTTACGACCTGGTACATTGTCAACCAAGTTCCAAACTTGATTGTCATACATGGACTGAATCTCGCTGTCCATAGCCTCCTTCCATTTAGCAGACTCAGGGCCTGCCATGGCTTCCCTGTAGTTATTAGGTTCATCCAAATCTATTAGAGTACTATCACTAATAAATGTATCACCTTCAGTGGTGATGTGATAACCATAATAAAAATCAGGTGTGTTCCTCACCCTAGTGGAACGTCTTGGAGGTACAAACTCATCTATCGGATCAACAGGAGTGTCCTCCTCAGGTTGGTCGATAGCATTTGAGGTTCCTTCACCACTTGACTCTTGAAGCTCTTCAAGGTCAATTTGCCTCCCACTGTCCCCTTGGCTTATGAATTCTCTCTCACGAAAGACTCCTCTTCTTGCTACAAAGACCACATTATCACTGGGTCTGTAGAAGAGGTAACCAAAGGATCTCTGTGGGTAGCCGATGAAAATACACCTCTCACTTCGAGGTTCAAGCTTATCATGAGTCTCACGCCTCACGAAAGCTTCACAACCCCAAATCTTGATGTTGTCCAAATTGGGAACTTTCCCAGTCCACATCTCGTGAGGTGTTTTGGCAACCTTTTTAGTAGGGACTAGATTAAGGATATGGGCGGCAGTCTCTAAGGCATACCCCCAGAAAGAGATTGGTAACGAAGCTCGACTCATCATCGAACGAACCATATCCAGCAAGGTTTGATTGCGCCTCTCAGCTACACCATTCAGCTGTGGTGTTCTGGGTGGTGTCAATTGTGAGATAATCCCACATTCCTTAAGATAGTCAAGGAACTCAATGCTAAGATACTCTCCTCCCCGATCGGATCGGAGCATCTTGATGTTCCTGCCCAATTGATTCTCCACTTCCTGCTTAAACTCTTTGAACTTTTCAAAGGTTTCTGACTTATGCTTGATTAAGTAAATATATCCATATCTACTGTAATCATCAGTACAAGTCACATAATAGTGATTAGCATCCCTTGTAGCAACTCTGAAGGGCCCACACACATCCGTGTGTACAAGGTCCAACAAACCTTCACCCCTATCACAAGTACCTGTGAAGGGTGACTTTGTCATTTTTCCAAGCAAACAAGACTCGCAACTATCATCTGACTTGAGGTCAAATGATTCCAAGACTCCAACCTTTTGGAGTTGGCTTATTCGCTTCTTGTTGACATGTCCAAGACGACAATGCCACAAGGATGCTTTATCCAAGCTATCTGAAGAATCAATATACAACACATTATTTCCTAGATTGTCTACAACATTCACAGCTTCATATACACCATCACAAGGTAATGCTTTAAAGTAAAGTACATCATTGTAATAAACATTAATAGCACCATTTTTATTATCAAATGAAAATGAAAAACCTTGTTTGTACAAGCCATGAAAAGAAATAATATTTCTCGCCATTTCGGGCGAGTAACAACACTTATTCAAATCTAACATTAACCCATTATTAAGTAATAAAGAATAAACTCCTATCTTGGTAACAGGTGATGCTTTCCTGTTGCCCATGACTAAGTTTATCTTCCCGTGCTCCACTTGCTCACTTCTTCTTAGTGCCTGCAAATCAGTACAAATGTGAATACCACAACCTGTATCAAGCACCCAAGAATTAGCATTAGATGAGTTATTAGACAATATTGTGTAAATACCTGCATGGGTGGGTTTAACCTTCCCATCCTTTACATCTTGCAGATATTTAGGGCAGCTTCACTTGAAGTGTCCCTTATCCTGGCAATAGAAGCACTATGCTTCCTTTGGGTTTGTAGAAGGAGTAATGGGACCTTTCTTTGTCCCACTTGAAGAGGAACCATCAAGAGTCTTACCCTTGGTACCCTTCGAAGGGCTTTTCCTCTTCTTACCTTTTCCCTGCCCAATAGCCAGAACAGGGGCTGTTGAAAGAGTAGAAGTAGCAACCGCTTTACCCTTAAGGCCATTTTCAGCTGTCCTTAAGAGTCCTTGAAGTTTGCTAAATGTGACTTCCTCCTTGTTCAAATGATAAGTCATACGAAACTGATCATAACTTGGAGGTAAGGAATAGAGAATGATGTCAATCGCCATTTCCTCAGGAAAGTCAACATTTAGCTTCAGTAACCGGTCAACGAACCTTTGCATCTTCTGCAAGTGACCGGTGATGGGTTCACCATCCTTCATCCTTGCGGTTATCACGGAGGAGATGATTTCATACCTCTCCTGACGCGCGCTCTGATGGTGCCTTTCCATCAGATCCAGGTGCATCTCATAGGGGTAGAAATCTTCATAGGATTTTTGAAGTTCAGGAGTCATGGTGGCCATCATGATGCATGCTACTTTAGTAGCATCCTTTTCATGTGCAACAAACTCCGCAAACTCTTCAGGAGTAGCAGTGGCTTCACTCATAACCTTAAGCTCCCTATCGAGGACATATTCTTTGTCCTCATAGGGGGTAATCATTCTGATGTTTCTGATCCACTCATTGAAATTGGATCCATCAAAGATGACCTTACCACACAAGTTCATAAGGGAAAAGGAGCCTGTTGGGTTTGAGCCAGAAACATTGTTGGAAGACATCTGAAAGGAAAGAAAGACAAGTTTCATTAGATTAGGAATCCTTAATAATTCACCCAAATGAAATATTAAGGCTAGGATCCAACAAACTATTTATAGTTGGAAGAGGGATGCCGTAATCCATACTATAAAATATTTGAAGGTAGGTAAATGACGATTTACCAATTTCCACCATAAGAACGAAATATGTTATTATTAGGTTTTATTGGTTTTGAAACTCCTAGATCTTTTGAGATACATTGAACTTTTCAATGGCATGTTTGAACCTCGATTGTGCCCTCTCAAGTTTGTGACTGGGATGCCGAGGATCACAAACAAGGTGTGAATAACCATACAAATTGACTTGGTACCCTCAACAATATTACCTAATCGATGTGCCGGTTAACCACACACGCTCCACCGATCTATAATAAAGTCAAGTTACCCTTTGCCACTCTTACTAGTCCATGTTAGTGTGCCGGTTAACCACACACGCTCCACTAACGACTTGGTAAGGTACAAAGTGTAATTTTTTGTGAGCTAGCACCAATTTCACATTTTCCTAAAGTAACTAAGATTGGGAATTTATAATGTATAGTTACTTTATAATTCATTATACTTTTAACGAGTATTTAAAGTCGTATCCTACCCGTTCGGCTAACGACCCTCCACCGATCAAGGAAGCGGTGGGTGAGAGTGGACACCCATTAAGTCACCATTTTATAGGCAACAACCTTATACCCCCCTTATAGACCGGCTTCGTGAATGAGTCCTACTAACGGTAAGAATGACATATTCTTATACATATCTATATAATAAAATTATAATAATAGTATAAGTGTTGATTTTTAAACTTTTTAAAAATCTAAGGTTTAATTTGGAATTAAAGTATTAAAGTGTAAGACTTTTCAAATTCCAAAACTTGAGGGCAAGATTTGAAACTATTCCAAGTCTCTTCAATTTGTCACTTATGAGTTTTAATGATTCATAAAAATGAAGACTCTTCATTTTATGAAACCTCTTTAGTTCTTTAATCACAATTTAAAGAAGTGACTTTTGGTTATCCATAACTTGAGGACAAGTTATGGACACCATCATTGCCATTAAGATCATGAATTAAACACACATGGAGGTTACACATAATTCCTATGATCTTCTAAACTCATATGAACACAAATTCATGTCAAGCAATTTCAAGAAAATCATATAAACATATACAATACTTGAAAATTGATAAAAGTCATGTAAAATGGGTTAACATAATCATTATCATTTTGAAAAACAGATTTTACAAGTCCAAAACAGATTGGGATAATGATCTTTATCCATTTCCAGCAACAAAACTCGAAAAAACTGCCCAGCACGCTCCTACTCGCCGAGTGCATTATTCTACTCGGCGAGTAGAATGAATTTGTTCATGGACTCGGCGAGTCCAGTCGTCAGAGTGCAGAATTTTCGATTTTTTTTAAGCAGTTTTGCATCAAGTATACAGAAAACAATCCTAGGCTCTGATACCACTGATGGGTTTTTGAGCATTCTAACACTTCCTAAGTGTACATGCAACCCTAATAACCTTGAATCTATGTTTTCTCTATATACATGCAAATTTCTTTTTCAAGGTTATTTCCTAACTAGCATGGCATGGGGATTACATAAAACATAAAAACTAGTAGAAATACATACCTTGTTGTTGCTTGGATTCCTTCAAGACTTTGTGAGCCTAGCACCCCAAATGTTGTGCCTCAAATGCTTCACACAACACCACAAGACTTGGAATAACTTGAGAGAATACTTCTAGCACTCAAAATCGGTTATGCCCTCTCTAGTAACACTAGGTCCACTAGCCCACCATTTTGCTAGCCATAGGGTTCCTTTTATAGTGTTGTCACAATTAGGGTCTACACATGAATGCCCTTAATTGTCATGACTCTTGATTTCTCATGACCCATGGGTTTGTAACTCCCATAGACTATCCATGGAGCTCCATATGGTTATAACCAAACCCATAAACCATGGATCATTAATTCACCATAAAAGAATTGATGATTGTCATAATCAACCCTATATATTTAATTAGTCTCACTTTGATCACTAGATTAATACTAGATTAATACTTGATCAATACTAATTAAATAATACTATTATTAATATATTAGAACTTATAATATATTAATAATCATAAGTGCCTTATTCTCTCATTTAGTCTATCCAAGTATTGCAATGCCATGCAACCCAAATGGACCATGCCGGGTCGGGTCAAGTACATACCAAATAAAGTTATGGACTTAGACACTATATCCAACATCCTTGAGAGGGATGGATAAGAACTTGGAGGTTAAGGGTGGCGGAGCTTATTTTCTCATGGATCGGATTTGGACCCCGAAACTTGGTGGTTTCAGAGACTTGGTGATGAACGAGGCGCACAACACACTTTATTCCGTCCACCCAGGTTCAGAGAAGATGTATATGGATCTTAAAAAGTTATACTGGTGGCCTAACATGAAAGCAGAGATTGCTACCTTCGTAAGTAAATGCCTTACTTGCGCAAAGGTCAAGGTCGAATACCAGAAACCCTCCGATCTACTACAACAGCCAGAGATACCGGAATGGAAGTGGGAGCGGATCACTATGGATTTCATAACCAAGTTGCCCAAGACAACGGGTGGACTTGATACCATATGGGTCATCGTCGACAGATTGACCAAGTCCGCACACTTCCTGCCTATCAAGGAAACAGACAAGATGGAGAAACTTACAAGAACATAGATTAGGGAGATTGTACGATTACACGGTGTTCCCATATCCATTATCGCAGACAGAGATAGTAGATTCACTTCGACGTTCTGGCAGTCGTTACAAAGTTCCCTAGGAACTAGGCTGGACATGAGTACAACCTACCATCCACAGACAGACGGGTAAAGTGAGAGGACTATCCAAACCTTGGAAGATATGCTGCGAGCCTGTGTGATCGACTTTGGGAAAGCATGGGATACTCATTTACCCCTTGTCGAATTTTCCTACAACAACAGTTATGACACGAGCATAAAGGCTGCTTCATTCGAGGCCCTCTATGGCCGGAAGTGCAGATCCCCTCTGTGCTGGGCTGAGGTGGGTGATACCCAGTTAGCTAAAGGACGAGTTCCTGAAAGCACTCTCACGGGTCCGGAGATCATTCGGGAAACGACAGAGAAGATCATTCAGATTCGTGAACGATTGAAAGCCTCTAGAGACCGAAAGAAAAGCTATGCTAATAAACGAAGGAAACCGTTGGAATTCCAGGTGGGCGACCGTGTTCTATAGAAGGTCTCACCCTGGAAGGGCTTGATACGCTTCGGAAAGCGTGGAAAGCTAAATCCAAGGTACATAGGGCCTTTCGAGATTCTCGCAAGAATCGGCCCAGTAGCTTACAAACTTAAATTACCACGCGAACTCAGTAACGTACATTCTACTTTCCACGTATCGAACTTGAAAAAGTGTCTGTCCGACGAGACTCTTGTAATCCCACTCGACGAGATCGAGATCAACGAGAGCCTCAACTTCGTGGAAGAACTAGTAGAGATCATGGACCGGGAGGTCAAGCAAACGAAACAAAGTCGTATCCCGATAGTGAAGGTTCGCTGGAACGCCAAGCGAGGACCTGAATTCACTTGGGAGCGAGAGGATCAGATGAAACTGAAATATCCTCTTCTTTTTACTTAGTTATTTGTAACTACTTATTTGCTTAAACTCTAATTTCGGGACGAAATTCCTTCTAACGGGGGGATGATGTGACAACCCGAAATTTCTATTATGTACAACCATTCACTTCAATAGGAGTCAAAAACTATTTCTGCTAATTTTCAAGCTTTTTGGAATAAGTTTGAGTATTTTAAGATTAGTACTTCAGGGGATATCAGGAGAGAGGATGCTCTAGGGTTTATTGTGCAACAATAAAGTCCCAAAGCTCCAAGAGTTGATATATTACTTAATCGAGTGATTTAACACACTTCCATCCGTGAAATCATTCCAAAAGGTTAGATCTTCAAGTTTCACCACGAACACCAAGAACACACACTAGTGTTCTTGGACTTTTAGCACCTTTTCAAGCCTCTATCTTGTAAGTACTTCTATCCTAGAGTATAAAAAGGCTTGTTACACTTCAATACATCAAGAAAACACCAAGGAAACCAAGGATCAAAGGTGTTTACGGTCCAAGAACATCTTGGACCGTAAACCCTAAAAAGGGTGCCAAAGTGTGCCCTAGTCCCTTCTAAGCCTTGGAAACTTGCATAGATCCCTTCCTTAATGAGTTTAGTACTTGAAAACATCAAAAGACCATAAACCATATGGGTTTACGGCCGTAAACCCAAGGAGAAGTGGTCCAGGGACCGTAAACTCCATTTAGGAGTGAAATGGTGCCCTAATCTCTTCCTAAGGCTTATACTTCAAGTAGAAATGCTTCTAAGGACTTGTAAAGCTTCAAAACACAAGATGGTCAAAGAAACATGAGTTTAGGGCCGTAAACTCATGGGTTTACGACCGTAAACTCAATGAGTTATGGTCACAAAACTGTAAACTCAAATAAAGGGTCCCCTTGAACCCTAAACTCAATAACAATGTCCTACAACACTTAGATGCAATCATTGCGACTTATAGCACTTAAATAAGGTGTTTTGCATGTCCTAGGATGTCTTAACTTTGTTAATTAGCTGTTTAAAGACTAATTGGATACATATATGTGATATTATATGTTAACTAGGATCATCGTGTGTGTACAAGTCTTCACTTGACACCTAGCATCCTATACATTCCGTTCATCCAAACCACTCACTCCAGGTGAGTTCATACCCCTTAATTAACCTTTTAAATGTTTTTAAATGCTTTTATGGGGGGGGGGAATACAAGTTGAACAATTATAGTTATTATATCAATCACACGTGATTAATAACTACCAAACAAGTGGATTTCTTACTTTTCAAACTGTGTTACCAAACTGTTTTACTTCAAACTGTCTTACAAACTCTTTTACATGAAAAATACTTTTACTTAAACTATTTTAACTTATATTCTGTGTATCTATATAGATATAGTTATATAAGTAGGATTGAAAGGACTTAGGACTGATAGCTCACCTTACTTCCTGTTCCTTGTTTGGTTGTGGACTTAGGGCATTCAGGTTATTTGTCCGAAGGTCGTTTGAATCCTAGTTATATATCATGTATATGTGTGTAGATATAAAAGGTTACTTCTTTCATTCAGTTCAATGCCCTTGGGTAGCAAAGGTATACAACCATGTTCATATACACAAACAACATTACTAGTAAACTATAATAGGTATAGTTTAGGAAGGTACTATTACTAGAACAATGAAACATACAATGAGTAATACATAGTGATGAGAAACAAACATAATACATAGTGATGAGAAACAAACATAATACATAGTGATGAGAAACAAACATAATACATAGTGATGAGAAACAAACATAATACATAGTGATGAGAAACAAAACATACAAGCTAGACAGAGAAAGAACACACAATAGAGCTAGCACATACATATACATATACATATACATTACATACAGTTATGTGAGCCACTTAACGGGGGCATGGCACTACCTGTCATGACCCGTTTTGTATCCAGAATCTCCTTAATTGGGGAGCGTATGAGTTTGTGTATAGATCTATACTGGATTGACTATTCTACACCTTGCTGATCGTTACAGTGGGACTTGCAAGTCTACGGGTGCCAAACGTCATTTCTTACGACGTCTTACATCGTCGTTTTACTATAGAGTCGGTAGCAGGATACAGGCCGATCACATGGTACTTTAAATAACAAATAGTTTAAAGTAATTAGTACAACAGTAGTTACTTAATACAACACTACAGTACTATTTCATTTTCCATTTACATTTACCTTGTTATATTCACACAATAAACAATAATGTAAGAACTATATTTTTGGTTAATAATAGTCAGATTTGGGAAAATACACACTCTTACAAGAGACACACACACAGATACTAGATGCCTTGGTAGAAGGCTACTTTTAGTAGGAAACATAGGGTTTTCTAGGAGAATTCAAACAATTACAAACTTTTACAAAACTTATACATTACAAACGTCTTACAAATGCTTTCATACAATCATAGACACTAATATATTTATGATCTTACCAGCTTTAAAGCTGATAAACTCTTTCAAAATAACTTGTATTCTCAAGTCACCAGTAGACAGGTACTGGTGCCAGGTTCTGAGAAGATGGAGCTCGTTCAAGACTCATCTTTTATTTTTTATGCATATTTTTGGTGTCTATATAACTTGACAGAACACACTTGTATGAAATTATATTATTAATGCAATGGATGATGTTGTTGCTTGTTTACTACTTTGCATTGTTGTGATACTGAACATGACGTCCTCCACCCCCGAACGTTTCCGCCATTACGGTTTTGGGGTGTGACAATTACTACTGGGGTTATGCTCCTCTGATTGACAGAATACCCACTCGTAGACTTAGCAACTTTGCCCTTCTGTTCCTTGATAGGATTCATACTTGGTCCATCTATCATTACCTCGTGTATAGAAGTCGTATATAATTAGGGTTAGTAAGACGGTCGGATGTGCGACTCTGCCCCAGGTCCACAACCAAACAAGGAACAGGAGATAGGGCGGTAACACACATACTAAATCTGCGTAATCATAATCATATACTACCATCGCGTATACACGGAATAGTAATAGGTGGGCTGTATTCGTCCCTAGCCTCCGTGCTCCAACTTGGTCTGATGGACGAGCGGTATTTCGTGACGATCTGCGGATATTTGACGGTAAGGCTTTGGAGGAGAAAGTACTCTTCGCTTGAGTACTTCGGGGTTTAGAATACGAAAGATAAAATCGAGGTTTAGGTCGGACTTTCGATACGAAGGACAAAAGTTTCGAGAAGTTGCCGATCGAGGCGATAGAAACATATGAACTCAGTATGGTGAGGACCACACCAACTCATGACGAATGAAAGCAACGGACTCTGTACTGAACAAAGTTTTGGTCAAATGAAAGAAACGTCTGATATACGACGATGTATCCCTTGTATGCTCGATACTGTACTCCTAGTATGTTCGACAATGTACTCTTTGTAAATGTTCCCGTGTTTCCTGTTTTCTCTTTGATGTTAACACTCCTACGTATCGTACCGCTATGTGCGCATACATACAAACGAAAGTGCTCTAATAACTGGTGGGGATACTTTATATCATAATCCTCCTTGGTACCACTAACATCGCCTGCCATATACAAGTTATGAATATTTAAGATGAATCAGGCAGTCGACTGGGTAACTCTGCCTCAAATCCTCAACCAATTAAGGAATGGGGACCTAAGCGAAGTCACTCACTCTAAGTCTGCAACATCTTAGTTGCGCACAACTCTGATGTATATGGTAAGCCATAATAGCTTCTCTAATGGATCTTTTAGTTCTCTTGAATACTGTGAGCTATTTCAACATGTGAGTTGTTATAGTTACTTTTAAGTGTTGTCCCCAAATTTTAATATTATCTGAATATAAATTAATTTTAAAAGTAATTACTATTTTGAATACGTACCACTACTCGTCGACGACTCCGGGGTAGATTCTCCTGCGGTGATCATCAGAATGCGTCCATCTGCGCCTAAGTTCCTTTGTATCGGGCAGTCCCTCTAAAAATGTCCAGCCTCACCACAGCCATAGCAGGCTTGGTTTTCTTCAGCTCCAACAACTTGGAGATCGGTTGAGCCGGTGCCTTGCAGAAACGGACTGTGTGTCCCTTTCTGTGGCAGTTCAGACACTGCATTTCCCGGCATACTCCGGTGTGGTGAAAGTTGCACGTTCCACACTTCGGAAGGTTTCCAGCATATCGACTGGCAGGTGCTGAAGAAGTAGGCGTCCTAGCGGCGTACATAGTACTCGCTCGTTGCTCTTGCGGGGTGTCTTGTGTTGTTCGCTTCTTCTTTCTCTTGTTCCCCGACTTCTAATTACAGTCCTCTTCCCTCGATGGCTCGGGAATACGGACTTTTACACCATGGCGGACTCCATGGTCGATGAGTCGTTGAGCCAGTCGTTTAGCACTATCGAACGTGGCTGGGTTAGAAGACAACACATTTCCTTGGGTCGGAGCAGTCAGACCCCAAATGTATCTTTCTATCTTCTTGCTCTCCGAGGTAATCATCCCGGGGCATAGAGCTGCTAGCTCACTGAACCGGTCGGTGTAGCTCACTATGTCACAGCCGACCATAGTGAGACCCCACAGCTCTTGTTCCAGTTTTTGAATCTCGCCTAACGGGCAGTATTCCTCCCGCATTAACTCTTTTAGGTTTTCCCAACCTATTGAGTTAGCCACTGATAGGGTTAGTGACTTAACATGGATGTTCCACCTTGTTAGGGCCTTGCCAGAGAAGGTGCAGGCAGCAAACTTCACTTTGCTTCCTTATGGGCATAAACAGATTTTGAAGATCGACTCTATTTTCTCAAACCATTGCATGAGGGCAATGACTCCTTCAGTCCCATTAAAGGACAATGGCTGGCATTTGGTGAAGTCCTTGTAGGAGAACTCTCTCGAGCGCACGAGGACCTCACCTCGAGTAGAATCAGTAGGTGTTCCACCTCTATTGGTACTGATGGAGGGATATTGAGAAATGGTTGTTGCCACAGCCGCAGCCACTACAGCGTTTATAGCTGCCATATCGATTTGCGAAGGAGGCGGTATTGGAGTTATCGGAGTAGTGCGTCCGTTAGATCTGCGAGGATGCATCTTTGCTAAAAGATTACAAAGATGAGACGGAATAAGTCTAAGCAATGGACACAAGCCGAAAGCTGAAAAGACAAGGTTATCCTAGTTTTGGATGTATCGGGTCCTGACTTCCACAGGGTTCTAGAAACAATTCATAAAACAGTCTACACCTAATAAACTCTATGAATTTGAAATAACTATCCTCGAATGAATATCTGTTTCCTGAATAACTGTTACCAGTTGCATGTAAGAAAATAATCTTAACATGTAATGTGAGTAGTGTTTCCACTCGCTCATTAAATTAACCAGATTATTATTTATTAGTGTGACGTGTAAGACGTTTTGGTTACTTCGGCTGATCCTTCTTTGCAAACTTCTCATGACTTGTTCTTGTTCCTCCTGGACTCTTCTGTTGTCTACTATGAGGAAGTGGTTACATCTATCTGGGCTTGTTGTGCGAGAATGAAAGTGACTAAAGAATCTATGAGCTTTAAGGTAACTTTATGGGGTGATCCTTACGGAGTCCTCCTATAATTGTACAAGGTACACAAGTTTGTATATATTTGAATATTAAATAGACCTTCGAATAAGTGATCCTACTCCAAAACTACACCCTTAAGAGGAATGGATAGCGAAGCATAGACCACATATTCTAAGTCTATAAGATCTTGATCATATATAAAACTTTAGGAATATACCTTGCAAGATTATAGACCTATCCGTAAGGGTCCTTAAGTTGTCACATAAGTTATTTATACGAACTAAAATACTCCTATAGTATTCTAACGTAATGTACTTGTTCTGGTGCTCAGGTAAGTTTTAACACTGTTGCAACACTACATCATTCCCAAACACATATCGGTCATATCTCGAATGAATATAGTTGATCAGGCTATATTGATCCTAGCTATGATTACATAGCTGATTAGGTTGACGACAGTGCCCAACCTTTAAATCCTTTTAGTTCAATTCTCCTCGTGACACTATTTCTATTATGTACATGTATAAGCAAGTAGGTATATTTTTATAACCTATAGTTATATTCTAAAAATATATCATTATCCAGAGCACTTAAGCCCCATTGTATTTATAGTTGTATATCTTTTATCGGTTGATATACTTAGTTCACTATAAACAATGCTCTGATACCAATCTGTCACACCCCAAAATCGGAACGGCGGAATCGTTCGGGGGTGGAGGACGTCAGGTTTAGTATCACGAGATATGTATATGGTAAGCAAGTAATGAACAACCATTTCATTTCGAAAGAAAGTGTTTACAATGTGTGTGTTCACAAAGCATAGAATTCATAAACAAATAACAAAACAAGACTTGAAGCTATAATGCTCCATCTTCTGAATTCCCAGCACGAGCACCTGTCTAATAGTCTCCTGAGAATACAAGTTATTTGAAAGAGTTGGTCAGCAATTAAGCTGGTGAGTTCATAAGAGTTTAGTGATGTAAGTAAGTTGTAAAGTGTTGTTGAAAATGTAGATGTAAAATGCTGTTGAAAATGTAGTTGTAACATCTAGTTGTAAAATGTTGTAAGTTGTAAGTTCTGTTTTGGAAAAGTTCGCCTGTTCCTCTAGAAAATCATATATTTCCTACTTTGATGGAAGTTAAGTAAAATGATACTACAACCCATTATATGGGTACTAAGTGGGTACAAGTTATATAAGACTCAGAGTAAACAAACAATCGATTGTGCGCATCTGCCCTAAGCTCACAACCAGACAAGGAACAGGAAGTAGGGCGGATAGCACACATTCCATTGGTTGTTAGATCATCGTCATATATAACCCTGGTGTAATTACTTGTTACCCATGGAGTTAATTGTAATGTTTCCTTTATATCTAATGAAGAAGTTCTTTAAGCTTAGTTTATACTAGCTATCTATAAAATAGTGACCATAGTGACTACTTTTATAATAGCTTAGTTTATACTGCTATCTATAATCTAATATCGGATAGAAAGTTAATTGAGCGAATCTGCCCTAATTCCACAACCAAACGAGGAACATGAAGTAAGGCGGAAAGCACACATCCAGCTACCTATTGGGTATTAGTTTTATACATAAACATGGTGTATAAACTAAGGTATTATAGAGTTACTCATATAAGGTCTTTTAAATTGTACCGGATTAATAAAATGGATTAAACCCTTTACCGGGAAGTTTCTAGTTTTGTATACTAAAAGTACTGAAAGTATGTTTTGTACTAGAAAAACTATGCTTTGCTCTGTGTCCTATAACCTGCCCCATACCTGGTACCCTTATGATGACTCAATGTATACTAAGCATACATATATATAGAATCGGGTAGAAAATAGATTGGGTGAATTCGTTCCAAGCCCGCAACCAAACAAGGAATAGGAAATGAAGCGGAGAGCACACATCCTATTACCTGTCGGACCCTATTGGTATATATATCCTGTTATGTATACATTAAGGAATCATAAGACTAGCATTATGGTCCTATCTTTTACTCGTATCCTTCTACCAAGGCATCTTCGGTTATGTGCTAGACTCGACTGTTCCATTTGTCGTTTGTAAGAATGTATATTTTCCCTAGTTTATAACTATTTTTGACTCGAAAATAGTTTGGGTTGGACTTTCAAGTGGTACCGTCACTTTATGAAAGAACACATATTGAGATGAATATAGTTTTTATAAACAACTATATGAAAGGAAACACCTTCCGGTACTAGGAAACACCTCGATCAAGTGTTGGAATCACATGTGATTCAACAAAGGAAAGTGAAATGGCACTAACATGTGTTTACGGTTTTAGGGTTTACGGTCCTAACCGGTTTACGGTCGTAAACCCATGGTAACTTCTACCATTTGGTGTTTTAAGGTCTAACAAGTCAAGGTTAAGCGTACTATGATCAAGTCCAAGCCTTAGGAAGTAATTGTGGCACCATTGCACCACTTTTTAGAGTTTACGGCCCATGGACCATTCCTCATGAGTTTACGGCCGTAAACTCATGGTCAAACATGACTAAGTGCAAGTTTGAAGACTAGGGAAACTTTAGGGACTTTTTCTCTACACTTGTATGAAGAAGACCACCTCATATGAGGCTTTTGATGAGTTTACGGCGCAAAGGAGTTTACGGTCGTAAACTCATGGTCATTAAGATCTTGAGTGAAGTTTAAGGTCCTTCAAACATCAAGGAAGGGTTCTGGGTCACTTGCCTTGCATCCTATGGGGTTTATGGCCCTAATGGCCACCAAAAAGGGGTTTACGGTCTTGGGAGTTTACGGCCGTAAAATCCCTTTGATCTTGTGTTCTTGATGTTTCCAAATCTCTAAGCGTGGATACCAACTAGATATGAAGTATAGGGAAGTGTACTTACGATCTAGAAGCTTGAAATGGTTGATATTGGCCAAGAACACTAGTGTGTGTTCTTGGTGAAACTTGAAGATATAAGAAAACATTATTTCCATGGAAGAATCAAAAAGATGAAGCTAGTTAAGAAGGATTAACAACTAACTAGAGAAAGAACACTTACGATTTTTGAAGATCAAGCATAAAGATTGGGATGATACTTGAGAGAAAACTCATGTGTTCTTGAAGGGAAAGTGAAAGAATGAAGAAAAGTGAAGGAAATGAACTTATATGGAGGAGTTTACGGCCTACATGAGTTTACGTGTCACACCCCCAGCCATCGGCGAAAACACCGGGTAGTGTAACGTTATTCTTCGTATCACAGTTATATAACATACATTGAACAATACTAAAGAAAATACATACCTTTATTGATAACTGAAAGTTACATAACTGTTTTTCTAGAACCTATTACATATTATCCGACTATGGCATACTTCTTAATGAACAGAAAGGTAATAGTAAAACATCTTCTGTTCGAATACATACCAGCTTTTCAAGTTCCTGAAAACACATGCATTTTAAAATACGTCAACATAAAGTTGGTGAGTCCACAGGTTTTGACTCCATAAAATAATATATTTTCCACATTCAAAAGTATAGTTTTTGAAAGTATCATTTTGACTCTCCGTCATTTAGTATGTATATTAGGTATAATAGTTTACTTATCAATTAAGTGTTATACCTAAACATTCCTTAATCCTAAGGTATAAGTAGGGGAAACTTATACTTAACATTACTACTTCTATACGACAAAGTATAATGTTTCTAACAATTTGCTACCATGAGCCTGTAACCGCTGCTATGACATAATACCTCTGATAGAACACACTCATGATTTACCATGAGAAACAAACACACTCATGATTTACCATGAGAAACAACACCGTACGCTTCATCGATGCCAGAACAATAACAACTAAAAGGATAGTTCATCACTTGCTTTTGGTTGACTGTAGCTAACAGTCACAAGTGGGGTGGTCAACCCGTATACTAATTATACACGACTTGCTCACTCACACGAGATTAACGGTTACAGTTCAGAGGATTTCCACTAAGATCCCCAATCTTAGTTGATGAATACAATTACTCATGTAGACTTTGACGGCTTCCTATAGCTCTAACAACAACAACATCTTTATGTCTAAAACCCTAAGTTACTAGACTATGCTTTTAAACATTACTCCTAACTTCATAATATTTAGGCAGTATAACAGCTATATCTTGAAGTAAAACCAGGTTTTATCTTGACCTAAAACCAATAATAACAACATATAACGTTCCTAGTTTTATCTTGACATAAAACTATCAATAACAATACCAAGTTTTATCTTAACATAAAACTAACAATAACAACGTATAACATATCCAGTTTTATCTTGACATAAAACTATTAATAGCAACATACTTTATAACTTAACATATAAATCTTCCGAATATAACTTCGGAACTATTTCGCACACAACATATATATAGAATCATAAGTATAACTCAAGATCTACATTAGTAAATTAACATACTGATAAGTTGATAATAGTTGTATATATTCAGAATATCATATTTAGAACAACTATACCCCGGCTATTATAACTATATATTGTCATATCGACATAATAATAACATATATATAATATATAACATGCGTTTTCCCCGAAATATTAGAAAGTGGGGCCGTGAAACTCACCCTAGTAGCGTGATTTTATGTTATCTAAGCAAAAACGGTCAGCATATGAGGTCGTCGGGACTCGGGATGCAAAATGGCCTCAAAAAACGAGATAGAGAGAAGAGTTTAGGTGTGAGAAGTGTTAAGGTCGAATTTTCTATTTATAGGCTGATTTTTGGCCATTCACGACGTGAACCAAGCATGCTCACGTCGTTAGGTCGATCCTGCTCACTTCGTAGACCCGCCATTTGGTCCCTAGCTTCGGATGGTGTCCCTTTGACTCCTCACGTCATGAAAAACTCCTTGTTCACGTCGTGAGTTTGGATCTTATCCCCTCGCAGCCTCGTCACACCTTCTAGATCCGAAATGTGGCGGTTTGAGTCCTCACGTCGTGAGTTTTTATGCTGACGTCGTGAGTTCAGTCAAATTAGGGTTTCTGACAGCGATATCTTCAGAAGGCCATAACTTTTGCATACGAACTCCGTTTTTGACGTTCTTTATATCCACGCGTAGGTATTTACGAGTACTACAACTCTATTTTACACTTAAATAGCTAATTCTAAGTCTATTTTAAATTCCTTTTATTATAGAGATTTATAGTGTTCGGTTTATCATAACTTCTTCATGCGAAGTCAGATTCAAACATTCTCTATATTTTTGGGATCGTATGGACGTATACTTTGAGTTGTATTATAAAGAAGATTCATATTTGTCTTAGAATTTATCATGAACTACATAACACTCTTACCACATTACTAGGTTAACATAATCACATTACATGATTGGCATAATCACATGTGATTGTCTATTGACCTATTTTGACTAGTGTTACATTCTCCCCCGGTTAGAATAATTTCGTCCCGAAATTTATCTTATGGATGGGGTTTCGTTAAACAGTTGGGGGTATTTTTCTCTCATCTGATCTTCACGTTCCCAAGTAAATTCAGGTCCTCGCAAAGAGTTCCATCGAACTTTCACTATAGGAATACGACTTTGCTTTAATCGTTTGACTTCTCAATCCATAATCTCAACAGGTTCTTCTACAAAGTTGAGTTTTGTATTGACTTGTATCTCTTCTAGAGGTATAAGAAGAGTGTCATCGGAAAGACATCTTTTGAGATTTGATACGTGAAAGACATCGTGCACATTACTTAGCTCTTGAGGCAACTTAAGTTGGTATGCGACGGAACCAATTCTTGCCAGAATTTCAAAAGGTCCTATATATCGTGGGTTTAGTTTGCCTCGTTTCCCGAATCGAATTACACCTTTCCAAGGAGATACTTTCAACATTACTTTATCTCCAACTTGGAATTCTAAAGGCTTACGTCTTACGTCAGCATAGCTCTTTTGACGATCACATGCAGCCTTTAATCGATCCTTAATTTGCACGATCTTTTCAGTTGTCTCGTGGATTATTTCTGGTCCAGTACGTAAGGTATCGCCTGTACGTTCCCTGGCCATCTGCATATCTCCAACTTCTGCCCAACACACTGGGGAACGACATTTTCGTCCATAAAGAGCCTCAAATGGTGCAGCGTTGATGCTGGTGTGATGACTATTGTTGTAGGAAAACTCAATTAACGGTAAATGACTATCCCACACATTACCAAAGTCTATTACACAGGATCGGAGCATATCTTCTAAAGTCTGGATGATTATCTCACTCTGACCATGAGTCTGTGGATGGTAAGCGGTACTCATGTCTAGACGTTTTCCTAAGGATTTTTATAGAGATTGCCAAAATCGTGAAGTAAATCTACTATCTCGGTCAGAAATAATAGAATTTGGAACTCCATGCAATCTGACAATTTCCTTAAGATAAACTCTAGTCAGCTTCTCCATCTTGTTGTTCTCCTTAATCGGTAAGAAATGGGCGGACTTAGTCAACCTATCGACTATCACCCAAATAGTGTCGGACCCACTAGGAGTTTTAGGTAACTTAGTGATGAAGTCCATTGATATCTGCTCCCATTTCCATTTAGGTATTTCTGGTTGTTGAAGTAAACCTGAAGGCTTTTGATGTTCTGCCTTTACTCTAGAACAAGTCAAACATTTGCTCACATAAGTAGCAATTTCAGCCTTCATGTTTGGCCACCAATAATGTACTTTTAAATCTAAGTACATTTTGTCAGAACCTGGATGCATGGAATATCTGGACTTGTGGGCTTCTTCTAAGACCAAGTCCCTGACTCCACCGAACCTAGGCGTCCAAACTCGGTTCATAAAGTATTGTATTCCGTCATCTTTTCGTATAAGTTGCTTTTCCATTCCTCGCAAAGCTTCGTTCTTAATGTTTTCTTCTTTTAGAGCCTCAAGCTGAGCTTCTCTAATTTGTGCGGTAAAGTTAGAATGGATAGTTATAGTTAATGATCGTACTCGTCGGGGTTTAATATATTCTTTCCGGCTCAAGGCATCTGCTACCACGTTTGCCTTTCCGAGATGATAACGAATCTTACATTCGTAATCATTCAACAATTCAACCTATCTTCTTTGTCTCATATTAAGATCTTTTTGGTCGAAGATGTGTTGGAGACTCTTGTGGTCGGTAAAAATAATACACTTAGTACCGTATAAGTAATGTCTCCAAATTTTTAGTGCAAAAATTACAGCTCCCAATTCAAGATCATGGGTAGTGTAATTATTCTCATGCATCTTAAGTTGTCGTGATGCATAGGCGATAACTTTTCCTCTTTGCATCAACACACATCCCAATCATTGATTTTTCGCGTCGCAATATACAACGAAATCTTCTGTTCCATCTGGAAGGGATAGGATTGGTGCACTACACAACATTTGCTTCAGTTTTTGAAAAGCAGCTTCTTGTTTGTCTTCCCAGTTGAACTTCGTATTCTGCTGGGTTAGTGTTGTAAGTGGCTTGGCTATTTTGGAGAAATTCTCTATGAATCTACGGTAATAGCCAACAAGTCCTAGGAATTGACGCACCTCTGTTGGCGTCTTTGGTGCTTCCCAATTCCTGATTGCTTCAACTTTGGATGGGTCAACATGAATTCCTTCGTTGCTAACTACATGAGCTAAAAATTGTACTTCTCTAATCCAAAACTCACATTTGGAGAATTTAGCGTACAACTTTTCTTTTCTTAGTAGTTCCAAGATTATTTGCAGGTGTTAACCATGTTCTTCCTTGGTTCGTGAATATATCAATATATCATCGATAAATACGATCACGAATTTATCCAAGTATGGTTTGCAAACACGATTCATGAGATCCATAAACACTGCTGGGGCATTGGTTAATCCAAAAACATAACTAAGAACTCATCATGACCATAACGTGTTCTAAATGTTGTTTTTGGAATGTTGTCTTCTTGTACTCTGAGTTGATGGTATCCTGATCTAAGATCTATCTTTGAGTAGTAGCTGGATCCTTCCAGTTGATCGAATAAATCATCAATTCTCGGAAGTGGATAACGATTCTTGATCGTTAGCTTGTTTAGCTCCCGATAATCAATACACATTCGAAAGGATCCGTCCTTCTTCTTGACAAACAAGATTGGTGCTCCCCAAGGTGAAAAACTTGGTCAAATAAAGCCTTTGTCAAGAAGTTCTTGTAGTTGGCTAGACAATTCTTGCATTTCAGATGGAGCCAACCGATAAGGAGATTTCGCTACTGGTGTTGCTCCTGGAATTAAATCGATTCGAAACTCGACTTGTCGGACGGGAGGTATTCCAGGTAGATCTTCAGGAAACACGTCAAGGAAATCACACACTTGAGGTATGTCTTTGATTTCTTTTGTCTTTCTCTTCCTATCTACAATGTGGGCTAAGAATGCGCTACATTTCTTATGTAGATATTTCTGGGTCTTAGTACAAGAGATGACTTTGAGGTTCTTCCCAGATTTATCACCATAGATAATCAGGGCTTCGCCGTTTGGTAAGGGTAGTCGTATGGCTTTCTCATGACATAGAATTTCGGCGCGGTGTGAAGATAACCAATCCATGCCAATGATGACATCAAAACTACCGATAGGCATTGTTATGAGGTTGACGTGAAAAAGGTAGTTATTAAGAGTTAACATACAGTTTTCTAGGATTTCATGTGTTTTCTCAGTTTGACCGTTAGCGATTTCTACTTCATAGATTTCTTTTAATCTGCTAGACTCATGACTTAACAATTTTCTAAATGTCGGAGTTATAAAACTTCGATCTGCTCCAGAGTCGATGAGTATAGAAGCATATAAATTATCCATAAGAAACGTACCAGATACGATCGAAGGGTCCTGGATAGCCTCTCTGCTTCCGATCACAAACGCCCTGCCACGTCCTATGCCTCCTTGACTCCTTAACTTTGGACATTCTTTCTTGATATGTCAAACCTCCCCACACTCGTAGCATCTTCTTTCTTCACCACGGCCTGTCCCATTATTGGTTTGTTGTTCAACTGTTGCAAGTGTTGTGCTCCTGCAGTAACTAGCATTATGCCCCTTCTTCTTGCACTTCATGCAGACAAAACAGTCACCTGGATGATGACGGTTGCACTGATTGCACCATGAAGATTTTGGTTGTGTAGGTATTGATGTTGTGGCTGCATAATTAGTTACCACTTCTTGTCTTTTCTCAGATGATTGTTTGGGATTCTTCCTATTAAACTTGCGCTTGTTTGTTCTAGATTTGGGAGACTCAGCCTTTGAGACCACTTCTGTTCCTTGGATCTCTGTGAAGGTTAGCTGATGAGCTATCCTCTTGGTGTTGTCATAAGTCGTAGGCTTTGATGGGATCACCACGCCTTTAATTTGCGATGCTAAACCCCAGATATATCGCTCAATCTTTTTATATTCAGGGGTTACAAGTGCTGGACACATTACAGCAAGATCATTAAATCTAGCGGTATAAGCTTTTATCTCTGAACCCTTCATGGTTAGGGTCCACAATTCTTGTTCCAGTTTACGTATCTCCTCCCTAGGACAATACTCCTCTACTAGCATCATTTTTAGCTCCTCCCATTTCATGGAATTTGCAGTATCAATTCCCATGGTATTCACATGGTTGTTCCACCAGGTGAGTGCTGCATCAGCGAAAGTACATGCTGCAAATCGTACTTTACAATCATCTGGACAGAAGCTTATTTGAAAGACGGACTCTGTCTTTTCTATCCACCTCGTCAAATTAACTACCCCTTCATTTCCATGAAAGCTTTTTGGCCTGCAATTCATTAAATCTTTGTAGGTACATGTTCTAGTGGTCCCTACATGGCCTTCATTTCTAACTCCATCTTTTGTGACATTAGATAGAGCCGCAACAATTCTTTGAGCTATGATTTCTTCAAGTTGTATTGTACTTATTGAGGGGTTTATTTCTGGTGGTGGTTGCGGTTGTTGTTGTTGTGGTGGTGATGGTCGGTTAGGGGTTAGCCGATTACTCCTTCTAGGCATTTTGTTTTAGTTCCTATTATAAATAATAAGAATTTTATGAGTTTTGTTAATCATTTAATACACGAGTACTAAATACTCCAGTTATTATTCACAGTGTAAAACGTAATAGACAACACAATGATTACTGTAACATATGTTTCATATTATTACCAGTGGTTACATCAGTTTATTTAGGTTATAAGAGAAAAGTTTCTATAAACATTGCAAAATTTGCAAGGTTTTCTACATCCTTGCTATAAACTTTCCTCTTTTCGCCTTAACTAGTCTGATTTTCTCTATTTACATAACCACTAGTTGGAGCTTATCTACCAGAAACCTAAGTGATGACCCAGCACGTCAGTGACATTAACCACTTGCTCTTCAAGTGGTTGAGTTCTCTGCTGAAGACTTCCCGTGCGTTCTTCATTTCTTGAGGTTTGATTGTAGAGTTCTAACTCTGCAATCCTGGCATCGTGAGTAATCATGTCATTATAAGCAAAATTTATACGATGATGGACATCCATCACCGATTCTTGATCTCGTGTCCTTTGTCCTTCTTGCCTTCGCACTCTTCCAGAGAGATGAGTAGCCCTCCCTTCGACAATTTCCATTTTGTCTTCAATTTTGACACTTTTCTCAAACAATTGGGATAAAGTGTTATCTTCAGAAGAATGTGGGAGATGTGGTCGAGGTGATTAACCAGTCTCATACATCTTGGCAGCTCTTTCTTCCGCCACCCACCTATCAACGGTTTGTGCGATCCGTGCAGGTTCATCTTGAACTCTATGACTTCCTGAAGATATCGCCTTCTGACTCTTCTTAATCTTTGGCCATATCGGTATGGATTTACGTGCCGTGCGTTTCATTTTTACTCCTCCTAGAACTTTACGGTAAAGAGTGTTCAGTGGTGGTAAAGATGATGCCACCGACTCTGTCTCCTCCATGGATTCACTTCCTTCCGTTGGTTCATTCTCTTCCCATTCGTTGGAGGGTAAAGGTGCTCCATCGTCAGAAGGTATTGGATGAAAGGTGGTTGGATTTATAGGGTAGTAAGGATCGCCTACCATCATGGGGAATGAAATTTCCTCTTCTTCATCCGTATCCTCGATGATTATCCATTCTCGTGAATGTGCCATGTCGAATTCCTATACGTTTTGGATCACCAAGAGTTTTAGTCTATCAAATATTACTCCCAAATTAAATAGTTCATATAATCTGATCATAATAAAATGTAGTTGCGCACCTACACCTAGTTGTGATAGGATATATGAACATATAAACATTAGTTGGAATATTTGATCTAAATCCTTGAGATCAAAAACATTCCGGGTATTAAGGTGTATTCTCATCGCGGGTGTGAGTCTTTACATATGACTCTATATTCTTATTTATTGTATTCATGCTTTAATTATTGTATGTTACTTTAGGTCTATCTGATAAGGCTCCGGCCAGTCAGGACAGTCGAAAGGGCAGGATCATTTTAGCATATAGTCGTTCTGAAATCCAGCAACCCAAATCGACATGTCTATCCTTGTCACCGCTCCCGTAAGTAGTCCTTCAGTAGAATAATTAACAATACTTTTTATTTATAGGTTAAGGGATATACCTAAACCTAATAGAGTAAGCCCTAAACTATAGACGTGCTTTCCTAAGAAAGTACTAGTTCACTATAGTTAATAGCTCTGATACCAATTTCTATCACACCCCCAGCCATCGGCGGAAACACCGGGTAGTGTAACGTTATTCTTCGTATCACAGTTATATAACATACATTGAACAGTACTAAAGAAAATACATACCTTTATTGATAACTGAAAGTTACATAACTGTTTTTTCTAGAACCTATTACATATTATCCGACTATGGCATACTTCTTAATGAACAGAAAGGTAATAGTAAAACTTCTTCTGTTCGAATACATACCAGCTTTTCAAGTTCCTGAAAACACATGCATTTTAAAATACGTCAACATAAAGTTGGTGAGTCCACAGGTTTTGACTCCATAAAATAATACATTTTCTACATTCAAAAGTATAGTTTTTGAAAATATCATTTTGACTCTCCATCATTTAGTATGTATATTAGGTATAATAGTTTACTTATCAATTAAGTGTTATACCTAAACATTCCTTAATCCTAAGGTATAAGTAGGGGAAACTTATACTTAACATTACTACTTGTATACGACAAAGTATAATGTTTCTAACAATTTGCTACCATGAGCATGTAACCACTGCTATGACATAATACCTCTGATAGAAAACACTCATGATTTACCATGAGAAACAAACACACTCATGATTTACCATGAGAAACAACACCGTACGCTTCAACGACGCTGGAACAATAACAAATAAAAGGATAGTTCATCACTTGCTTTTGGTTGACTGTAGCTAACAGTCACAAGTGGGGTGGTCAACCCGTATACTAATTATACACGACTTCCTCGCTCACACGGGATTAACGGTTACAGTTTAGAGGATTTCCACTAAGATCCCCAATCTTAGTTGATGAATACAATTACTCATGTAGACTTTGACGGCTTCCTATAGCTCTAACAACAAAAGCATCTTTATGTCTAAAACCCTAAGTTACTAGACAATGCTTTTAAACATTACTCCTAACTTCATAATATTTAGGCAGTATAACAGCTATATCTTGAAGTAAAACTAGGTTTTATCTTGACCTAAAACCAATAATAACAACATATAACGTTCCTAGTTTTATCTTGACATAAAACTATCAATAACAATACCAAGTTTTATCTTAACATAAAACTAACAATAACAACGTATAACATATCCAGTTTTATCTTGACATAAAACTATTAATAACAACATACTTTATAACTTAACATATAAATCTTCCAAATATAACCTCGGAACTATATCGCACACAACATATATATAGAATCTTAAGTATAACTCAAGATCTACATTAGTAAATTAACATACTGATAAGTTGATAATAGTTGTATATATTCAAAATATTATATTTAGAACAACTATACCCCGGCTATTATAACTATATACTGTCATATAGACATAATAATAACATATATATAATATCTAGCATGCGTTTTCCCCCGAAATATTAGAAAGTGGGGCCGTGAAACTCACCCTAGTAGCGTGATTTTATGTTATCTAAGCAAAAACGGTCAGCGTACGAGGTCGTCGGGACTCGGGATGCAAAATGGCCTCCAAAAACGAGATAGAGAGAAGAGTTTAGCTGTGAGAAGTGTTAAGGTCGAATTTTCTATTTATAGGCTGATTTTTGGACATTCACGACGTGAACCAAGCATGCTCACGTCGTGAGCTCGATCCTGCTCACTTCGTAGACTCGTCATTTGGTCCCTAGCTTCGGATGGTGTCCCTTTGACTCCTCACGTCGTGAAAAACTCCTTGTTCACGTCGTGAGTTTGGATCTTATCCCCTCGTAGACTCGTCACACCTTGTAGATCTGAAATGTGGCGGTTTGAGTCCTCACTTCGTGAGTTTTTTTACTCACGTCGTGAGTTTTTTTACTCACGTCGTGAGTTCAGTCAAATTAGGGTTTCTGACAGCGATATCTTCGTAAGGCCATAACTTTTGCATACGAACTCCGTTTTCGACGTTCTTTATACCCACGCGTAGGTATTTACGAGTACTACAACTCTCTTTTAGACTTAAATAGCTAATTCTAATTCTATTTTAAATTCCTCTTATTATAGAGATTTATAGTGTTCGGTTTATCATAACTTCTTCATGCGAAGTCAGATTCAAACATTCTCTATATTTTTGGGATCGTATAGACGTATACTTTGAGTTGTATTATAAAGAAGATTCATATTTGTATTAGAATTTATCATGAACTACATAACACTCTTACCACATTACTAGGTTAACATAATCACATTACATGATTGGCATAATCACATGTGATTGTCTATTGACCTATTTTGACTAGTGTTACATTACGGCCGTACACTCCATGTTTACGGTCGTAAACTCCATTTGATGGGGTTTAGGGCTTGATTCTTGTACTGTGGCCTTTAGCAGATAAATTCCAACACTTATTCCTTAAGTGTACTAGGCCTAAACTCCTTAGAAAGACCTTTAACAGGGCTAAACTCAGTATTAGTGAGTTTGGCACTCATTTGAGTTGATTGACTGGGCTTAAAAATCAAAATTTTTCCGGGTTGTCACATCATCCCCAGTCCCGAAATTTCTATTATGTACAACCATTCACTTCAATAGGAGTCAAAAACTGTTTCTGCTAATTTTCAAGCATTTTGGAATAAGTTTGAGTATTTTAAGATTAGTACTTCAGGGGATATCAGGAGAGAGGATGCTCTAGGGTTTATTGTGAAACAATAAAGTCCCAAAGCTCCAAGAGTTTGGAGTTTACGGCCTAAACAAAGGTGTTTACGCCCGTAAACCCAAAATTGGGGGTATATATATGACACTTAGTCATTATTTACCATTTTTCACAAATTCAAGATCCAAACTCAATTCTCTCTCAAGTACCATCCAACAATTCTTCAAGATCTTCAACTTGTAAGTGTTTCTAGCCTAATAAGTTGATATATTACTTAATCTAGTGATTTAACACACTTCCATCCGTGAAATCATTCCAAAAGGTTAGATCTTCAAGTTTCACCACGAACACCAAGAACACACACTAGTGTTCTTGGACTTTTAGCACCTTTTCAAGCCTCTATCTTGTAAGTACTTCTATCCTACAGTATAAAAAGGCTTGTTACACTTCAATACATCAAGAAAACACCAAGGAAACGAAGGATCAAAGGTGTTTACGATCCAAGAACACCTTGGACCGTAAACCCTAAAAAGGGTGCCAAAGTGTGCCCTAGTCCCTTCTAAGCCTTGGAAACTTGCATAGATCCCTTCCTTAATGAGTTTAGTACTTGAAAACATCAAAAGACCATAAACCATATGGGTTTACGGCCGTAAACCCAAGGAGAAGTGGTCCAGGGACCGTAAACTCCATTTAGGAGTGAAATGGTGCCCTAATCTCTTCCTAAGGCTTATACTTCAAGTAGAAATGCTTCTAAGGACTTGTAAAGCTTCAAAACACAAGAGGGTCAAATAAACATGAGTTTAGGGCCGTAAACTCATGGGTTTACGACCGTAAACTCAATGAGTTATGGTCACAAAACTGTAAACTCAAATAAAGGGTCCCCTTGAACCCTAAACTCAATAACAATGTCGTACAACACTTAGATGCAATTATTGGGACTTATAGCACTTAAATAAGGTGTTTTACATGTCCTAGGATGTCTTAACTTTGTTAATTAGTTGTTTAAAGACTAATTGGATACATATATGTGATATTATATGTTAACTAGGATCATCGTGTGTGTACAAGTCTTCACTTGACACCTAGCATCCTATACATTTCGTTCATCCAAACCACTCACTCCAAGTGAGTTCATACCCCTTAATTAACCTTTTAAATGTTTTTAAATGCTTTTATGGGGGGGGGGAATACAAGTTGAACAATTATAGCTATTATATCAATCACATGTGATTAATAACTACCAAACAAGTGGATTTCTTACTTTCCAAACTGTGTTACCAAACTGTTTTACTTCAAACTGTCTTACAAACTCTTTTGCATGATAAATACTTTTACTTAAATTCTTTTAACTTATATTCTGTGTATCTATATAGATATAGTTATATAAGTAGGATTGAAAGGACTTAGGACTGATAGCTCACCTTACTTCCTGTTCCTTGTTTGGTTGTGGACTTAGGGCATTCAGGTTATTTGTCCGAAGGTCGTTTGAATCCTAGTTATATATAATGTATATGTGTGTAGATATAAAAGGTTACTTCTTTCATTCAGTTCAATGCCTTTGGGTAGCAAAGGTATACAAACATGTTCATATACACAAACAACATTACTAGTAAACTATAATAGGTATAGTTTAGGAAGGTACTATTACTAGAACAATGAAACATACAATGATTCAGTTCATTCATGAGTAATACATAGTGATGAGAAACAAACATAATACATAGTGATGAGAAACAAACATAATACATAGTGATGAGAAACAAACATAATACATAGTGATGAGAAACAAAACATACAAGCTAGAAAGAGAAAGAACACACAATACAGCTAGCACATACATATACATATACATATACATTACATACAGTTATGTGAGCCACTTAATGGGGGCATGGCACTACCTGTCATGACCCGTTTTGTATCCAGAATCTCCTTAATTGGGGAGCATATGAGTTTGTGTATAGATCTATACTGGATTGACTATCCTACACCTTACTGCTCGCTACAGTGGGACTTGGAAGTCTACGGGTGCCAAACGTCATTTCTTACGACGTCTTACATCGTCGTTTTACTATAGAGTCGGTAGCAGGATACATGCCGATCACATGGTACTTTAAATAACAAATAGTTTAAAGTAATTAGTACAGCAGTAGTTACTTAATACAACACTACAGTACTATTTCATTTTCCCTTTACATTTACCTTGTGATATTCACACAATAAACAATAATGTAAGAACTATATTTTTGGTTAATAATAGTCAGATTTGGGAAAATAGACACTCTTACAAGAGACACACACACAGATACTAGATGCCTTGGTAGAAGGCTACTTTTAGTAGGAAACATAGGGTTTTCTAGGAGAATTCAAACAATTACAAACGTTTACAAAACTTATACATTACAAACATCTTACAAATGCTTTCATACAATCACAAACACTAATATACTTATGATCTCACCAGCTTTAAAGCTGATAAACTCTTTCAAAATAACTTGTATTCTCAGGTCACCAGTAGACAGGTACCGGTGCCAGGTTCTGAGAAGATGGAGCTCGTTCAAGACTCGTCTTTTATTTTTTATGCATATTTTTTGTGTCTATATAACTTGACAGAACACACTTGTATGAAATTATATTATTAATGCAATGGATGATGTTGTTGCTTGTTTACTACTTTGCATTGTTGTGATACTGAACATGACGTCCTCCACCCCCGAACGTTTCCGTCGTTCCGGTTTTGGGGTGTGACAGATTGGTATCAGAGCCTTGTTTATAGTGAATCGAGTGTATCAACCCATAAAAGATATACGAACTATAAACACAGCGGGATTAAAATACTCTGATAAAGAGTTTATACTTTTAAATAATAAAATATTTAACTATGTATACATACCTGAATTCATACTAAAATCAGTGTCACTAGGACATAACAAAAGTATTACGATTGTTGGACAGCACAAGTAGACTTAGAGACATATGGTCAACCCTGGGAAGATGTAGCCTGATCAACTACATTATCCGAGGAGTGATTAGAATTTGCCTAAGTATGGTTGTGAGGTTGCAACAAATCTAAAAACTTACCAACACTACTACAACGAGAACAGTAGAACATAACATAAACTTAAAATACTATAGGAGTATTTTGTGCGACTATTAATTACTTATCTGAGAAATAAAAAGGCCTTTATTGGTATGTCAATAGTTGCGGGGTGGATACATTAAGTTTGAAGGTAACTAGGATGGCATAGACTTAGAATTTGTGATATTTGCTCTACTTCCTGTTCCTTGTTTGGTTGTGGACTTAGAGTTAGGATCACTTATTCGAAGTTCTATCCTGTCTAGGTTACCTATGACTGGTATGCACTACGCAAATGTTGGAGTAACTGATAAAGATCATCTTATAATTATCTAGCTAGTTCGTCTATTCATTATTTCCTTATCCCTTTTCTCGCGTAGATATAATGGCTGGATTCCATTTTCTCGGAGACCCGTACTACCCCAACAACGGCCATGCAGGATGGCTGGGAGAAGAGCCAGAAGATGATCACCCAATCCCTTTGGATGATCACGAAGCTGAAGGCTTTTCTGATGGTTCTGACTCAGAACCTGAAGTCAACAACCTACCCCCAGCTGCTCAAGACCCAAACCTGAACCCTCGTCCAGCATTTCAAGGACCCACTCCTCTGTGGGCCACAAACTTGAACAGATGGAGTCAGGAACAGGGTCAACCCATACCCTACGATGGAGACAGAAGCTTCTACAACCTCACTGAGGGAGGTTCAGCTGACAGGGTCCTACCCATAATGGTCCGTAGAATTGCTCGGAACACCGAGCAAGGTCGAGCAGCTATCGACCGAGTCGTGGAGATTGACGCCAACTCTGGCGTTAACACCGTCCGCATTCGCCAACTTGAGTCTGCTCATGAAAGGACTCAGGTCCGCAATGCAGTTCTGCGAAGGGAACTTGCTGAAACCCAAGCTGAAGTCAGGGAACTTCGAGCTCAGCAAGCAAGATCTGATAGACGCGTGAGAGACATAGAACGCCTTCTGTCAGATTCAAGAACCCACTCTAGTAGTTATCGTCGTCGATAGAGTCATATCGACTTCTCTTTTGGATATAACCTAGTTTGTGTAAAAACTCTAGTCTAATTTCCTATCTTTGTAAATCTTAGACCCGTTAGGTCTTGATTAGGTAGTAGTCTGTCGAAATTTTCCATCTTGGTTGATGTAAGACCTACTTCTAGGTCATTTTTCCCGAACTCATTACGTTTGTAATTCTAGTATTATTGACAGATATCTAATCTTATGGAAATCAATATCTAATTGCTATCATCTGCTAGTACTAGATCTTCATTCAATCATACTATGCAATTGTGTTATTCATTTGTGTTGTTGCATTATGGAGAGTTAGTCCATGAGTCATTCTTATCTACTTGCTACTAAATTCTTATCAATATCTTCATCTTTCTAAACTTATAGTTAAAAGATGTCTCCACGTAAATCGACAAGACGCGATCCTCCCGCACCAACACCACCTGCTCCTCAATTCGACACAGCAGCCCTGAATGCTGCTGTAGCTGCGGCTGTGGCTACGGCCATGGCACAATATCATTCTTCTGGTTCCACTGGAGGAGGAACCCTTGTCCTATATACTCATGGTGAAATCCCTGTGCGCTCCAGAGAGTGCTCGTACAAGGACTTCACAAACTGCAAGCCATTGTCCTTCAAGGGGACTGGCGGAGTCATTGCCCTCTCGCAATGGTTCGAAAAGACAGAGTCGGTCTTTGAGATCTTCTCATGCCCGGAGGGAAGCAAGGTCAAATTTGCTTCTTGCACCTTCGAGTCAAAAGCCCTAACATGGCGGAATAGCCATGTCAAGTCACTATCCCTTATAGTGGCAAATGCTATGGGCTGGGAAGCTCTGAGAGAGCTAATGGTTGAGGAGTACTGCCCGAGGGGCGAAAGCCAAAAGCTAGAGGAAGAACTGTGGAGCCTAACCATGAAGGGCTACAACATAGTCTCCTACACCGCCAGGTTCTGTGAACTGGTGGCCCTCTGTCCCAACATGGTTCATACAGAGGGGAAGAAGATTGAAAGATACATATGGGGGCTGGTGCCTCCATTCCAGGGAAATGTTTTGGCTTCAAACCCCACTACATTTGATAGTGCCAAGGGATTAGCACAACGGCTCATAGACCATGGGGTTCGTACCCCGGCCGTAACAACAACCCTGGCCATCTTAGAACCCGTCAGAACCGTTGATTCCAAGCGGAAGTTTTGGGATGACAAGAGAAAGACAAAGGCTGAAAAAAAGCAGCAGGTCGTGGCAGTTCATGCTGCGATAGCACCTACAGCTGCTGCTCCGGTAAAGCAGTACGCTGGAAGTTTGCCCAAGTGCAACAAGTGCAACTTCCACCACGTAGGAGCCGGCCGGGAAATGCAGTGTTTGAACTGCAACAGGAAGGGGTACACTGCCCATTTCTGCAAAGCTCCAGCGAGGCCAATCACTCAAGTCCCCGGCGCTGGTGTGAGCCAAATTTGCTACGGTTGTGGCGAGGTGGGCCACTACAAAAGGAACTGCCCGAAGGCAGGGAATGTCGGTGGAGTGGCAAGAGTTTTGGCCATAGGCCACGAGGAAGCGGTTGCCGACCCCACAGTGGTCACTGGTACGTTTCTCCTCGATAACTCTTATGCATGCATTCTGTTTGATAGTGGAGAGGAGAGGAGTTTCGTGAATCAAAAATTTGCTCATTTACTTAAGCAAAAATCACGAGCACTTAAAGAACATTTCACTGTAGAAATGGCTAATGGAAAGACAGAGAGCACTGGCAATATATTCATAGGGTGTACCCTAACACTTGATAGCCATTCATTTTCGATCGACCTCATGCCGGTTTCTATTAAAAGTTTCGACGTCATTATCGGCATGGATTGGTTGAGTCTTCATCGTGCCGACATCATGTGTTACGAAAAGGCTGTACACCTTAATCTGTCGTCTGGCAAAACCCTAGTAGTATATGGCGACAAACCCGGCACGAACCTTCGTATCATCTCGAGCATTCAAGCTCAGAAATTCTTGCGAAAGGAATGTCGCGCATTCCTTGCTGATGTGGTCGACGTGAGCGAAGAAACGAAAGACATTCAAAACATTCCTATACTACACGACTTGCCCGACATCTTTCCAGAAGAACTCCCAGGATTACCTCTGCAACGTCAAGTCGAGTTTCGAATCGACTTAGTTCCAGGGGCTACGGGATCGCCCTATCGTCTAGCACCTGCAGAGATGCAAGAACTGTCATGTCAACTTAACGAACTGCTCAGCAAGGGCTTTATAAGACCAAGCTTCTCACCCTGGGGAGCTCCAGTCTTGTTCGTCAAGAACAAAGACGGATCGTTTCGTATGTGCATCGACTACAGGGAGCTCAACAAACTGACCATCAAAAATCGTTATCCTGTGCCTCGGATTGACGATTTGTTCGATCAACTTCAAGGGGCGAACTTCTTTTCAAAAATCGACTTAAGGTCCGGATATCACTAACTACAAGTGCTAGGGGAGGATGTTCCGAAGACAGCCTTCCGAACTCGTTATGGGCACTACGAATTCGTAGTGATGCTCTTCGGATTAACAAACGCGCCTGCTGTATTCATGGACTTACTGAATAGGGTGTGTCGTCCTTACTTGGATCAGTTCGTCATCGTCTTCATCGATGAGATACTTATCTACTCTCGTAGTAAGGAGGAGCATAGTCAACATCTGCGACTAGTCATAGAAACCCTTCGTTCGGAGAAGCTCTATGCGAAGTTTTCGAAATGCGAATTTTGGATCCGACGAGTCGAATTCTTAGGGCACGTGGTTAGCGAAGAGGTAATACACGTGGACCCTTGCAAAATTAAAGCCATTGAGAACTGGTCAACACCAAAGACGCCTACATGAATTCGTCAATTTCTAGGTCTCGCTGGCTACTATCGCAGGTTCATTCAGAACTTCTCCCGCATTGCGAAACCTCTTACGACACTGACCCAGAAGGGCGTGGCCTTTGACTGGGAAGAGAAGCAGGAGAGAGCGTTTGAAACGCTCAAAAGAGCCTTGTGCACCGCACCAATACTATCCCTTCCAGAAGAGATAGAAGACTTCGTTGTCTATTGCGATGCGTCAAATCAAGGACTCGGATGTGTTCTGATGCAGCGAGGTAAGGTCATCGCCTATACCTCGAGACAGCTAAAGACACATGAGGTCAACTACACTACCCATAATCTTGAACTAGGAGCAGTTGTGTTTGCTCTGAAGAGCTGGAGACATTACCTGTACGGTACAAAGAGCACAATCTTTACAGACCACAAGAGCCTGCAACACATATTCGACCAGAAAGAGCTCAACATGAGACAACGACGGTGGGTCGAGCTACTTAGTGATTACGAATGCGAAATTCGTTATCATCCGGGTAAAGCCAACGTAGTAGCTGACGCCCTAAGTCGGAAAGAATATTCTGGTCGTAGAGTCAAATCATTGACTATGACTATCCATTCACACTTGTCCACGCAAATTAAGGAGGCTCAGCTCGACGCTTTGAAACCTGAAAATGTGGCGGGTGAATCCTTTGATGGGTTTTTGAGCATTCTAACACTTCCTAAGTGTACATGCAACCCTAATAACCTTGAATCTATGTTTTCTCTATATACATGCAAATTTCTTTTTCAAGGTTATTTCCTAACTAGCATGGCATGGGGATTACATAAAACATAAAAACTAGTAGAAATACATACCTTGTTGTTGCTTGGATTCCTTCAAGACTTTGTGAACCTAGCACCCCAAATGTTGTGCCTCAAATGCTTCACACAACACCACAAGACTTGGAATAACTTGAGAGAATACTTCTAGCACTCAAAATCGGTTATGCCCTCTCTAGTAACACTAGGTCCACTAGCCCACCATTTTGCTAGCCATAGGGTTCCTTTTATAGTGTTGTCACAATTAGGGTTTACACATGAATGCCCTTAATTGTCATGACTCTTGATTTCTCATGACCCATGGGTTTGTAACTCCCATAGCCTATCCATGGAGCTCCATATGGTTATAACCAAACCCATAAACCATGGATCATTAATCCACCATAAAAGAATTGATGATTGTCATAATCAACCCTATATATTTAATTAGTCTCACTTTGATCACTAGATTAATACTAGATTAATACTTGATCAATAATAATTAAATAATACTATTATTAATATATTAGAACTTATAATATATTAATAATCATAAGTGCCTTATTCTCTCATTTAGTCTATCCAAGTATTGCAATGCCATGCAACCCAAATGGACCATGTCGGGTCGGGTCAAGTACATACCAAATAAAGTTATGGACTTAGACACTATATCCAAAAGTCTCCCACTTGGATAAGTCTAATAACTATATTTGCAAATATGACTTCACAATCCGACTAGCAATCGTAGCTCTTTCAAAGTCTCTCGGAACTGACATGATGATGATACGCCATTTAAGATAAGTGATCATATAATCCTCTGTTCTCATGATATCAGCCGGACAAACACATGGAACATGGTCTTACTTATTGTCCAGCATTTGTTTCTCGATCTCTGATTTGTTTCGACATAGAACTAAATTGAACACATCAATTAGGTTCTGACCGGGCCCGGTACATAGGTCAAAACCAAATCATCGAGGGGCCCAGATATCGCTTCTATTTCTAGAAGGAACAGATAAACTTCGACTGATATGCTTGTACTAACTACTTGTTGAATTATTCACAAAGGCACGTTTTATGACATCGAGTTACCAATGCGTTTTCGTGCAATCAATGAATAACCAACTCATAGTCAACAACTCATATCTCTAGGTTTGAAGATTTATATGATATTACCGTCTCACGATCACTCGAGATAAATTCCATAAAGTGATGCAAGTGAGCGTGGGTTGGATCCAATACTCAGCCCTTATGAGTACTCATGAATGTTGTAGCAACCATTGCATTGTCCAAAGCACTTTTAGACAAATCATACAAGCCAAATTCATGACAGTCTTAAATCAATACTTACTTCCAAAGTTTGACTGACTGTGGATGGTTTGAATAATAACATAATTATTCTGGAAGTAAAACCATGCAAAATTGAAACATAGTAAACAATCAACACAAGATAGTAACACCTTACTCATAAATAAACAACAAATTTTATTTATCATCAAATGTCAATTACATTTTACAAGTTTCAGGAATCTAATTATTGAAACTAATATCATCCTTCAGTCCAATGCGCCTCGCATGCTGTAAATGCTTAACCCTGCTCAGTCCCTTCGTGAGGGGATCTGCCGGGTTCTCATCTGATGATACCCTCTTAGCCACGAGGAGTCCTTCTTCTATTCGATGTCTGATGAAATTGTATTTTCTGTCAATGTGCCTAGATCTCCCGTGATCTCTTGGTTCCTTAGCCAAAGCAACCGCACTTTCATTGTCACAGAAAATTTCCATTGGCTCCTTTATAGCTGGTACAACTCCAAGGTCTCCGATAAAGTTCTTTAGCCATATCGCCTCCTTAGCTGCTTCACTTGCTGCTATGTACTCTGATTCACAAGTAGAATCAGCTACTGTCTCCTGCATGGAACTTTTCCAAGTAATTGCCCCTCCATTTAGGATAAAGACCCAGCCTGACTGAGAGCGGAAATTATCCCTATCAGTCTGGAAGCTAGCATCGCTATATCCTTCCACTCTCAAGTCATCACTGCCTCCGAGGGTAAGGACCCAATCCTTAGTCCTCCGCAGATACTTGAGAATGTTCTTTACCGCTGTCCAGTGTGCCTTGCCAGGGTTCCCTTGATATCTACTGACCATGCTTAAAGCAAAGGCCACATCAGGGCGAGTACAAGTCATAGCATACATGATCGAGCCCACAGCGGAAGCATATGGTATATGACTCATTTCAGCTATCTCAGCCTCTGTACTCGGACTTTGAGTTTTACTCAGCTTGGCATTACTCTGGATTGGTAATTCTCCTTTCTTGGAATCTTGCATACTGAACCTCTTCAGCACCTTATCTAAGTAAGTACTTTGACTAAGTCCAATTAGTCTCTTACTCCTATCTCTAAATATCCTTATCCCTAAGATATAGGCAGCTTCCCCAAGGTCCTTCATAGCGAAACACTTCCCAAGCCAGGACTTAACCTCCTGCAAGGTTGGGACGTCGTTTCCTATGAGAAGGATGTCATCCACATACAACACCAAGAAGCTAACTATGCTCCCACTAGCCCTGACATACACACAAGACTCATCCTCACTCCTAGAAAAGCCAAACTCTTTGACTTTCTCATCAAAGCAAAGATTCCATCTGTGAGATGCTTGTTTCAATCCATAAATGGATTTATCAAGCTTACATACTCTATTAGGGTATCTTGTATCGACAAAACCCTCTGGTTGAGCCATGTAAACATCCTCAGCCAACTTTCCATTAAGGAAAGCGGTTTTGACATCCATTTGCCATATTTCATAATCATGAAATGTAGCTATGGCTAACAATACTCTAATAGACTTAATCTTAGCTACTGGTGAGAAGGTCTCATCATAGTCAACTCCCGAAGTTTGAGTAAAGCCCTTCGCAACCAGTCGCGCTTTGTAAGTATGTACCTTCCCATCCATGTCGGTCTTCTTCTTGAAGATCCATTTGCACCCAACTGTCTTACGACCTGGTACATTGTCAACCAAGTTCCAAACTTGATTGTCATACATGGACTGAATCTCGCTGTCCATAGCCTCCTTCCATTTAGCAGACTCAGGGCCTGCCATGGATTCCCTGTAGTTATTAGGTTCATCCAAATCTATTAGTGTACTATCACTAATAAATGTATCACCTTCAGTGGTGATGTGATAACCATAATAAAAATCAGGTGTGTTCCTCACCCTAGTGGAACGTCTTGGAGGTACAAACTCATCTATCGGATCAACAGGAGTGTCCTCCTCAGGTTGGTCGATAGCATTTGAGGTTCCTTCACTACTTGACTCTTGAATCTCTTCAAGGTCAATTTGCCTCCCACTGTCCCCTTGGCTTATGAATTCTCTCTCACGAAAGACTCCTCTTCTTGCTACAAAGACCACATTATCACTGGGTCTGTAGAAGAGGTAACCAAAGGATCTCTGTGGGTAGCCGATGAAAATACACCTCTCACTTCGAGGTTCAAGCTTATCATGAGTCTCACGCCTCACGAAAGCTTCACAACCCCAAATCTTGATTTGGTCCAAATTGGGAACTTTCCCAGTCCACATCTCGTGAGGTGTTTTGGCAACCTTTTTAGTAGGGACTAGATTAAGGATATGGGCGGCAGTCTCTAAGGCATACCCCCAGAAAGAGATTGGTAACAAAGCACGACTCATCATGGAACGAACCATATCCAGCAAGGTTCGATTGCGCCTCTCAGCTACACCATTAAGCTGTGGTGTTCTGGGAGGTGTCAATTGTGAGATAATCCCACATTCCTTAAGATAGTCAAGGAACTCAATGCTAAGATACTCTCCTCCCCGATCGTATCGGAGCATCTTGATATTCCTGCCCAATTGATTCTCCACTTCCTGCTTAAACTCTTTGAACTTTTCAAAGGTTTCTGACTTATGCTTGATTAAGTAAATATATCCATATCTACTGTAATCATCAGTAAAAGTCACATAATAGCGATTAGCATCCCTTGTAGCAACTCTGAAGGGCCCACACACATCCGTGTGTACAAGGTCCAACAAACCTTCACCCCTATCACAAGTACCTGTGAAGGGTGACTTTGTCATTTTTCCAAGCAAACAAGACTCGCAACTATCATCTGACTTGAGGTCAAATGATTCCAAGACTCCAGCCTTTTGGAGTTGGCTTATGCGCTTCTTGTTGACATGTCCAAGACGACAATGCCACAAGGATGCTTTATCCAAGCTATCTGAAGAATCAATATACAACACATTATTTCCTAGATTGCCTACAACATTCACAGCTTCATATACACCATCACAAGGTAATGCTTTAAAGTAAAGTACATCATTGTAATAAACATTAATAGCACCATTTTTATTATCAAATGAAAATGAAAAACCTTGTTTGTACAAGCCATGAAAAGAAATAATATTTCTCGCCATTTCGGGCGAGTAACAACACTTATTCAAATCTAACATTAACCCATTATTAAGTAATAAAGAATAAACTCCTATCTTGGTAACAGGTGATGCTTTCCTGTTGCCCATGACTAAGTTTATCTTCCCGTGCTCCACTTGCTCACTTCTTCTTAGTGCCTGCAAATCAGTACAAATGTGAATACCACAACCTGTATCAAGCACCCAAGAATTAGCATTAGATGAGTTATTAGACAATATTGTGTAAATACCTGCATGGGTGGGTTTAACCTTCCCATCCTTTACATCTTGCAGATATTTAGGGCAGCTTCGCTTGAAGTGTCCCTTATCCTGGCAATAGAAGCACTGTGATTCCTTTGGGTTTGAAGAAGGAGTAATGGGACCTTTCTTTGTCCCACTTGAAGAGGAACCATCAAGAGTCTTACCCTTGGTACCCTTCGAAGGGCTTTTCCTCTTCTTACCTTTTCCCTGCCCAATAGCCAGAACAGGGGCTGTTGAAGGAGTAGAAGTAGCAACCGCTTTACCCTTAAGGCCATTTTCAGCTGTCCTTAAGAGTCCTTGAAGTTTGCTAAGTGTGACTTCCTCCTTGTTTAAATGATAAGTCATACGAAACTGATCATAACTTGGAGGTAAGGAATGGAAAATGATGTCAATCGCCATTTCCTCAGGAAAGTCAACATTTAGCTTCAGTAACCGGTCAACGAACCTTTGCATCTTCTGCAAGTGACCGGTGATGGGTTCACCATCCTTCATCCTTGCGGTTATCACGGAGGAGATGATTTCATGCCTCTCCTGACGCGCGCTCTGATGGTACCTTTCCATCAGATCCAGATGCATCTCATAGGGGTAGAAATCTTCATAGGATTTTTGAAGTTCAGGAGTCATGGTGGCCATCATGATGCATGCTACTTTAGTAGCATCCTTTTCATGTGCAACAAACTCCGCAAACTCTTCAGGAGTAGCAGTGGCTTCACTCACAACCTTAAGCTCCCTATCGAGGACATATTCTTTGTCCTCATAGGGGGTAATCATTCTGATGTTTCTGATCCACTCATTGAAGTTGGATCCATCAAAGATGACCTTACCACACAAGTTCATAAGGGAAAAGGAGCCTGTTGGGTTTGAGCCAGAAACATTGTTGGAAGACATCTGAAAGGAAAGAAAGACAAGTTTCATTAGATTAGGAATCCTTAATAATTCACCCAAATGAAATATTAAGGCTAGGATCCAACAAACTATTTATAGTTGGAAGAGGGATGCCGTAATCCATACTATAAAATATTTGAAGGTAGGTAAATGACGATTTATCAATTTCCACCATAAGAACGAAATATTTTATTATTAGGTTTTATTGGTTTTGTAACTCCTAGATCTTTTGAGATACATTAAACTTTTCAATGGCATGTTTGAACCTCGATTGTGCCCTCTCAAGTTTGTGACTGGGATGCCGAGGATCACAAACAAGGTGTGAATAACCATACAAATTGACTTGGTACCCTCAACAATATTACCTAATCGATGTGCCGGTTAACCACACACGCTCCACCGATCTATAATAAAGTCAAGTTACCCTTTGCCACTCTTACTAGTCCATGTTAGTGTGTCGGTTAACCACACACGCTCCACTAACGACTTGGTAAGGTACAAAGTGTAATTTTATGGGCTAGCACCAATTTCACATTTTCCTAAAGTAACTAAGATTGGGAATTTATAATGTATAGTTACTTTATAATTCATTATACTTTTAACGAGTATTTAAAATCGTATCCTACCCATTCGGCTAACGACCCTCCACCGATCAAGGAAGCGGTGGGTGAGAGTGGACACCCATTAAGTCACCATTTTATAGGCAACAACCTTATACCCCCCTTATAGACCGGCTTCGTGAATGAGGCCTACTAACGGTAAGAATGACATATTCTTATACATATCTATATAATAAAATTATAATAATAGTATAAGTGTTGATTTTTAAACTTTTTAAAAATCTAAGGTTTAATTTGGAATTAAAGTATTAAAGTGTAAGACTTTTCAAATTCCAAACTTGAGGGCAAGATTTGAAACTATTCCAAGTCTCTTCAATTTGTAACTTATGAGTTTTAATGATTCATAAAAATGAAGACTCTTCATTTTATGAAACCTCTTTAGTTCTTTAATCACAATTTAAAGAAGTGACTTTTGGTTATCCATAACTTGAGGACAAGTTATGGACACCATCATTGCCATTAAGATCATGAATTAAACACAGATGGAGGTTACACATAATTCCTATGATCTTCTAAACTCATATGAACACAAATTCATGTCAAGAAATTTCAAGAAAATCATATAAACATATACAAAACTTGAAAATTGATAAAAGTCATGTAAAATGGGTTAACATAATCATTATCATTTTGAAAAACAGATTTTACAAGTCCAAAACAGATTGGGATAATGATGTTAATCCATTTCCAGCAACAAAACTCGAAAAAACTGCCCAGCACGCTCCTACTCGCCGAGTGCATTATTCTACTCGGCGAGTAGAATGAATTTGTTCATGGACTCGGCGAGTCCTCCCCATGGACTCGGCGAGTCCTGTCGTCAGAGTGCAGAATTTTCGATTTTTTTTAAGCAGTTTTGCATCAAGTATATAGAAAACAATCCTAGGCTCTGATACCACTGATGGGTTTTTGAGCATTCTAACACTTCCTAAGTGTACATGCAACCCTAATAACCTTGAATCTATGTTTTCTCTATATACATGCAAATTTCTTTTTCAAGGTTATTTCCTAACTAGCATGGCATGGGGATTACATAAAACATAAAAACTAGTAGAAATACATACCTTGTTGTTGCTTGGATTCCTTCAAGACTTTGTGAGCCTAGCACCCCAAATGTTGTGCCTCAAATGCTTCACACAACACCACAAGACTTGGAATAACTTGAGAGAATACTTCTAGCACTCAAAATCGGTTATGCCTTCTCTAGTAACACTAGGTCCACTAGCCATCATTTTGCTAGCCATAGGGTTCCTTTTATAGTGTTGTCACAATTAGGGTTTACACATGAATGCCCTTAATTGTCATGACTCTTGATTTCTCATGACCCATGGGTTTGTAACTCCCATAGACTATCCATGGAGCTCCATATGGTTATAACCAAACCCATAAACCATGGATCATTAATCCACCATAAAAGAATTGATGATTGTCATAATCAACCCTATATATTTAATTAGTCTCACTTTGATCACTAGATTAATACTAGATTAATACTTGATCAATACTAATTAAATAATACTATTATTAATATATTAGAACTTATAATATATTAATAATCATAAGTGCCTTATTCTCTCATTTAGTCTATCCAAGTATTGCAATGCCATGCAACCCAAATGGACCATGCCGGGTCGGGTCAAGTACATACCAAATAAAGTTATGGACTTAGACACTATATCCAACATCCTTGAGAGGGATGGATAAGAACTTGGAGGTTTAGGGTGGCGGAGCTTATTTTCTCATGGATCGCATTTGGACCCCGAAACTTGGTGGTTTCAGAGACTTGGTGATGAACGAGGCGCACAACACTCGTTATTCCGTCCACCTAGGTTCAGATAAGATGTATATGGATCTTAAAAAGTTATACTGGTGGCCTAACATGAAAGCAGAGATTGCTACCTTCGTAAGTAAATGCCTTACTTGCGCAAAGGTCAAGGTCGAATACCAGAAACCCTCCGATCTACTACAACAGCCAGAGATACCGGAATGGAAGTGGGAGCGGATCACTATGGATTTCATAACCAAGTTGCCCAAGACAACGGGTGGACTTGATACCATATGGGTCATCGTCGACAGATTGACCAAGTCCGCACACTTCCTGCCTATCAAGGAAACAGACAAGATGGAGAAACTTACAAGAACATACATTAGGGAGATTGTACGACTGCACGGTGTTCCCATATCCATTATCTCAGACAGAGATTGTAGATTCACTTCGACGTTCTGGCAGTCGTTACAAAGTTCCCTAGGAACTAGGCTGGACATGAGTACAACCTACCATCCACAGACAGACGGGTAAAGTGAGAGGACTATCCAAACCTTGGAAGATATGCTGCGAGCCTGTGTGATCGACTTTGGGAAAGCATGGGATACTCATTTACCCCTTGTCGAATTTTCCTACAACAACAGTTATGACACGAGCATAAAGGCTGCTCCATTCGAGGCCCTCTATGACCGGAAGTGCAGATCCCCTCTGTGCTGGGCTGAGGTGGGTGATACCCAGTTAGCTAAAGGACGAGTTCCTGAAAGCACTCTCACGGGTCCGGAGATCATTCGGGAAACGACAGAGAAGATCATTCAGATTCGTGAACGATTGAAAGCCTCTAGAGACCGACAGAAAAGCTATGCTGATAAACGAAGGAAACCGTTGGAATTCCAGGTGGGCGACCGTGTTCTATATAAGGTCTCACCCTGGAAGGGCTTGATACGCTTCGGAAAGCGTGGAAAGCTAAATCCAAGGTACATAGGGCCTTTCGAGATTCTCGCAAGAATCGGCCCAGTAGCTTACAAACTTAAATTACCACGCAAACTCAGTAACGTACATTCTACTTTCCACGTATCGAACTTGAAAAAGTGTCTGTCCGACGAGACTCTTGTAATCCCACTCGACGAGATCGAGATCAACGAGAGCCTCGACTTCGTGGAAGAACCAGTAGAGATCATGGACCGGGAGGTCAAGCAAACGAAACAAAGCCATATCCCGATAGTGAAGGTTCGCTGGAACGCCAAGCGAGGACCTGAATTCACTTGGGAGCGAGAGGATCAGATGAAACTGAAATATCCTCTTCTTTTTACTTAGTTATTTGTAACTACTTATTTGCTTAAACTCTAATTTCGGGACGAAATTCCTTCTAATGGGGGGATGATGTGACAACCCGAAATTTCTATTCTGTACAACCATTCACTTCAATAGGAGTCAAAAACTGTTTCTGCTAATTTTCAAGATTTTTGGAATAAGTTTGAGTATTTTAAGATTAGTACTTCAGGGGATATCAGGAGAGAGGATTCTCTAGGGTTTATTGTGCAACAATAAAGTCCCAAAGCTCCAAGAGTTTGGAGCTTACGGCCGAAACAAAGGTGTTTACGGCCGTAAACCCTAAATTGGGGGTATATATATGACACTTAGTCATTATTTACAATTTTTCACAAATTCAAGATCCAAACTCAATTCTCTCTCAAGTACCATCCAACATTTCTTCAAGATCTTCAACTTGTAAGTGTTTCTAGCCCTAATAAGTTGATATATTACTTAATCTAGTGATTTAACACACTTCCATCCGTGAAATCATTCCAAAAGGTTAGATCTTCAAGTTTCACCAAGAACACCAAGAACACACACTAGTGTTCTTGGACTTTTAGCACCTTTTCAAGCCTCTATCTTGTAAGTACTTCTATCCTAGAGTATAATAAGGCTTGTTACACTTCAATACATCAAGAAAACATCAAGGAAACCAAGGATCAAAGGTGTTTACGATCCAAGAACACCTTGGACCGTAAACCCTAAAAAGGGTACCAAAGTGTGCCCTAGTCCCTTCTAAGCCTTGGAAACTTGCATAGATCCCTTCCTTAATGAGTTTAGTACTTGAAAACATCAAAAGACCATAAACCATATGGGTTTACGACCGTCAACCCAAGGAGAAGTGGTCCAGGGAGCGTAAACTCCATTTAGGAGTGAAATGGTGCCCTAATCTCTTCCTAAGGCTTATACTTCAAGTAGAAATGCTTCTAAGGACTTGTAAAGCTTCAGAAAACAAGATGGTCAACGAAACATGAGTTTACGGCTGTAAACTCATGGGTTTACGACCGTAAACTCAATGAGTTATGGTCAGAAAACCGTAAACTCAAATAAAGGGTCCCCTTGAACCCTAAACTCAATAGCAATGTCCTACAACACTTAGATGAAATCCTTGGGACTTATAGCACTTAAATAAGGTGTTTTACATGTCCTACGATGTCTTAACTTTGTTAATTAGTTATTTAAAGACTAATTGGATACATATATGTGATATTATATGTTAACTAGGATCATCGTGTGTGTACAAGTCTTCACTTGACACCTAGCATCCTATACATTCCGTTCATCCAAACCACTCACTCCAGGTGAGTTCATACCCCTTAATTAACCTTTTAAATGTTTTTAAATGCTTTTATGGGGGGGGGGAATACAAGTTGAACAATTATAGTTATTATATCAATCACACGTGATTAATAACTACCAAACAAGTGGATTTCTTACTTTTCAAACTATGTTACCAAACTGTTTTACTTCAAAATGTCTTACAAACTCTTTTACATGATAAATACTTTTACTTAAATTATTTTAACTTATATTCTGTGTATCTATATAGATATAGTTATATAAGTAGGATTGAAAGGACTTAGGACTGATAGCTCACCTTACTTCCTGTTCCTTGTTTGGTTGTGGACTTAGGGCATTCAGGTTATTTGTCCGAAGGTCGTTTGAATCCTAGTTATATATCATGTATATGTGTGTAGATATAAAAGGTTACTTCTTTCATTCAGTTCAATGCCCTTGGGTAGCAAAGGTATACAAACATGTTCATATACACAAACAACATTACTAGTAAACTATAATAGGTATAGTTTAGGAAGGTACTATTACTAGAACAATGAAACATACAATGAGTCAGTTCATTAATAAGTAATACATAGTGATGAGAAACAAACATAATACATAGTGATGAGAAACAAACATAATACATAGTGATGAGAAACAAACATAATACATAGTGATGAGAAACAAAACATACAAGCTAGACAGAGAAAGAACACACAATAGAGCTAGCACATACATATACATATACATATACATTACATACAGTTATGTGAGCCACTTAACGGGGGCATGGCACTACCTGTCATGACCCGTTTTGTATCCAGAATCTTCTTAATTGGGGAGCATATGAGTTTGTGTATAGATCTATACTGGATTGACTATCCTACACCTTGATGATCGTTACAGTGGGACTTGCAAGTCTACGGGTGCCAAACGTCATTTCTTACGACGTCTTACATCGTCGTTTTACTATAGAGTCGGTAGCAGGATACAGGCCGATCACATGGTACTTTAAAGAACAAATAGTTTAAAGTAATTAGTACAACAGTAGTTACTTAATACAACACTACAGTACTATTTCATTTTCCATTTACATTTACCTTGTTATATTCACACAATAAACAACAATGTAAGAACTATATTTTTGGTTAATAATAGTCACATTTGGGAAAATACACACTCTTACAAGAGACACATACACAGATACTAGATGCCTTGGTAGAAGGCTACTTTTAGTAGGAAACATAGGGTTTTCTAGGAGAATTCAAACAATTACAAACTTTTACAAAACTTATACATTACAAACATCTTACAAATGCTTTCATACAATCACAGACACTAATATACTTATGATCTTACCAGCTTAAAGCTGATAAACTCTTTCAAAATAACTTGTATTCTCAGGTCACCAGTAGACAGGTACCGGTGCCAGGTTCTGAGAAGATGGAGCTCGTTCAAGACTCATCTTTTATTTTTGATGCATATTTTTGGTGTCTATATAACTTGACAGAACACACTTGTATGAACTTATATTATTAATGCAATGGATGATGTTGTTGCTTGTTTACTACTTTGCATTGTTGTGATACTGAACATGACGTCCTCCATCCCCGAACGTTTCCGCCATTCCGGTTTTGGGGTGTAACAATTACTACTGGGGTTATGCTCCTCTGATTGGCAGAATACCCACTCGTAGACTTGGCAACTTTGCCCTTCCGTTCCTTGATAGGATTCATACTTAGTCCATCTATCATTACCTCGTGTATAGAAGTCGTATATAATTAGGGTTAGTAAGACGGTCGGATGTGCGACTCTGCCCCAGGTCCACAACCAAACAAGGAACAGGAGATAGGGCGGTAACACACATACTAAATCTGCGTAATCATAATCATATACTACCATCGCGTACACACGGAATAGTAATAGGTGGGCTGTATTCGTCCCTAGCCTCCGTGCTCCAACTTGGTCTGCTGGACGAGCGGTATTTCGTGATGGTTTGCGGATATCTGACGGTAAGGCTTTGGAGGACAAAGTACTCTTCGCATGAGTACTTCGGGGTTTAGAATACGAAAGATAAAATCGAGGTTTAGGTCGGACTTTCGATACGAAGGACAAAAGTTTCGAGAAGATGCCGATCGAGGCGATAGAAACATATGAACTCAGTATGGTGAGGACCACGCCAACTCATGACGAATGAAAGCAACGTACTCTTTACTGAACAAAGTTTTGGTCAAATGAAAGAAACGTCTGATATACGACGATGTATCCCTTGTATGCTCGATACTGTACTCCTAGTATGTTCGACAATGTACTCTTTGTAAATGTTCCCGTGTTTCCTGTTTTCTCTTTGATGTTAACACTCCTACGTATCGTACCGCTATGTGCGCATACATACAAATGAAAGTGCTCTAATAACTGGTGGGGATACTTTATATCATAATCCTCCTTGGTACCACTACCATCGCCTGCCATATACAAGTTATGAATATTTAAGATGAACCAGGCAGTCGACTGAGTAACTCTGCCTCAAATCCTCAACCAATTAAGGAATGGGGACCTAAGCGGAGTCACTCACTCTAAGTCTGCAACATCTTAGTTGCGCACAACTCTGATGTATATGGTAAGCCATAATAGCTTCTCTAATGGATCTTTTAGTTCTCTTGAATACTGTGAGCTATTTCAACATGTGAGTTGTTATAGTTACTTTTAAGTGTTGTCCCCAAATTTTAATATTATCTGAATATAAATTAATTTTAAAAGTAATTACTATTTCGAATACGTACCACTACTCGTCGACGACTCCGGGGTAGATTCTCCTGCGGTGATCATCAGAATGCGTCCATCTGCGCCTGAGTTCCTTTGTATCGGGCAGTCCCTCAAAAAATGTCCAGCCTCACCACAGCCATAGCAGGCTTGGTTTTCTTCAGCTCCGAGAACTTGGAGATCGGTTGAGCCGGTGCCTTGCAGAAACGGACTGTGTGTCCCTTTCTGTGGCAGTTCAGACACTGCATTTCCCGGCATACTCCGGTGTGGTGAAAGTTGCACTTTCCACACTTCGGAAGGTTTCCAGCATATCGACTGGCAGGTGCTGAAGTAGTAGGCGTCGTAGCGGCGTACATAGTACTCGCTCGTTGGTCTTGCGGGGTGTCTTGTGTTGTTCTCTTCTTCTTTCTCTTGTTCCCCGACTTCTAATTACAGTCCTCTTCCCTCGATGGCTCGGGAATACGGACTTTTACACCATGGCGGACTTCATGGTCGATGTGTCGTTGAGCCAGGCATTTAGCACTATCGAACGTGGCTGGGTTAGAAGACAACACATTTCCTTGGGTCGGAGCAGTCAGACCCCAAATGTATCTTTCTATCTTCTTGCTCTCTGAGGTAATCATCCCGGGGCATAGAGCTGCTAGCTCGCTGAACCGGTCGGTGTAGGTCACTATGTCACAGCCGACCATAGTGAGACCCCACAGCTCTTGTTCCAGTTTTTGAATCTCGCTTAACGGGCAGTATTCCTCCCGCATTAACTCTTTTAGGTTTTCCCAACCTATTGAGTTAGCCAATGATAGGGTCAGTGACTTAACATGGATGTTCCACCGTGTTAGGGCCTTACCAGAGAAGGTGCAGGCAGCAAACTTCACTTTGCTTCCTTCTGGGCATAAACAGATTTTGAAGATCGACTCTGTTTTCTCAAACCATTGCATGAGGGCAATGACTCCTTCAGTCCCATTAAAGGACAATGGCTGGCATTTGGTGAAGTCCTTGTAGGAGAACTCTCTCGAGCGCACGAGGACCTCACCTCGAGTAGAATCAGTAGGTGTTCCACCTCCATTGGTACTGATGGAGGGATATTGAGCAATGGCTGTTGCCACAGCCGCAGCCATTGCAGCGTTTATAGCTGCCATATCGATTTGCGAAGGAGGCGGTATTGGAGTTATCGGAGTAGTGCGTCTGTTAGATCTGCGAGGAGGCATCTTTGCTAAAAGAATACAAAGATGAGACAGAATAAGTCTAAGCAATGGACACAAGCCGAAAGCTGAAAAGACAAGGTTATCCTAGTTCTGGATGTATCGGGTCCTGACTTCCACAGGGTTCTAGAAACAATTCATAAAAGAGTCTACACCTAATAAACTCTATGAATTTGAAATAACTATCCTCGAATGAATATATGTTTCCTGAATAACTGTTACCAGTTGCATGTAAGAAAATAATCTTAACATGTAATGTGAGTAGTGTTTCCACTCGCTCATTAAATTAACCAGATTATTATTTATTAGTGTGACGTGTAAGACGTTTTGGTTACTTCGGCTGATCCATCTTTGCAAACTTCTCATGACTTGTTCTTGTTCCTCCTGGACTCTTCTGTTGTCTACTATGAGGAAGTGGTTACATCTATCTGGGCTTGTTGTGCGAGAATGAAAGTGACTAAAGAATCTATGAGCTTTAAGGTAACTTTATGGGGTGATCCTTACGGAGTCCTCCTATAATTGTACAAGGTACACAAGTTTGTATATATTTGAATATTAAATAGACCTTCGAATAAGTGATCCTACTCCAAAACTACACCCTTAAGAGGAATGGATAGCGAAGCGTAGACCACATATTCTAAGTCTGTAAGATCTTGATCATATATAAGACTTTAGGAATATACCTTGCAAGATTATAGACCTATCCGTAAGGGTCCTTAAGTTGTCACATAAGTTATTTATATGAACTAAAATACTCCTATAGTATTCTAACGTAATGTACTTGTTCTGGTGCTCAGGTAAGTTTTAACACTGTTGCAACACCACATCATTCCCAAACACATGTCGGTCATATCTCGAATGAATATAGTTGATCAGGCTATAATGATCCTAGCTATGATTACATAGCTGTTCAGGTTGACGACAGTGCCCAACCTTTAAATCCTTTTAGTTCTGTTCTCCTCGTAACACTATTTCTATTATGTACATGTATAAGCAAGTAGGTATATTTTTATAACCTATAGTTATATTCTAAAAATATATCATTATCCAGAGCACTTAAGCCCCATTGTATTTATAGTTGTATATCTTTTATCGGTTGATATACTTAGTTCACTATAAACAATGCTCTGATACCAATCTGTCACACCCCAAAATCGGAACGGCGGAATCGTTCGGGGGTGGAGGACGTCATGTTTAGTATCACGAGATATGTATATGGTAAGCAAGTAATGAACAACCATTTCATTTCGAAAGAAAGTGTTTACAATGTGTGTGTTCACAAAGAATAGAATTCATAAACAAATAACAAAACAAGACTTGAAGCTATAATGCTCCATCTTCTGAATTCCCAGCACGAGCACCTGTCTAATAGTCTCCTGAGAATACAAGTTATTTGAAAGAGTTGGTCAGCAATTAAGCTGGTGAGTTCATAAGAGTTTAGTGATGTAAGTAAGTTGTAAAGTGTTGTTGAAAATGTAGATGTAAAATGCTGTTGAAAATGTAGTTGTAACATCTAGTTGTAAAATGTTGTAAGTTGTAAGTTCTGTTTTGGAAAAGTTCGCCTGTTCCTCTAGAAAATCATATATTTCCTACTTTGATGGAAGTTAAGTAAAATGATACTACAGCCCATTATATGGGTACTAAGTGGGTACAAGTTATATAAGACTCAGAGTAAACAAACAATCGATTGTGCGCATCTGCCCTAAGCTCACAACCAGACAAGGAACAGGAAGTAGGGCGGATAGCACACATTCCATTGGTTGTTAGATCATCGTCATATATAACCCTGGTGTAATTACTTGTTACTCATGGAGTTAATTGTAATGTTTCCTTTATATCTAATGAAGAAGTTCTTTAAGAAAACCCTTATTTCTTATAATAAAATAGTGACCATAGTGACTACTTTTATAATAGCTTAGTTTATACTGCTATCTATAATCTAATATCGGATAGAAAGTTAATTGAGCGAATCTGCCCTAATTCCACAACCAAACGAGGAACAGGAAATAAGGCGGAAAGCACACATCCAGCTACCTATTGGGTATTAGTTTTATACATAAACATGGTGTATAAACTAAGGTATTATAGAGTTACTCATATAAGGTCTTTTAAATTGTATCGGTTTAATAAAATGGATTAAACCCTTTACCGGGAAGTTTCTAGTTTTGTATACTAAAAGTACTGAAAGTATGTTTTGTACTAGAAAAACTATGCTTTGACTTTGTGTCCTATAACCTGCCCCACACCTGGTACCCTTATGATGACTCAATGTATACTAAGCATACATATATATAGAATCGGGTAGAAAATAGATTGGGTGAATTCGTTCCAAGCCCACAACCAAACAAGGAATAGGAAATGAAGTGGAGAGCACACATCCTATTACCTGTCGGACCCTATTGGTATATATATCATGTTATTTATACATTAAGGAATCATAAGACTAGCATTATGGTCCTATCTTTTACTCGTATCCTTCTACCAAGGCATCTTCGGTTATGTGCTAGACTCGACTGTTCCATTTGTCGTTTGTAAGAATGTATATTTTCCCTAGTTTATAACTATTTTTGACTCGAAAATAGTTTGGGTTGGACTTTCAAGTTGTACCGTCACTTTATAAAAGAACACATATTGACATGAATATAGTTTTTATAAACAACTATATGAAAGGAAACACCTTCCGGGACTAGGAAACACCTCGATGAAGTGTTGGAATCACATGTGATTCAACAAAGGAAAGTGAAATGGCACTAACATGTGTTTACGGTTTTAGGGTTTACGGTCCTAACGGGTTTACGGTCGTAAACCCATGGTAACTTCTACCATTTGGTGTTTTAAGTTCTAACAAGTCAAGGTTAAGCGTACTATGATCAAGTCCAAGCCTTAGGAAGTAATTGTGGCACCATTGCACCACTTTTTAGAGTTTACGGCCCATGGACCATTCCTCATGAGTTTACGGCCGTAAACTCATGGTCAAACATGACTAAGTGCAAGTTTGAAGACTAGGGAAACTTTAGGGACTTTTTCTCTACACTTGTATGAAGAAGACCACCTCATATGAGGCTTTTGATGAGTTTACGGCCCAAAGGAGTTTACGGCCGTAAACTCATGGTCATTAAGATCTTGAGTGAAGTTTAAGGTCCTTCAAACATCAAGGAAGGGTTCTGGGTCACTTGCCTTGCATCCTATGGGGTTTATGGCCCTAATGGCCACCAAAAAGGGGTTTACGGTCTTGGGAGTTTACGGCCGTAAAATCCCTTTGATCTTGTGTTCTTGATGTTTCCAAATCTCTAAGCGTGGATACCAACTAGATATGAAGTATAGGGAAGTGTACTTACGATCTAGAAGCTTGAAATGGTTGATATTGGCCAAGAACACTAGTGTGTGTTCTTGGTGAAACTTGAAGATATAAGAAAACATGATTTCCATGGAAGAATCATAAGGATGAAGCTAGTTAAGAAGGATTAACAACTAACTAGAGAAAGAACACTTACAATTTTTGAAGATCAAGCATAAAGATCGGGATGATACTTGAGAGAAAACTCATGTGTTCTTGAAGGAAATGAACTTATATGGAGGAGTTTACGGCCTACATGAGTTTACGTGTCACACCCCCAGCCATCGGCGGAAACACCGGGTAGTGTAACGTTATTCTTCGTATCACAGTTATATAACATACATTGAACAGTACTAAAGAAAATACATACCTTTATTGATAACTGAAAGTTACATAACTGTTTTTCTAGAACCTATTACATATTATCCGACTATGGCATACTTCTTAATGAACAGAAAGGTAATAGTAAAACTTCTTCTGTTCGAATACATACCAGCTTTTCAAGTTCCTGAAAACACATGCATTTTAAAATACGTCAACATAAAGTTGGTGAGTCCACAGGTTTTGACTCCATAAAATAATACATTTTCCACATTCAAAAGTATAGTTTTTGAAAGTATCATTTTGACTCTCCGTCATTTAGTATGTATATTAGGTATAATAGTTTACTTATCAATTAAGTGTTATACCTAAACATTCCTTAATCCTAAGGTATAAGTAGGGGAAACTTATACTTAACATTACTACTTCTATACGACAAAGTATAATGTTTCTAACAATTTGCTACCATGAGCCTGTAACCGCTGCTATGACATAATACCTCTGATAGAACACACTCATGATTTACCATGAGAAACAAACACACTCATGATTTACCATGAGAAACAACACCGTACGCTTCATCGATGCCAGAACAATAACAACTAAAAGGATAGTTCATCACTTGCTTTTGGTTGACTGTAGCTAACAGTCACAAGTGGGGTGGTCAACCCGTATACTAATTATACACGACTTGCTCACTCTTACGAGATTAACGGTTACAGTTCAGAGGATTTCCACTAAGATCCCCAATCTTAGTTGATGAATACAATTACTCATGTAGACTTTGACGGCTTCCTATAGCTCTAACAACAACAACATCTTTATGTCTAAAACCCTAAGTTACTAGACTATTCTTTTAAACATTACTCCTAACTTCATAATATTTAGGCAGTATAACAGCTATATCTTGAAGTAAAACCAGGTTTTATCTTGACCTAAAACCAATAATAACAACATATAACGTTCCTAGTTTTATCTTGACATAAAACTATCAATAACAATACCAAGTTTTATCTTAACATAAAACTAACAATAACAACGTATAACATATCCAGTTTTATCTTGACATAAAACTATTAATAGCAACATACTTTATAACTTAACATATAAATCTTCCGAATATAACTTCGGAACTATTTCGCACACAACATATATATAGAATCATAAGTATAACTCAAGATCTTGATAATAGTTGTATATATTCAAAATATTATATTTAGAACAACTATACCCCGGCTATTATAACTATATATTGTCATATAGACATAATAATAACATATATATAATATATAACATGCGTTTTCCCCCGAAATATTAGAAAGTGGGGCCGTGAAACTCACCTTAGTAGCGTGATTTTATGTTATATAAGCAAAAACGGTCAGCGTACGAGGTCGTCGGGACTCGGGATGCAAAATGGCCTCAAAAAACGAGATAGAGAGAAGAGTTTAGGTGTGAGAAGTGTTAAGGTCGAATTTTCTATTTATAGGCTGATTTTTGGCCATTCACGACGTGAACCAAGCATGCTCACGTCGTTAGCTCGATCCTGCTCACTTCGTAGACCCGCCATTTGGTCCCTAGCTTCGGATGGTGTCCCTTTGACTCCTCACGTCGTGAAAAACTCCTTGTTCACGTCGTGAGTTTGGATCTTATCCCCTCGCAGCCTCATCACACCTTCTAGATCCGAAATGTGGCGGTTTGAGTCCTCACGTCGTGAGTTTTTATGCTGACGTCGTGAGTTCAGTCAAATTAGGGTTTCTGACAGCGATATCTTCGGAAGGCCATAACTTTTGCATACGAACTTCGTTTTTGACGTTCTTTATATCCACGCGTAGGTATTTACGAGTACTACAACTCTCTTTTAGACTTAAGTAGCTAATTCTAAGTCTATTTTAAATTCCTCTTATTATAGAGATTTATAGTGTTTGGTTTATCATAACTTCTTCATGCGAAGTCAGATTCAAACATTCTCTATATTTTTGGGATCGTATGGACGTATACTTTGAGTTGTATTATAAAGAAGATTCATATTTGTCTTAGAATTTATCATGAACTACATAACACTCTTACCACATTACATGATTGGCATAATCACATGTGATTGTCTATTGACCTATTTTGACTAGTGTTACATTCTCCCCCCGTTAGAATAATTTCGTCCCGAAATTTAACTTACGGATGCGGTTTCGTTAAACAGTTGGGGGTATTTTTCTTTCATCTGATCTTCACGTTCCCAAGTAAATTCAGGTCCTCGCAAAGAGTTCCATCGAACTTTCACTATGGGAATACAACTTTGCTTTAATCGTTTGACTTCTCGATCCATAATCTCAACAGGTTCTTCTACAAAGTTGAGTTTTGTATTGACTTGTATCTCTTCTAGAGGTATAAGAAGAGTCTCACCGGAAAGACATCTTTTGAGATTTGATACGTGAAAAACATCGTGCACATTACTTAGCTCTTGAGGCAACTTAAGTTGGTATGCGACGGAACTAATTCTTGCCAGAATTTCAAAAGGTCCTATATATCGTGGGTTTAGTTTGCCTCGTTTCCTGAATCGAATTACACCTTTCCAAGGAGATACTTTCAACATTACTTTATCTCCAACTTGGAATTCTAAAGGCTTACGTCTTACGTCAGCATAGCTCTTTTGACGATCACGTGCAACCTTTAATCGATCCTTAATTTGCACGATCTTTTCAGTTGTCTCGTGGATTATTTCTGGTCCAGTATGTAAGGTATCGCCTGTACGTTCTCTGGCCATCTGCGTATCTCCAACTTCTGCCCAACACACTGGGGAACGACATTTTCGTCCATAAAGAGCCTCAAATGGTGCAGCCTTGATGCTGGTGTGATGACTATTGTTGTAGGAAAACTCAATTAACGGTAAATGACTATCCCACGCATTTCCAAAGTCTATTACACAGGATCGGAGCATATCTTCTAAAGTCTGAATGATTATCTCACTCTGACCATCAGTCTGTGGATGGTAAGCGGTACTCATGTCTAGACGTTTTCCTAAGGATTTTTATAGAGATTGCCAAAATCGTGAAGTAAATCTATTATCTCGGTCAGAAATAATAGAATTTGGAACTCCATGCAATCTGACAATTTCCTTAAGATAAACTCTAGTCAGCTTCTCCATCTTGTTGTTCTCCTTAATCGGTAAGAAATGGGCGGACTTAGTCAACCTATCGACTATCACCTAAATAGTGTCGGACCCACTAGGAGTTTTAGGTAACTTAGTGATGAAGTCCATTGATATCTGCTCCCATTTCCATTCAGGTATTTCCGGTTGTTGAAGTAAACCTGAAGGCTTTTGATGTTCTGCCTTTACTCTAGAACAAGTCAAACATTTGCTCACATAAGTATCAATTTCAGCCTTCATGTTTGGCCACCAATAATGTACTTTTAAATCTAAGTACATTTTGTCAGAACCTGGATGCACGGAATATCTGGACTTGTGGGCTTCTTCTAAGACCAAGTCCCTGACTCCACCGAACCTAGGCGTCCAAACTCGGTTCATAAAGTATTGTATTCCGTCATCTTTTCGTATAAGTTGCTTTTCCATTCCTCGCAAAGCTTCGTTCTTAATGTTTTCTTCTTTTAGAGCCTCAAGCTGAGCTTCTCTAATTTGTGCGGTAAAGTTAGAATGGATAGTTATAGTTAATGATCGTACTCGTCGGGGTTTAATATATTCTTTCCGGCTCAAGGCATCTGCTACCACGTTTGCCTTTCCGAGATGATAACGAATCTCACATTCGTAATCATTCAACAATTCAACCCATCTTCTTTGTCTCATATTAAGATCTTTTTGGTCGAAGATGTGTTGGAGACTCTTGTGGTCGGTAAAAATAGTACACTTAGTACCGTATAAGTAATGTCTCCAAATTTTTAGTGCAAAAATTACAGCTCCTAATTCAAGATCATGGGTAGTGTAATTATTCTCATGCATCTTTAAGTTGTCGTCATGCATAGGCGATAACTTTTCCTCTTTGCATCAACACACATCCCAATCATTGATTTTTCGCGTCGCAATATACAACGAAATCTTCTGTTCCATCTGGAAGGGATAGGATTGGTGCACTACACAACATTTGCTTCAGTTTTTGAAAAGCAGCTTCTTGTTTGTCTTCCCAGTTGAACTTCGTATTCTTCTGGGTTAGTGTTGTAAGTGGCTTGGCTATTTCAGAGAAATTCTCTATGAATCTACGGTAATAGCCAACAAGTCCTAGGAATTGACGCACCTCTGTTGGCGTCTTTGGTGCTTTCCAATTCCTGATTGCTTCAACTTTGGATGGGTCAACATGAATTCCTTCGTTGCTAACTACATGAGCTAAAGATTGTACTTCTCTAATCCAAAACTCACATTTGGAGAATTTAGCGTACAACTTTTCTTTTCTTAGTAGTTCCAAGATTATTTGCAGGTGTTAACCATGTTCTTCCTTGATTCGTGAATATATCAATATATCATCGATAAATACGATCACGAATTTATCCAAGTATGGTTTGCAAACACGATTCATGAGATCCATAAACACTGCTGGGGCATTGGTTAATCCAAAAACATAACTAAGAACTCATCATGACCATAACGTGTTCTAAATGTTGTTTTTGGAATGTCGTCTTCTTGTACTCTGAGTTGATGGTATCCTGATCTAAGATCTATCTTTGAGTAGTAGCTGGATCCTTCCGGTTGATCGAATAAATCATCAATTCTCGGAAGTGGATAACGATTCTTGATCGTTAGCTTGTTTAGGTCCCGATAATAAATACACATTCGAAAGGATCCGTCCTTCTTCTTGACAAACAAGATTGGTGCTCCCCAAGGTGAAAACTTGGTCAAATAAAGCCTTTGTCAAGAAGTTCTTGTAGTTGGCTAGACAATTCTTGCATTTCAGATGGAGCCAACCGATAAGGAGATTTCGCTACTGGTGTTGCTCCTGGAATTAAATCGATTCGAAACTCGACTTGTCGGACGGGAGGTATTCCAGGTAGATCTTCAGGAAACACGTCAAGGAAATCACACACTTGAGGTATGTCCTTGATTTCTTTTGTCTTTCTCTTCCTATCTACAATGTGGGCTAAGAATGCGCTACATTTCTTATGTAGATATTTCTGGGTCTTAGTACAAGAGATGACTTTGAGGTTCTTCCCAGATTTATCACCATAGATAATCAGGGCTTCGCCGTTTGGTAAGGGTAGTCGTATGGCTTTCTCATGACATAGAATTTCGGCGCGGTGTGAAGATAACCAATCCATGCCAATTATGACTTCAAAACTACCGATAGGCATTGTTATGAGGTTGACGTGAAAAAGGTAGTTATTAAGAGTTAACAGACAGTTTTCTAGGATTTCATGTGTTTTCTCAGTTTGACCGTTAGCGATTTCTACTTCATAGATTTCTTTTAATCTGCTAGACTCATGACTTAACAATTTTCTAAATGTCGGAGTTATAAAACTTCGATCTGCTCTAGAGTCGATGAGTATAGAAGCATATAAATTATCTATAAGAAACGTACCAGATACGATCGAAGGGTCCTGGATAGCCTCTCTGCTTCCGATCACAAACGCCCTGCCACGTCCTATGCCTCCTTGACTCCTTAACTTTGGACATTCTTTCTTGATATGTCAAACCTCCCCACACTCGTAGCATCTTCTTTCTTCACCACGGCCTGTCCCATTATTGGTTTGTTGTTCAACTGTTGCAGGTGTTGTGCTCCTGCAGTAACTAGCAGTATGCCCCTTCTTCTTGCACTTCATGTAGACAAAACAGTCACCTGGATGATGACGGTTGCACTGATTGCACCATGAAGATTTTGGTTGTGTAGGTACTGCTGTTGTGGCTGCATAATTAGTTACCACTTCTTGTCTTTTCTCAGATGATTGTTTGGGATTCTTCCTATTAAACTTGCGCTTGTTTGTTCTAGATTTGGGAGACTCAGCCTTTGAGACCACTTCTGTTCCTTGGATCTCTGTGAAGGTTAGCTGATGAGCTATCCTCTTGGTGTTGTCATAAGTCGTAGGCTTTGATGCGATCACCATGCCTTTAATTTGCGATGCAAAACCCCAGATATATCGCTCAATCTTTTTATATTCAGGGGTTACAAGTGTTGGACACATTACAACAAGATCATCAAATCTAGCGGTATAAGCTTTTATCTCTGAACCCTTCATGGTTAGGGTCCACAATTCTTGTTCCAGTTTATGTATCTCCTCCCTAGGACAATACTCCTCTACTAGCATCATTTTTAGCTCCTCCCATTTCATGGAATTTGCAGTATCAATTCCCATGGTATTCACATGGTTGTTCCACCAGGTGAGTGCTGCATCAGCGAAAGTACATGCTACAAATCGTACTTTACAATCATCTGGACAAAAGCTTATTTGAAAGACGGACTCTGTCTTTTCTATCCACCTCGTCAAATTAACTACCCCTTCATTTCCATGAAAGCTTTTTGGCCTGCAATTCATAAAATCTTTGTAGGTACATGTTCTAGTGGTCCCTACATGGCCTTCATTTCTAACTCCATCTTTTGTGGCATTAGATAGAGCCGCAGCAATTCTTTGAGCTATGATTTCTTCAAGTTGTATTGTACTTATTGAGGGGTTTATTTATGGTGGTGGTTGCGGTTGTTGTTGTTGCGGTGGTGATGGTCGGTTAGGGGTTAGCCGATTACTCCTTCTAGGCATTTTGTTTTAGTTCCTATTATAAATAATAAGAATTTTATGAGTTTTGTTAATCATTTAATACACGAGTACTAAATACTCTAGTTATTATTCACAGTGTAAAACGTAATAGACAACACAATGATTACTGTAACATATGTTTCATATTATTACCAGTGGTTACATCAGTTTATTTAGGTTATAAGAGAAAAGTTTCTATAAACATTGCAAAATTTGCAAGGTTTTCTACATCCTTTCTATAAACTTTCCTCTTTTCGCCTTAACTAGTCTGATTTTCTCTATTTACATAACCACTAGTTGGAGCTTATCTACCAGAAACCTAAGTGATGACCCAGCACGTCAGTGACATTAACCACTTGCTCTTCAAGTGGTTGAGTTCTCTGCTCAAGACTTCCCGTGCGTTCTTCATTTCTTGAGGTTTGATTGTAGAGTTCTAACTCTGCAATCCTGGCATCGTGAGTAATCATGTCATTATAAGCAAAATTTATACGATGATAGACATCCATCACCGATTCCTGATCTCGTGTCCTTTGTCCTTCTAGCCTTCGCACTCTTCCAGAGAGATGAGTAGCCCTCCCTTCGACAATTTCCATTTTGTCTTCAATTTTGACACTTTTCTCAAACAATTGGGATAAAGTGTTGTCACACCCCGCTAAAGCGGAAACGCAAGGTATGACAGCGATAACGGTTTCATTGCAAAAGATAATGATACATCACCATAGCAGTATTTAAAAGTTTACAACCCATAGCTTCAAAAGAAACAAAATACAAGTTTTTCCAAAATAACATTGTTCAAAGAAAACTCCACAATTAACTTCAACACGATGCAGCATGCTCTATGATGATGAATCTTTATATCCACTTACTAATTATTTCCTGAAAAAGCATGTAAAACGAGCGTCAACTATGAAAATAGTTGGTGAGTTCACAAGTTTATAAAATCGAGCTTGGAATAAGGCTTTTCGTAAATACAAGTATATTACTTTGATGATAAACAAAGTTGATTGCTATTAATGAATACAAGATTATTGCTATAACGAGAAACGAGTTTGTATGTGTATGAGCAAACAATGAGTCTCAACCAAACCTATGACTGAAGCCCTATCGAGATCTATGCTTATCGTTCCATAGATGAATATGGTATCATGCACTCCAGCGATTCGGGCGAGTGAGGAGTTGTCAATTCCTAATAGCGCTATCCATAATGACCATTGGCTCAAAGAGTTAATGGTTAGAGATAAGGGAAGGGCCTTAGTACGATAAGTTCTCATGTTCCGTGTTGCATAGACATACATAAAGAGACATAGCAATACAATAGCAATCATGTTTGATAATAATCAATTTAAATACAACATGCAAACAGTAGTTTTTCTGGACATGCTTTTCCACCCCAAAACATAAAACGGAAAATAGGGGAGTGCGTGAATACTCACAACGTTTCGAATAGGTACAAGGGGTACTTCGGAATGCACCAACGTCTTACTACCGGGATCCTACGACATCAAACACACACTAGTGAGTTTCCATGTCGAAATCTAATGCTAATATACTAAATTCTACATATAGTGAAATGCCAATTTATGTTTTAGTATTTGATTTTATATTAATTGGTTACACTTTTTCTGAAATAATGAAATTCTACAAATCGTGCGATTAATTACCACATTGAAATAAATAGAAAACAGTTTCCAAAATTACCCAAACTTTTTAATTAACTGTTATTGTACATAAATAGGCTGGGAAAAATATAAAAGATATTTTTCGGTGGGTATTTCTATTTTTCCTTGTTTTATTCCTTTAAATAATCATTAATTGAAGAAATAATATTAAACAGTTACAGTATAAATAACCTGAGAAAAATGCCAAGAGTGGTTTTTATATTGTATAATCCGGTTTTGGGTATTTATGTGAATTTAAGTGTAATTATCTTTAGAAATTAAGAGAAAAATAGTTTACAGTGGAGAAAAATCCTCAAAATTTTTATGTAACCTCCTACTGTACAACATGATGTTCTGGTAAACTTTCATGAATTTTGGATAAACATAACTATTTTTCCTATTTTTAACCCATTATAATTACCAAAAATTGGGAAAAATAGCAAGGCATGATGAAAAATGTTGAAATTATTTTTCTGAGTCATCCATCACAGGTAAGGTATGCGAAAATTGTTAGATAAAGTTTTCACACTCTCTAAAGTGGTTTTGTGATTTATTATATCCTAACAAAAAGAAAATCGGAAATCATACCAAACAGCAACAAAAATTAATGAAATTTAGTGAGGGGTCATTATCCATCATAAGGGTCATCCATGAATTTGTTCCGGATTTATTGACCTCTGGAAGTATTTTATGTGATTTATGTCCTTGGTTTCTAGCAATAATTTAAATAAATCAAAGAAATAATAAAAGCTTTTGGTATTTTACAGATTATCACATGCATGTGAGGGCTTTCAAAAGAAAAATGTTCAAAATTTAATCAGAAGGGAAATAGGGGTATTGAACCCAAACAAGATAAGAAATGTTGCATGCAATGGTGCATGAGATGTAAATGTGGCTGAAGTTCATGAATTTATGAAGCACATTCTGTGGGGTTTTAAGCCACGAATTTTCAACCATCATTCACTGGATATGTTAAGTTTCTAAAGTATTTTTCCCCAGATTTATAGTTGGGTTTAAGGCCATTGATCATGCAAGGCAAAAATGGTGATCATAGAAAAAGAGCTGTTTGCGCAACCATTTTGTAAAAATTGCCAAAAATCGGTCGTTCAAAGCTGAATAAAGTAATCTGGCAGATTGCATGTTTGCTTTGAGTGCATCCTTAGGACATTTTGACAAGAACATCATGCATGCCTTTGATAAGGTTCGATTTCTAGCACATGCATGGAGTGAATGAGCATCCAAGATGTACTAGAAATGGTTTAAATGCTTTTGATCATGCAAGAACACAAAAGAAATGGAGAAGAAGATGTAATACTTGTTTTTGAAGTCACATGAACATATGTGCATCATTTTCACTCCTTGCATGGGTTTGATCCCGGATTTTCACCATTTCAAACACATGCATTGTGTTATGGTGAGAATCTACAAACCACAAGGGAAAAAATAAAGATTTCTAGCCATGGAAAGGCATAGAATCCGAAAAGAAGAGAAAACTAAGAAGAAGAGGAAGTAGAATCATGAAACTATGGGAGAAGATGTTGTTGTTTACCTTGGTTTTGATCTTGAGGGAAGTAAGAACACTTCAAGGTCTTCAAAATCTCGAAATTTGGCAGAGGAATGAGAGAAATTTCGTGGGTTAGAGAGAGAGAGGAAGAGAGTTTGTGGGTTAGGAGGGTGGAGTGTGAGAGAGTGAAGAGAGAAGAGGTAGAGTGAGGGTTTAAGTCTAATGATTGAGTTTTGGGAAGAGAGAGTGCATGGGGAGGGGAGAATGGCTGGCTCTATCATGCATTAGGCCTCCTCTCTCCTAATTTCAAATTTTATAAAATTCCCTCCAATATTTTTATAAAAACCCTAATTTTTATAAAAATATTTATTAAGCAATTCTTGATTTATTTGTAAAAAATCTTGTTTTTAACTAATAAATTATGATTATTGCATGATAATTTAATTTCTATTTCAATGATTATAATCCATAATTTGATTAATAAAAATTTGATATTAGAAAGTTTATAGCCAAATTTTATAAAGTTTTTAAGCTTTATGATTTATAAATTTGGATTTTTAGCTCTCTTAGGGTTTTTGGAATATTGTTTGATATTCATCATCATAATGAAGTATAATTAGAATATTTTAATTTATTTTTAGGGTTTTATACCCTTTTTCAATTATAACAAAGCTTGAAAGTTTCATTCAAATTATAGCATTGGCATTTCCTATTGTAGTTAAGCAACTTACTAGAATCGTAAGTGTCAAGTATATTAGCCCTAGGTCTTAGATGGATCCTAGTTTATGCAAGATTTTGACCTAATTTATACTACTAGGCCATGGCATGTTGCATGAATGGTTATTATAAAGATGCATGAGTCCGAGAATGACCTGAATTGACAGTTGTCACAGTATCCCCCACTTAAAAAGAATTTTGTCCCAAAATTCATTCTATGTCATCGCTTGCATCGCATGGGAAAAGTTGTGGATACTTTTCCTTCATGAAGTCCTAACGCTCCCAGGTGTACTCCGACCCGCGTTTTGAGTTCCATCGAACTTTCACAATTGGAATCTTACTCCGCTTAAGTTGTTTTACCTCCCTGCCAAGGATTTCTATCGGTTCCTCAACGAAGTTTAGCTTATCATTAATCTTAATTTCCTCCAGGGGTACTATCAATGTTTCGTCGGCTAGACATTTCTTAAGATTGGAGACGTGGAATGTGTCGTGAATGGCGCTTAACTCTTGGGGCAACTGGAGTTTATAAGCTACCGGACCAATCCTTTCAATGACTTCAAAGGGTCCAACATATCTCGGGCTTAGTTTTCCTTTCTTACCAAAACGCACAAGCCCTTTCCAAGGCGACACTTTTAAAAGTACCTTGTCTCCTACTTGGAATTCTAATGGTTTACGACGATTATCCGCATAACTTTTCTGACGATCTCTAGCAGCTTTAAGCCTATCCTTGATGATAACAATCTTGTCAGATGTTTCCTGGATAAGTTCGAGTCTAGCCAACTGTCTGTCTCCGATTTCTGTCCAGCATAAGGGCAAACGACACTTACGTCCATACATTGCTTCATATGGAGCACATTGGATACTCGTGTGGTAACTGTTATTGTAGGAAAACTCAATTAGAGGCAAATGAGTATCCCAATTTCCTTTGAACTCAATGACACACGCTCGTAGCATGTCTTCCAATGTTTGTATTGTTCTCTCTGTTTGCCCATCTGTCTGAGGGTGGTAAGCTGTGCTCAAATCTATCTTGGTTCCTAGTGCCTTCTGTAACATCCACCAAAATCGAGATGTAAAGCGACTATCTCTATCAGAAATGATAGACAGGGGTACACCATGCAGAGAAACAATTTTGTCGATGTAGATTTGGGCCAATTTTTTTCCATCTTGAAATCTTCCCGAATGGGGAGAAAGTGAGCAGATTTCGTCAGTCGATCCACTATGACCCAAATTGAGTCGTGACCTTTAGAAGTTCTAGGAAGTTTGGTAACGAAATCCATAGATATTTGCTCCCATTTCCATTGGGGAATTTCAGGTACTTGTGAACCTTCACGCTTGATACTATGTTTAAACTTCTTCCTGGCTTCTCACCGGGTATGATAAGGGTTTCTCCATTAGGGAGAGGCACTCCAATGACTTTCTCGAAACAACCAATATCTGTTTTGTTTTTGGATAACCAATCCATCCCTACTATCACATCAAAACTACCTAGCTCTATAGGAATTAGGTCAATGCTAAAGAGTTTATCAGCTAAATTCAGAGTACAACCAGGAATTATATCATTAGCCCTAATTTCATACCCATCAGCAAGTTCAATAGCATAAGCATTCCTCATCTTTCTCGATTTCAAGCCAATTAACGGTCTAAATGCTAAAGAAACAAAACTCCTATCTGCTCCCGCATCGAATATTACTGATGCAAAATGGTTGTTCAGGAGAAACGTACCTGTTATCACTTCAGGGTTCTGACGAGCTTCTTCTGCACCAATCACAAAGGCTACACCTCTTGGCCGTCCAACTTAATTTCCTTGAAAGTTTTGCCTGGCTTGGCCTTGTCCATTGTTACCAGGTCCATTGTTCAGTTTGGGACATGCTCTACGGAGATGATCAGTACTCCCGCACTCGTAACATGTCCTTTTTCCCTCCCTATTCACCTTACAATACTTCGAGTAATGGCCTGGCTGTTTACAGTTTTGGCACACTGGGCAAGCTCCCTTGTGATGGAAGTTACACTTATTGCACTTCGGAAGCGGCCCTGAGTACTGCTTTCGTTCTTGCACTTCCCGTTCTTGAGTTTTCACTGATTCTTGCTCCTGGGCTCTTACCATAAAGTTTCTTGAGACTTTCTGCTTCCTCCCTGACTTGCCTCCATACTTCTTCTCTCCCTGATCTGCTGGCTTCCTCTTGCTACTAGAGCTTTCCTTTATCGATGCTCCCATCCTTATCACATCATTGGTTAGTCGATTTGCTAGGCTTACTGCACTTTGAATAGTAGTTGGGTTTGCTGAGGTAACCATTCCCCGAATTTCTGGTGCCAGACCCCAGATGTAACGATCTATCCGTTTCTCCTCAGGAGTAACCATGTGAGGTACCAGTTTTGCTAGTTCATGAAATCGGACTGTGTACTTCTCTATTTGTGTTCCAACCATAGAATGGTTCCAGAATTCAGATTCAAGTTTCTGAAGTTCATCCTTGGGACAATACTCCTCTATCAGTAGCTTCTTTAGGTCTTCCCAAGTTAGCTGATATGTCGCTGTACGGCCTCGGGTTTGCACTAGAGTATTCCACCAGGTTAATGCCCTATCTTGGAATAGGCAAGATGCATACTCAACTTTGTTGCGCTCGAGGCATTTGCTAATGTGAAGGACCGACTCCATGCTGTCAATCCATTTCAGCAACCCGACCGCACCTTCCTTACCATGGAACTCCTTAGGTTTACAGGCCATAAAGGACTTGTAGTTACATTCTCTTTCATTGTTTCCCCGGTTTCCTCCACTACTTCCTTGGTTAGCATTAAGTCCTGCAGTTACTTGAGTAACAATGTTTGGAATTGCTTCCATGAGTTTTTGTGCTACAATTTGAGCAACATCGGGTGTTTCGTTCTGTGGGCGCCCGCGATTAGGCCTTCCTGACATGGTTCTAGTACACAGGAGAAGAAATACGTATAAATACATAAAATAATGTATAATATTTAGTTCACTACTATTTTGAAAACCGTAAGTGTTGTCAAATCATTGGTTTGCATTAATACTAGACATATATATTTTAGAAAGAAAAGAAAAGAAAAATATCTTTATTCGACCATTTACCAAATAAATTCTAGGGTTTGACCTCATAGTAAAAGTTTTCAAACATAAAATAAAATTCTTCATTACCATTTGACATTGTCTTAGAAACCAAACCAATACATCAAATCCAAAATAAAGTTTCAAATGTTTTTCCCAAAAGACACCCAACATGGGTTTTCATTTCATGACAAAATAAAATAAAATACTGAAATCAGAACCAAACACTAATCACTATCCCAACAAGAAACATCAACACCACAATCAGTAATAGCCCAACAAGCACATAATATGCGGTCATCGCACGACATGCCACTCGTCTAGCAGTACTAGCAGTGTCAGCAGTCTCCATCGAATGCTGAAACAGGATTTCCATTCCTGTCACGACTTCATCCAAAACTTCCCGATGTCCATCTATCACAGCGAGACTGTGACGTAGGCTCGCTGCTATCGACTGCAATCTTCGGGACTCCTCTGGGGTCATACCTGGCTGTCTGACAGGTATCCCTATGACTTGCTGTGGTGAGGGTGCTCTCGGTCCTGCATCGCTGGGTCCTACCCCGCTAGGTCCTGCCGTGCCATGTCCTGCTGTGCTGGTGGGTATCCTTCCTGAAATGGGAACACTCTTCCTCGCCGTCCTCCGAATGCGAAGTCCATAAAGTGGTGGCTGTGGCAACACTGATGTAGGTGATGCCTCGCGTCGTTGACTCGGGGCGTTGTCATCGCTGATCTCCATCGAGTTCCCTGTATCTTCCGTATCCTCTGATGGGTCTTCTTCTACCGAGGCGGGGGGATTACGTTGAGGGATAATAGTGACGTAGCCGGACTCATCGGCTGAGGCGGCAGCGTGGGAAGATGACGATGTTGACATAGTGGACTGAGACATAATTTCAATGAGATATGGAATAAATAACAATGTATACCTATAATATGCAATGCTTACACACACCAAAATTAACCTTTTTGAATTTTTGAAATAAAGTTTTCTCCAATATTTTTGTGGAACATATTCCCATTATAATTAGCTCAAGCTTTGTATAAATCTTTCCTTAATTAAACATAGGTGATCAGGCTATGTTTAATCGAGGTCCAATAATACAACTCCCGACCTAATTATACTAGTAATATGTTTGATGTAAAAAGAATTTCTTTGTAAGTTTTAGTTATAGGTTGTGTTTTCTTAAAGAAAAACCGATGTTCTCTATAACTTTAGCTCTGATACCACTTCTGTCACACCCCGCTAAAGCGGAAACGCAAGGTATGACAGCGATAACGGTTTCATTGCAAAAGATAATGATACATCACCATAGAAGTATTTAAAAGTTTACAACCCATAGCTTCAAAAGAAACAAAATACAAGTTTTTCCAAAATAACATTGTTCAAAGAAAACTCCACAATTAACTTCAACACGATGCAGCATGCTCTATGATGATGAATCTTTATATCCACTTACTAATTATTTCCTGAAAAAGCATGTAAAACGAGCGTCAACTATGAAAATAGTTGGTGAGTTCACAAGTTTATAAAATCGAGCTTGGAATAAGGCTTTTCGTAAATACAAGTACATTACTTTGATGATAAACAAAGTTGATTGCTATTAATGAATACAAGATTATTGCTATAACGAGAAACGAGTTTGTATGTGTATGAGCAAACAATGAGTCTCAACCAAACCTATGACTGAATCCCTATCGAGATCTATGCTTATCGTTCCATAGATGAATATGGTATCATGCACTCCAGCGATTCGGGCGAGTAAGGAGTTGTCAATTCCTAATAGCGCTATCCATAATGACCATTGGCTCAAAGAGTTAATGGTTAGAGATAAGGGAAGGGCCTTAGTACGATAAGTTCTGATGTTCTGTGTTGCATAGACATACATAAAGAGACATAGCAATACAATAGCAATCATGTTTGATAATAATCAATTTAAATACAACATGCAAACAGTAGTTTTTCTGGACATGCTTTTCCACCCCAAAACATAAAACGGAAAATAGGGGAGTGCGTGAATACTCACAACTTTTCGAGTAGGTACAAGGGGTACTTCGGAATGCACCAACGTCTTACTACCGGGATCCTACGACATCAAACACACACTAGTGAGTTTCCATGTCGAAATCTAATGCTAATATACTAAATTCTACATATAGTGAAATGCCAATTTATTTTTTAGTATTTGATTTTATATTAATTGGTTACACTTTTTCTGAAATAATGAAATTCTACAAATCGTGCGATTAATTACCACATTGGAATATAAATTTTCCAAATTTTTAAGTCCTTATTACAACATAAATTTACGAAAATAGCATTCAAAGGATAAAAATTCTCAAACTTTTTATTTAACTGTTATTACACAATACTAAGCTGGGAAAATTATAAAAATGGATTTCCAAGCTGTTTAATTATATTTTATGATTTTTGAGCATTTATTCCAATAAAAATTGAAATAAATAGAAAACAGTTTCCAAAATTACCCAAACTTTTTAATTAACTGTTATTGTACATAAATAGGCTGGGAAAAATATAAAAGATATTTTTCGGTGGGTATTTCTATTTTTCCTTGTTTTATTCCTTTAAATAATCATTAATTGAAGAAATAATATTAAACAGTTAAAATAATTTACCAAAAAAATTTGTAACATCATTTACAGTATAAATAACCTGAAAAAAATGCCAAAAGTGGTTTTTATATTGTATAATCCGGTTTTGGGTATTTATGTGAATTTAAGTGTAATTATCTTTAGAAATTAAGAGAAAAATAGTTTACAGTGGAGAAAAATCCTCAAAATTTTTATGTAACGTCCTACTGTACAACATGATGTTCTGGTAAATTTTCATGAATTTTGGATAATCATAACTATTTTTCCTATTTTTAACCCATTATAATTACCAAAAATTGGGAAAAATAGCAACGCATGATGAAAAATGTTGAAATTATTTTTCTGAGTCATCCATCACAGGTAAGGTATGCGAAAATTGTTAGATAAAATTTTCACACTCTCTAAAGTGGTTTTGTGATTTATTATATCCTAACAGAAAGAAAATCGGAAATCATACCAAACAAACAAAAATTAATGAAATTTAGTGAGGGGTCATTATCCATCATAAGGGTCATCCATGAATTTGTTCCGGATTTATTGACCTCTGGAAGTATTTTATGTGATTTATGTCCTTGGTTTCTAGCAATAATTTAAATAAATCAAAGAAATAATAAAAGCTTTTGGTATTTTACAGATTATCACATGCATATGAGGGCTTTCAAAAGGAAAAATGTTCAAAATTTAATCAGAAGGGAAATAGGGGTATTGAACCCAAACAAGATAAGAAATGTTGCATGCAATGGTGCATGAGATGTAAATGTGGCTGAAGTTCATGAATTTATGAAGCACATTCTGTGGGGTTTTAAGCCACGAAATTTCAACCATCATTCACTGGATATGTTAAGTTTCTAAAGTATTTTTCCCCAGATTTATGGTTGGGTTTAAGGCCATTGATCATGCAAGGCAAAAATGGTGATCATAGAAAAAGAGCTGTTTGCGCAACCATTTTGTAAAAATTGCCAAAAATCGGATATTTAATATTTTACAGTGAGACCAGTTGGGTTTGAAAGTTAACTCATGGAACTATCCAATAAAAAAAGAATATCATGATTTGGTTAAGTAATGACCGAGATATCGTCGTTCAAAGCTGAATAAAGTAATCTGGCAGATTGCATGTTTGCTTTGAGTGCATCCTTTGGACATTTTGACAAGAACATCATGCATGCCTTTGATAAGGTCCGATTTCTAGCACATGCATGGAGTGAATGAGCATCCAAGATGTACTAGAAATGGTTTAAATGCTTTTGATCATGCAAGAACACAAAAGAAATGGAGAAGAAGATGTAATACTTGTTTTTGAAGTCACATGAACATATGTGCATCATTTTCACTCCTTGCATGGGTTTGATCCCGGATTTTCACCATTTCAAAAACATGCATTGTGTTATGGTGAGAATCTACAAACCACAAGGGAAAAAATAAAGATTTCTAGCCATGGAAAGGCATAGAATCCGAAAAGAAGAGAAAACTAAGAAGAAGAGGAAGTAGAATCATGAAACTATGGGAGAAGATGTTGTTGTTTACCTTGGTTTTGATCTTGAGGGAAGTAAGAACACTTCAAGGTCTTCAAAATCTCGAAATTTGGCAGAGGAATGAGAGAAATTTCGTGGGTTAGAGGAGAGAGGAAGAGAGTTTGTGGGTTAGGAGGGTGGAGTGTGAGAGAGTGAACAGAGAAGAGGTAGAGTGAGGGTTTAAGTCTAATGATTGAGTTTTGGGAAGAGAGAGTGCATGGGGAGGGGAGAATGGCTGGCTCTATCATGCATTAGGCCTCCTCTCTCCTAATTTCAAATTTTATAAAATTCCCTCCATTATTTTTATAAAAACCCTAATTTTTATAAAAATATTTATTAAGCAATTCTTGATTTATTTGTAAAAAATCTTGTTTTTAACTAATAAATTATGATTATTGCATGATAATTTAATTTCTATTTCAATGATTATAATCCATAATTTGATTAATAAAAATTTGATATTAGAAAGTTTATAGCCAAATTTTATAAAGTTTTTAAGCTTTATGATTTATACATTTGGATTTTTAGCTCTCTTAGGGTTTTTGGAATATTGTTTGATATTCATCATCATAATGAAGTATAATTAGAATATTTTAATTTATTTTTAGGGTTTTATACCCTTTTTCAATTATAACAAAGCTTGAAAGTTTCATTCAAATTATAGCATTGACATTTCCTATTGTAGTTAAGCAACTTACTAGAATCGTAAGTGTCAAGTATATTAGCCCTAGGTCTTAGATGGATCCTAGTTTATGCAAGATTTTGACCTAATTTATACTACTAGGCCATGACATGATGTGCATGAATGGTTATTATAAAGATGCATGAGTCCGAGAATGACCTGAATTGACAGTTGTCACAAGTGTTATCTTCAGAAGAATGTGGGAGATGTGGTCGAGATGATTGACCAGTCTCATACATCTTGGCAGCTCTTTCTTCCGCCACCCACCTATCAACGGTTTGTGCGATCCGTGCAGGTTCATCTTGAACTCTATGACTTCCTGAAGATATCGCCTTCTGACTCTTCTTAATATTTGGCCATATCGGTATGGATTTACGTGCCGTGCGTTTCATTTTTACTCCTCCTGGAACTTTACGGTAAAGAGTGTTCAGTGGTGGTAAAGATGATGCCACCGACTCTGTCTCCTCCATGGATTCACTTCCTTCCGTTGGTTCATTCTCTTCCCATTCGTTGGAGGGTAAAGGTGCTCCATCGTCATAAGGTATTGGATGAAAGGTGGTTGGATTTATAGGGTAGTAAGGATCGCCTACCATCATGGGGAATGAAATTTCCTCTTCTTCATCCGTATCCTCGATGATTATCCATTCTCGTTAATGTGCCATGTCGAATTCCTATACGTTTTGGATTACCAAGAGTTTTAGTCTATCAAATATTACTCCCAAATTAAATAGTTCATATAATCTGATCATAATAAAATGTAGTTGCGCACCTACACCTAGTTGTGATAGGATATATGAACATATAAACTTTAGTTGGAATATTTGATCTAAATCCTTGAGATCAAAAACATTCCGGGTATTAAGGTGTATGCTCATCGCGGGTCTGAGTCTTTACATATGACTCTATATTCTTATTTATTGTATTCATGCTTTAATTATTGTTTGTTACTTCAGGTCTATCTGATAAGGCTCCGGCCAGTCAGGACAGTCGAAAGGGCAGGATCATTTTAGCATATAGTCGTTCTGAAATCCAGCAACCCAAATCGACATGTCTATCCTTGTCACCGCTCCCGTAAGTAGTCCTTCAGTAGAATAATTAACAATACTTTTTATTTATAGGTTAAGGGATATACCTAAACCTAATAGAGTAAGCCCTAAACTATAGACGTGCTTTCCTAAGAAAGTACTAGTTCACTATAGTTAATAGCTCTGATACCAATTTCTGTCACACCCCCAGCCATCGACGGAAACACCGGGTAGTGTAACGTTATTCTTCGTATCACAGTTATATAACATACATTGAACAGTACTAAAGAAAATACATACCTTTATTGATAACTGAAAGTTACATAACTGTTTTTTCTAGAACCTATTACATATTATCCGACTATGGCATACTTCTTAATGAACAGAATGGTAATAGTAAAACTTCTTCTGTTCGAATACATACCAGCTTTTCAAGTTCCTGAAAACACATGCATTTTAAAATACGCCAACATAAAGTTGGTGAGTCCACAGGTTTTGACTCCATAAAATAATACATTTTCCACATTCAAAAATATAGTTTTTGAAAGTATCATTTTGACTCTCCATCATTTAGTATGTATATTAGGTATAATAGTTTACTTATCAATTAAGTGTTATACCTAAACATTCCTTAATCCTAAGGTATAAGTAGGGGAAACTTATACTTAACATTACTACTTGTATACGACAAAGTATAATGTTTCTAACAATTTGCTACCATGAGCATGTAACCGCTGCTATGACATAATACCTCTGATAGAAAACACTCATGATTTACCATGAGAAACAAACACACTCATGATTTACCATGAGAAACAACATTGTACGCTTCATCGACACTGGAACAATAACAAATAAAAGGATAGTTCATCACTTGCTTTTGGTTGACTGTAGCTAACAGTCACAAGTGGGGTGGTCAACCCGTATACTAATTATACACGACTTCCTCGCTCACACGGGATTAACGGTTACAGTTTAGAGGATTTCCACTAAGATCCCCAATCTTAGTTGATGAATACAATTACTCATGTAGACTTTGACGGCTTCCTATAGCTCTAACAACAAAAGCATCTTTATGTCTAAAACCCTAAGTTATTAGACAATGCTTTTAAACATTACTCCTAACTTCATAATATTTAGGCAGTATAACAACTATATCTTGAAGTAAAACCAGGTTTTATCTTGACCTTAAACCAATAATAACAACATATAACGTTCCTAGTTTTATCTTGACATAAAACTATCAATAACAATACCAAGTTTTATCTTAACATAAAACTAACAATAACAACGTATAACATATCCAGTTTTATCTTGACATAAAACTATTAATAGCAACATACTTTATAACTTAACATATAAATCTTCCAAATATAACCTCGGAACTATATCGCACACAACATATATATAGAATCTTAAGTATAACTCAAGATCTACATTAGTAAATTAACATACTGATAAGTTGATAATAGTTGTATATATTCAAAATATTATATTTTGAACAACTATACCCCGACTATTATAACTATATACTGTCATATAGACATAATAATAACATATAGATAATATCTAGCATGCGTTTTCCCCCGAAATATTAGAAAGTGGGGCCGTGAAACTCACCCTAGTAGCGTGATTTTATGTTATCTAAGCCAAAACGGTCAGCGTACGAGGTCGTCGGGACTCGGGATGCAAAATGGCCTCCAAAAACGAGATAGAGAGAAGAGTTTAGGTGTGAGAAGTGTTAAGGTCGAATTTTCTATTTATAGGCTGATTTTTGGCCATTCACAACGTGAACCAAGCATGCTCACGTCGTGAGCTCGATCCTGCTCACTTCGTAGACCCGTCATTTGGTCCCTAGCTTCGGATGGTGTCCCTTTGACTCCTCACGTCGTGAAAAACTCCTTGTTCACGTCGTAAGTTTGGATCTTATCCCCTCGCAGGCTCGTCACACCTTGTAGATCTGAAATGTGGCGGTTTGAGTCCTCACGTCGTGAGTTTTTTTACTCACGTCGTGAGTTCAGTCAAATTAGGGTTTCTGACAGCGATATCTTCGGAAGGCCATAACTTTTGCATACGAACTCCGTTTTTGACGTTCTTTATATCCACGCGTAGGTATTTACGAGTACTACAACTCTATTTTAGACTTAAATAGCTAATTCTAAGTCTATTTTAAATTCCTATTATTATAGAGATTTATAGTGTTCGGTTTATCATAACTTCTTCATGCGAAGTCAGATTCAAACATTCTCTATATTTTTGGGATCGTATGGACGTATACTTTGAGTTGTATTATAAAGAAGATTCATATTTGTATTAGAATTTATAATGAACTACATAACACTCTTACCACATTACTAGGTTAACATAATCACATTACATGATTGGCATAATCACATGTCATTGTCTATTGACCTATTTTGACTAGTGTTACATTACGGCCGTACACTCCATGTTTACGGTCGTAAACTCCATTTGATGGGGTTTAGGGCTTGATTCTTGTACTGTGGCCTTTAGCAGATAAATTCCAACACTTATTCCTTAAGTGTACTAGGCCTAAACTCCTTAGAAAGACCTTTAACAGGGCTAGACTCAGTATTAATGAGTTTGGCACTCATTTGAGTTGATTGACTGGGCTTAAAAATCAAAATTTTCCCGGGTTGTCACATCATCCCCCCGTTAGATGGAATTTCGTCCCGAAATTAGCTTTCTTAGCATTACTGTGACAACCCAAAATTTCTATTATGTACAACCATTCACTTCAATAGGAGTCAAAAACTGTTTCTGCTAATTTTCAAGCATTTTGGAATAAGTTTGAGTATTTTAAGATTAGTACTTTAGGGGATATCAGGAGAGAGGATGCTCTAGGGTTTATTGTGAAACAATAAAGTCCCAAAGCTCCAAGAGTTTGGAGTTTACGGCCTAAACAAAGGTGTTTACGCCCGTAAACCCTAAATTGGGGGTATATATATGACACTTAGTCATTATTTACCATTTTTCACAAATTCAAGATCCAAACTCAATTCTCTCTCAAGTACCATCCAACAATTCTTCAAGATCTTCAACTTGTAAGTGTTTCTAGCCCTAATAAGTTGATATATTACTTAATCGAGTGATTTAACACACTTCCATCCGTGAAATCATTCCAAAAGGTTAGATCTTCAAGTTTCACCACGAACACCAAGAACACACACTAGTGTTCTTGGACTTTTAGCACCTTTTCAAGCCTCTATCTTGTAAGTACTTCTATCCTAGAGTATAAAAAGGCTTGTTACACTTCAATACATCAAGAAAACACCAAGGAAACCAAGGATCAAAGGTGTTTATGGTCCAAGAACACCTTGGACCGTAAACCCTAAAAAGGGTGCCAAAGTGTGCCCTAGTCCCTTCTAAGCCTTGGAAACTTGCATAGATCCCTTCCTTAATGAGTTTAGTACTTGAAAACATCAAAAGACCATAAACCATATGGGTTTACGGCCGTAAACCCAAGGAGAAGTGGTCCAGGGACCGTAAACTCCATTTAGGAGTGAAATGGTGCCCTAATCTCTTCCTAAGGCTTATACTTCAAGTAGAAATGCTTCTAAGGACTTGTAAAGCTTCAAAACACAAGATGGTCAAAGAAACATGAGTTTAGGGCCGTAAACTCATGGGTTTACGACCGTAAACTCAATGAGTTATGGTCACAAAACTGTAAACTCAAATAAAGGGTCCCCTTGAACCCTAAACTCAATAACAATGTCCTACAACACTTAGATGCAATCATTGCGACTTATAGCACTTAAATAAGGTGTTTTACATGTCCTAGGATGTCTTAACTTTGTTAATTAGCTGTTTAAAGACTAATTGGATACATATATGTGATATTATATGTTAACTAGGATCATCGTGTGTGTACAAGTCTTCACTTGACACCTAGCATCCTATACATTCCGTTCATCCAAACCACTCACTCCAGGTGAGTTCATACCCCTTAATTAACCTTTTAAATGTTTTTAAATGCTTTTATGGGGGGGGATACAAGTTGAACAATTATAGCTATTATATCAATCACATGTGATTAATAACTAAAAAACAAGTGGATTTCTTACTTTTCAAACTGTGTTACCAAACTGTTTTACTTCAAACTGTCTTACAAACTCTTTTACATGATAAATACTTTTACTTAAATTCTTTTAACTTATATTCTGTGTATCTATATAGATATAGTTATATAAGTAGGATTGAAAGGACTTAGGACTGATAGCTCACCTTACTTCCTGTTCCTTGTTTGGTTGTGGACTTAAGGCATTCAGGTTATTTGTCCGAAGGTCGTTTGAATGCTAGTTATATATAATGTATATGTGTGTAGATATAAAAGGTTACTTCTTTCATTCAGTTCAATGCCTTTGGGTAGAAAAGGTATACAAACATGTTCATATACACAAACAACATTACTAGTAAACTATAATAGGTATAGTTTAGGAAGGTACTATTACTAGAACAATGAAACATACAATGATTCAGTTCATTCATGAGTAATACATAGTGATGAGAAACAAAAATAATACATAGTGATGAGAAACAAACATAATACATAGTGATGAGAAACAAACATAATACATAGTGATGAGAAACAAACATAATACATAGTGATGAGAAACAAAACATACAAGCTAGACAGAGAAAGAACACACAATACAACTAGCACATACATATACATATACATATACATTACATACAGTTATGTGAGCCACTTAATGGGGGCATGGCACTACCTCTCATGACCCGTTTTGTATCCAGAATCTCCTTAATTGGGGAGCGTATGAGTTTGTGTATAGATCTATACTGGATTGACTATCCTACACCTTGCTGCTCGCTACAGTGGGACTTGGAAGTCTACGGGTGCCAAACGTCATTTCTTACGACGTCTTACATCGTCGTTTTACTATAGAGTCGGTAGCAGGATACAGGCCGATCACATGGTACTTTAAATAACAAATAGTTTAAAGTAATTAGTACAGCAGTAGTTACTTAATACAACACTACAGTACTATTTCATTTTCCCTTTACATTTACCTTGTGATATTCACACAATAAACAATAATGTAAGAACTATATTTTTGGTTAATAATAGTCAGATTTGGGAAAATAGACACTCTTACAAGAGACACACACACAGATACTAGATGCCTTGGTAGAAGGCTACTTTTAGTAGGAAACATAGGGTTTTCTAGGAGAATTCAAACAATTACAAACTTTTACAAAACTTATACATTACAAACATCTTACAAATGCTTTCATACAATCACAGACACTAATATACTTATGATCTCACCAGCTTTAAAGCTGATAAACTCTTTCAAAATAACTTGTATTCTCAGGTCACCAGTAGACAGGTATCGGTGCCAGGGTCTGAGATGATGGAGCTCGTTCAAGACTCGTCTTTTATTTTTTATGCATATTTTTGGTGTCTATATAACTTGACAGAACACACTTGTATGAAATTATATTATTAATGCAATGGATGATGTTGTTGCTTGTTTACTACTTTGCATTGTTGTGATACTGAACATGACGTCCTCCACCCCCGAACGTTTCCGCCGTTCCGGTTTTGGGGTGTGACAGATTGGTATCAGAGCCTTGTTTATAGTGAATCGAGTGTATCAACCCATAAAAGATATACGAACTATAAACACAGCGCGATTAAAATACTCTGATAAAGAGTTTATACTTTTAAATAATAAAATATTTAACTATGTATACATACCTGAATTCATACTAAAATCAGTGTCACTAGGACAGAACAAAAGTATTACGATTGTTGGACAGTACAAGTAGACTTAGAGACATATGGTCAACCCTGGGAAGATGTAGCCTGATCAACTACATTATCCGAGGAGTGATTAGCATTTGCCTAAGTTTGGTTGTGAGGTTGCAACAAGTCTAAAAACTTACCAACACTACTACAACGAGAACAGTAGAACAGAACATAAACTTAAAATACTATAGGAGTATTTTGTGCGACTATTAATTACTTATCTGAGAACTAAAAAGGCCTTTATTGGTATGTCAATAGTTGCGGGGTGGATACATTAAGTTTGAAGGTAACTAGGATGGCATAGACTTAGAATCTGTGATATTTGCTCTACTTCCTGTTCCTTGTTTGGTTGTGGGCTTAGAGTTAGGGTCACTTATTCGAAGTTCTATCCTGTCTAGGTTACCTATGACTGGTATGCACTACGCAAATGTTGGAGTAACTAATAAAGATCATCTTGTAATTATCTAGCTAGTTCGTCTATTGATTATTTCCTTATCCCTTTTCTCGCGTAGATATAATGGCTGGATTCCATTTTCTCGGAGACCCGTACTACCCCAACAACGGCCATGCAGGATGGCTGGGAGAAGAGCCAGAAGATGATCACCCAATCCCTTTGGATGATCACGAAGCTGAAGGCTTTTCTGATGGTTCTGACTCAGAACCTGAAGTCAACAACCTACCCCCAGCTGCTCAAGACCCAAACCTGAACCCTCGTCCAGCATTTCAAGGACCCACTCCTCTGTGGGCCACAAACTTGAACAGATGGAGTCAGGAACACGGTCAACCCATACCCTACGATGGAGACAGAAGCTTCTACAACCTCACTGAGGGAGGTTCAGCTGACAGGGTCCTACCCATAATGGTCCGTAGGATTGCTCGGAACACCGAGCAAGGTCGAGCAGCTATCGACCGAGTCGTGGAGATTGACGCCAACTCTGGCGTTAACACCGTCCGCATTCTCCAACTTGAGTCTGCTCATGAAAGGACTCAGGTCCGCAATGCAGTTCTGCAAAGGGAACTTGCTGAAACCCAAGCTGAAGTCAGGGAACTTCGAGCTCAGCAAGCAAGATCTGATAGACGCGTGAGAGACATAGAACGCCTTCTGTCAGATTCAAGAACTCACTCTAGTAGTTCTCGTCGTCGATAGAGTCATATCGACTTCTCTTTTGGATATAACCTAGTTTGTGTAAAAACTCTAGTCTAATTTCCTATCTTTGTAAATCTTAGACCCGTTAGGTCTTGATTAGGTAGTAGTCTGTCGAAATTTTCCATCTTGGTTGATGTAAGACCTATTTCTAGGTCATTTTTCCCGAACTCATTACGTTTGTAATTCCAGTATTATTGACAGATATCTAATCTTATGGAAATCAATATCCAATTGCTATCATCTGCTAGTACTAGATCTTCATTCAATCATACTATGCAATTGTGTTATTCATTTATGCTGTTGGACTATGGAGAGTTAGTCCATGAGTCATTCTTATCTACTTGCTATTAAATTCTTATCAATATCTTCATCTTTCTAAACTTATAGTTAAAAGATGTCTCCACGTAAATCGACAAGACGCGATCCTCCCGCACCAACACCACCTGCTCCTCAATTCGACACAGCAGCCCTGAATGCTGCTGTAGCTGCGGCTGTGGCTACGGCCATGGCACAATATCATTCTTCTGGTTCCACTGGAGGAGGAACCCCTGTCCTATCTACTCATGGTGAAATCCCTGTGCGCTCCAGAGAGTGCTCGTACAAGGACTTCACAAACTGCAAGCCATTGTCCTTTAAGGGGACTGGCGGAGTCATTGCCCTCTCGCAATGGTTCGAAAAGACAGAGTCGGTCTTTGAGATCTTTTCATGCCCGTAGGGAAGCAAGGTCAAATTTGCTTCTTGCACCTTCGAGTCAAAAGCCCTAACATGGTGGAATAGCCATGTCAAGTCACTATCCCTTATAGTGGCAAATGCTATGGGCTGGGAAGCTCTGAGAGAGCTAATGGTTGAGGAGTACTGCCCGAGGGGCGAAATCCAAAAGCTAGAGGAAGAACTGTGGAGCCTAACCATGAAGGACTCCAACATAGTCTCCTACACCGCCAGGTTCTGTGAACTGGTGGCCCTCTGTCCCAACATGGTTCATACAGAGGGGAAGAAGATTGAAAGATACATATGGGGGCTGGTGCCTCCATTCCAGGGAAATGTTTTGGCTTCAAACCCCACTACATTTGATAGTGCCAAGCGATTAGCACAACGGCTCATAGACCATGGGGTTCGTACCCCGGCCGTAACAACAACCCTGGCCATCTCAGAACCCGTCAGAACCGTTGATTCCAAGCGGAAGTTTTGGGATGACAAGAGAAAGACAAAGGCTGCCAAAAAGCAGCAGGTCGTGGCAGTTCATGCTGCGATAGCACCTGCAGCTGCTGCTCCGGTAAAGCAGTACGCTGGAAGTTTGCCCAAGTGCAACTTCCACCACGTAGGAGCCTGCCGGGAAATTTAGTGTTTGAACTGCAACAGGAAGGGGTACACTGCCCGTTTCTGCAAAGCTCAAGCGAGGCCAATCACCCAAGTCCCCGGCGCTGGTGTGAGCCAAACTTGCTACGGTTGTGGCGAGGTGGGCCACTACAAAAGGAACTGCCCGAAGGCAGGGAATGCCGGTGGAGTGGCAAGAGTTTTGGCCATAGGCCACGAGGAAGCGGTTGCCGACCCCACAGTGGTCACTGGTACGTTTCTCCTCGATAACTCTTATGCATGCATTCTGTTTGATAGTGGAGCGGAGAGGAGTTTCGTGAATCAAAAATTTGCTCATTTACTTAAGCAAAAATCACGAGCACTTAAAGAACATTTCACTGTAGAAATGGCTAATGGAAAGACAGAGAGCACTAGCAATATATTCATAGGGTGTACCCTAACACTTGATAGCCATTCATTTTCGATCGACCTCATGCCGGTTTCTATTAAAAGTTTCGACGTCATTATCGGCATGGATTGGTTGAGTCTTCATCGTGCCAATATCATGTGTTACGAAAAGGCTGTACACCTTAATCTGTCGTCTAGCGAAACCCTAGTAGTATATGGCGACAAACCCGGCACGAACCTTCGTATCATCTCGAGCATTCAACCTGAGAAATTCTTGCGAAAGGAATGTCGCGCATTCCTTGCTGATGTGGTCGACGTGAGCCAAGAAACGAAAGACATTCAGAACATTCCTATACTACACGACTTGCCCGACATCTTTCCAGAAGAACTCCCAGGACTACCTCTGCAACGTCAAGTCGAGTTTCGAATCGACTTAGTTCCAGGGGCTACGGGATCGCCCTATCGTCTAGCACCTGCAGAGATGCAAGAACTGTCATGTCAACTTAACGAACTGCTCAGCAAGGGCTTTATAAGACCAAGCTTCTCACCCTGGGGAGCTCCAGTGTTGTTCGTCAAGAACAAAGACGGATCGTTTCGTATGTGCATCGACTACAGGGAGCTCAACAAACTGACCATCAAAAATCGTTATCCTGTGCCTCGGATTGACGATTTGTTCGATCAACTTCAAGGGGCGAACTTCTTTTCAAAAATCGACTTAAGGTCCGGATATCACTAACTACGAGTGCTAGGGGAGGATGTTTCGAAGACAGCCTTCCGAACTCGTTATGGGCACTACGAATTCGTAATGATGCCGTTCGGATTAACAAACGCACCTGCTGTATTCATGGACTTACTGAATAGGGTGTGTCGTCCTTACTTGGATCAATTCGTCATCGTCTTCATCGATAAGATACTTATCTATTCTCGTAGTAAGGAGGAGCATAGTCAACATCTGCGACTAGTCTTAGAAACCCTTCGTTCGGAGAAGCTCTATGCGAAGTTCTCGAAATGCGAATTTTGGATCCGACGAGTCGAATTCTTAGGGCACGTAGTTAGCGAAGAGGTAATACACGTGGACCCTTCCAAAATTAAAGCCATTGAGAACTGGTCAACACCAAAGACGCCTACATAAATTCGTCAATTTCTAGGTCTCGCTGGCTACTATCGCAGGTTCATTCAGAACTTCTCCCGCATTGCGAAACCTCTTACGACACTGACCCAGAAGGGCGTGGCCTTTGACTGGGAAGAGAAGCAGGAGAGAGCGTTCGAAACGCTCAAAAGAGCCTTATGCATCGCACCAATACTATCCCTTCCAGAAGAGATAGAAGACTTCGTTGTCTATTGCGATGCGTCAAATCAAGGACTCGGATGTGTTCTGATGCAGCGAGGTAAGGTCATCGCCTATGCCTCGAGACAGCCAAAGACACATGAGGTCAACTACACTACCCACGATCTTGAACTAGGAGCAGTTGTGTTTGCTCTGAAGAGCTGGAGACATTACCTGTATGGTACAAAGAGCACAATCTTTACAGACCACAAGAGCCTGCAACACATATTCGACCAGAAAGAGCTCAACATGAGACAACGACGGTGGGTCGAGCTACTTAGTGATTACGAATGCGAAATTCGTTATCATCCGGGTAAAGCCAACATAGTAGCTGACGCCCTAAGTCGGAAAGAATATTCTGGTCGTAGAGTCAAATCATTGACTATGACTATCCATTCATACTTGTCCACGCAAATTAAGGAGGCTCAGCTCGACGCTTTGAAACCTGAAAATGTGGCGGGTGAATCCTTTGATGGGTTTTTGAGCATTCTAACACTTCCTAAGTGTACATGCAACCCTAATAACCTTGAATCTATGTTTTCTCTATATACATGCAAATTTCTTTTTCAAGGTTATTTCCTAACTAGCATGGCATGGGGATTACATAAAACATAAAAACTAGTAGAAATACATACCTTGTTGTTGCTTGGATTCCTTCAAGACTTTGTGAGCCTAGCACCCCAAATGTTGTGCCTCAAATGCTTCACACAACACCAAAAGACTTGGAATAACTTGAGAGAATACTTCTAGCACTCAAAATCGGTTATGCCCTCTCTAGTAACACTAGGTCCACTAGCCCACCATTTTGCTAGCCATAGGGTTCCTTTTATAGTGTTGTCACAATTAGGGTTTACACATGAATGCCCTTAATTGTCATGACTCTTAATTTCTCATGACCCATGGGTTTGTAACTCCCATAGACTATCCATGGAGCTCCATATGGTTATAACCAAACCCATAAACCATGGATCATTAATCCACGATAAAAGAATTGATGATTGTCATAATCAACCCTATATATTTAATTAGCCTCACTTTGATCACTAGATTAATACTAGATTAATACTTGATCAATACTAATTAAATAATACTATTATTAATATATTAGAACTTATAATATATTAATAATCATAAGTGCCTTATTCTCTCATTTAGTCTATCCAAGTATTGCAATGCCATGCAACCCAAATGGACCATGCCGAGTCGGGTCAAGTACATACCAAATAAAGTTATGGACTTAGACACTATATCCAACAATCTCCCACTTGGATAAGTCTAATAACTATATTTGCAAATATGAATTCAAAATCCGACTAGCAATCGTAGCTCTTTCAAAGTCTCTCGGAACTGAGATGATGATGATACGCCATTTAAGATAAGTGATCATATAATCCTCTGTTCTCATGATATCAGCCGGACAAACACATGGAACATGGTCTTACTTATTGTCCAACATTTGTTTCTCGATCTATGATTTGTTTCGACATAGAACTAAATTGAACACATCAATTAGGTTCTGACCGGGCCCGGTACATAGGTCAAAACCAAATCATCGAGGGGCCCAGATATCGCTTCTATTTCTAGAAGGAACAAATAAACTTCGACTGATATGCTTGTACTAACTACTTGTTGAATTATTCACAAAGGCACGTTTTATGACATCGAGTTACCAATGCGTTTTCGTGCAATCAATGAATAACCAACTCATAGTCAACAACTCATATCTCTAGGTTTGAAGATTTATATGATATTACCGTCTCACGATCACTCGAGATAAATTCCATGAAGTGATGCAAGTGAGCGTGGGTTGGATCCAATACTCAGCCCTTATGAGTACTCATGAATGTTGTAGCAACCATTGCATTGTCCAAAGCACTTTTAGACAAATCATACAAGCCAAATTCATGACAGTCTTAAATCAATACTTACTTCCAAAGTTTGACTGACTGTGGATGGTTTGAATAATAACATAATTATTCTGGAAGTAAAAACATGCAAAATTGAAATATAGTAAACAATCAACACAAGATAGTAACACCTTACTCATAAATAAATAACAACTTTTATTTATCATCAAATGTCAATTACATTTTACAAGTTTCAGGAATCTAATTATTGAAACTAATATCATCCTTCAGCCCAATGCGCCTCGCATGCTGTAAATGCTTAACCCTGCTCAGTCCCTTCGTGAGGGGATCTGCCGGGTTCTCATCTAATGATACCCTCTTAGCCACGAGGAGTCCTTCTTCTATTCGATGTCTGATGAAATGGTATTTTCTGTCAATGTGCCTAGATCTCCCGTGATCTCTTGGTTCCTTAGCCAAAGCAACCGCACTTTCATTGTCACAGAAAATTTCCATTGGCTCCTTTATAGCTGGTACAACTCCAAGGTCTCCGATGAAGTTCTTTAGCCATATCGCCTCCTTAGCTGCTTCACTTGCTGCTATGTACTCTGATTCACAAGTAGAATCAGCTACTGTCTCCTGTATGGAAATTTTCCAAGTAATTGCCCCTCCATTTAGGATAAAGACCCAGCCTGACTGAGAGCGGAAATTATCCCTATCAGTCTGGAAGCTAGCATCGCTATATCCTTCCACTCTCAAGTCATCACTGCCTCCGAGGGTAAGGACCCAATCCTTAGTCCTCCGCAGATACTTGAGAATGTTCTTTACCGCTGTCGAGTGTGCCTTGCCAGGGTTCCCTTGATATCTACTGACCATGCTTAAAGCAAATGCCACATCAGGGCGAGTACAAGTCATAGCATACATGATCGAGCCCACAGCGGAAGCATATGGTATATGACTCATTTCAGCTATCTCAGCCTCTGTACTCGGACTTTGAGTTTTACTCAGCTTGGCATTACTCTAGATTGGTAATTCTCCTTTCTTGGAATCTTGCATACTGAACCTCTTCAGCACCTTATCCAAGTAAGTACTTTGACTAAGTCCAATTAGTCTCTTACTCCTATCTCTCAATATCCTTATCCCTAGGATATAGGCAGCTTCCCCAAGGTCCTTCATAGCGAAACACTTCCCAAGCCAGGACTTAACCTCCTGCAAGGTTGGGACGTCGTTTCCTATGAGAAGTATGTCATCCACATACAACACCAAGAAGCTAACTATGCTCCCACTAGCCCTGACATACACACAAGACTCATCCTCACTCCTAGAAAAGCCAAACTCTTTGACTTTCTCATCAAAGCAAAGATTCCATCTGCGAGATGCTTGTTTCAATCCATAAATGGATTTATCAAGCTTACATACTCTATTAGGGTATCTTGTATCGACAAAACCCTCTGGTTGAGCCATGTAAACATCCTCAGCCAACTTTCCATTAAGGAAAGCGGTTTTGACATCCATTTGCCATATTTCATAATCATGAAATGTAGCTATGGCTAACAATACTCTAATAGACTTAATCTTAGCTACTGGTGAGAAGGTCTCATCATAGTCAACTCCCGGAGTTTGAGTAAAGCCCTTCGCAACCAGTCGCGGTTTGTAAGTATGTACCTTCCCATCCATGTCGGTCTTCTTCTTGAAGATCCATTTGCATCCAACTGTCTTACGACCTGGTACATTGTCAACCAAGTTCCAAACTTGATTGTCATACATGGACTGAATCTCGCTGTCCATAGCCTCCTTCCATTTAGCAGACTCAGGGCCTGCCATGGCTTCCCTGTAGTTATTAGGTTCATCCAAATCTATTAGTGTACTATCACTAATAAATGTATCACCTTCAGTGGTGATGTGATAACCATAATAAAAATCAGGTGTGTTCCTCACCCTAGTGGAACGTCTTGGAGGTACAAACTCATCTATCGGATCAACAGGAGTGTCCTCCTCAGGTTGGTCGATAGCATTTGAGGTTCCTTCACCACTTGACTCTTGAAGCTCTTCAAGGTCAATTTGCCTCCCACTGTCCCCTTGGCTTATGAATTCTCTCTCACGAAAGACTCCTCTTCTTGCTACAAAGACCACATTATCACTGGGTCTGTAGAAGAGGTAACCAAAGGATCTCTGTGGGTAGCCGATGAAAATACACCTCTCACTTCGAGGTTCAAGCTTATCATGAGTCTCACGCCTCACGAAAGCTTCACAACCCCAAATCTTGATGTGGTCCAAATTGTGAACTTTCCCAGTCCACATCTCGTGAGGTGTTTTGGCAACCTTTTTAGTAGGGACTAGATTAAGGATATGGGCGGCAGTCTCTAAGGCATACCCCCAGAAAGATATTGGTAACGAAGCTCGACTCATCATGGAACGAACCATATCCAGCAAGGTTCGATTGCACTTCTCGGCTACACCATTCAGCTGTGGTGTTCTGGGAGGTGTCAATTGTGAGACAATCCCACATTCCTTAACATAGTCAAGGAACTCAATGCTAAGATACTCTCCTCCCCGATCGGATCGAAGCATCTTGATGTTCCTGCCCAATTGATTCTCCACTTCCTGCTTAAACTCTTTGAACTTTTCAAAGGTTTCTAACTTATGCTTGATTAAGTAAATATATCCATATCTACTGTAATCATCAGTAAAAGTCACATAATAGTGATTAGCATCCCTTGTAGCAACTCTGAAGGGCCCACACACATCCGTGTGTACAAGGTTCAACAAACCTTCACCCCTATCACAAGTACCTGTGAAGGGTGACTTTGTCATTTTTCCAAGCAAACAAGACTCGCAACTATCATCTGACTTGAGGTCAAATGATTCCAAGACTCCAGCCTTTTGGAGTTGGCTTATGCGCTTCTTGTTGACATGTCCAAGACGACAATGCCACAAGGATGCTTTATCCAAGCTATCTGAAGAATCAATATACAACACATTATTTCCTAGATTGTCTACAACATTCACAGCTTCATATACACCATCACAAGGTAATGCTTTAAAGTAAAGTACATCATTGTAATAAACATTAATAGCACCATTTTTATTATCAAATGAAAATGAAAAACCTTGTTTGTACAAGCCATGAAAAGAAATAATATTTCTCGCCATTTCGGGCGAGTAACAACACTTATTCAAATCTAACATTAACCCATTATTAAGCAATAAAGAATAAACTCCTATCTTGGTAACAGGTGATGCTTTCCTGTTGCCCATGACTAAGTTTATCTTCCCGTGCTCCACTTGCTCACTTCTTCTTAGTGCCTGCAAATCAGTACAAATGTGAATACCACAACCTGTATCAAGCACCCAAGAATTAGCATTAGATGAGTTATTAGACAATATTGTGTAAATACCTGCATGGGTGGGTTTAACCTTCCCATCCTTTACATCTTGCAGATATTTAGGGCAGCTTCGCTTGAAGTGTCCCTTATCCTGGCAATAGAAGCACTGTGCTTCCTTTGGGTTTGAAGAAGGAGTAATGGGACCTTTCTTTGTCCCACTTGAAGAGGAACCATCAAGAGTCTTACCCTTGGTAGCCTTCGAAGGGCTTTTCCTCTTCTTACCTTTTCCCTGCCCAATAGCCAGAACAGGGGCTGTTGAAGGAGTAGAAGTAGCAACCGCTTTACCCTTAAGGCCATTTTCAGCTGTCCTTAAGAGTCCTTGAAGTTTGCTAAGTGTGACTTCCTCCTTGTTCAAATGATAAGTCATATGAAACTGATCATAACTTGGAGGTAAGGAATGGAGAATGATGTCAATCGCCATTTCCTCAGGAAAGTCAACATTTAGGTTCAGTAACCGGTCAACGAACCTTTGCATCTTCTGCAAGTGACCGGTGATGAGTTCACCATCCTTCATCCTTGCGGTTATCATGGAGGAGATGATTTCATACCTCTCCTGATGCGCGCTCTGATGGTACCTTTCCATCAGATCCAGGTGCATCTCATAGGGGTAGAAATCTTCATAGGATTTTTGAAGTTCAGGAGTCATGGTGGCCATCATGATGCATGCTACTTTAGTAGCATCCTTTTCATGTGCAACAAACTCCGCAAACTCTTCAGGAGTAGCAGTGGCTTCACTCACAACCTTAAGCTCCCTATCGAGGACATATTATTTGTCCTCATAGCGGGTAATCATTCTGATGTTTCTGATCCACTCATTGAAATTGGATCCATCAAAGATGACCTTACCACACAAGTTCATAAGGGAAAAGGAGCCTGTTGGGTTTGAGCCAGAAACATTGTTGGAAGACATCTGAAAGGAAAGAAAGACAAGTTTCATTAGATTAGGAATCCTTAATAATTCACCCTAATGAAATATTAAGGCTAGGATCCAACAAACTATTTATAGTTGGAAGAGGGATGCCGTAATCCATACTATAAAATATTTGAAGGTAGGTAAATGACGATTTACCAATTTCCACCATAAGAACGAAATATTTTATTATTAGGTTTTACTGGTTTTGAAACTCCTAGATCTTTTGAGATACATTGAGCTTTTCAATGGCATGTTTGAACCTCGATTGTGCCCTCTCAAGTTTGTGACTGGGATGCCGAGGATCACAAACAAGGTGTGAATAACCATACAAATTGACTTGGTACCCTCAACAATATTACCTAATCGATGTGCCGGTTAACCACACACGCTCCACCGATCTATAATAAAGTCAAGTTACCCTTTGCCACTCTTACTAGTCCATGTTAGTGTGCCGGTTAACCACACACGCTCCACTAACGACTTGGTAAGCTACAAAGTGTAATTTTATGGGCTAGCACCAATTTCACATTTTCCTAAAGTAACTAAGATTGGGAATTTATAATGTATAGTTACTTTATAATTCATTATACTTTTAACGAGTATTTAAAGTCGTATCCTACCCGTTCGGCTAACGACCCTCCACCGATCAAGGAAGCGGTGGGTGAGAGTGGACACCCATTAAGTCACCATTTTATAGGCAACAACCTTATACCCCCCTTATAGACCGGCTTCGTGAATGAGGCCTACTAACGGTAAGAATGACATATTCTTATACATATCTATATAATAAAATTATAATAATAGTATAAGTGTTGATTTTTAAACTTTTTAAAAATCTAAGGTTTAATTTGGAATTAAAGTATTAAAGTGTAAGACTTTTCAAATTCCAAAACTTGAGGGCAAGATTTGAAACTATTCCAAGTCTCTTCAATTTGTAACTTATGAGTTTTAATGATTCATAAAAATGAAGACTCTTCATTTTATGAAACCTCTTTAGTTCTTTAATCACAATTTAAAGAAGTGACTTTTGGTTATCCATAACTTGAGGACAAGTTATGGACACCATCATTGCCATTAAGATCATCAATTAAACACACATGGAGGTTACACATAATTCCTATGATCTTCTAAACTCATATGAACACAAATTCATGTCAAGCAATTTCAAGAAAATCATATAAACATATACAATACTTGAAAATTGATAAAAGTCATGTAAAATGGGTTAACATAATCATTATCATTTTGAAAAACAAATTTTACAAGTCCAAAACAGATTGGGATAATGATCTTAATCCATTTCCAGCAACAAAACTCGAAAAAACTGCCCAGCACGCTCCTACTCGCCGAGTGCATTATTCTACTCGGCGAGTAGAATGAATTTGTTCATGGACTCGACAAATCCTCCCCATGGACTCGGCGAGTCCAGTCGTCAGAGTGCAGAATTTTCAATTTTTTTTAAGCAGTTTTGCATCAAGTATACAGAAAACAATCCTAGGCTCTGATACCACTGATGGGTTTTTGAGCATTCTAACACTTCCTAAGTGTACATGCAACCCTAATAACCTTGAATCTATGTTTTCTCTATATACATGCAAATTTCTTTTTCAAGGTTATTTCCTAACTAGCATGACATGGGGATTACATAAAACATAAAAACTAGTAGAAATACATACCTTGTTGTTGCTTGGATTCCTTCAAGACTTTGTGAGCTTAGCACCCCAAATGTTGTGCCTCAAATGCTTCACACAACACCACAAGACTTGGAATAACTTGAGAGAATACTTCTAGCACTCAAAATCGGTTATGCCCTCTCTAGTAACACTAGGTCCACTAGCCCACCATTTTGCTAGCCATAGGGTTCCTTTTATAGTGTTGTCACAATTAGGGTTTACACATGAATGCCCTTAATTGTCATGACTCTTGATTTCTCATGACCCATGGGTTTGTAACTCCCATAGACTATCCATGGAGCTCCATATGGTTATAACCAAACCCATAAACCATGGATCATTAATCCACCATAAAAGAATTGATGATTGTCATAATCAACCCTATATATTTAATTAGTCTCACTTTGATCACTAGATTAATACTAGATTAATACTTGATCAATACTAATTAAATAATACTATTATTAATATATTAGAAATTATAATATATTAATAATCATAAGTGCCTTATTCTCTCATTTAGTCTATCCAAGTATTGCAGTGCCATGCAACCCAAATGGACCATGCCGGGTCGGGTCAAGTACATACCAAATAAAGTTATGGACTTAGACACTATATCCAACATCCTTGAGAGGGATGGATAAGAACTTGGAGGTTAAGGGTGGCGGAGCTTATTTTCTCATGGATCGGATTTGGACCCCGAAACTTGGTGGTTTCAGAGACTTGGTGATGAACTAGGCGCACAACACTCGTTATTCCGTCCACCCAGGTTCAGATAAGATGTATCTGGATCTTAAAAAGTTATACTGGTGGCCTAACATGAAAGCAGAGATTGCTACCTTCGTAAGTAAATGCCTTACTTGCGCAAAGGTCAAGGTCGAATACCAAGTTGCCCAAGACAATGGGTGGACTTGATACCATATGGGTCATCGTCGACAGATTGACCAAGTCCGCACACTTCTGCCTATCAAGGAAACAGACAAGATGGAGAAACTTACAAGAACATACATTAGGGAGATTGTACGACTGCACGGTGTTCCCATATCCATTATCTCAGACAGAGATAGTAGATTCACTTCGACGTTCTGGCAGTCGTTACAAAGTTCCCTAGGAACTAGGCTGGACATGAGTACAACCTACCATCCACAGACAGACGGGTAAAGTGAGAGGACTATCCAAACCTTGGAAGATATGCTGCGAGCCTGTGTGATCGACTTTGGGAAAGCATGGGATACTCATTTACCCCTTGTCGAATTTTCCTACAACAACAGTTATGACACGAGCATAAAGGCTGCTCCATTCGAGGCCCTCTATGACCGGAAGTGCAGATCCCCTCTGTGCTGGGCTGAGGTGGGTGATACCCAGTTAGCTAAAGGACGAGTTCCTGAAAGCACTCTCACGGGTCCGGAGATCATTCGGGAAACGACAGAGAAGATCATTCAGATTCGTGAACGATTGAAAGCCTCTAGAGACCGACAGAAAAGCTATGCTGATAAACGAAGGAAACCGTTGGAATTCCAGGTGGGTGACCGTGTTCTATAGAAGGTCTCACCCTGGAAGGGCTTGATACGCTTCGGAAAGCGTGGAAAGCTAAATCCAAGGTACATAGGGCCTTTCGAGATTCTCGCAAGAATCGGCCCAGTAGCCTACAAACTTAAATTACCACGCGAACTCAGTAACGTACATTCTACTTTCCACGTATCGAACTTGAAAAAGTGTCTGTCCGACAAGACTCTTGTAATCCCACTCGACGAGATCGAGATCAACGAGAGCCTCAACTTCATGGAAGAACCAGTAGAGATCATGGACCGGGAGGTCAAGCAAACGAAACAAAGCCGTATCCCGATAGTGAAGGTTCGCTGGAACGCCAAGCGAGGACCTGAATTCACTTGGGAGCGAGAGGATCAGATGAAACTGAAATATCCTCTTCTTTTTACTTAGTTATTTGTAACTACTTATTTGCTTAAACTCTAATTTCGGGACGAAATTCCTTCTAACGGGGGGATGATGTGACAACCCGAAATTTCTATTCTGTACAACCATTCACTTCAATAGGAGTCAAAAACTGTTTCTGCTAATTTTCAAGCTTTTTGGAATAAGTTTGAGTATTTTAAGATTAGTACTTCAGGGGATATCAGGAGAGAGGATGCTCTAGGGTTTATTGTGCAACAATAAAGTCCCAAAGCTCCAAGAGTTTGGAGCTTACGGCCTAAACAAAGGTGTTTACGGCCGTAAACCCTAAATTGGGGGTATATATATGACACTTAGTCATTATTTACCATTTTTCACAAATTCAAGATCCAAACTCAATTCTCTCTCAAGTACCATCCAACATTTCTTCAAGATCTTCAACTTGTAAGTGTTTCTAGCCCTAATAAGTTGATATATTACTTAATCTAGTGATTTAACACACTTCCATCCGTGAAATCATTCCAAAAGGTTAGATCTTCAAGTTTCACCAAGAACACCAAGAACACACACTAGTGTTCTTGGACTTTTAGCACCTTTTCAAGCCTCTATCTTGTAAGTACTTCTATCCTAGAGTATAATAAGGCTTGTTACACTTCAATACATCAAGAAAACATCAAGGAAACCAAGGATCAAAGGTGTTTACGATCCAAGAACACCTTGGACCGTAAACCGTAAAAAGGGTACCAAAGTGTGCCCTAGTCCCTTCTAAGCCTTGGAAACTTGCATAGATCCCTTCCTTAATGAGTTTAGTACTTGAAAACATCAAAAGACCATAAACCATATGGGTTTACGGCCGTCAACCCAAGGAGAAGTGGTCCAGGGACCGTAAACTCCATTTAGGAGTGAAATGGTGCCCTAATCTCTTCCTAAGGCTTATACTTCAAGTAGAAATGTTTCTAAGGACTTGTAAAGCTTCAAAAAACAAGATGGTCAACGAAACATGAGTTTACGGCTGTAAACTCATGGGTTTACGACCGTAAACTCAATGAGTTATGGTCACAAAACCGTAAACTCAAATAAAGGGTCCCCTTGAACCCTAAACTCAATAGCAATGTCCTATAACACTTAGATGAAATCCTTGGGACTTATAGCACTTAAATAAGGTGTTTTACATGTCCTAGGATCTCTTAACTTTGTTAATTAGTTGTTTAAAGACTAATTGGATACATATATGTGATATTATATGTTAACTAGGATCATCGTGTGTGTACAAGTCTTCACTTGACACCTAGCATCCTGTACATTCCGTTCATCCAAACCACTCACTCCAGGTGAATTCATACCCCTTAATTAACCTTTTAAATGTTTTTAAATGCTTTTATGGGGGGGAATACAAGTTGAACAATTATAGTTATTATATCAATCACACGTGATTAATAACTACCAAACAAGTGGATTTCTTACTTTTCAAACTGTGTTACCAAACTGTTTTACTTCAAACTGTCTTACAAACTCTTTTACATGATAAATACTTTTACTTAAATTCTTTTAACTTATATTTTGTGTATCTATATAGATATACTTATATAAGTAGGATTGAAAGGACTTAGGACTGATAGCTCTCCTTACTTCCTGTTCCTTGTTTGGTTATGGACTTAGGGCATTCAGGTTATTTGTCCGAAGGTCGTTTGAATCCTAGTTATATATCATGTATATGTGTGTAGATATAAAAGGTTACTTCTTTCATTCAGTTCAATGCCCTTGGGTAGCAAAGGTATACAAACATGTTCATATACACAAACAACATTACTAGTAAACTATAATAGATATAGTTTAGGAAGGTACTATTACTAGAACAATGAAACATACAATGAGTCAGTTCATTAATGAGTAATACATAGTGATGAGAAACAAACATAATACATAGTGATGAGAAACAAACATAATACATAGTGATGAGAAACAAACATAATACATAGTGATGAGAAACAAACATAATACATAGTGATGAGAAATAAAACATACAAGCTAGACAGAGAAAGAACACACAATAGAGCTGGCACATACATATACATATACATATACATTACATACAGTTATGTGAGCCACTTAACGGGGGCATGACACTACCTGTTATGACCCGTTTTGTATCCAGAATCTCCTTAATTAGGGAGCGTATGAGTTTGTGTATAGATCTATACTGGATTGACTATCCTACACCTTGCTGATCGTTACAGTGGGACTTGCAAGTCTACGGGTGCCAAACGTCATTTCTTACGACGTCTTACATCGTCGTTTTACTATAGAGTCGGTAGCAGGATACAGGCCGATCACATGGTACTTTAAATAACAAATAGTTTAAAGTAATTAGTACAACAATAGTTACTTAATACAACACTACAATACTATTTCATTTTCCATTTACATTTACCTTGTTATATTCACACAATAAACAATAATGTAAGAACTATATTTTTGGTTAATAATAGTCAGATTTGGGAAAATACACACTCTTACAAGAGACACACACACAGATACTAGATGCCTTGGTAGAAGGCTACTTTTAGTAGGAAACATAGGGTTTTCTAGGAGAATTCAAACAATTACAAACTTTTACAAAACTTATACATTACAAACATCTTACAAATGCTTTCATACAATCACAAACACTAATATACTTATGATCTTACCAGCTTTAAAGCTGATAAACTCTTTCAAAATAACTTGTATTCTCAGGTCACCAGTAGACAGGTACCGGTGCCAGGTTCTGAGAAGATGGAGCTCGTTCAAGACTCATCTTTTATTTTTGATGCATATTTTTGGTGTCTATATAACTTGACAGAACACACTTGTATGAAATTATATTATTAATGCAATGGATGATGTTGTTGCTTGTTTACTACTTTGCATTGTTGTGATACTGAACATGACGTCCTCCACCCCCGAACGTTTCCGCCATTCCCGTTTTGAGGTGTGACAATTACTACTGGGGTTATGCTCCTCTGATTGGCAGAATACCCACTCGTAGACTTGGCAACTTTTCCCTTCTGTTCCTTGATAGGATTCATACTTGGTCCATCTATCATTACCTCGTGTATAGAAGTCGTATATAATTAGGGTTAGTAAGACGGTCGGATGTGCGACTCTGCCCCAGGTCCACAACCAAACAAGGAACAGGAGACAGGGCGGTAACACACATACTAAATATGCGTAATCATAATCATATACTACCATCGCGTATATACGGAATAGTAATAGGTGGGCTGTATTCGTCCCTAGCCTCCGTGCTCCAACTTGGTCTGCTAGACGAGCGGTATTTCGTGACGGTCTGCGGATATCTGACGGTAAGGCTTTGGAGGACAAAGTACTCTTCGCATGAGTACTTTGTGGTTTAGAATACGAAAGATAAAATCGAGGTTTAGGTCGGACTTTCGATACGAAGGAAAAAAGTTTCGAGAACTTGCCGATCGAGGCGATAGAAACATATGAACTCAGTATGGTGAGGACCACGCCAACTCATGACGAATGAAAGCAACGGACTCTTTACTGAAAAAAGTTTTGGTCAAATGAAAGAAACGTCTGATATACGACGATATATCCCTTGTATGCTCGATACTGTACTCCTAGTATGTTCGACAATGTACTCTTTGTAAATGTTCCCGTGTTTCCTATTTTCTCTTTGATGTTAACACTCGTACGTATCGTACCGCTATGTGCGCATACATACAAACAAAAGTGCTCTAATAACTGGTGGGGATACTTTATATCATAATCCTCTTTGGTACCACTACCATCGCCTGCCATATACAAGTTATGAATATTTAAGATGAACCAGGCAGTCGACTGAGTAACTCTGCCTCAAATCCTCAACCAACTAAGGAATGGGGACCTAAGTGGAGTCACTCACTCTAAGTCTGCAACATCTTAGTTGCACACAACTCTGATGTATATGGTAAGCCATAATAGCTTCTCTAATGGATCTTTTAGTTCTCTTGAATACTGTGAGCTATTTCAACATGTGAGTTGTTATAGTTACTTTTAAGTGTTGTCCCCAAATTTTAATATTATCTGAATATAAATTAATTTTAAAAGTAATTACTATTTCGAATACGTACCACTACTCGTCGACGACTCCGAGGTAGATTCTCCTGCGGTGATCATCAGAATGCGTCCATCTGCGCCTGACTTCCTTTGTATCGGGCAGTCCCTCTAAAAATGTCCAGCCTCACCACAGCCATAGCAGGCTTGGTTTTCTTCAGCTCCGAGAACTTGGAGATCGGTTGAGCCGGTGCCTTGCAGAAACGAACTGTGTGTCCCTTTCTGTGGCAGTTCAGACACTGCATTTCCCGGCATACTCCGGTGTGGTGAAAGTTGCACTTTCCACACTTCGGAAGGTTTCCAGCATATCGACTGGCAGGTGCTGAAGTAGTAGGCGTCGTAGCGGCGTACATAGTACTCGCTCGTTGCTCTTGCGGGGTGTCTTGTGTTGTTCGCTTCTTCTTTCTCTTGTTCCCCGACTTCTAATTACAGTCCTCTTCCCTCGATGGCTCGGGAATACAGACTTTTACACCATGGCGGACTCCATGGTCGATGAGTCGTTGAGCCAGTCGTTTAGCACTATCGAACGTGGCTGGGTTAGAAGACAACACATTTCCTTGGGTCGGAGCAGTCAGACCCCAAATGTATCTTTCTATCTTCTTGCTCTCCGAGGTAATCATCCCGGGGCATAGAGCTGCTAGCTCGCTGAACCGATCGGTGTAGGTCACTATGTCACAGCCGACCATAGTGAGACCCCACAGCTCTTGTTCTAGTTTTTGAATCTCGCCTAACGGGCAGTATTCCTCCCGCATTAACTCTTTTAGGTTTTCCCAACCTATTGAGTTAGCCACTGATAGGGTCAGTGACTTAACATGGATGTTCCACCGTGTTAGGGCCTTGCCAGAGAAGGTGCAGGCAGCAAACTTCACTTTGCTTCCTTCTGGGCATAAACAGATTTTGAAGATCGACTCTGTTTTCTCAAACCATTGCATGAGGGCAATGACTCCTTCAGTCCCATTAAAGGATAATGGCTGGCATTTGGTGAAGTCCTCGTAGGAGAACTCTCTCGAGCGCACGAGGACCTCACCTCGAGTAGAATCAGTAGGTGTTCCACCTCCATTGGTACTGATGGAGGGATATTGAGCAATGGTTGTTGCCACAGCCGCAGCCACTGTAGCGTTTATAGCTGCCATATCGATTTGCGAAGGAGGCGGTATTGGAGTTATCGGAGTAGTGCGTCTGTTAGATCTGCGAGGAGGCATCTTTGCTAAAAGAATACAAAGATGAGACGGAATAAGTCTAAGCAATGGACACAAGCCGAAAGCTGAAAATACAAGGTTATCCTAGTTCTGGATGTATCGGGTCCTGACTTCCACAGGGTTCTAGAAACAATTCATAAAAGAGTCTACACCTAATAAACTCTATGAATTTGAAATAACTATCCTCGAATGAATATCTGTTTCCTGAATAACTGTTACCAGTTGCATGTAAGAAAATAATCTTAACATGTAATGTGAGTAGTGTTTCCACTCGCTCATTAAATTAACCAGATTATTATTTATTAGTGTGACGTGTAAGACGTTTTGGTTACTTCGGCTGATCCTTCTTTGCAAACTTCTCATGACTTGTTCTTGTTCCTCCTGGACTCTTCTGTTGTCTACTATGAGGAAGTCGTTACATCTATCTAGGCTTGTTGTGTGAGAATGAAAGTGACTAAAGAATCTATGAGCTTTAAGGTAACTTTATGGGGTGATCCTTACGGAGTCCTCCTATAATTGTACACGGTACACAAGTTTGTATATATTTGAATATTAAATAGACCTTCGAATAAGTGATCCTACTCCAAAACTACACCCTTAAGAGGAATGGATAGCGAAGCGTAGACCACATATTCTAAGTCTATAAGATCTTGATCATATATAAAACTTTAGGAATATACCTTGCAAGATTATAGACCTATCCGTAAGGGTCCTTAAGTTGTCACATAAGTTATTTATATGAACTAAAATACTCCTATAGTATTCTAACGTAATGTACTTGTTCTGGTGCTCAGGTAAGTTTTAACACTGTTGCAACACCACATCATTCCCAAACACATGTCGGTCATATCTCGAATGAATATAGTTGATCAGGCTATATTGATCCTAGCTATGATTACATAGTTGTTTAGGTTGACGACAGTGCCCAACCTTTAAATCCTTTTAGTTCTGTTCTCCTCGTGACACTATTTCTATTATGTACATGTATAAGCAAGTAGGTATATTTTTATAACCTATAGTTATATTCTAAAAATATATCATTATCCAGAGCACTTAAGCCCCATTGTATTTATAATTGTATATCTTTTATCGGTTGATATACTTAGTTCACTATAAACAATGCTCTAATACCAATCTGTCAAACCCCAAAATCGGAACGGCGGAATCGTTCGGGGGTGGAGGACGTCATGTTTAGTATCACGAGATATGTATATGGTAAGCAAGTAATGAACAACCATTTCATTTCGAAAGAAAGTGCTTACAATGTGTGTGTTCACAAAGCATAGAATTCATAAACAAATAACAAAACAAGACTTGAAGCTATAATGCTCCATCTTCTGAATTCCCAGCACGAGCACCTGTCTAATAGTCTCCTGAGAATACAAGTTATTTGAAAGAGTTGGTCAGCAATTAAGCTGGTGAGTTCATAAGAGTTTAGTGATGTAAGTAAGTTGGAAAGTGTTGTTGAAAATGTAGATGTAAAATGCTGTTGAAAATGTAGTTGTAACATCTAGTTGTAAAATGTTGTAAGTTGTAAGTTCTGTTTTGGAAAAGTTCGCCTGTTCCTCTAGAAAATCATATATTTCCTACTTTGATGGAAGTTAAGTAAAATGATACTACAACCCATTATATGGGTACTAAGTGGGTACAAGTTATATAAGACTCAGAGTAAACAAACAATCGATTGTGCGCATCTGCCCTAAGCTCACAACCAGACAAGGAACAGGAAGTAGGGCGGATAGCACACATTCCATTGGTTGTTAGATCATCGTCATATATAACCCTGGTGTAATTACTTGTTACTCATGGAGTTAATTGTAATGTTTCCTTTATATCTAATGAAGAAGTTCTTTAAGAAAACCCTTATTTCTTATAATAAAATAGTGACCATAGTGACTACTTTTATAATAGCTTAGTTTATACTGCTATCTATAATCTAATATCGGATAGAAAGTTAATTGAGCGAATCTGCCCTAATTCCACAACCAAACGAGGAACAGGAAGTAAGGCGGAAAGCACACATCCAGCTACCTATTGGGTATTAGTTTTATACATAAACATAGTGTATAAACTAAGGTATTATAGAGTTACTCATATAAGGTCTTTTAAATTGTACCGGTTTAATAAAATGGATTAAACCCTTTACCGGGAAGTTTCTAGTTTTGTATACTAAAAGTACTGAAAGTATGTTTTGTACTAGAAAAACTATGCTTTGACTCTGTGTCCTACAACCTGCCCCATACTTGGTACCCTTATGATGACTCAATGTATACTAAGCATACATATATATAGAATCGGGTAGAAAATAGATTGGGTGAATTCGTTCCAAGCCCACAACCAAAAAAGGAATAGGAAATGAAGCGGAGAGCACACATCCTATTACCTATCGGACCCTATTGGTATATATATCCTGTTATGTATACATTAAGGAATCATAAGACTAGCATTATGGTCCTATCTTTTACTCGTATCCTTCTACTAAGGCATCTTCGGTTATGTGCTAGACTCGACTGTTCCATTTGTCGTTTGTAAGAATGTATATTTTCCCTAGTTTATAACTATTTTTGACTCGAAAATAGTTTGGGTTGGACTTTCAAGTGGTACCGTCACTTTATGAAAGAAAGGGAAGTGTAAGTACACAGTTGTCGTTTATAATGACATGCGGATGCACTAATAACCTAAAAAAATATTTGTTTTATTACGGTTATAATGTGAAGGCTAGAACCCTTACTATACGCTCTCCCTGACAGGAGATTAAGGGAACTAAAGACGACCTCTGCAAATTCTTGGAAGCCATGTAATTCACATTAAAGTATATGATCATGTATACCCAATATAACTATCACCTTTTGTTTAAAACAATGAGTTAGTGATTCATTGGTATAATTAGATCCTGTATGTGTGTTCTCATGCTATAGCAACCTAACTTGTTTGTTTTGTACTGTATCTTGTACGTTCTGTTTGTTTCTAGTAATTGTGTGTTCTCTCTATATGGTATTGTTTGATTCTCTTCACTATCTGTTATGTATGGTATTGACTCTTTGTGTGCTTCATTGTACTAAAAGTAATGAATAGCATTCTCCTAAACTATACCTATTATAGCTTACTAATGTTCTACTTGGACTGTTACTGGAAAGAATCGTTTATCTACTAAGTTATGTCTGTACTTTAAAGACAAAGTTTTGTATAACTAGAAGGTAACATAACTTTAAAAGAGTTTTGAAATGTTTTGACGACTTATAAATGACATAAGTAACATTTTGAAAGATTTTTATAACAAACATTTACACAATTATCATTGTGTTCAACTTGTATTCCCCCCTTAAAACAGTTAAAACAGTTAAAAGATTCATTACGGGGTATGAACTCACCTGATGTGGGTGATTCAAACGGGTATGCGTGTAAGGATGAGCAGTTCCACGAATGAAATCCCGAGACACAATAAGTCCTAAATGACATATAAGGACACATATTGACATGAATATAGTTTTTATAAACAACTATATGAAAGGAAACACCTTCCGGGACTAGGAAACACCTCGATCAAGTGTTGGAATCACATGTGATTCAACAAAGGAAAGTGAAATGGCACTAACATGTGTTTACGGTTTTAGGGTTTACGGTCCTAATGGGTTTACAGCCGTAAACCCATGGTAACTTCTACCATTTGGTGTTTTAAGGTCTAACAAGTCAAGGTTAAGCGTACTATGATCAAGTCCAAGCCTTAGGAAGTAATTGTGGCACCATTGCACCACTTTTTAGAGTTTACGGCCCATGGACCATTCCTCATGAGTTTACGGCCGTAAACTCATGGTCAAACATGGCTAAGTGCAAGTTTGAAGACTAGGGAAACTTTAGGGACTTTTACTCTACACTTGTATGAAGAAGACCACCTCAAATGAGGCTTTTGATGAGTTTACGGCCCAAAGGAGTTTACGGTCGTAAACTCATGGTCATTAAGATCTTGAGTGAAGTTTAAGGTCCTTCAAATTTCAAGGAAGGGTTCTGGGTCACTTGCCTTGCATCCTATGGGGTTTATGGACCTAATGGCCACCAAAAAGGGGTAAAATCCCTTTGATCTTGTGTTCTTGATGTTTCCAAGTCTCTAAGCATGGATACTAACTAGATATGAAGTATAGGGAAGTGTACTTACGATCTAGAAGCTTGAAATGGTTGATATTGGCCAAGAACACTAGTGTGTGTTCTTGGTGTTCTTGGTGAAACTTGAAGATCTAAGAAAACATGATTTCCATGGAAGAATCATAAGGATGAAGCTAGTTAAGAAGGATGAACAACTAACTAGAGAAAGAACACTTACGATTTTTGAAGATCAAGCATGAAGATCGGGATGATACTTGAGAGAAAACTCATGTGTTCTTGAAGGGAAAGTGAAAGAATGAAGAAAAGTGAAGGAAATGAACTTATATGGAGGAGTTTACGGCCTACATGAGTTTACGACCGTAAACTCCATGTTTACGGTCGTAAACTCCATGTTTACGGTCGTAAACTCCATTTGATGGAGTTTAGGGCTTGATTCTTGTATTGTAGCCTTTAGCAGATAAATTCCAACACTTATTCCTTAAGTGTACTAGGCCTAAACTCCTTAGAAAGACCTTTAACAGGGCTAGACTCAGTATTAATGAGTTTGGCACTCATTTGAGTTGATTGACTGGGCTTAAAAATCAAAATTTTTCCGGGTTGTCACATCATTCCAAGATGTTGGTGATGTTGTGTGAACCATTTGAGGCGTCACACTTGACGAACTAGGCTCTTAAGCTCCATGGAATCAAGCTACATAAAAATGTATGTCTTCTAACTTGTTTATATTACCCAAGTATCAATGATTGTATGCTAGTTAGGGTAATACCTTGGAAAGTTCAAGTTTGCATGTATAATAGAGAAAACATAGATCCAAGGTATTTAGGGTTGCATGTACACCATAGGAGTGTTAGAATGCTCAAAACCCTTCAGTGGTATCAGAGCCTAGGCTTGGTTTCTTTTATACTTGATGCAATTTGCTGAAAAAAGCTGAAAAATCGAATTTTTTGCTGTCTGGACAGGGAACTCGACGAGTACATTGAGGGACTCGACGAGTCCATGTGTAAAATCATCGAACTCGTCCAGTTGGTTCATGCACTCGACGATTTGGACCCCCTGACAGCATATATTCGAGGTTTTTTGGCTGGAATTGGACTAGAAACATTACCCTAAGCAGTTTTTGAACTTGTAAACCTGTTTTTGATGTGGTAATGTTCATGCTAATCCAATTTCATAGATAATTGCCAATAGATTCATGTTTTCTATTAGTTTAATGGTTTGGCTAATTACATGAAAATTGTTTGATTTGAATCATCTTGTTCTTATGAGTTGATTTAGATTAATAGAAAAGTTATGTGATAATATGTTTCCAATCCAAATTAATCTAAAAGTTCTTCATAACATGTGTTTTTGTAACTTGTCCTCAAGTTATATGAAAAGTCACATTTATGATTATTAAAACTCATAAGATTTCCATAAGTTATTAAAAATGGAGAGTCTCATTTTTTAATTGTTTTAAAGTCTTCCATAACTTGTCCTCAAGTTATGGAACTTGAAGAGTTTTTCATTAAAACTACTTTAAACACATAAGTTATGGAATTGAAAAGTTTTTGAATAGTTCAAAACTTGGCCTCAAGTTTTGGAATTTGTAAAGTTTCCCCTTATGAATACTTTAATTCCAAGTTAAGCCCTTAGAATTTTAAAAGTTAAAATTCAACCCTTATACTTTATAGCATTATATGTTAATAATATATATATTGTCACACCCCAAAACTGGAACGACGGAAAAGTTATGGGGTGGAGGACGTCATGTTTAGTATCACAAGACATACATCATAGTAATCAAAGTAATAAACAACCATTTCATTAGAAAGAAAGTGTTTACAAAGTGTGTGTTCACAAAACATAGAATACAATAGCAATTAATAAACAAGATTTGAAGCTATACTGCTCCATCTTTGGGATCCCAGTGCGAGTACCTGCCTAATACTCTCCTGAGAATACAAGTTAATTGAAAGAGTTGATCAGCAATTAAGCTGGTGAGTTCATAAGATTTTAATGATATTAGAAAATAATAAATTCTATTTTAGAAAAGTTCGCCAGTTCCTCTTAGAAAATCCTATATTTTCTACTTTGGTGAAAGATACATAAAAATGAATCTACAATCCTTTCTATGAGTACTAAATGGATACAAGTGATATACAACTCAGAGTAAACAAACAATCGATTGAGTGCATCTGCTCTAAGGCGGAAAGTACACATCCCATTGTTTGTTTGATCATTGTAGTATATAGCCCCGGTGTATTCACTTGTTACTCGTGGAGTTAATTGTAATGGTTCCTTTATATTAATGAAAAGATTCTTTAAGGAAAACTCTTATTTCTTATAATAAAATGGTGACCATAGTGATTACTCCTATAATCACTTAGTTTATATTGGCTATATATGATCTAATATCGAATAGAGAGTTAATTGGGTGAATCTGCCCTAAGCCCACAACCAAACAAGGAACATGAAGTAAGGCGGAAAGCACACATCCAACTACCTATTGGGTATTAATAATATATATCTCCGTGATGTATAAACTAAAGTATTATATAGTTAATCACATAAGGTCCTTTAAGTTTATATTGGTTTAATAAAATGGATTAAACCTTTAACTGGTAAGTTTCTAGCTTTACATACCCAAAGTTCTGATTTGGAAAGTATATTCCGAACTAGAAAACTGTGCATTGACTCTGTGTCCTATGAATTGACCATACCTGGTACCCTCATGATGACTTAATGTATACTGGACATATATATCTAGAATCGGATAGATAATACACTGGGTGAATCTGTTCCAAGCCCACAACCAAACAAGGAACAGGAAGTGAAGCGGAAAGCACACATCCTATTACCTGTCGGATCCTTTTGATATATATGTATCCTTTGATGTATACATTAGGGAATCATACGGTTAGCATTATGGTCCTTTCTACTAAACGTAGCCTTCTACCAAGGCATCAAATGTTATGGGTGTTCTTCCCTTGTATTAGTAGGTATTTTCCCAAATGGGACTATCTTTAACTAAATATAGTTTATACATTAATGAATATGTGAGAAGATCACAAGTAAATGTAATAGGGAAAATAATGTTTCACCTCAGCAATGGCACTGCTGGTTATAAAGTAATAAAATACTGACTCCAGGTAGTATTAAATGAATGATACACCTCGGGGAGTCTAAAGTAGCCTTTAGTCCTAAGTCGGTTACTTAAAGGTTTATCTCCTCGTGCCTGCTAGTCCTGGTACGTGAAATCGTACCAGTGTCAATGCAAACCCGGCAAGATATATTATTAGGTTTATCACCTCGTGCCTGCTAGTCCTAGTACGTGAAATCGTACCAGTGTCAATACAAACCCGGCAAGATATATTATTAGGTTTATCACCTCGTGCCTGCTAGTCCTTGTACGTGAAATCGTACCAGTGTCAATGCAAACCCGGCAAGATATATTATTAGGTTTATCACCTTGTGTCTGCTAGTCGTGGTACGTGAAATCGTACCAGTGTCAATGCAGACCCGGCAAGATATATAACGTGATTTTTCCCGGTACTTAGTATGGTGTATTCCTCCCTGTTTCTCTTTATAGTGGGTTCTCTTTATATTATCGCGTATTGTATCTAGCATGAATCGGATTTCTAAACTATACCTATTATAGTTTACTAATGTTTTCCTTGAACTGATATTGAAAAGACTCTTTTATCTACCAAGTTATGCCAGTACTTTAGAAACGGAGTTTTGTGAAATTATAAAGTAACATAACTTTCAAAGAGTTTTTGAAATGTTTTGACAACTTATAAATGACACAAGTAATCCTTTTGAAAAAGTTTATAACAAACAATTACACAATTAACATTGTGTTCAACTTCTATTCCCCCCCTTAAAACATTTAAAACAGTTAAAAGATTCATTACGAGGTATGAACTCACCTGATGTGGGTGATTCAACGAATATGCGTGTAAGGATGAGAAGTTCCACGAATGAAGTCCCGAGACACAACAAGTCCTAAATGATATACGTTGTCATATATTGACATAAATATAGTGCTTAGAAGCAACCAAATGCAAGGAAACACCTTACGGGACTAGGAAACACTTTGTCCAAGTGTTAGAATCACATGTGATTCACTAAATGGGAATGTACGGCCATATTGATGGGTGTGCGGCCATGGGTGTGCGGTCAGCATGTGTGTACGGTTGCACACAGGAGTGTGCGGCCGTATAGAGGGCATGTGTGGTCGTACACAGGGGTGTGCGGCCGTACACTCTTCATTCATGCCCAAAATGCTGATTTTCGGGTGTTTCAAGGCCAATACCAAGTCCAACTAGCAATTGAACGCCAAACTCTCACCTTGGAGAGTGTTTAAGGTGTGTGCGGCCACCTTATGAAGGTGTGCGGCTGTACACCTTCAAGTGATGAACAACATGAAGAACATGAAGAGATTTAAGCTTAGATCAAGGTGTTTTACCAGTATAACAAGCTGAATGATGGAGTGATTCACGTTTTTGAGGCCCTTAGAGTGTTCTTGGATGAAGTTTTTAGAGAGAGAAAGTAGTGTGTAGCCAAAAATGGAAAAAGAGTGAATGAGGGGTCTCCTCCTATATATGGAGGTGGGTGTACGGCCAGGAGAGGGGTGTGCGGCCGTACACTCCTGATGTTGGAGTGTAAGGCCCGATTTTGATGTTAGAAGTGTACGCGATCCATTACTATGCTCAATGCTTGAATATACTGACCTTTGGACCTTCAAACGGACTCCAAACGAGGCTAAATGATAGCAGGAATGAGTCTGACACTCAGTTGACTTGACTGGCCGGGCTTTGCAAGGCAAAATTTTAAAATTTTTCGGGTTGTCACATCATCCGCCCGTTAGAGGGAATTTCGTCCCGAAATTAGCATTCTTAGCCGTACTACTAGGGTTGCGCTCCTCTGGTTGGCAGAATACTCACTCGTAGACCTGGCAATTTTGCCCTACTGTCCATGATAGGATTCATACTCGGTCCATCCATCATTACTTCATGTATACAAGTCGTATATAATTAGGATTAGTTAGACGGTCGGATGTGTGTTTCTGCCCCAGGTCCACAACCAGACAAGGAACAGGATATAGGGCGGAAACACACATACTAGATCTGCGTAATCATAATCATATACCACCCTCGCGTATAAACTAAATAATGACAGGTGAGCGGTATTCGTCCTTAGCCTCTGTGCTCGAACTTGGTCTGCTGGACGAGTGGTATATTGGAAAGGCATGTGGAACATACGGCGGCAAGGTTTCGGAAGACAAAGTACTCTTCGCACGAATACTCCAAGGTTTAAGATACGAAAGACAAAACTGTGGCTTAGATCAGACTGTCGTTACGAGTGACGAAAGTTTCGAGAGCTTGACGATCGAGGCGATTAGAAACATATAAACTTAGTATGGTGAGGACCATGCTAACTCATGAAGAAAGATAGTAGCGGACTCTTTACCGAACAAAGTCTTGTCGATTGGAAAGAAATGTATGTTATACGATGATGTATCCCTAGCGTGCTCGAAAATGTACTCTTAGTGCGCTCGTAATGTACTTCTAGGGTGTTCGAAAAATGTACTCTTTGTAAATGTTCTAGTGCTTTTTGTTTTCCCTTTGATGTTAATACTCCTACGTATCGTACAGCGATGAGCGAGTACATACAAATGAAAGTGTTTTGTTATATAGAATCGATACTTAAACTACGATCCTCCTTGGTACCACTACGATCGCCTGGAATATACAAGTTATGAATAATTAAGATGAATTGGACGGTCGACTGAGTAACTCTGCCTCAAATCCACAACCAGACAAGGAACAGGAATTAAGGCGGAATTTCTCACTCTAAGTCTGTCGCATCTTAGTTATGCACAACCCTAATGTATATGTTCAGCCATCATAGCTTCTCTAAACGGATTCTTTAGTTCTCTTGAATACTGTGACTTGTTCCTATGGGTGAGTTATTATAATTACTTTTAAGTGTTATCCCCAAGTTTTAATCTTATATATAAATATAAATTAATTTTCAAAGCAATTACTAGGTCGAAAACGTATCGCTGCTCGTCGACGATTCCGGGGTTGATTCTCCTGCGGTGATCATTAGAATTCTTCCATCCGCGCCTGAGTTCTTGGTTATCGGGCAGTCATCCTGGTAATGTCCAGTCTCACCACAACCATAGCAGGCTTGGTTTTCTTCAACTCCAGGGACTTGGGAGATCGGTTAAGCCGGTGCCCTGCAGAAACGGACTGTGTGTCCCATTCGGTGGCAGTTCGGACACTACATTTTCCGGCATCCTCCGGTGTGGTGATATTTGCACCTCCCACACTTTGGAAGGGTTCCAGCATATCGACTGGCAGGTGCTGGAGTAGCGGGTGTTGTGGCGGTGTGCATAGTACTCGTTTGCTCCTCCTTCCTCTTGTTCCCCGACTTCTGTCCATAGTCCCCTTCCCTCGATGGCTCGGTAATCGTGACTTCTATGTCATGGCAGACTTCATGGTCGATGAGTAGTTGGGCCAGGCGTTTGGAACTATCGAATGTGGCTGGGTTAGAAGACAACACATTACCTCGGGTCGGGGCAGTCAGACCCCAGATGTATCTTTCTATCTTCTTGCTCTCCGGGGTAACCATCCCGGGGCACAGTGCCGCCAGGTCGCTAAACCTGTTAGTGTAGGCCACTATGTCTGAGCCGACCATCTTGAGCTCCCATAGCTCTTGTTCCAGCTTTTGTACTTCGCCCCTTGAGCAGTACTCTCTCATCATTATTTCCTTCAAGTTTTCCCAGCCCATAGAGTTTGCCACTGTTAGAGTCAGTGACTTGACATGGCCATTCCACCATGTTAGGGCTCTTCCGAAGAAGGTGCAGGCAGCAAACTTCACTTTGCTCCCTTCAGGGCACGAACAGATCTCGAAAATCGACTCTGTCCTCTCGAACCATTGCATCAGAGCGATGACTCCACCATTTACGTCAAAGGAATTGGGTTTGCAGCTCATGAAGTCTTTATATGTAAATTCTCGCAGGTATTCGTGGATATCTCCGTGGTTGTTTAGGTGAGCACTGCTACTAGATCCACCGATACCACTTGCGGAAATTTGGGTTAGGGCGGTTGTCGTTGCTGCCGTTACCGCTGCCTAAAAAGCAGCTAGATCGAACCGTGGCGGGGGTAATGGCGGTTGAGTTGGAGTTATCGGAGTAGTATGTCTATTCGATCTGCGAGGAGGCATCCTTGCTAAAAGAATACAAAGATGAGGTGGAATAAGTCTAAATCAATGGACACAAGCCAAAAGCTGAAAAGACAAGGTTATCCCAGTTTTGAGCATATTGGGTCCTGACTTTCGCAGGGTTCTAGAAACAATTCATAATAGAGTCTATACTGAATAAAGTTTATGAGTTTAAAATGGTTATCCTCGAATGCATATTTGTTAGCTGAATAACTGTTACCAGCTGCATGTAAGAAAATAATCCTAACGTATAATGTGAGCAGTGTTTCCACTCGCCCATTAAGTTAACCAAGATTATTATTTATTAGTGTGACGTGTAAGACGTTTTCGTTACTTCTGTTGATTCCTCTTTGAAAGCTTCTCATGAACTTGTTCTTGTTTTCTCCTGGACTCTTTTGTTGTCGACTATGAGGAAGTGGTTACATCTATCTGGGTTTGTCGTGCGAGAATGGATGTGACTAAAGAATCTATAAGATTTAAAGAAATTTTTACGGGGTGATCCTTACAGAGTCCTCCTATAATTGCACAATGTATACAAGTTGTATATAACTTAAGATTAAATAGACCTTCGAATAAGTGATCCTACTCCAAAACCACAACCAAACAAGGAACAGGTAGCGGAGCGTAGATCACAAATTCTAAGTCTATAAAATCTCAATTATATATAACCTTGGAAGCATACATCGTAAGATTATAGACCTATCCGTAAGGGTCTTTTAAGTTATCACATAAGTTATTTGTATAGTGCCTAAAATACTCCTATAGTATTTTAGTGTAAGGTACTTAGTACGTTTCAAACTTGTTATCGTGTCATAGTGTCACAGAATACTCCCATAGTATTCTAATGTAATGAACTTGGTATGTTTTGAACTTATTATAGTGTTATAGTATCATAGAATACTCCTATAGTATTCTATCTTAAATGTACTTGTTCTAGTATTCTCTTGACTTAGTATTCGGTAAGTTTTAAGACTGTTGCAACACCACATCACTCCCAAACACATGTCGGTCACATCTCGAATGAATATAGTTGATCAGACTATATTGATCCTAGCTATGATTACATAACTGTTCAGGTTTGACGACAGTGTTCAACCTTTAAATACTTTTAGTTCTGTTCTTCTTGTGATACTTGGTCTAGTATGTATACATGTAAAAGCAAGTAGGTATATTTTATAACTTATTGGTATACTCTAAAAATATACCATTATCCAGAGCACTTAAGCCCCATTGTATTTATAGTTGTATATCTTTTATTGGTTGATATACTTAGTTCACTATAAACAATGCTCTGATACCAATCTGTCACACCCCAAAACCGGAACGGCGGAAACATTCTGGGGTGGAGGACGTCATGTTTAGTATCACAAGACATACATCATAGTAATCAAAGTAATAAACAACCATTTCATTAGAAAGAAAGTGTTTACAAAGTGTGTGTTCACAAAACATAGAATACAATAGCAATTAACAAACAAGACTTGAAGCTATACTGCTCCATCTTCGGGATCCCAGTGCGAGTACCTGCCTAATAGTCTCCTGAGAATACAAGTTAATTGAAAGATTTGATCAGAAATTAAGCTGGTGAGTTCATAAGATTTTAGTGATATTAGAAAATAATAAATTCTATTTTAGAAAAGTTCACCAGTTCCTCTTAGAAAATCCTATATTTTCTACTTTGGTGAAAGATACGTAAAAATGATTCTACAATCCTTTCTATGAGTACTAAACGGATACAAGTGATATACAACTCAGAGTAAACAAACAATCGAATGAGCGCATCTGCTCTAAGGCGGAAAGCACACATCCCATTGTTTGTTTGATCATTGTAGTATATAGCCCCGGTGTATTGACTTGTTACTCATGGAGTTAATTGTAATGGTTCCTTTATATTTAGTGAAAAGATTCTTTAAGGAAAACTCTTATTTCTTATAATAAAATGGTGACCATAGTGATTACTCCTATAATCACTTAGTTTATACTGGCTATATATGATCTAATATCGAATAGAGAGTTAATTGGGTGAATCTGCCTTAAGCCCACAACCAAACAACGAACAGGAAGTAAGGCGGAAAGCACACATCCAACTACCTATTGGGTATTAATAATATATATCTCCGTGATGTATAAACTAAATTATTATAGAGTTAATCATATAAGGTCCTTTAAGTTTATACTGGTTCAATAAAATGGATTAAACCTTTAACTGGTAAGTTTCTAGCTTTACATACCCAAAGTTCTGATTTGGAAAGTATATTCCGAACTAGAAAACTGTGCATTGACTCTGTGTCCTATGAATTGACCATACCTGGTACCCTCATGATGGCTTAATGTATACTGGACATATATATCTAGAATCGGATAGATAATACACTGGGTGAATCTGTTCCAAGCCCACAACCAAACAAGGAACAGGAAGTGAAGCGGAAAGCACACATCCTATTACCTGTCGGATCCTTTTGATATATATGTATCCTTTGATGTATAAATTAGGGAATCATACGGTTAGCATTATGGTCCTTTCTACTAAACGTAGCCTTCTACCAAGGCATCAAATGGTATAGGTGTTCTTCCCTTGTATATTAATGAATATGTGAGAAGATCACAAGTAAATGTAATAGGGAAAATAATGTTTCACCTCAGCAATGGCATTGCTGGTTATAAAGTAATAAAATACTGACTCCAGGTAGTATTAAATGAACGATACACCTCGGGGAGTCTAAAGTAGCCTTTAGTCCTAAGTCGGTTACTTAAAGGTTTATCACCTCGTGTCTGCTAGTCCTGGTACGTGAAATCATACCAGTGTCAATGCAAACCCGACAAGATATATTATTAGGTTTATCACCTCGTGCCTGCTAGTCCTAGTATGTGAAATCGTACCAGTGTCAATGCAAACCCGGCAAGATATATTATTAGGTTTATCACCTCGTGCCTGCTAGTCCTAGTACGTCAAATCGTACCAGTGTCAATGCAAACCTGACAAGATATATTATTAGGTTTATCACCTTGTGCCTGCTAGTCGTGGTACGTGAAATCGTACCAGTGTCAATGCAGACCCGGCAAGATATATAACGTGATTTTTCTCGGTACTTAGTATGGTGTATTCCTCCCTGTTTCTCTTTATAGTGGGTTCTCTTTATATTATCGTGTATTGTATCTAGCATGAATCGGATTTCTAAACTATACCTATTATAGTTTACTAATGTTTTCCTTGAACTGATATTGAAAAGACTCTTTTATCTACCAAGTTATGCCAGTACTTTAGAAACGGAGTTTTGTGAAATTATAAAGTAACATAACTTTAAAAGAGTTTTTGAAATGTTTTGACAACTTATAAATGACACAAGTAATCCTTTTGAAAAAGTTTATAACAAACAATTACACAATTAACATTGTGTTCAACTTGTATTCCCCCCCTTAAAACATTTAAAACAGTTAAAAGATTCATTACGAGGTAGGAACTCACCTGATGTAGGTGATTCAACGAATATGCGTGTAAGGATGAGAAGTTCCACGAATGAAGTTCCGAGACACAACAAGTCCTAAATGATATGCATTGTTATATATTGCCATAAATATAGTGCTTAGAAGCAACCAAATGCAAGGAAACACCTTACGGGACTAGGAAACACTTTGTCCAAGTGTTAGAATCACATGTGATTCACTAAATGGGAGTGTACGGCCATATTGATGGGTGTGCGGCCAGCATGTGTGTACGGTTGCACATAGGAGTGTGCGGCCGTACAGAGGGCGTGTGTGGTCGTACACAGGAGTGTGCGGCCGTACACTCTTCATTCATGCCCAAAATGCCGATTTTCGGGAGTTTCAAGGCGAATACCAAGTCCAACTAGCAATTGAAGGCCAAACTCTCACCTTGGAGAGTGTTTAAGGTGTGTACGGCCACCTTATGAAGGTGTGCGGCCGTACACCTTCAAGTGATGAAGAACATGAAGAGATTTAAGCTTAGATCAAGGTGTTTTACCAGTATAACAAGCTGAATGATGGAGTGATTCACGTTTTTGAGGCCCTTAGAGTGTTCTTGGATGAAGTTTTTAGAGAGAGAAAGTAGTGTGTAGCCAAAAATGGAAAAAGAGTGAATGAGGGGTCTCCTCCTATATATGGAGGTGGGTGTACGGCCAAGAGAGGGGTGTGCGGCCGGACACCTAGTGTGCGGCCATACACTCCTAATGTTAGAGTGTAAGGCCCGATTTTGATGTTAGAAGTGTACGCGATCCATTCCTATGCTCAATTCTTGAATATACTGACCTTTGGACCTTTAAACGGACTCCAAACGAGGCTAAATGATAGCAGGAATGAGTCTGACACTCAGTTGACTTGACTGGCCGGGCTTTGCAAGGCAAAATTTTAAAATTTTTCGGGTTGTCACATATTTGTATAAGAACAAAGTCAGTCTTACCGTTATTAGGCCTCATTCACGAAGTTGGTCTATAATGGGGGTATAAGGTTACTGCCTATAAAATGGCAGTTTAATGGTTGTCCACACTCATCCACCGCTTCCTTGACTGGTGGAGGGTCGTTAGCCGAACGGGTAGGACAAGGACTATAATTCTCCCTTCTTTAAAAGTACTAATGATAAATACTAAGTAGCTAAACACTTATAAATTCCCAATCTTAGTTACTTAGGAAAATGTGAATTTGGTGCTAACCCATGAAATTACACTCTGCACTTTGTTTAAGTCGTTAGTGGAGCGTGTGTGGTTAACCGGCACACTAACATGGATTTAACAAAGTAGGCAAATGGTAACTTAATGTTTATCATAGTATCGGTGGAGCGTGTGTGGTTAACCGGCACATCGATTGAGTGGTAAATATTAAGGGTACCAACTATATGTGCATGGTTGTTCACACCTTGTTTTGTGATCCTCGGCATCCCAGTCACAAAATTTGAGAGGGCACAATCGAGATTGAAACATGCCATAGAAAAGTTCAATGAATCTCAAAAGATCCAGGAGTTTCAAATCTAATTAAAAGCTAATAAATTATTTCATTTTTCATGGTGGAAATTGGTGAATCGTCATTCGTCTACCTTCAAATATTTTATAGCTTGGATTACGACATCTCTCTTCCAAGTTATAAAGTATTGTGTTGGGTCCTAGCCTTAATATTTCATATTAGGTGTTATATTAAGGACTTAAGTCAACTAACTTGAAGATATCCCATTTTAGATGTCTGGTTCAGACAACTATGATATTCCCAAATCCTTAGGAACAAGCTTTCCTAATGAAGATGATGTCCCATGGTTGGTTCATGGAAATCATGCTTCTCTACCTCCACCTCCTCCAATTATTCTCCCTAACCCACAAGTTCTTGAATAGTTCAAGGTCACTCAAGCTCTATTGGCAAGCAAGGTCTATGTGTTCTCACATCTTGGAGATGAAGTCACATATTGACAATCCGAGAGAGTTGGGTGTCAAAGTCTTGAGAAAGTTGGTTGTTCAATCACTTTCTAACTCACATAGTGAGTTTCCTTTGGGACTACTATGAAACAGACTATGACATGACCCTTAATGATCTTATCTATTTGCTAGGTGCTGCTGAATCAGCAATGATTTGGAGCACTGGTAAAGCAAATTTGATTAGAATATCAACTTCCCAAACTTCCATGAACATTGACAATGGTAACATTGGATATCCAGAAAAGCTTTCTTTTCCTAATGGAAAGGGATTGGCCATACTCAACTCGGTTGACCGAATGGTAAAGAGAAAGGCTAAGTCTGAGACAGTTTCATGTACCATTACCAAAGGGTCCATATGTTTCTATTGCCAAAGGAAGGGGCACTAGTTGCGAAGCTGCCCTAACTAACTGAAAGATCTGAGAGAAGGTCAAGTCAAAAAGTTTGACTCCACTCCAGGTATGTCCACCATCTAACTCTATTAAGTTCCTATTTAGAGATTCTTATTACATCATGTGATTGGGTCACATGTTGAAGTTTTAAGAATCAAAGAAAAGAGAGGAAGCTTAAAGAAGAGTAAGTTGATTCTGATCGCGAAGATGAATTTCGATCGCATGGGTCGGTGATCAAAATTTTTGAGTTGTTGCTTAAGAGTTGTGATATATTTCTTAGGAATAGATAACAACATAGTTTTCATATTCATTTGCATTGTAAGGATAAGTTTTTCCGCAAGTTTTAAAATAATAGAAAAAAATTTTATTTTATTTTAAGTATCCTTACAATGGCATTTGTGAAAAATTGTTGCTTATATGATTCCGTTAATAGCAATATCGGAAAATGGATTTGATTCTTTCATTGTGGTAGTGTCTAAATTTACCAAATAAGGAAAGATTCTCATCATCCATGTTTCAGTTGGATAGAAACTTGGAATCATGCAAGTTGTATTGTATGATGAATGAGAATTTTCATCTTTGGAAAATTAAGACTAATTCCTTGTTCATATGTATATGTGAGTCAAGTGAAGGACTAAGGGATCGAGTACACATTCTTGTGCACTGGTCAAGTCCACCACCAAGTTCGATAAGATTATTCGTTGTGATTTACTGAAGTTTTGTAAATATGGTTATACTTACAAGTTTAAGTATAATTTTGAAACGTTGGAAAAGTTTCGATGTATGGCAGAACGAATAAGAAGAATCAAATTTGGCAGAAAGATAAAGTTTCTCAAATCTGAAAAGATGGGAGAGTACTTTAGTATCATGTTGATGATCATCTTAATGATTATGAAACCATATCACAATTGATCCTCTAGGGACATCTTAGTGCATTCATATGGCTAAGAAGAGGAGTTATGAATTGTTGGAATGGTTAATTAAGAAGATGAGTCATACTTAGCTCCAAAACAATTCTTAGAGTCATACTCCTAGATTGTAACTTGAGTGACATAATCCTAAGAAGGTTTATAACACTTGTCCAATGTAGAGTAAAAGGTTCTCTACTCTTGTACATTTAAAATTGGTAAGTTGTGATGTTTTGGATAAAACAAAGACCAACTAAGGCCAATTGTGTGAAGTGTTTGTCTTGATCAGAATCCGCACTCTCTCTTGAATATTTTTTTTTCAAGGAATGGGTCTTGGCAAGAGAGTCTTATATGTCAAGAGGACAGCGGGAGTCTCAAAGATCTTGAAAGAGTATGCTCAAGAATAAAACCTGTAGTTTATCACTAGCACACGACTTGATGTTTATAACCTTTCATGTTGACATATTCCTATTTCTGTGCCCATTCCAGTTAAAGTTGGCTTTACATATGAGTTCTAAGTGTTCTCAATTGGTTGCATAACAACTTGGAAGCAATGGCAGGCCCTTGTGCTGCCAGGTGGCAAGAATATAAGATTGCACAAGTTCAGTCCATATGAGTTTGGATTTGTCACTAACCTTGTCTTGTGATTATGGTTTTTGACAAATTCACATGGATAGGAACACATACACCATAAAATCTAAGTGTCATAAGGTTTCTCTCCGACTCATTAAAATGATGGTCAGGAAACGCTTTCGCTAAGTAGATTTTAAGTAGATAGCAATTATGATATTTGCAGTCTCAAAGTCGTTAGTGGAGCGTGTGTGGTTAACCGGCACACTAAAATGGACTTGTGAGAAATGGAAAAGGTCTAAGCAATTGAGACTACAATTACAGCATCCCTTTTCATAGTTCTAAAATTGTTTAGACACACATGTGAGCTATCTAAGGAAAGGTGTATGATTTTGATAAAGTTTTATCAAAGCATCTCGTATCGGAAATCTGAACTTTGGTAAGAAAGTCAATAAAGTATTGATTTCTAGAAGTCCAACTGATTTTGAGTACATGTCAAAGCTAGTGGGAGCATAAGTCTTATGCTACTAATCATCATGTTAGTGGGAGCATGATAATTATGATAAGTGTTGCAAGTTAGAAATGTTAATTATAGGAAAAATAACAAAAGTTCAAATTGGGAAAAAGTTGTTTTGCTATAATTAAGGGAGATGAAATTATACTTCATTTCAAATCTAAAAGCTTAGATCGTGAGATTTTAATCAAATTTAGTCAAGTATATATATGAATGTTATGTTGTAATGGTTAGGACATCCCTTTTCAAGCTTAGATCGTGAGATTTTAATCAAATTAGTCAAGTATCTATATATGGGAACATTATTTGCGTTCTAAAATTCGATTATGATTATGACATCCTTTTTCATAATCTAAATTATGAGAACTTGGCAAATAGAACTAGAAATATTATAGCAAAAAACTGGTCTAGTATCATGTCTTTATGTGAGACATCATGAATCGTGTCCCATATGCTTCGGATATAGGATCGATTGCATGTGCTATAATATTCATTTGTTCTAAATTTTTCCAAATGCCTAGAGCATTAAGAGGGAAAAAGTACTAGAACTGGATATGAATAATTTGATTATGCAATTGTCGAGAACAATCTAAGGTTTACCAAAGATTGGTTGCTCAGGGACAGTTGGAAGTATAGTGTTAATTTTGGAAGGACCATATTGATATATTCTGAAAAGAGGCAACTATTGTTCAGAGGTGATAGTCAACATGAGAATATGGAAATATTCCCATAGGTGGAAGTTGTTCATTAAATCTATGTAAGATTAGGAAACTTAATGCAAGAAGGATGTTCAAAGCAATGTACTTTGAATATGAGACCTCGTTTCCATGGAGTTGATCTCCATTGGAATACTCTGTAATGTCTGTTGACAAGTCTTTGTGACTTTGTACATAATCATTACAAGAGGATCAATGCATATAAGTTTAGAATCTAACAGAGTTAGGTAAACGACAGGAATTTGGAATTCTTGCATTTGCGGTAAGGATTTGGGATTGTGAAATGAGTATCATTGGAATTATGTTAAATCGATCTATTTCATAAAGTCACAAATCGGAAATCGGGAAACAACAGATGGACAAAGAGAATGATTATAATTCATGTCTCGGTCCATATGATATCTGGAATGGAGGAATATATGATCCCTTATCTAATGGACGGGTCATTGATTTGGTCAGAGTTCGACATCAGCTTTTAAGAGCTACGATTGCTAGTCGGGTTTTGAAGTCATACGCAATAATACTTTTAGACTTATCCAAGTGGGAGACTGTTGGATTAGTGTCTAAGTCCATAACTATAATTGGTATGTACTTGACCCGATTGGCATGGTCCATTTGGGTTGTATGGCATCGGAACAATTTGGATAAACTTTTGTGAGAAAATGATATTTATGATTTGTTAGTATATTATAAGTTCTAAAATATTAATATGAAATCATATTATTTAATTAGTATTGATCAAGAATTAATTTGGAATTAATTTTGTGATCAAAGGGAGACTAATTAAATATATGGGGATTGATTGTGTAAATCATTCATTCTTATATATGTGGGCTTATGATCCATAGTTCTTCATGTTGGGCTAAACCCATGGAGTAACCCATGGATACACAATGGAGTTTTTAACCCGTGGAGCATGAAGAATAGGGAAAGACATGAGTTGCATGGTGTAACCCTAATAGCCACAATATATAAGGACCCCATGGCTCAAGAAATTGGCACGAGTGTGGGTACACATGAGGGCTAGCCGATTTGAGCATAGGAACCTTTTCTCTCAAGTTATTCCAAGATGTTGGTGATGTTGTGTGAACCATTTGAGGTGTCACACTTGAGGCACTAGGCTCTTAACCTCCATGGAATCAAGCTACATAAAAAGGTATGTCTTCTAACTTGTTTATATTACCCAAGTATCAATGATTGTATGCTACTTAGGGTAATACCTTAGAAAGTTCAAGTTTGCATGTATAATACAGAAAACATAGATCCAAGGTATTTAGGGGGTGCATGTACACCATAGGAGTGTTACAATGCTCAAAACCCTTCAGTTTCGTGGTGCTAGGGTGGGAGAAGATAGTTTTTCTCGATCTCATTTATTTTAAGCAGATGATGCTTTGTTTTTGGGGGAATGGGATCATCAAAACATTTCAAATCTGGTTATCATTTTAAATTGTTGTTATATGGTCTCGGGGCTTAGACTTAATTTACATAAGTCTAATTTATATGGTATTGGTGTCATTGATGCTGAAGTGGAGGTTATGGTTGTGGGTACTGGGTGTATGGCTGCCTCAATCCCTTTTCATTACCTTGATTTACCTGTTGGGGAGAAAAAAACCAGAATTAATAAGTGGGATATGGTGGTTTTGAAATTCAACAAAACTGTTAAATTGGAAAACTAATATTCTTTTTGTGGGTGGTACGTTAACTGTGACACCCCGAAACCGATGGCGGAAACGTTCCGGGGCGGAGGACGTCATGCGTAGTATCACAACAGTTGTATCATTGTAAGCGAAGTAAACACAACCATTACATTATAATATGAATATTTACATTGTTCAAAAACATGATTTGTACATAACAGTATATAGCAAAAGTAAAAGACATGACTTCAGAATGTTCCGTCTTCTCCAAAAGTTGGCAAGAGTACCTGTCAATTGATGCCCTGAGAATACAAGCAATTTTAAAAGTATCAGCATAAAGTTGGTGAGTTCATAAGCGTTTGATTCTGGTGAAAGAAATGCTTCTTTGATTCTTTGAAAAGTTGTTTCCCAAGAAAATCCTATATTTTCTTATGAAAGAGGTTTGATTATCCATTAGTTATACGATAATCAGCCTGTTTATGACAGGTTAAGTTATTCCAGGAAAATCCTATATTTTCCTTAAAAGTTGATAGTTGATTTTCGATTCTGATACGAGGTGTACAAGTATCTACCATACTTGTATCGATAGATGTAGTTTCCTTGAAAACCCCTGGTTACTCACTGTGAGATGTATTAGCCTTATTACATAAATAAAACTAATAAAATAGGTAGTGAACTAGATCCTAAGGGCGTTACTGATGCCCTCTAGTAATCAAATCGGATATTACTTTGAGGTTAGTTCACTCGTTTCATTATTAAAAAAGTAAATTCTCGTTACCTAAGTTGTGAGTGTCATAACCGTACTTAGACTGGATAAGGCACGAAACGGGGGCCAGTATCTTTTATGACTTTTTCACCCCTGAACCTAACGGTTCCGCTGTAGCTAGCAGCGAGGGTGTGGGATAGTCAGTCCCATATAGATCTATACACTATAGTCACGTTCTCCCTCCAAGAGATTCTGGTTATAAGTCGTAGTCCTCCACTCACGAATCCGATGGAGTGTTACCAAGGACATGTCTCAAACTTAGCCTAACAAATTTACACGTAATAGTACGAAAATCATGCTTATGATTTATATGAATCCTTTATAAGATAATACATATTATAACATGATTCACAAGTTTCTTTGCTTTAGATTTGAAAACTGTTTCTACGAGTTGATTTCTTAATCGATTGGTAAAACGGTTTTCTGAGTGAAAAGCATACTGAACATAAAATCATTCTATGCAAAATGAGATAATTTAAGCACAAGTTTCCTTGTACTTTTGCTTGTATTCCCCCCCCCCCTGAAAACATGAAAAACTCGGAAAAAGCGTAGGGGTATGAACTCACTGTTTATCGTAGGATCCGAAAGCATAATTGGTTACGAGTGTTGAGTGTCAACCGATGTTTTGTACGCAAGTGGATCCTATTACCATGTGATAACACATATGTGTGTTAGAATTAGGTAATTTCATGACAAAACATGACGGGAAATCACCCTAAAGACTTGGAAATGCTTGTTGGGACCCTATATGATCAAATAAGGGAGGTGTACGGCCATTTGAGCGGGTTTGCGGCCAGGGTTTGCTGCCAGGCAGCGCGTGCGGTTGCACACAGGAGTGTGCGGACGTACAGAGGGTGTGTGCGGCCGTACACAGGAGTGTGCGGCCGTACACTCCTCATTTATGCCCGAAATGTCGATTTTGAGGTGTTCTTGTGCTAATACCAAGTCCTACTAGTGAATGAAGGCCAAACGCTTCACTTTGGAGAGCTTTAAGGTGTGTGTGGCCACCTTATGAAGGTGTGCGGCCGTACACCTTCAATGGATGAAGAAAACGAAGAACACTATGAGTTTTAGGCTTAGATTCAGGTGTCTTACCAATATAACAAGCTGAATGATGAAGTAGTTCACGTTTTTGAGGCCTTTAGAGTGTTCTTGGATGAAGTTTTTGTTGGATTAATTTCTAAGTCCATAACTATAATTGGTAAGACTTGACCCGACCTGCCATGGTCCATTTGGGTTGCATGGCATCATGCATTTGGATAGACTATAATGAGAGAAATAAAACTTAAGGTTGGTTAATATATTATAAGTTCTAATATATTAATAAGGTTATTTAATTAGTATTGATCAGGAATTAATTTGGAATTAATTAAGTGATCAAAAGGAGACTAATTAAATATATGGGTTGATTGTGTAAATCATTCATTCTTATATATGTGGGCTTGTGATCCAAGATTCCTTATGTTGGACTAAGTCCATGGGGTGACCCATGGATACTCCATGGAGGTTAAAATCCATGGAGCATAAGGAATGGGTAAAGTTATGAGTTACATGGTGTAACCCTAATAGCCACCATATAAAAGAATCCCATGGCTCAAGAAATCGGGCACTAATGTGTGAGTGTGAGGGCTAGACGATTTCAAGGAGTGTTCAAGCTTCTCTCAAGTTATTCCAAGTGTATTTGGTGTTGTGTGAACCATTTGAGGTGTCACACTTGGGGCACTAGGCACTCAAGCTTCATGAAGACATTCTACATCAAAGAGGTATGTATTCTATCTTGTTATATTTATTATTTTGTATGCTAGATTAGGATAATACCTTGGATGTTCATAATTGTATGTATAACAGAGAAAACATAGATCCAAGGTATTTAGGGTTGCCTGTACACTTAGGAGTGTTAGAATGCTCATAACCCAACAATTTTTAGAGAGAGAAAGTAGTGACAGAAAGTAGAGTGCAGCCAAAGGAAAGAAACGAGTGAAGGGGGTCTCCTTATATATATATAAGGGGGAGTGTGCGGCTGGAGGGTGGGTGTGCGGCCGCACACCCATGTGTGCGGCCGTACACACCTCTCAGGAGGGTGTAAGGCTCGGTTTTGTCTCTATACCACTTGTTGACTCATTTCTAATCTCATTCCCGACTGTACTCACGCTTAGAACACTTAAACTAACTCTTAAACGGTGTTAAAAGATGATAAAATCGAGTTTAATATTGATATACAGATCAATTGCACAGGATAAAAGTTTCGAGTTGTCACATTAACTCTGCTTAAATATGTGCTTAATAGCTTGGGTATTTTCTATTTGTCCTTATTTAAAATGCATGATTTGGTGTTGCATGCTTTAGAGAATTTGAGGTGTCGTTTCTTTTCGGGAGGGAATGAATCATAAATAAAAATATCTTGGGTTAAATGGAGATTGGTGTTAAACGATAAAGATAAAGGAGGGTTGGGTAATGGTAGTTTAAAATCTTTTAACATTGCTCTTCTCATAAAGTGGAGGTAGCGTTTTTTTAATGAACCTGGTGCTATTTGGGTGAAAGTGATCCAAAAGTATTCATGGTGTGCATGGGGGGATGGGTTCGAACTCTATCAAACCAAGAGGTGGTGGAGTGTGGGCTTCTATGGTTCGTTTGTTTAACAAAGTGAATGATATGCATGTTATCTACTTTCTTTCATTCGAAAAAATATAGGCAATAAGGGTACCACAAAGTTTTTGAATGATGTATGGTTGAGGGAAGATACGTTGGCGGTGAGGTTTCCTAGGATTTAGGCCTAGGATTTGAATAAGGAATGTTGTGTTGCAGATAAGTGGGTGGGCGGGAGGTGGACTTTTTCTTGGCATCGTCCTTTTCGTGAAGGAGGAGGTACGACTTCTTAATTTGGCGGATCTTATGGAATTATTGAATCAAGTGAATTTTAGGGATCGTCCAGATAAATGGGAGTGGATTATTGGCATGGATGATAGTTTCGTAGTTAGCAACACCAGAAAACATATTAACTGTATTATTTTGCAGGAAGATATTGTCCAAACTAGATGGTGTAGATTGGTTCTTATAAAGCTTAATGTGCTTCTTTGGCAAGTCCTTCGTGATAAGATTCTGACTAGAGAAAATTTGGTGAAAAAGGGAATTGATATTCATTCTATGTTATACCCTATGTGCTCTCTTCAGAGTGAAGATTGTAGTTATGTGTTTATGAAGGGTAAAATACCTAATTAGATTTGGGGTATGGTTTTTAAGTGGATGGATCTTCCATTTTGGTTATTTAATGGTGTGTCGGAGTTGTTTATTTGGGTTGATTCCTTGAGAAAAAAGAAGAAAAAGAAGAATGTGGTAGAGGTTATTTCTATCATGGTTATTTGGGTGTTGTGGCAATATCGAAACAATATTGTGTTTCAAACGTTCAAGATGCGTAAGAGTCATATTTTTGAAAGTATCATTATTCATACTTTTAATTGGTTCTCTAATAGAAGTAGTAGATGTAAAATTTCTTGGACTCAATGGATGAAAAATACTCTTATGTAAGACGCTTTGTTATTGTTTTTTCTCGCTAGCTTCTTGCTAGTGTTGTTTTTTTATAAAATTTAGATGTTCAAAAAAAAAAAAAGACAGAATCACACAATTAGTCATTGTACCATGAATTTATAGAAATAGTCACTAAAAATCAAATTAATATATATATATATATATATATATATATATATATATATATATATATATATATATACATATTAATGCACATAGATCTTAGTAATAGTACCTGACTAGGGTACTTTTCCTTGGGTTTCTTACTTCCACTGGTGTTGGGTTTGTTTAATCCCTCCACCGATCCACAACTTCCAGATTCTTCTCAAATAAGGTTTGTCGCTTAGCATACACCTCCTTCAAAAGATCAAAGATACCCTCCTCCGCTGATATGTTCAAATATGCCTCTCTCTGTCCCTCTCTAACACGTTCCACCACCACCTCCAGTCACCTCATCACCACCGTCCTCGGCCACACAGTTGTTTTTCGATTTTGTGCCACACAGTTGATTTATTCTTCGATTGCTCTAGGTTTCATTTGGGTCGGTTTTTCGATCGAACACAACTTTGAGGTTTGCATTCGCTTTTTGAAGAAAGAACTGACTGGTGGTGCAGCAGCGTTTCCGACAGCATGATGCTAGTCAGTTCATGAAACGTCCTCCCTTTATTTCTTCTTCTTCATTGGATTTTCTTCAGATGCATCGAATATGTAACTTAAGTGATGTAAATTGGTACATATCCTGTTTGGGTTCTATTTTAGCTACTTTATTTGGGAGATGGTCATTTTCCCCATATGGTTTGTAAAGAGTGGGGCTTCTTCCAGGTGATTCGTTTATACATATATGCATACACTCCTATATATGTACATATTGTGAATCTAATTATTAATCAACAACTTTATTACTGCAAACTGATAATTGACAGGATTACCAGAAAGCATGGATGCAATGAAGAAGATTACAAAGGAGTTCTTCAACCTGCCATCAGAGGAGAATATGAAAATGCGCACAAATTTCGAGTTGCATTGAAGGTTATGGTCAAACATTTGTGGTTTTATGTCACACCCCCAAACCAAGGATGGCGGAAACGTCCGGGGGTGGAGGACTTCATGTATTGTATCACAACAACGAGTATAATAGTGATCAAAGTAAATACAACTATTGTAAATATAATCGAGAAGGTTACATGATTTCATGGGTTACATGTTTCAAAATAGATTACAATATAATGATAAAATGTTTTTCCTAACGCCAAAACGTTCCATCCTCAAAAGCTGGTAGTCACCTGTTTCTATTGATTACCTGAGAATACAAGTAAATTTTGAAAGAGTGTCAATGATTACGTTGGTGAGTGCATAAGCTTTTGTTTATAAATTTGAAAGCCATTCTTTGTAAATGTAGTGTATGCACAAGAAAAATCGAATATTTTCCTTATTAAATGAGTGGCAGTCTTAAGACCCAGAGACCAAAATGTACATGTATTTCCCTATACTTAAAATAGTGTAAGCAGTTTTATAAAAATAAAACCCATATTGAATGTAGAGGTCCCCGTAAACTATGGTTGTTGTTATTTCCCTATGTGAGTTATTATAACCATACTGATTGACATAGTAACCTGTGACGACGTTCTTCAGGCATCGGATTGTTATGACATTTGTCACCCCAGACCTGTCGGTCTAGCTGTTGCATGCAGCTGAGGTGTAGGTGGTCAATCCCAATATAGATCTATATAAAAATATCACGCTCTCCCTACAAGTGAATCTGGTTATAACTACAGAATTTTAACCGGTACTCTAAGAGTATAATGAAGTAGTGCCTCATAACCGGATTTAACGAGTTTACGTGGAGTGTAATTGAATAACCTTTTTGTAGTAAGAGTATAACCTTACTAAACCTTGCTTAGTAAGTTCTTAGAGTTAAAGTAACATAAACTATACCTATTATAGCTTATCATGAATGTACGTAGTAATGAAAAAAAAAAGAAAAAAACCCGTTTGTATTGAGAATTGAACCTTTTCATGGTGAATAGTAATTTAGCAAATCATAAACTATACTTATTATAGTTCATCTTGTATGTTTGTAATGATTAGTAACCCTTATAATGAATGAGTATTTCTGTTATTTAAGTGTAACTTAACCGAAAACACAAGTAAATAATATAGTCATCATGGATAAACACTTTGCTCAACACATTACAAAGTGTCAATAACTTGTAAACAGTTTGTATGTAATTTTACTTTTCTGTCACTGTTTTTGTAAAAATCATATAAAAATCATCGTGAGTCAAAATCTAAATCCGTAAACTCCGTAAGTTCATAATATGCGTCTAGTATTCTCACAATTGTTTTTATGATTTTTAATGGCACCAAACTAGGGTGAAAATGACTATGTTCACTGACTGGTTCGAAATCTTTGTTGTGGTGATAGGCAATATTGTAAAAATCACCATAAATTGTAGAAAAATAGTATGAATATGTGAAAGTAGTAATTTGAAAGGTATAAACCTGAAATATTTGCATATTGAACAGAGTTGAAAGTTATGGAGGTTAAGATAGTCAAAACAGTTCGTGATTGAGCCATAACGTTTCTGTTGAAAGCTGTCATTTGATTGTAAGCATGTTTTTGTGTTGTAACTTGTATTCTCCCCTCTAAAACTAGATGAAAAAGTGAAAAGATGGGGGTATGAACTCACCTTGAGTGATTCCCTGAGATGGATGTTGAAGAAAAGAGGTTTCCAAGTCAAGAACACTTGGAGAATGCTTAAGGATTTAGAGATCCTAAGAACAAATATGACGATATTTGTATAACAAATCCATGATTTGAGTGAAGGAGTGTAGAATATTCAAGAGTGGAAATGAAGAACTTACCAAATATAGGGGAAGAACTCGTGACCTCCTGGAGTTCTTGGTTCGAGGGAGAGTAAATGAGAAGAAAGAGAGAGAATATTTGATTTAAGATTGTGGTAGATGAATATTTTGGGAAGTGAGAGTGATATAGATCATTTAGGTAGATTTGATGTAAGGAATCTGATGGAGTGTTGGGGATGTGTAGGAAAGGACAATCATTTGACTAGGTAATGTGTGAATAGTGACATAAAGTGGGTAGGGTGTCATAGCTTATTGGAAAAGTCAACCACTCTTAGATAATACCTTGTTCAAAAGATATTATCTGTAGTAAAGATTTCCCCAAAATATGATTCAAATATGAATTCATGGGGTCTAATATGTTAAAATATGAGTGTGAGTGAAAATCCCCCATCAAAATCATAAAAAAGGAGCTTAAAAAGTGAAAGTGGTCGAAAACCGGGAAGAAGAGGCGAACATGCGAAGTTCCGAGGGTCAGAAGGGAAGGTCTCGGTCCATGAGGCTGAGGACCGAAGGCAGGTTAAACCGAAAGTAGATGGGACCGAAAATGGCAGAACCGAAGGTAGGCCTCAGACCGAAGGGGTCTCAGACCGAAGGTAGGTCTCGGACCGAAGGTGTGTTCGGACTGAAGGTCGGCTTCGGTCCTAAGGGGAAGGTTCGATCGTAAGGGGGGCTTCGGCCCTATTTTGCTGTTTTTCAAATAATATTCCCGTTTCGATTGGTTTTTGACTAAGTTAAGGGTCGGGTTGCCGCGGGTGTTTATAAAAAGTTAAAAGAGATTTGGAGAGAGATTTTGGGAGAAATTTGGGAGAGAGAGAGATAGAGTGAGAGAGATTGAGAGAGACCTTGTTTGTGACATTTGTTAATGTTTTGCCTTGTAATGCAAGGTTTGTAAACCCTATTATGCCTCTTTATGAGTGTTATGCGCCCCCGAAGGGTATGTATTTGTGTTTTATCGAGTCGTTACAACACTTACCCTGTTTAGGGTTTATATTTCCTGAACAAATGAAACCTCTAAATGATACTTTGTATTAACATAGAGAATTGTTCACTAGAATCTTTAAAGTAAGCCCTAACATACAGGAGCTAGTTGAGTGAACCGGTTTGACCCGTTGACCTTATTTGACTTAGACTTGACCAGAAATTGATGGTTGTCACATTTTAGTGGATCAAAAACTAAAATCGGTGTTACATGGTATTCATCTTACCCTTGCCAACCCCCAACGAAAATATGAGATTTTGGCCACAAACTTCCCCTTCTTTCAGGTAATTTGTATGTATTTGACTCTAAAACGATCAAATTCAAACGTTATGTATTCAGGTAGTTAGACTTAAACTTCAATTTAATTCATCCTTAAATGCAACAGACTCCGATGATGTGTAGTACACAAAGTTTATCTATTTTTTAAACACAAATCAACAACATTTCATGAAATATGATAATATTCATATGTTACACTGTCGTTTGTCGTTTGGTCACCTGATTACAGATTACAGTCTTTTATGTATAATTTTTTTTTGACTTTTAAATAAATGCAGATCAAGAAGGACAACAAAGATAATCAATCCTACAAAAGGTCGACTAGGACCGACATGGATATTTGTATCAACTAGGTGAGAATCAACTTTTATTCTAACTCTTCCATGTTTATTTATTAAAATGAAATTCATTTGTAACTTAAAAGTATAGTTTTGATGGTCTAAAAAAGATTTTCTTCCAGGCCACTTATTGCAAGGTAAAAAGGGCATTTTAGGAATAAGAAGACATTTAGGCAAGGTAAAAGTTGGCTAGTGTGACCATAAAAGCATTATATCATATTTTTTAAAGAAATGGGATAACATGTATCTTTTAAATATAGTTACTTCTTGCATTCGTCTATTTCTTGCAGCCCAACAACAAGTTTTGCAACAACCCTCGAAGGTGCCGTAAAATTTAAAAAACATAGCTTACCAAAATATTGACGAAAACCAGCAAAAATTTGGTAAAATAGTTAAGTAGTTGTCGTTAATTAAAAAAACACATCTTCCCATTTTTAGAAAATCTCAAATCATATGGTGACCATTTCACAACCAACTTGAAGCCCAATGACATGTTATTTAGGAGCCCATGTATTTTATTTCTTGGAGTCTATTATGAAGCAAAGAAAAAAGATTTATAAAAAAAAACTAAATATGATTATGTGTAATCTGAAACGGGCATTGCAAGAGGTTATTTAAGAAAATGTTTTAAACTTTCAAAATGAATTATCAATTCAATTTGTTTTTTCATTTTTTTATTTGCATCCAATGATGTTGACATACATGATGTTTACATTCCTCTCCCCTCTGATGTTATTGTTTAACTTTCTGAGGGGATCAAATTTTCATATCTTAGTTTTTTTTTTTCAAGAACTTATAACTAATTTTTTAAGTGTAATTAGTCTCGTCAGCATCTAGATTTGTTGCTCGAAAGCATCCCAACTATGTTTCAGAATAATAAAACAGTTGATCCAGCTTTTGTTGCCGGCGTGAAGGTACTATTTTTTTTTAAAAATAATCATTTTATTTAATTATTTATACCATAAATTTACGGTTTTTTTGATTACCATTGCTTCTATTTCAATAAGGGTGGTTTTTTGGCAATGAAGAATACTAGTGGAAAACTTTTGGTATTTTAATCAGGTAAGTTTTAGTGACTTTATTTTATCTTAAATCTTAATAATAATTATTGGAATGAATCAATTTTAATTTTGTGGTGAATTGTGATGTAATTTCGATGATTAATTTGTTGGCCTGCGATTAGATGGTGACAGTCTGTTCAATCCACCCAAGATACATATCATATTAGAACTTTATATACGGATAAATTTTTCAAATGAAATTAGTATCCGTTTGTCCCTTCTTTTTCCATAAAATTTCTATATGATTTAGGGTGTACTTCGATGCCAATTTTCAATTCAATTATTTGATTTTTTAGGGTTGAATATGAATCTTTAATAGAAGAAGACTAATCTTTCTTTAAACAGAGACCGAAGAAAATGGACGAAATGGTGAATGAGATCGAAAATAGGTGTTGGGAAGTAAGGGGTTAAATTGGAGTAATTGAAGAGGATGTTGAAGATGACAATCCTTCTGGAGTAATTAAACTCCATTTTTAATCGTGTTTTTTATTATTAGTCAATCAGTTGATGTATAAAGATTTGATGTGAAAATGTATTTAGGCAACCGTGGAGCAAGAAGAAGAGGCAGTGAGAGGGGAGTTTGTGAGATTTATACAACTTGACGATGGGAGTTTAAGAATCAAAATGAGTTTTTCATGTGGTAATTGCTTTGAATCTTTACGTAATAGCATTGGGTGTTTTTACAGATTGATGACTTGACATATGTAACACTCGTGTTTCTAGCCTAGGCATTAATATTAAGGTGATAGTCTAGGTTAACCTTTGTAACTCATTTTGAAGAAATGAAAAAAGAATTATGTGAATTCTATGTGTTTTATGTGTTTTATGCTTAATTACTAGGAGTTAATTAATTAAGAATAAAAATGAGCGTCGAAAATTTATATTAGATAAAGCCGATATATATTAAGAAAGTTGTAGTGGTCGTGACAAGGATTACGGATATATAAAGAATGCCGAAATCCGAGTTATAACGAAGAGGTTATGACCTGTTGAAGTTTCACAACAAAACCGGCTTGGTGTTGAATGTCGTAAAAAGTGAGTTTTTGATAAACTACTTTTTATCCTTAGTGATCTAAACGAAACTCGTAGTGCTCGTTAAACCGAGAGTAGGTATAAAAAGAACGTCCAAATCTGACTTCGTATGAGGAGTTATGATTTTTCGAAGTTTCAGCTTAACAGTAGACAGCTAAAAACTCGAATTTTAGATCGAGTAATTTTTAGCCGACATGACCTAAACGAGAATCTAAGGTCTCGTAAATAGTAGCACAATGGTGAAAAGTCTGACGAAAACGGAGGTCGGATGAAGAAGTTATGATTTTTTAACGGATTTCATGTCCCGGTCTGTTAAAAATAATAATATAAAAATTAAAGTCAAAATTAGCCGACGAAGTCTAAACGGAAGTTGTAGAGCGTAATTTTACCTACGCGTGCATATAAAGAACGTCAAAAACGGAGCTCATATGCGAAAGTTATGGATTTTAAAAGTTTTTGCACAAAAACCGAGAAAATTTGCATGGTCACGATTTGCCACGTCACCCTCGCTTAGAACGTGCCACGTGTCCGAGATTGGTGAGTCAGGCGAGCCACGTGTCCGAGCTGCTGAGTCATCCGAGCACCTGACCTGATCCGAAGTGGTCCAGTAGCGATGCGACACATACCTTCTTGCACGAGACCGAACCCTCGCAGCATGCCACGATGCCTCTACTTCGGACCTTAGACCTCGGTCCAGTAAGGAGCTGCCAGCAAGCCTTCGCAGGTGCGAGCCATGTGCGAGCCATCCCCTGCGAGTCCTCGGATCAGCACACCTGGAGGCTTCTCAGTCGTTGGATCAGGAGGCTCGCCCCTATAAATAGAAGGGTGCGAGACCTCCCGGGGGTATTTTGAAAACTTGTCAATTTTAGCCCCTAAACCCATATTTCTTTCATTCTAACTTCCCCCGAAGCCCCGGTATCGATTATAATCCCCGGAATACGCCACGAAGTGCTCGTGAAGCCTGGAAAATTTATCTTTTCGGTTTCGAAGCCCAACCTTTGCAGAGCCCGGTTTCTCAATAAAACTCCTGGTTTTATTAGAAACGAACGTTTTAGGAAACGAATTGCTGCCCGATTTTCATCAAAACATGTGAGTGTGTAGTTACTTTCACTTTAGACATAGATATGAAGTATTTAGCTTAAAATATATGTTATGTGTAAATATGTTAATTGTTTATTTGAGGTGACTGTTGAATAGATGTTTTATACAAGTTTCTAACTGTATATGTATTTTAGCTACCAATATGTTGGGTAGAAGATGGGTAGACAAAATAGTCGGTGGGTGTTAAAATGATGAGAGGCCTCGTTGTCGGTGTTGTTGTTGGTGTTGTTGTAGTCGTCTAGCGGAGTATAGATGACGATCACGGACCTTTCTAGACAGTCCAGTGGTACACTAGCAAATTCGCAACTTGTAGGTGATGATGAACTAAATGTTCATTGGTGTACTCCAATCCCCCTCATGGTTGCCTTTAGGACATGTATGGATGAGGAGTCCCCTTAGCAGTAGTGTCCAACCCGATGATATTCCTTAGGCTAATTCCCTTGTGTTAGGTGTTTAGGGACGTAAAGTGAGGACAATGGGAATGGGTAATCAGGGTTATTGTTGATTGGTGAACTTAATATGTTATTATTATTGTGGGTTGAAAACCCTATATTCTCACCAGGCTCCCAAGCCTGACCCAGTCAGCTTTTTATGATTACAGGTAGTGGACCCTGAGCATAGTCGGAGGACGATGAGAGATTTTTTTGGATTATAGGCCAGTAGTTGTAAATAACTGTTAAAAGGCTTATAATGTCTTGTTTATGCTTTTGATCTGTATCGGAACATGATATCCCGAGGTTTTGATATATATATATGGAAAATATATACCTTCTTAAAGAAGGGTTTTGATAAACTTTTATCATGTTTTATTTTGAGGACCTATTTCGCAACATCTTTTGAAAAGATTTCTCTGATTTTTTTTTAAAAAGCATAAATTAAATCGGTCTTTTCTGGCCGAGAAATTAGGCGATGTCACAGTTGGTATCAGAGCATTAGTTTAAGCGAACTAAGAAATTGTAGGATTTCTAGACTTAAACTTAGAATGCTAAGTGATGATTGTGAGATGAGTGTCTACCATATTTTAGACACGAGCACTAGTTTATTTTAGGAAAGATGCCTAAAATGCTTTTATGTGCTAAATGTTTTGTGTTATAGCTATAATGATGCTATTATTTGTTCGGATCTATGGTCTGTTGCCGACCGGATCTGGAAACCTTATGTGTGTAGGATTCTAAACGTTTGACTACGATATTAGAACTAACATATAAACGTTTCGAAGTAATAACGAAGATTTAACGTCTATCGAAATTAAAGATCTAAATTCACCTACGATTGGTGTATAGATCGAAATGGCGAGTACACAAAGTGAATTCGGAAACGATAATCCGCAGCCTGAGCCAATCACGATGACTGGGGTGCAGGCAATGGTGCGTATGATGTTGGATCAACAGATGGAAGAAACAAAACGTTTACTTCAACAAAGTAAGGATGAACTTGTTGGAGATAGTGTCTAAGTCCATAACTATATTTGGTATGTACTTGACCCGACCCGGCATGGTCAATTTGGGTTGCACTTCACCCGAACAATTTACGGATAATCTTTTGAGAATAGTATAAGTTATGATTTATTAATATATTATAAGTTCTAATATATTAATATAAAATCATATTATTTAATTAGTGTTGATCTATAATTAATTTACAATTAATTTAGAGATCAAAAGTATGACTAATTAAATATGGGCTCTTGTATTTATATAGTGTGGGCTAATGCTTATTTGGAATGGGCTAGGCTTGCATGGAAAGTCCATGGATACTCCATGGAGCTTTAACCCATGGATCTCATGGAAATGAAAAGACATGGGTATTAGGGTTTACATGGATGTAAGGGTTTACATGGATGTAACCCTAATCCACCACACTATATAAAGGAGGCTTTGGTTCTTGAAATAACACTAGTTGATGTGTGTAAACTAACAGGGCCAATTTCAAGAAGTTTGTGACTATTCTCTCAAGTTTCCAAGTGTGTGGTGATTTGTGACTTCCATTTGAGGCATCCACATTATTGGTGCTAGGCTCTCAAACTCCAAGCAATCAACTACTACTACAAGGTAAGTAATTCTACTAGTTTTATTTGATTCAAGTACCCCATGCCATGCTAGTTAGGATAAGAACCTTGGAAAAATAATTATTTGCATGTATCTTAGTCAAACATATATCCAAGGTTTCTAGGGTTGCATGTACACCATAGGAGTGTTAGAATGCTGAAAACCCATCAGTGGTATCAGAGCCTGGTTTGTTTATTTGATACTTGATGCAAAAAAAAAAAAAAAAAACTTGAAAATCGAAGTTTTCTTCAAAAGCTCGTATCAAATTTTCAAGTTTTGTATATGTACTTACGATTCTTGAAATTTTTGATATGAACACTCATAAACATATGAGTTTAGAAGATCATAGAAATTATGTGCTAATAATTGATTAGATTAATTCTTGATCTTTATGTGTTTTAATGGAGTCCATAACTAGATCTTAAGTTATGGATAACCAAAACTCACATTTATAAATAACCATTAAAAGAACACATAGGTTACAAAAAACGAAGAGTCTTCATTTTTAATAACCATTAACTCATAAGTTATGAGAAATGAAAAGTTTTGAAAGTTTACAAAACTTGCCCTCAAGTTTTGGAACATGTAAAGTCATATTAAAAACTTTAGTTCCAACCCCTAGAATTTTAAAAGTTAAAATTCAACCCTTATACTTTATAATATTATAAGTTTAATAATATTTATATATATATAAGATCAAGTCGTCTTACCGCTAGTACGACTCATTCACGAAGCCGGTCTATAAGGGGGGTATAAGGTTGTTGCCTATAAAATGGCAACTTAATGGGTGTCCACTCTCACCCACCGCTTCCTTGATCGGTGGAGGGTCATTAGCCGAAAGGGTAGGACAAGGACTTATAAATTCTCATTAAAAGTATAATGATAATACTAAAGTAACTAAACTTTATTGAATTCCCAATCTTAATTATTTTAGGAAAATGTGAATAAGGTGCTAATCCATGAAATTACACTTTACACTTTGTTTAAGTCGTTAGTGGAGCGTGTGTGGTTAACCGGCACACTAACTTGAACTTAACAAGGTAGGTAAAGGGTGACTTAATGTTTATCATAGTTTCGATGGAGCGTGTGTGGTTAACCGGCACATCGATTGAGGGGTAATACATTAAGGGTACCAAGTAATTTGCATGGTTACTTCACACCTTGTTTTGTGATCCTCGGCATCCCAGTCACAAAACTTGAAGGGCACACTCGAGATTGAAACATGCCATTGAAGAAAGTTCAATGAATCTCAAAGAATATAGGAGTTTCTAAACCAATTAAAACCTAATTACATATTTCGTTTTTCATGGTGGAAATTGGTGAATCGTCATTCACCTACCTTCAAATATCTTATAGCTTAGATTACGACATCCCTCTTCTAAGTTATAAAATATTGTGTTGGGTCCTAGCCTTAATATTACATTTGGGTGTTTTGTTAAGGACTATCTCTATATCTAATCTAATTTATTCCCTCTTCTCTTCAGATGTCTTCCAATAACAATGCTTCTAGCTCAAACCCTACTAGCTCCTTCTCTCTCATGAATCTTTGTGGGAGAGTCATCTTTGATGGGTCCAACTTTACAGATTGGATCAGAAACATCAGGATGGTCACTCGGTATGAGAAAAAAGAATATGTTCTCGACAAGGAGCAGAAGGTACCCGAGCCAACTGCTACTCCTGAAGAGCTTGCTGAATATGAGGTACATGAAAGAGATGCTACAAAAGTGGCATGCATCATGATGGCCACCATGACAGCCGAGCTCCAAAAGTCCTATGAGGACTATTAATCCTTTTGAGATGCACCAGGACTTGATGGACCGCTACCATCAAAGTGCTCGTCAAGAGCGACATGAAATAATCTCCTCCATGATAACAACCCGAATGAAGGATGGTGAACCCATCACGGGCCACATGCAGAAAATGCAAAGGTATGTGGACCGTTTACTGAAGCTGAATGTGAACTTCCCTGAGGAGTTAGCAATAAACATCATTTTGCACTCCTTGCCATCGTGTTATGATCAATTCCGCATGCCATATCACATGAACAAGGAAGAAGTCACCCTCAGCAAACTTCAAGGACTCTTGAAGACCGCCGAAAGTGGTCTAAAGGGTAAGTCGGTTGTTACTACTCCTACTCCTACTCCAACTGCGGCCAATGTCTTGGCAATCGGGCATGGCAAAGGGAAGAAGAGAAAGAACCCTTCTAAGGGTACCAAGGGTAAGACCCTTAAAGGCTCCTCTTCAAGCAAAACCAAGAAAGGTTTTGTCACTCCTTCTGCTAACCCTAATGAGGCTGAATGCTTCTATTGCCATGAAAAGTCGCACTGGAAGCAAAACTGCCCAAAGTACCAGCAAGATTTGAAGGATGGGAAAGTAAAATCCAACCATGCAGGTATATACACTATATTGTCTAATAACTCACCTCATTCTAAGTCTTAGGTCCTTGATACAGGTTGTGGTATTCACATATGTTGTGATTTGCAGGGACTAAAAAGAAGTGAGAATGTGGAGCAGGGAAAGATAAACTTGATCATGGGAAACAGGAAAGCTTCACCTGTCACCAAGATAGGAGTTTATTCCTTAGTGCTAAATAGTGGGTTTACATTAGATTTGAATAAATGTTATTATTCGCCAGAAATGGCAAGAAATGTTATTTCCTTTCATGCATTGTATAAACAAGGTTTTACCTTTTATTTTGATAATAATAATGGTAGTATTGATGCTTTCTTTAATAATGTTCTTTATTTTAAAGCATTACCTTGTGATGGCGTGTATGAAACTGTATCTGTTGTAGATAATCTAGGAAATAATGTATTGTTTATTAACTCTTCCACTACCTTAGATAAAGCATCCTTATGGCATTGTCGTCTTGGACATGTAAGCAAGAAACGTATAGGCCAACTCCAAAAGGATGGAGTCTTGGAGTCATTTGACCTAAAGTCAGATGATAGTTGTGAATCTTGTTTGCTTGGTAAAATGACAAAGTCACCTTTTACTGGCACTTGTGCTAGGGGTGAAGGTTTGTTGGACCTCATACACACGGATGTGTGTGAACCCTTCAGAACCGCCACAAGAGATGCTAATCGGTTCTATGTGACTTTTACTGATGATTTTAGTAGATATGGATATGTCTACCTAATCAAGCATAAGTCAGAAACCTTTGAGAAATTCAAAGAGTTTAAGCAAGAAGTGGAGAATCAGTTGGGCAGTGGTCCATTTGGGTTGCACTTCACCCAAATGGTATGTACTTGACCCGACCCCGGCATGGTCCATTTGAGTTGCACTTCACCCGAACAATTTACGGATAATCTTTTGAGAATAGTATAAGTTATGATTTATTAATATATTATAAGTTCTAATATATTAATATAAAATCATATTATTTAATTAGTGTTGATCTATAATTAATTTAGAATTAATTTAGAGATCAAAAGTATGACTAATTAAATATGGGCTCTTGTATTTATATAGTGTGGGCTAATGCTTATTTGGAATGGGCTAGGCTTGCATGGAAAGTCCATGGATAATCCATGGAGCTTTAACCCATGGATCTCATGGAAATGAAAAGACATGGGTATTAGGGTTTACATGGATGTAACCCTAATCCACCACACTATATAAAGGAGGCTTTGGTTCTTGAAATAACACTAGTTGATGTGTGTAAACTAACAGGGCAAATTTCAAGAAGTTTGTGACTATTCTCTCAAGTTTCCAAGTGTGTGGTGATTTGTGACTTCCATTTGAGGCATCCACATTATTGGTGCTAGGCTCTCAAACTCCAAGCAATCAACTACTACTACAAGGTAAGTAATTATACTAGTTTTATTTGATTCAAGTACCCCATGCCATGCTAGTTAGGATAAGAACCTTGGAAAAATAATTATTTGCATGTATCTTAGTCAAACATAGATCCAAGGTTTCTAGGGTTGCATGTACACCATAGGAGTGTTAGAATGCTGAAAACCCATCAGAACTTACTGTGCCAGTACGTCAGGCATCTGTTCTTGAGGCAACTATCTGGGTTGCTAAGTCTATTGAAGAAATGATCAATGACAGGACCGCCAACAAGATTGAAGTTGGCAAGAAGAGGAAATATGAGGGGTCTTCAAGGCCCAACAAGAGCAACATATCCTCAATGTCTGGAAAAAGAAGTGGTAGAGGAAAATGGTGCGGAAAGTGCAAAAATAAACACTCTGGGAATTGTGACGGGAAGGTGAGGTGCTTTAGGTGTGGAGAAATAGGGCATTACGCCAATCACTGTACGATTCCCAAGAGGGTGTGTTATGTATGTAAGGAAGAAGGCCATATTTCTAAGGACTGTCCGAAGAAAAATGAAGTAACAAGGCCAAGTGCACCGCCAACGCCAAGGGAATTTCAGAATATCCTTAACGAAACAATTAATAATGCTAGGAAGTAGAAGTAAAGACTTGATACCCGAAGATCAAGTTACGAAGTAATAATGTGAATAGTAACAAGTGGTTTAGCCTATTAGAGGCATAGTATAGGGTAAACTTGAACCTTTGTGTAATCGTATCAAGGAGATAATATAAACCCTGGCATTGTTATCTGATGAATGGAATGGTTGGTGTAATTCTTGAAGTTGTCCCAATCGTCTGGAATTTCCATCACCCACCAAGTTGAAGCAGAATTGATGATTGAAGATACGCATGGAAGTAGTCATAGTAGAGTCTAGGAAAATTTTATGATTAATTGGACACATTCGTATGTGTTAAATTGTTTTGTGATTTTAGGACTTGGGGACTGCGTGTGACAACCCGAAACTTTTATCCTATACAATCGATCTTTATAGCAATATTAAACTCGATTTTATCATCTTTTAATGCCGTTTAAGAGCTAGTTTAAGTGTTCTAAGCTTCAGTACGGTTGGGAATGAGATTAGGAATGAGTCAACATGTCGTTTAGAAGCAAAATCGGGCCATACACCCTCATGAGAGGTGTGTACGACCGCACACACGGGTGTGCGGCCGCACACCCATCCCCCAGCTGTACACTCGTCCCATATATATATAAGGAGACCCCTTCACTCATTCCTTTCCTTTGACTGCACTCTACTACTTTCTCTCTCTAAGAACTTCCCCCCAAGAACACTCTAAAGGCCTCAAAAACGCGAACCACTTCATCTTTCAGCTTGTTATCTTGGTAAGACACCTGAATCTAAGCCTAAAACTCATTGTGTTCTTCGTGTTCTTCACCCCTTGAAGGTGTACGGCCGCACACCTTCAAAAGGTGGCCGCACACGCCTTAAAGACTCTCCAAAGTGAAGAGTTTGGCCTTCATTTGCTAGTTGGACTTGGTATTAGAACTAGAACACCTCAAAACACCTCAAAATCGACATTTCGGACACAAATAAGGAGTGTATGGCCGCACACTCCTGTGTATGGCCGCACACACCCTCTGTATGGCCACACACTCCTGTATGCAACCGCACACACAACCTGGCCGCACACCCTGGCCGCACACCCACTCAAATGGCCGTACACCTCCCTTATTTGATCATATAGGGTCCCGACAAGAATTTCAAAGTCTTTAGGGTGATTTCCCGTCATGTTTAGCCATGAAACACCCTAATTCTAACACACATATGTGTTATCATATGTTAATAGGATCCACTTGCGTATGAAACATCGGTTGACACTCAACACTCGTAACCAATTGTGCTTTCGGATCCTACGATAAACTGTGAGTTCATACCCCTATACTTTTTCGAGTTTTTCATATTTTCAGGGGGGGGGGGAATACAAGCAAAAGTACAAGGAAACTTATGCTCAAATATATTGTTTTGTTTAAAATAATTTCATGTTCAGTATGCTTTCAAACACAGAATACCGTTTTACCACTCGATTTAGAAATCAACTCGTAGAAACAGTTTTCAAATCTAAAGCAAGGAACTTGTGAATCTTATCATAATATGTATTATTTCATAAAGGATTCACGTAAATTATAAACAGGATTTTCAACATTGTTGTTTGTAAGTTCGTTTGGCTAAGTTTGAGACATGTCCTCGGTAACACTCCCCCAGATTCGTGAGTGGAGGACTACAACTTATAACCAGAATCTGTTGTAAGGAGAGCGTGACTATTGTGTATAGATCTATATGGGACTGACTATCCCACAACCTCGCTGCTAGCTACAGCGGAACCATTTGGTTCAGGGGTGACAAAGTCATAAAAGATACTGGCCCATTTACGCACCTTACCCAGTCTCAGTACGGTTATGGCACTCACAACTTAGGTAACGAGAATTTACTTTTTCAATATACTCCTCTGGGTGTAACCAGAGCTTCGAAAATACGGCTAATGTACTCCTCTGGGTGTAACCAGAGCTTCGAAAATACGGCTAATGTACTCCTCTGGGTGTAACCAGAGCTTCGAAAATACGGCTAATGTACTCCTCTGGGTATAACCAGAGCTTCGAAAATACGGCCAATATACTCCTCTGGGTGTAACCAGAGCTTTGAAAAGAAAACTGTTGTCCGAGTATGGTAGATACTCGCGTATGGATAATCAACTATCAATCTTTAAGAAAACATGGTATTTTCTATGTTAACTTAATCTTTCATAAAAAGTCTGTTTAATGTGTAACTAATGGATAATCAAACCCCTTTCATAAGAAAATATGGGATTTTCTTGGGGAAAAAACTTTTCAAAGAATCAAGGAAACCTTTCTTTCACCAGAATTAACTGCTTATGAACTCACCAGCTTTATGCTGATATTTTAAAACTGCTTGTATTCTCAGGGCATCAATAGGCAGGTACTTTTGCCAACTTTTGGAGAAGATGGAACATCCTGAAGTCACATATTTTACTTTTGCTATATATACTGATATGTATAAACCATGTTTTCGAACAATGTAAATATTCTTATTTTAATGTAATGGTTGTGTTTACTATGTTTACTATGATACAACTGTTGTGATACTACGCATGACGTCCTCCGCCCCGGAACGTTTCCGCCTTCGGTTTCGTGGTGTGACAGATTGGTATCAGAGCTATTGTTTATAGTGAACTAAGTATACCGAACCTTACATGGTATACAACTATAAACACTAAGGGGCTATAGTGCTCTGAACTAAAAGTATGCTTTTTAAAATATAAGTATTTTTACAAAAAGTATACAAGTATACCCGAGTACCAGAATCTGTGTCTTAAGTAGAATAAAACAAAATTATTTTGGATGTTGAACACTGCGGTTAAACCTGGGTAGTTATGTAATCATGTCTAGGGTCAATATAGCCTGATCAACTATATTCATTCAAGACATGACCAACATGTGCTTGGGAGTGACTTTGGTGTTGCAACAAGCCTAAAACTTACCCGGTATCCATATAACTTAAAATACTATAGGAGTATTTTAGTCAGAGCCGAATACCTTGTAGAAATTCATTCCTAGTGTTGCTACCTATTCGTTTCTTAGCGATAACTTACATGCATAGTAACCTTTCTTTGCTTATCGCTTAGTAGAACACTCTAACCATCATATTGAGATACATCTTGCTTTATATCTCTTGGTTCGATTCAGAGGACTTACCACCCTCTTCTTCCTAATTCTTTTTAGAATAAGATGCCTCCCCGAAGAAGACCTATCAAAAGGAACAACGACACTCCACCACCACCACCACCCCCCCAGTTCGATCCCGTTATGTTCCAAACAGCTGTTACTGCTGCTGTGGCAGCTGCGATGTCACAGATGAATACTGGCGGATCTGGTGGTGAGGGAGGTGGTACTCATCCCCAAAATCATGAAGGTGGTCAAGGACACCAGAAGGAGTGCTCCTATAAAGACTTCATGAACGCAAAACCCACATCTTTCGACAACAAAGGAGGAGTTATTTCCCTAACTCAATGGATCGAGAAAATTGAGTCCATCTTCGAAATCTGCTCTTGTTCCGAAGCTAACAAGGTGAAATTCGCCGCTTGCACTTTCGCCAACAAAGCATTGACCTGGTGGAATGGCCGGGTCAAGTCCCTAACTCTGCCAATAGCAAATGCTATGGGTTGGGAGAGCTTGAAAGAGCTCATGCTTGCTGAGTACTGCCCACGGGGCGAAATGCAGAAATTAGAGCACGAACTCTGGAACCTAAAGATGAAGGGTTCCGACATTGCTACCTACACTTCTAGGTTTGAAGACCTAGTGCTTCTTTACCCGGGAATGGTCACCCCGGAAAGCAAGAAGGTTGAAAGATACATTTGGGGGCTGACCCAACCGACCAAAGGAAATGTCCTGGCTGCTAGGCCAAACACCTTCGACAGCGCTAAGTGTCTATCGCAGAGCCTCATAGATCATGGAGTCGATCTCGATGAAGTGACAGCCACTCCCGAACCGACTAAAGGGAGTGGAGAGAAAAGAAAGTTTTGGAGACAGAAAAAGGGCCAATCTTCGCAGGAACCCTTAAATAAGCAACACGCGGTAGCAGTCCACGCTGCTACTACTCCTGCCGCTGCTCCTGCCACTCAAGCACCTACCAGTGGATATACTGGTACCCTCCTTTGGTGCAGCAAATGCAACTATCATCACCGCATCCCCGGCCCATGCCGTGAAATGCTCTGCAGCAACTATGGCAAGAAGGGTCACATGGCTCGAAGCTGCAAGACACCAGTCCAACCAACCGACCAGGCCTCTGGAGCAGGTGTCGGTATAGCCTGTTATGGCTGTGGGGAAGTCGGGCATTTCAAGAGAAAGTGCCCCAAGGCAACAACAACAGGTGGCACAGGGAGAGTGCTAACGATGGGTCAAGAGGAAGCCGTAGCTGACCCTACCGTTGTGACGGGTACGTTCCTCCTCGATAACTCTTATGCATGCATTCTTTTCGATTCCGATGCTGAAAGAAGTTTTGTTAGTCATGCATTCAAGCATTTTCTTAAACATAAATCCCGACCTTTAACCGAAACGTTTATCATCGAAATGGCTAACGGTGAGAAAGAGAGCACTAAAGACATATTCGTGGGTTGTATCCTCACTCTGAACGACCATTCATTCCCCATCGATCTTATGCCAGTCTTTATAAAAAGCTTTGATGTCATCATCGGCATGGATTGGTTGAGCCCCAATCGTGCTGATATTCTTTGTTACGAAAAAGCTATCCGTCTCAATCTTCTCTCCGGAAAAACCCTCATGATCTACAGTGATAAACTCAGTTCAAACCTTCGCATCATTTCGTGCATCAAAGCTCAGAAACTCCTGCGAAAGGAGTGTTATGCATTCGTAGCCCATGTCATTAATGAGAAGCTGGAAGTTAAAGACCTCGAGAGCATCCCCGTAGTCTGCAACTTTCCCGATGTTTTTCCCGAAGATCTCCCGGGAATCCCTCCCGAACGCCAAGTCGAGTTTCGCATCGACTTAGTCCCCGGAGCTACTCCCGTAGCTAAATCTCCATATCGCCTAGCAACAGCAGAAATGCAGGAGCTATCTAGTCAGCTCAATGAGCTATCAGCAAAGGATTCATCAGACCGAGTTTCCTCACCCTGGGGAGCCCCGATCTTGTTCGTGAAAAAGAAGGATGAATCCTTTCGGATGTGTATCGATTACCAGGAGTTGAACAAGCTCACAGTAAAAAACCGTTACCCTCTTCCTCAAATCGACGATCTCTTCGACTAACTTCAAGGAGCCAGCTACTTCTCGAAAATAGATCTAAGATCAGGGTACCATCAGGTGCGAGTCCATGAGAGTGATGTTCCTAAGACAGCATTTCAGACTCGATATGGTCACTACGAGTTCGTAGTAATGCCCTTCGGTCTAACCAACGCACCGGCAGTGTTCATGGACCTGATGAACCGGGTGTGCCGTCCTTTCTTGGACAAGTTCGTCATCGTGTTCATCGACGATATACTTGTCTATTCCAGAAGTGAGGAAGATCATCGACAACACTTGAGATCGGTGTTGGAAACCTTAAGGACGGAGATGCTTTACGCAAAGTTCATCAAGTGCGAATTCTCGATTCGAAAAGTAACCTTCCTAGGTCATGTGGTAAGCGAAGAAGGCATACACGTGGACCCCTCCAAAATCAAAGCGATAGAGAACTGGTCAGCACCGAAGACACCCACAGAAATCCGTCAATTCTTGGGTCTCGCTGGCTACTATCGCAGGTTTATCCAGAATTTCTCCAAAATTGCCAAACCCTTAACCACTCTAACTCAGAAAGGCGTACCCTTTTGTTGGAGTGAAAAACAAGGCACTGCGTTCCAAACGTTGAAGCGGGCCCTATGCAGCGCACCTGTCCTGTCTCTGCTCGAAGGGACGGAGGACTTCGTTGTCTACTGTGATGCATCCAATCAGGGCCTAGGTTGTGTGCTCATGCAACGGGGAAAAGTTATTGCTTACGCCTTGAGACAGCTGAAAGTACACGAAGTTAACTATACAACGCATGACTTAGAATTGGGGGCAGTGGTCTTCGCACTGAAGATATGGAGACATTATCTCTACGGAACCAAGTGCACTATCTTCACTTACCATAAAAGTTTGCAGCATATCTTCGACCAGAAGGAGCTGAACATGCGACAACGGCGTTGGGTCGAGCTACTCAGCGATTACGAGTGCGAAATCCGCTACCATCCCGGCAAGGCCAATGTGGTGGCAGATGCCCTCAGCCGAAAAGAGTATTCAGGTCGCAGAGTGAAGGCACTGACTATGACTATCCATTCCCATTTATCCGTGCAAATCAAGGAGGCTCAGCTGGAAGCCTTAAAACCAGAGAACATGTCGGGTGAAGCCTTGAGGGGAATGGAAAAGAACCTAGAGATCAAGGGAGACGGAGTCTATTATTTCATGGACCAGATCTGGACCCCAAAGTTCAGTGGTTACAGAGAGGTTGTAATGAACGAAGCTCACAAGAGTAGATAATCCGTTCACCCAGGTTCGGACAAGATGTACCTTGATCTCAAGAAGTTATATTGGTGGCCAAATATGAAAGCGGAGATCGCTACATTCGTGAGCAAGTGTCTGACTTGCGCCAAAGTAAAGACCGAATATAAGAAACCCTCAGGTATACTCCAACAGCCAGAAATTCCTGAATGGAAGTGGGAGAGGATTACTATGGATTTCATCACCAAATTACCCAAATCTCCGAGTGGTTACGACACCATCTGGGTAATTGTCGACCGACTGACTAAATCCGCCCATTTCCTGCCAATCAAGGAATACTTCAAAATGGAGAGACTCACGAGAATCTACATCCGAGAGATAGTTCGACTGCATGGTGTGCCTGTGTCCATTATCTCCGATCGAGATAGCAGGTTCACTTCGAGATTCTGGCAATCCCTGCAGAAGGCTCTTGGAACTAAGCTGGACATGAGTACAACTTATCATCCTCAAATAGATGGGCAGAGTGAGAGAACCATACAAACCTTGGAAGACATGTTGAGAGCATGTGTCATCGATTTCGGTAAGTCGTGGGACATCCATTTACCCTTGGTCGAGTTCTCCTACAACAACAGCTACCATACCAGCATCAAGGATGCGCCTTTCGATGCCCTCTATGGCCGCAAGTGCAGATCCCCTCTGTGCTGGGCTGAGGTGGGCGACACGCAGTTAGCCAAGGGACAAGTCCTAGATAGCACTCTCACTGGTCCAGAAATCATTCGAGAAACCACAGAAAAGATCGTCCAAATCCGAGAACGACTGAAAGCCTCTCGAGATAGACAAAAGAGCTACGCCGACATACGACAAAAACCCTTGGAGTTCCAGGTTGGAGACCGCGTTCTGTTGAAGGTCTCGCCCTGGAAAGGCATGATACGCTTCGGAAAGCATGGAAAACTAAACCCGAGGTACGTAGGACCGTTCGAGATCCTAGCCTGGATCAGTCCTGTAGCCTACAAACTCCGATTACCTCAAGAGCTTAGTAACATTCATCCTGTTTTCCACGTCTCGAACCTGAAGAAGTGCTTATCCGATGAAACTCTTGCTATCCCTCTCGATGAGATTAAAATCAATGAGAATCTGAACTTTGTAGAAGAACCAGTCGAAATCATGGATAAAGAGATCAAACGAGCGAAACAAAGTCGCATCCCGATAGAGAAGGTTCGCTGGAATGCCAAGCGGGGACCTAAATACACTTGGGAGCGCAAAGATCAGATGAAACAGAAGTATCCGCATCTCTTTTCTAATCCATGATTTGTATTCTATATTCGACTTTCGGGACAAAATTCCCTCTAACGGGGGGATGTTGTGACAACCCGAAACTTTTATCCTATACAATTGATCTTTATAGCAATATTAAACTCGATTTTATCATCTTTTAATGCCGTTTAAGAGCTAGTTTAAGTGTTCTAAGCTTGAGTACAGTTGGGAATGAGATTAGGAAAGAGTCAACATGTCGTTTAGAAGCAAAATCGGGCCATACACCCTCATGAGAGGTGTGTACGGCCACACACACGGGTGTGCAGCCGCACACCCATCCCCCAGCCGCACACTCGTCCCTTATATATATAAGGAGACCCCTTCACTCATTCCTTTCCTTTGACTGCACTCTACTACTTTCTCTCTCTAAGAACTTCACCCAAGAACACTCTAAAGGCCTCAAAAACGCGAACCACTTCATCTTTCAGCTTGTTCTCTTGGTAAGACACCTGAATCTAAGCCTAAAACTCATTGTGTTCTTCGTGTTCTTCACCCTTTGAAGATGTACGGCCGCACACCTTCAAAAGGTGGCCGCGCACGCCTTAAAGACTCTCCAAAGTGAAGAGTTTGGCCTTCATTTGCTAGTTGTACTTGGTATTAGCACTAGAACACCTCAAAACACCTCAAAATTGACATTTCGGACACAAATGAGGAGTGTACGGCCGCACACTGCTATGTACGGCGTACACACCCTCTGTACGGCCACACACTCCTGTGTGCAACCGCACACACAACCTGGCCACCCACCCTGGCCGCACACCCACTCAAATGGCCGTACACCTCCCTTATTTGATCATATAGGGTCCCGACAAACATTTCCAAGTATTTAGGGTGATTTCCCGTCATGTTTAGCCATGAAACACCCTAATTCTAACACAAATATGTGTTATCATGTGTTAATAGGATCCACTTGCGTACGAAACATCGGTTGACACTCAACACTCGTAACCAATTGTGCTTTCGGATCCTACGATAAACTGTGAGTTCATACCCCTATACTTTTCCGAGTTTTTCATGTTTTCAGGGGGGGAGGGGAGGAATACAAGCAAAAGTACAAGGAAACTTGTGCTCAAATATATTATTTTGTTTAAAATAATTTCATGTTCAGTATGCTTTCAAACACAGAAAACCGTTTTACCACTCGATTTAGAAATCAACTCGTAGAAACAGTTTTCAAATCTAAAGCAAGGAACTTGTGAATCTTATCATAATATGTATTATTTCATAAAGGATTCACGTAAATTATAAACAGGATTTTCAACATTGTTGTTTGTAAGTTCGTTAGGCTAAGTTTGAGACATGTCCTCGGTAACACTCCCCCAGATTCGTGAGTGGAGGACTACGACTTATAACCAGAATCTCTTGGAGGGAGAGCGTGACTATTGTGTATAGATCTATATGGGACTGATTATCCCACACCCTCGCTGCTAGCTACAGCAGAACCATTTGTATCAGGGGTGACAAAGTCATAAAAGATACTGGCCCATTTACGCGCCTTACCCAGTCTCAGTACGGTTATGGCACTCACAACTTAGGTAACGAGAATTTACTTTTTCAATATACTCCTCTGGGTGTAACCAGAGCTTCGAAAATACGGCTAATGTACTCCTCTGGGTGTAACCAGAGCTTCGAAAATACGGCTAATGTACTCCTCTGGGTGTAACCAGAGCTTCGAAAATACGGCTAATGTACTCCTCTGGGTATAACCAGATCTTCGAAAATACGGCCAATATACTCCTCTGGGTGTAACCAGAGCTTCGAAAAGAAAACTGCTGTCCGAGTATGGTAGATACTCGCGTATGCATAATCAACTATCAATCTTTAAGAAAACATGGTATTTTCTATGATAATTTAATCTTTCATAAACAGTCTGTTTAATGTGTAACTAATGGATAATCAAACCCCTTTCATAAGAAAATATGGGATTTTCTTGGGGAAATAACTTTTCAAAGAATCAAGGAAACCTTTCTTTCACCAGAATTAACTGCTTATGAACTCACCAGCTTTATGCTGATATTTTAAAACTGCTTGTATTCTCAGGGCATCAATAGGCAGGTACTTTTGCCAACTTTTGGAGAAGATGGAACATCCTGAAGTCACATATTTTACTTTTGCTATATATACTGATATGTATAAACCATGTTTTCGAACAATGTAAATATTCTTATTATAATGTAATGGTTGTGTTTACAATGCTTACTATGATACAACTGTTGTGATACTACGCATGACGTCCTCCGCCCCGGAACGTTTCCGCCTTCGGTTTCGGGGTGTGACACTGCGAGACAGTACTTGGGACGAGTATGAGTAGGTGTGAATAGTAGTAGAGATCTATACTACTGGAAGCACATGACTCACACTTGGATCAGGGAAAGTCACAAGGTTACCAAGGAGCTAGTAATTGATTCCGTCTTATTCTAGTCTGTCGTTACTATCATTCCGGTAATGACTAAGAAGATGATTGTTATTCCGACCCTAGTGGTCATATCAAATTGAGTCCGACTACGATGAGTTTGTTACGTGGTTCCAACAACCAAGTTTGATGTAGCATTTGACTTAAGCGAAATGATTGAAGTGAAAGATGATCAAAGCGATCAGTAGAAGTATCGCACTCATTGTGAAGAAGTTGGTAGTTAGAAATGATACATGTTGAACTGTGATTGTATCACATTAGAACATGAAGGAAGCTATAGTTTGCTCCGAAATTTGTCCCTAGGAGATCTGAGTCTAAGTAGTGCAGTATACAATGAGAGATCATTAGAACATGACCCATCGGTCTGTTAAAATAAACGAAGGAAAATACTTATTCTAAGAAGAAGAAGGAGTCCTCAATAAGGATTTATTTTGTAACTCGAAGGTTACGATTGAAAGTCCTATGGAGATCGGAAGCTTTTTAGGATTAGCTGGATATTATTGCTGATTTATCCAAGGCTTTTCTCCGATCGCGACTCCATTGACAGCTTTGACCTACAAAGGAGCTGTCTATACTTGGAATAAGAAGCATAGGAAGCTTTGAGAAGTCAAAGAAGAAGTTGTGTGAAGCACCAATTCTTTCGTTACCTGAAGGAGTTGATGACTTTACATTTTATAGTAATGCCTCTGGAGTTGGGTTAGGTTGTGTTCTGACCCAAAGGGATAAAGTGATAGCGTATGCGTCGAGGTAATTGAAAGAGCATGAGAAGAACTACCCCACTCATGGTCTGGAGTTGGCAGCGGTAGTATTCGCCTTAAAGGTATGGAGAAGGAATTGAACATGAGGGAACGGCGCTGGCTAGAGTTACTCAAGGACTACGACTGTGAGATACTTTACCACCCTGGTAAAGCAAATGTTGTTGCTAATGCTCTCAGTCGGAAGGTAAATCTTGAAAAGAAAAGGCCAACAGCGTTGAGAATTGAAGTTGTCTCGACAATTGTGAAAGCTTAAGAGGAAGCTTTAGAGAGAAATGACCAAAAGGAGGAACGTTTGGGCAAAACGTTGGTGTTTGATACAAACGGTCAAGGACTGAAGGTATTCAAAGATAGGATTTAGGTACCTAAGACGGGAGGAGTAAGAGGTCTTCTGATCGAAGAAGCTCACAAAACCATGTACTCGATTCATCTCGGCAGTACGAAAATGTATAGGGATCTAAAACCCTATTACTAGTGGCCGGCGATGAAGCTCGATGTTGCAAAGTATGTGGCCGAGTGTGTGTAACTTGTGCTAGGGTTAAGGCACAACATCAGAAACCATATGGGAGTTTAGAACCCTTGCCTATACCCATGGGCAAATGGGAAGACATCACTATGGATTTTGTGACTAAACTGCCCAGAATAAGGAACGGTCACGACATGATTTAGGTGGTCGTTGATCGCTTCACTAAGAATGCGCATTTCATAGCCGCTAATGAGAAATGGTCTATGGATAAACTTGCGAATTCTTACGTGAAGGAAATTGTGAGGCTTCACGGTGTTCCGTTAACGATTGTATGCGATCGTAACAGTCGTTTTACCTCAAGGTGTTGGAGGAGTCTGTAAGAGGAATTGGGTACCAAGTTGTGTTTGAATACGGCTTACCATCCGCAAATCGATGGTTAGAGCGAATAAACGATTCAAACGTTGAAGGATATGCTGAGAACCTGTACCCTGGAATTCCAAGGTAACTGGGATGAACATTTGCCTTTAGTAGAGTTTTTCTAGGGTAATAGTTTCCACTCAAGCATCAAGATGGCACCTTATCACGCTTTGTATGTGGAAAAGTGTTGAATGCCGTCATGGTGACTGGAAGCTGGGGAAAAGCAGCTTATGGGACTTGAAATAGTCCATCAGACTGCTGGAAAGTTGAAAGTGATTAGGGAAAGGATGTTAGCTGCTCAAAAGAGCTATGCTGACAAGAAAAGACAACCGATATCATTCGAAGTTGGAGATTCGGTTTTACTTAAAGTCTCGCCGTGGAAGGGACTTATAAGATTTTGTAAAAGGGGAAAATTGAGTCCAAGGTTTATTGGACCATTTAAAGATCTTCAGAGGATCGGGAATCAAGCTTACAAGCTAGAATTACCGGAAGAACTGGAGGGTATTCATAACACATTTCATGTGTGTTATTTGAGGAAGTTCACGGGAGATGTGCCCGACATAATTCCGATTTCTGAGTTAAAGGTTGATGAAAACAAGAGGTTGATTGAAGAACCTGAGGCGATCGTTGTCACACCCCAAAACCGGAATGGCGGAAACGTTCTGGGGTGGAGGACGTCATGTCAAGTATCACAACATATGCAGTATAGTAATCAAAGTACAACAACCATTGCATTAATAGTAATAATTTTACATAGGTTACATTTAACAACAACATCAAAAGTAGATATAGGAATATAACATAAACTGCAGCTTGGTACTAGGCTGACTTCGCAAAAGCTCCCGGAGTGTACCTGTCTACTGATGACCTGAGAATACAAGTTATTTTGAAAGCGAGTATCAGCATTTTAATGCTGGTGAGTTCATAAGTATTTAATGACATTGGTATAAATACATGTTTTTCTTCAAAATAATCTCACTAGATAATGGTGATTTGAGTTACAGAGTATTAGAATTCTTTCTAGAAAATCTTATATTTTCTAATAAAAGTAGTCTTCTACCAAGACCCAATTGTTTATGTTTAAAAGAGTGAGTTTCTCTACTAAAAGCAGTCTTCTACCAAGACCCGACTGTTTTATTGTTTAAGGAGTATTTCCCCCCAAAAGTTACTATCATTATCAAAATAAAGTTTATACTTTAAGGAATATGTGAGAAGATCACAAGCAAAAGTAATAGGGAAAATACTATTTTACCTCAGCAGTAACGCTGCTGACTAAAAGTGAATAAAACATAGACTCCAGGTGGTATTGAATGAACCATACGCCTCGGAGAGTCTAAAGGAATGAAGTATAGGCTCCAGGCGGTATTAAGTGAACAATACGCCTCAGAGAGTCTAAGTAAATGAAAATACAGACTCGAGGCGGTATTAAGTGAACAATATGCCTCGGAGAGTCTAAGTGAATGAAATACAGACTCCAGGCGGTATTAAGTGAACAATATGCCTCGGAGAGTCTAAGTGAATGAAATACAGACTCCAGGCGGTATTAAGTGAACAATAAGCCCCGGAGAGTCTAAGTTAACCTTTAATCATAAGTAGGTCAGTTTAAAGGTTTAATATGAGGCCTAGTGTATAACTAGGAAAATATATTATGATGGTTTCATATGTAGAAAATACCGTGATAATACTGATTACCTTAAAGCCATAATTATAAGGTAAATGTAAAGATACTCGTAACCATACTGATTGACGGATGTAAACATGACGACCTGCTGGCGTCGGAATGAATGTGACATTTGTCACCCCTTGGCTTGGTCGGCCGGGACTGTAGCTAGCAGTCAGGATGTGGGATGGTCTGTCCTGTATAGATCTATACACACAAGGCCCGCTCTCCCTCCAGGAGACTCTGGTTACCGCTCGACAACGGTGAAATCCGTGTCATGAGGATGTATCTCGTGTTTTGATTTCTATATACCTTTCTTTTTACTAAAAGTACAAGTGTTTAGAATATAGATATAACTAAGTTCTCCTTCATGAAAGTTATGGTTGGTTTCTAAACTATACCTATTATAGTTTACTCGAGAGGTTATCTAGATGCCTTTGCTACCCAAAGGTGTTGAACTGGAATAAGAGTATTAACATCTAACCAGATCTACATAATATATAACTAGGACTTCAACGACACTCGGACAAATAACCAGTAGCTCTAAGTCCACAACCAAACAAGGAACAGGAAATAAAGCGGGTTATCAGTCCTAAGTCCTTCAAACCCTACTTATATAACTATATCTATATAACCATGAATCTATCAAGAATATAAGTTTAAAAGACTTTGATAAAAGCTTGGTAATTTAAAAGAGATTTTGGTACTTTAAAAGAGATTTGAAAACAAAATTTGGAAACCTTTAGCTGGATAAAACAGTTTAACATGCAAAAATCTTTTTGCTATACAGTTATTAATCACATGTGATTGATATAATAACTTTATAGTTCAACTTGTATTCCCCCCGATAAAAGCATTTAAAATCATTTAAAAAGGTTGATTAAGGGGTATGAACTCACCTGAAGTGGGTGATTCGGATGAACGGGTGGTATAGGATGCTAAGTGTCAAGTGAGGACTTGAACACACACGCGGATCCTATTGAGCATGCAATGATATATTTATGTATCTAATTAGTCATTTAATAACTAATTAAGCAAGTAAAGACACTCAATTACATGAAAACACTTTGTTTCAAGTGCTAGGAGTGCTAAGGGTTGCATCTTAAGAGAGTATGGCCTCACATTGGAGTTTACTCCCCATATGGTAGCACAATATGGGTTTACGGTTCTGGGACCATTTCTGCCATGAGTTTACGGCCGTAAACTCATGGCAATGGTGTCATTGGGTGTTTTAAGGTCCTACATCACACAAGGAAGTAAGCTAGACTCGAATCCAAGGCTTAGGAAGTGACTAGGGCTCGAAATGGCCCTTTGTTGGAGTTTACGGTCCTTGGACCACTCCTTGGGAGTTTACGGTCGTAAACACATATGTTTACGGTCGTAAACCCATGAGTTTACGGCCGTAAACTCATGGTTACCCAACCATTCCGTGTTTTGGTGTTTCTAGCTTATGCATGCAAGGTTCTAGTCCTTTATACGAGCCATGGAAGGTGTTAGGGGCACCTAAACACCATTTGAAGGTGTTTACGGTTCTGGGAGATCTCCTTGAACCGTAAACACATATAATCTTGGGGATTTTGATGTTCTTCAAGGGTTTAACATGTATTCTAAGCAAACAACTAGATAGGAGGAGCATACTTACTTATATGAAGCTTGAAAGAGTGTTTAGAGCCCAAGAACACTAGTGTGTGTTCTTGGTGTTCTTGGTGTTTTGAAGAACACTTGAAGATCTAAGAAAAGAGGAGATTTCCATGGATGAAATCGAGTATAAACACTAGATAAAGTTTTATATGAACGAATCTAGGAAGAAAACACTTACATTTTTTGGCGGATTTGAAGAAATGAGATATGATACTTGAGAGAGAATCTTGAGTGTTGTTGAGGCGGGAAGTGAAAAGTGAGGAGTGAAGGATAAACTCATCCTATATGCATGAGTTCATGGGAAAAGGGAGTTTACGGCCCAAACTCCCCTTGTTTGGCCGTAAACACCTAGTCAAGGTGTTAATTGTTTATTTGTTTCACAACACTCCTAACGGGTACTTCCATTTATTTGATCGTTTGACGAAAATTAAAATAAAAACACCCAAACGGACTTAAAACCGGCCAAAAATGTACTGGGATGAATTTGACTATTTTTTTTGATGTGCCTGACTGCGGAGTTTAAACAAATGAAAATTTTGGGTTGTCACAATCGTTGACCGTAAGACTATGAAGTTGCGACGCAAGATGGTTGATTTAGTGCTTGTGCGCTGGAAACATACGAATGGGCCAAATCTCACCTGGGAAACGGAGAGTGACATGATGAGTCGCTACCCGCAGTTGTTTGTTGGTGTATGATTCCGGGGACGAAATCATCCTAAGGGGGAGAGAATTGTAACACTCGTGTTTCTAGCCTAGGCATTAATATTAAGGTGATAGTCTAGGTTAACCTTTGTAACTCATTTTGAAGAAATGAAAAAGGAATTATGTGAATTCTATGTGTTTTATGCGTTTTATGCTTAATTACTAGGAGTTAATTAATTAAGAATAAAAATAAGCGTCGAAAATAAATATTAGATAAAGCTGATATCTATTAAGAAAGTTGTAGTGGTCGTGACAAGGATTACGGATATATAAAGAATGCCGAAATCCGAGTTATAACGAAGAAGTTATGACCTGTCGAAGTTTCACGACAAAACCGGCTCGGTGCTGAATGTCGTAAAAAGTGAGTTTTTGATAAACTACTTTTTAGCCTTAGTGATCTAAACGAAACTCGTAGTGCTCGTTAAACCGAGATTAGGTATAAAAAGAACGCCCAAATCTGACTTCGTATGAGGAAGTTATGATTTTTCGAAGTTTCAGCTTAGCAGTAGACACCTAAAAACTCGAATTTTAGATCGAGTGATTTTTAGCCGACACGACCTAAACGAGAATCGAAGGTCTCGTAAATAGTAGCATAATGGTAAAAAGTCTGACGAAAACGGACGTCAGATGAAGAAGTTATGAATTTTTAACGGATTTCCTGTCCCGGTCTAAACGGAAGTTGTAGAGCGTAATTTTACCTACGGGTGCATATAATGAACGTAAAAAACGGAGCTCGTATGCGAAAGTTATGGATTTTAGAAGTTTTTGCACAAAAACCGAGAAAATTCGCATAGTCACGATTTGCCACGTCACCCTCGCTTAGAACGTGCCACGTGTCCAAGATTGGTGAGTCAGGCGAGCCACGTGTCCGAGCTGCTGAGTCATCCGAGCACCTGACCTGATCCGAAGTGGTCCAGTAGCGATGCGACACGTACCTTCTTGCACGAGACCGAACCCTCGCAGCATGCCACGATGCCTCTACTTCGGACCCTAAACCTCGGTCCAGTAAGGAGCTGCCAGCAAGCCTTCGCAGGTACGAGCCATGTGCGAGCCATCCCCTACGAGTCCTCGGATCAGCACACCTGGAGGCTTCTCAGCCGTTGGATCAGGAGGCTCTTTCATTCTAACTTCCCCCGAAGCCCCGGTATCGATTATAACCCCCGGAATACGCCACGAAGTGCCCGTGAAGCCCGGAAAATTTATCTTTTCGGTTTTGAAGCCCAACCTTTGCAGAGCCCAGTTTCTCAATAAAACTCCCGGTTTTATTAGAAACGAACGTTTTAGGAAACGAATTGCTGCTCGATTTTCATCAAAACATGTGAGTGTGTAGTTACTTTCACTTTACACACATATATGAAGTATTTAGCTTAAAATACGTGCTATGTGTAAATATGTTAATTGTTTATTTGAGGTGACTGTTGAATAGATGTTTTATATAAGTTTTAAACTGTATATGTATTTTATCTACAAATATGTTGGGTAGAACATGGGTAGACAAAATAGTCGGTGGGTGTTAAAATGATGAGAGGCCTCGTTGTCGGTGTTGTTGTTGGTGTTGTTGTAGTCGTCTAGCGGAGTATAGATGACGATCACGAACCTTTCTAGACAGTCCAGTGGTACACTAGCAAGTTCGCAACTTGTAGGTGTTGATAAACTAAATGTTCATTGGTGTACTCCAATCCCCCTCATGGTTGCCTTTAGGACATGTATGGCTGAGGAGTCCCCTTAGTAGTAGTGTCCAACCCGATGATATTCCTTAGGCTAAGTCCTTTGTGTTAGGTGTTTAGGGACGTAAAGTGAGGACAATGGGAATGGGTAATCAGGGTTATTGTTGATTGGTGAACTTAATAAGTTATTATTATTGTGGGTTGAAAACCCTATATGCTCACCAGGCTCCCAAGCCTGACCCACTCAGCTTTTTATGATTACAGGTAGTGGACCCCGAGCATAGTCGGAGGATGATGAGAGATTTTTTTGGATTATAGGCCAGTAGTTGTAAATAACTGTTGAAAGGCTTATAATGTCTTGTTTATGCTTTTGATCTGTATCGGAACATGACATCCCGAGGTTTTGATATATATATATATATATATATATATATATATATATATATATATATATATATATATATATATATATATATGGAAAGTATATACCTTCTTAAAGAAGGGTTTTGATAAACTTTTATCGTGTTTTATTTTGGGGACCTATTCCGCAACATCTTTTGAAAAGATTTCTCTAATTTCACTTTAAAAAGCATAAATTAAATCGATCTTTTCTGGCCGAGAAATTAGGGGATGTCACAACATACAACTTAGGTCATGGGTGCATCTTCTACAATTTAAGCCATACATTTGTGCATTTGTGTCCATGTACGTACCCTTTTTTCTTAACCATTGACTTCATTCTGGATCAACTCATTTTTGTTTTTTATCCAAGTAGTTAATTGATGTATTTCTTGTAGGAGAGTGTTGCTATCCTTATTGAGTGTGTTATGGAAGACAAGAGATTCAGTCATGGAAAAGCTGTTTCAGGATTTACCCTATACAAATGCGTTCTCCATTTAAAATATTTTGAAAACAAAAAAGAACTTATTTGATCAAATTGTTCAGATTATTATTTCACGAACTGAGGTATTTCCTTAGATATCGGTAAACAAAGCACTATCTACATAAGTTCTTTGAAGGCCATTAGCTATTCCTTAATTGTTAAGATAAATTGTTCGGATTATTATTTCATCGACTATAATCATGATTTATTATTTAATGTTAAAGGTGTAATACATATGAGGACTTTATGGTGTCAAAGTGTGTGTTCATGTGAATGTTATGTTAACTATGATGTTTTGGTACCATGTTTAAGTTCCAATAGTTCAAATGTGAATGAAATCCTCCATTTTCCGACTCTATTTAATCTTCACAGCAAAATGCCAAAATTGTGTATACCAAAATATCATATTATATAGCCATGTTTCAAGGTTATAAGGATGCATGATGAAAAATTAAAGAAATTAACTTATATGGGAAGTGAGCTAGCTATACAACAAGTCTAGCAATATAAGCACAATCTTGTGGACTTATAACCACATGACTATGCTCAACAACAACCTTGAAAATTATTGTTTTGAAGCATTTGTTGGATTGTATAGAAACCATATGTAGCAACTACTGATCCATATGGTTCAAGTACATCAGGAATCATTCAAATTTCTCCTAGACAAGACACGTTTCGGTAAGCATACAAAATTTTCTTAAATTTCTCAATTAATAGATATCCTTTTGTGTCGGATTCTGCTAACAAGCCAATTTTGAAAAAACAAGCCAATATGTAGGGGTCTAACAGATGTTGTGTGTGACAAACCGAAAGATTTGGATCAAGCAAGGCCTAGATTGTAGCCATGTGCAAGTGAATTTACAATGTAACCTTGTTGCAAATAAACTCTTGAAAACCATAAGGGCATTAGTTGCATGGGTATGTATATAAGTTCATATATATATATATATATATATATATATATATATATATATATATATATATATATATATATATATATATATATATATATATATATATATACCTTAAAAATCATATTAATGAGAACCTCTTGAAAGTAAACAAGTTTAAATAAAACAAGACTAGTCAAACACTTGGAATAGAAATCATAAAATTAGAGCATTGTGTTATAATATTTAGCCTAGTACCCCACCCACCCTAGAACACCCCAAAGCCGAAAACACCCCCATGGAGCACTACTAAGGCCGAAAACACACAAATATATATATATATATATATATATATATATATATATATATACCTTAAAAATCATATTTATGAGAACCTCTTTGTCACACCCCAAAACCGGAACGGCGAAAACGTTCTGTGGTGGAGGACGTCATGTACAGTATCACAACAATGCATAATAGTAAAGACAAGCCACAACATCCATTGCATTAATATAATAATTGTAATACAAGCGTGTTCTGTATAGTTTGTAAGACACCAAAAGTATAATCAAAATAGAAGATGAGTCTTGTATGTGCTTCATCTTCTCAAAATCTTCATCTGTACCTGTCTACTGATGACCTGAGAATACAAGTTATTTTGAAAGAGTTTATCAGCATAAAGCTGGTGAGTTCATAAGTATTTAGTGTCATTGCTTGTATAAAATTTTTTGTAACCATGTAGAGTAATAACTGATTTCAAATGTTTGTAAATAATATGCTCCCTAGAAAAACCTATATTTTCTAGTAAAAAGTAGTCTTCTAACAAGACCCGATTGTTTGTATGTTGTTCTTTCGTAAATGTAAGGGTTTTCCCCAGTGAAACTATCGTTATGAAAATATAGTTTCCTTTAACGAGTATGTGACAGAGTCACAAAGTAATGAAATACAGACTCCAGGTAGTACTAAATGTACAATATGCCTCGGAGAGTCTAAAGTAGTAACGTGTAGACTCCAGGTGGTATTAAACGAACAATACGCCTCGAGAAGTCGATTTTTGCCTTTAATTCTTAATTGGTTAATTATAGGTTTGAATGTGAACTCGTATGTAACCATGCTGATCGACGGCTGAATAACTGATGACCCTCCAGGTCATATATACAGTGGGGTAGCATTCTGTCACCCCTTGGCCTTTCGGCTGGGACTGTAGCTAGCAGTCAGGATGTGGGAGTGTCTGTCCCGTATAGATCTATACACACAATGCACACTCTCCCTCCAGGAGACGCTGGTTACAAAGTGATAGCACAATAAAGTGTCGTATCGAGAAGTAGTATGTCACATTCTATTTATAGTATTCCAATGTTTATGTAGTATGTCATAGTGTAGTAATGTTTTCTCTGTACTAGAGTATAGTATGTTCTCTTATAGTATATAGCGTGTATTGACTCATAAATGTACTGGTTCTTGTGTGTGTCATTGTAATAGTAGTAGTGAGTAGTAAAACCTTAACTATATCTATTATAGTTAAATAGTAATGAAGTAGGTATGCCTTTGTTACACAAAGGTACTGAATTGAAATGAAAGCTTTTATATCCAAGACATATATATATGATATATAACAGAGATTTCAACGACAGTCGGACAAATAACAGGATACCCTAAGTCCACAACCAAACAAGGAACATGAAATAAGGTGAGCTATCAGTCCTAAGTCCTTCAAGTCTTACTTATATAAATATACTAGTGGAGATATGGGTTTGAAAACAATGCAAGTTTAAAAGAGTTTTGGAAACAGTTTTAGTATTCAAAAGTTTAATAAAAGGGTTTTGAAACGCTTGAAAACCATAAATTGGATAGTAACTTGAAAATAGTAGTAAATCTTCCTGTTTGTTCTAGTTCTTAATCACATGTGATTAAAACAATAACTAGAATATTTCAACTTGTATTCCCCCCCCCATAAACTCATTTAAAATCATTTCAAAGGTTGATTAAGGGGTATGAACTCACCTGCAGTGAGCGGTTTGGATGGAAGTGCCGGATAGGATGCTAAGTGTCAAGTGAGGACTTGAACACACACCCGGATCCTATGTAACATGTAGTGATACATAAATGTATCTAATTAGTCATTTAACCACTAATTAATCAAGTAAAGACATCCTAATACATGTAAACACTTTGTTTCAAGTGCTAGGAGTACTCAAGGGTTGCATCAAAAGAGAGTATGGCCTCACATTGGAGTTTACTTCCCATTTGGTAACCCTATATGTGTTTACGGTTTTTGGTCATTTTCCGCCATAAGTTTACGGCCGTAAACTCATGGTAAATTGTACCATTGTGTGTTTTAAGGTCTTATACCCCTCAAGGAAGTGTTATAGGTTTGTATCAAAGGCTTAGGAAGGGACTAGGGCTCAAAATAGCCCTTCATTGGAGTTTACGGTTCTTGGACCACTCCTTGGAGTTTACGGTCGTAAAACCTTGAGTTTACGGTCATAAACCCATGAGTTTACGGCCGTAAACTCATGGTCACTCCTACCATTTCGTGATTTGGGGTTTTTAGCTCATGCATGCAAGGTTCTAGTCCAATATCCAAGCCTTAGAAGGTGTTAGGGGCACTTAAACACCACTTGATGGTGTTTACGGTTCAAGGAGATCCCTTGACCGTAAACCCAAGTGTTCTTGTGTGTTCTTGATGTTTTTCCATGGATTAACAAGTATACTAAGCAAGTAACTAGTTAGGAGGAGTGTACTTACTTATGGGAAGCTTGTAAGAGTGTTTAGAGGGCCCAAGAACACTAGTGTATGTTCTTGGTTGTGACAACCCGAAATTTCGATTCTGTACAACCATTCACTTCAATAGCAGTCAGAACAGTTTCTGCTAACTTTTGAGCTGTGTAGAGTCAGTTTGAGTGTTCTAAAGCCTAGTACTTTAGGAGATAACAGGAGAGAGGATGCCCTAGGGTTTATTGTGCATCAATAAAGTCCCAAAACTCCAAGAGTTTGGTGTTTACGGCCTAAACATGGTGTTTACGGGCGTAAACCCCAAGGGGTATAAAAGTGACACTTAGTCATTTTTATCACTTTTTCACAATTTCAAAGCTAGAACTCAAATCCTCTCAAGTATCATCTGATTTTCCTTCTTGATCTTCAACTATGTAAGTGTTTCTAGTCCTAATAAGTTGATATCTTACTTAATCTAGTGATCTTACATGATTTCATCCGTGAAATCATTCCATTTGTGTAGATCTTCAAGTGTTCTTAGTTTCACCAAGAACACCAAGAACACACACTAGTGTTCTTGGACTTCTAACACCTTTTCAAGCTTCTACATAGTAAGTACTCTTACCCTAGTGTGTTATAAGACTTGCTACACTTGTTAATCATCTAGAAAACATAATGAAACACAAGATCAAAGGTGTTTACGGTCCAAGATGTTCTTGGACCGTAAACCCTAATGAAGGGGCCAAAGTGTGCCCTACTCCCTTACCAAGCCTTGGATACTAGTCTAGATACGATCCTTGATGTGCTTAGGACTTAAAACATCAAAAAGACCATAAACCATTTGGGTTTACGGCCGTAAACCCAAGGAGAAATGGTCCAAGGACCGTAAACTCCACAAAGGAGTGAAATGGTGCCCTAATCACTTCCAAAGGCTTAGACTTGAAGTAGGAATGCTTCTTATGACCTTACAAGCTTCAAATCACAAAATGGTAAAAGTACCATGAGTTTACGGCCATAAACTCATGGGTTTACGACCGTAAAATCAATGAGAGTTGGTCCCAAAACTGTAACTCCAAAAGAGTTTACCCTTGGACCCCAAACTCAATAGCCAAGTCCTACAACCCTTAAATGCAATCCTTAGTACTTATAACACTTAAATCAAGTGTTTTACATGTCTTAGGATGTCTTAACTTGGCTAATTAGTTACTAAATGACTAATTAGATACATATATGTGTGATTATATGTTAACTAGGATCCTTGTGTGTGTTCAAGTCTTTAGTTGACACTTAGCATCCTATACTATCCGTTCATTCAAACCACTCACTACTGGTGAGTTCATACCCCTTAATCAATCTTTTAAATGATTTTAAATTCTTTTATGGGGGGGGATAGAAGTTGATCTTTTATAGTTATTATATCAATCACATGTGATTAATAACTACCAAACAAGTGGATTTCTTACTTTCAAACTGTGTTATCAAACAAACTACTTTTCAAACTGTTTTGTCAAACTCTTTTACATGTCCAATACTCTTATCAAACTCTTTTACATGTCAAATACTTTTACTTAAAATCTTTTTAACTTATATTCTGTTAAATATATATCTTTATATATATAGTTATATAAGTAGGATTGAAAGGACTTAGGACTGATAACTCACCTTAACCTCCTGTTCCTCGTTTGGTTGTGGACTTAGGGTATCGGTTATTTGTCCGAAGGTCGTTTGAATCCTAGTTATATATCATGTATATGTATATAGATATAAAAGTTCCTTCTTTCTATTCAATATCTTTGGGTAGCAAAGGTATACAGATATGTTCATACATACAAATCATATTACTAGTAAGCTACAATAGGCGTAGTTTAGGAAGTTACTAATACTATTACTAGAACAATGGAACATACAATGAGTCAGTTCATACAAGAGACTATACATTGCAATACAGCTAGTACATACTATACATTTTACAAGAAAACATACATGCTAGACAGAGAGAGAACATACAATACCATACAGAGAGAACATACATACATACAAGACAAAGAGAGAACACACAATACAGCTAGTACATTCAATACATATACAAGAATACTATTACAGTTATGTGAGCCACATAACGGAGCATGGCACTACCTGCCATGACCGTTTTGTATCCAGAATCTCCTTAAGTGGGGAGCGTATGAGTTTGTGTATAGATCTATACTGGATTGACTATCCTACACCTTGCTGCTCGCTACAGTGGGACTTGCAAGTCTACGGGTGCCAAACGTCATTTCTTCCGACATCTTACATTGTCGCGTTCTATAGTCGGTATCAGGGTACATGCCGATCACATGGTACTTTAAATTACAATTGGTTTAAGGTAGTTAGTACAGCGGTAGTTACTTAATGCAACACTACAGTACTATTTCATTTTCCCATTGCATTCACTTTGTAATCTTCACACAATATACAGTAATGTAAAAACTATACTTTTGGATAATGATAATCAGATTTGGGAAAATACATACTCTTACAAGAGACACACACACGACCACTAGATGCCTTGGTAGAAGGCTACTTTTAGTAGGAAACATAGGGTTTTCTAGGAGAGTACAAAACATCTTACAAAACATCTTACAAAACATCTTACAAACACTTTCATACAAATACAGACACTAATATACTTATGATCTCACCAGCTTTAAAGCTGATACTCTCTTTCAAAATAACTTCTATCCTCAGGTCGCCAGTAGAAAGGTACCGATGCCAGGTTTTGAGAAGATGGAGCTCGTTCAAGACTCATCTTTTATTTTGATTCATATTTTGGTGTCTATTTAACTTGACAGAACACACTTGTATTAATCTTATATTATTAATGCAATGGATGATGTTGTTGCTTGTTTACTACTTTGCATTGTTGTGATACTGTACATGACGTCCTCCACCCCCGAACGATTACGTCGTTCCGGTTTTAGGGTGTGAAATTGGTGTTTTGGAGAACACTTGAAGATCTAAGTAAAAATGAAGAATTCATGGATGAAATGATGTATAACAACTAGATGAAAGGTCATAACAACAAGTCAAGTGGAGAAAAACTTACATTTTTGGAAGATTGGAAGGAGAGTGTTATGATACTTGAGAGAGAAGTTGGACTTCTTGAGTTTGAAGGTTGGAGAATGAAGGATTGAAGAGTAAACTCATGCTATATGCATGAGTTCATGGTCAAAGGGAGTTTACGGCCCAAACTCCTCTTGTTTGGCCGTAAACACCTAATTAAGGTGTTATTTTCTTTGTTTGTTACACAACACTCCTAAAAGATACTTCCTTTTATTTGTTCGTTTGACAAAAAAAAAAAAAAAAAAAAACCCAAACGGACTTTAAACCGGCCAAAAATGTACTGAAATGAATTTGACTTTTATTTGTAGTGCTTGACTGTAGAGTTTATACACATGAAGATTTCGGGTTGTCACACTCTTGAAAGTAAACAAGTTTAAATAAAACAAGACTAGTCAAACACTTGGAATAGAAATCATAAATTCAGAACATTGTGTTATAATATTTAGCCTAGTACCCCACCCACCCTAGAACACCCCAAAGCCGAAAACACCCCCATGGAGCACTACTAAGGCCGAAAACACCCAAGATCCAAAGCACTAGGACCGAAACCTCTTAATGGGCCACACTTTGGCCCAAATCACCCTTAATGGGTCATGGTTTTTGCCGAAATCAACCCTAGGAACTCTTACAAATGTGATTTCGGTCTAGGGAAGGAATCAAGTAAGAATAAGTTGACTTTGTGATACGATATAGCATCAGTTTCCCATGCAGTTCAATACCCATCGTATACCCAAGTTAATAACCCACAGTCAACGAAGTAAACATCCCATCAAGTTACTTCCTTATCTTGGACGAATTCATCTCCACAAACTCCACCACTTCTTTTCATTCTACTATCTCTTACCTCCCATTCTCTCTCAAAAGTAATTCCATGCTTCAAAGGAGTTTAAATATTCAAGCTTATTTTAGATCTTTGGTAAGTATTTCGTGAATTCCTAGTGATCTAATACATTTTCATGTCCATATCATCATATTTACACAAATTAAATGTGTTAAACCCTTAGGATAATATCACCTCAAGGAAGTTCATCAACTCCATTCAAGAGTGTAGGCTTGAAATCTTCACTTCATCACCACCCACAAATCCACTCAAGGTGAGTTCATACCCCCATATTTTCATGCCTTTTCATGTTTTTAGGGGAGGGGGGAATACAAGTAAAACTTTACTATCACACAAATACTTACATGTTTTCATCTTTATGTTAAAAAAAATATATTATTTGCATAAGATATGGTTTATACTAGGTTTTGGTAAAATTATTTGTGATCTACATATTAATAAAATGAACACATTATAGTTTTTGGAAACTTTTTCTAAAAGGTAACTTTTCTAGCAAAAATGGTTACATTATAGTCATTTGCTAATTTGATGGGTTACAACCCAAAAGTATTATGTTTTGATTTCATATTTTGACTCTAGACAAGATAACAACTTCATATTTATATAATGAATATATAAATAGCCTCAACAAACACATAAGGTAAACTATAATTGGTACAGTTTGGAAGTCACAAACTACACTTTCATTTCAAAAGAACCATATAAACATTCAAAGGTATAATTATTTCATTTTACAAGAAAAATGAGTCATAGTTCCTGTGAATCTGTTGATGCTCTTGTGAGACATTCTGTTCACCGTACCTACCTAGCGTACACCTTAAGTCCTGCATGATAACCTGAGTCTCCTTGAGGGAGAGCGAAATAGTTGTTAATAGATCTATACGTGATTGACAACCACACACTTCAGTTGTTCGCTACAGTTAGACCGGCAAGTCTAGGGTGACAAAAGTCTACCAATTCCTACGCCTGAAGAACTTCGTTTAGGCATATCAGTCATATTAAGCATGGTTATAATAACTCACATAGGGATTGAAAAAACAATTTGGTTTACAGAGTAACTTACACTTCATTAGTTTTATAAAAGATAATACTACATACTATTGTTCAGTACTGTAATACTCATACATTTTTGGTCTTAGGTTTTAAGACTACAGTACACATTTAAGAAAATATTGGATTTTCTGGTGTCACACCACCAAACCAGAACGACGGAAACGTCCGGGGGTGGGTGACTTCATGTCAAGTATCACAACACATGAATTAATGTAATCAAAGTACAACAACCATTGTATTAATAATGTATAAGTTTTTACATAAGTGTTACAACATTAGATATTTGACATCAAAAGTAGATACAGTAAAAGACAAAAGACGCAGCATGGCACTAGGTTGTCTTGTCAAAAGCTCTAGGAGTGTACCTGTCTATTGGATTCCAGAAAATAAACGTTATTTTGAAAGAGAGGATCAGCATTTAAGCTGGTGAGTTCATAAGTATTAGTTATGGTTGCTTTAGTTCTTAAGAATACGATAGAATGAGTTCCAGAAAATCTCAAGGCCCATTTTCTTATAAGAGTTCTCTCTCTCCCCGGGAATCATAGCCTAGTATCTGCTTTACAACTGAAAAGTGGTTTTAAATCCCATAAAACCGTTCTGTTTAAGTATTATTGTACTTATCATATAGTTTAACAAAATTTTAACTCTCCATAAAATTATAAGATGAATGTTTTCTGTTTTGTTTGTGAAAAGTAGTTTTAATCCCATAAAACCGTTCTGTTTTGTTTGTGTAAAGTAATTTTAATCCCATAAAACCGTTCTATTTTGTTTGTGTAAAGTAGTTTTAATCCCATAAAACCATTATGTTTTGTTTGTGTAAAGTAGTTTTAATCCCATAAAATTGTTCTGTTTTGTTTGTGTAAAGTAGTTTTAATCCCATAAAATTGTTTTGTTTTGTTTGTGTAAAGTAGTTTTAATCCCATAAAACCGTTCTGTTTTGTTTGTGTAAAGTAATTTTAATCCCATAAAACCGTTCTGTTTTTGTTTCTGGAAAATGATTAATATAGTAGTATTTCTTAAAAATAAACTACTGGTGTAATAACTACCCTATTATTAAACTGCTTAATTAGGATTAAAATGTGATAAGGTTATAACCATACCGATTTACTAGTGTTTAACACGACGACCTGCTGGCTTCGAAACTAATGTGACATTTGTCACCCCTTGGCTTGCCTGCCGGACTGTAGCTAACAGTTGGGATGTGGGATTGTCAGTCCCGTATATATCTATACATACAATGCCCACTCTCCCTCTAGGAGACTCTGGTTACAAAACACGACATAACATGTATCTTGCTATGTCATGGAGTAGTGGCTCACATTTCTGGTTTATCTGGTTTAAGTAAAGATGGAATTATATCCTTTTCATAACAAATTAGTTTAAACCTGGTATACTTATCTAGTAAAAAGAGATTTCTCGTTTGTTTCATAAATTATACCTATTATAATTTATATTTTCTATCTGGTTAGCATAATCTCTCATGAATGTACCCCTTTGCTCATCGTGATACAAAGGTAATGATACCGACTGAAGTATCCTTTTATATTCATATATATATATATATATATATATATATATATATATATATATATATATATATATACATACAATACATAATTAAGAAGAAAACGACCTTCAGACAAATAAGCCCACCTCAAGTCCACATCCAAACAAGGAAAGGGAAATAAGGAAAATCATTAGTCCTATGTCCTTTAAGTCTTATTTATATACATATAAATATATAAATATGGTTTTAATAAATATAAGTGAAAAGAGTTTGTAAAACATTTTAAAAGAGTCTAACATTATTTAACAACAAAGTTTATGTGGTGTTAAGTCATTTTAGAAGTATTTGGTAATCTTTTATTTTAAACACAATATTTAAAAGCATAAGAAATCTTTTTGTGTGATTGATATCACATCTAAATATTAACAAAATATAATCATGTTTAACTTGTATTCCCCCCCCCTCCTTAAAATAATTTAAAACTATTTAAAAAGGTAGATTATAGGGGTATGAACTCACCTTATGTTGGAGATTCGATTGAAGATTTGGTATAGGACATTAGTTCCACAAGTGAAATCTTGCTAACAAACGAGTCCTAAACACAATTCATATAATATATATGTATACTTATTAATGAATATACTCATAAGAATGATAGGAACTCTAACTAATCCGCAAGTTTAACCTAGAAATAAGGGTGTTAGAAGCAAAGTTTGAAGACTGCAAGAGGGTTCACGGCCCAAGAACACTTGGTGTTCTTGTGTTTACGGCCAAGTTGGGTGTTCACGGCCCAAGAACAGCTTGTGTTCTTGAGTTTATGGCCCAACAAGCTTGACGAATGATGAACACTTGAAGATCCTAACAATATCCTAAGAAGATTCAAAGGAAAGTGGATGCTAGTTGAGAGAGAATGGTGTTTTGTGGTTGAAAATCTGGAGAGAGAAGGAGGGGTTCATGGCTGGAGATGAAGAAGTGAGGTGAAGTTCAAGGTTTAGCCCTTAAATAGGGTCCAAATTTGATGGGACACATTGGTTGAAAACCGCACCGAAGGGATAAGACCGGAGGTTCACGACCGTGAACCTCATATACGGTCCGAAGATTGTTCACGATCCGAGGGTTTGCGGCCCATGTTTGCGGTCGTGAACCTCGCATGAAGGAGGGTTTACAGTCCGATGTTTTTGGCCACACATGGGTTCTCGGTTCAACTTGTTTCACTTCTTAAACATACCACACCTCATGATACTAGGTTTTTATACCTATAAATTTATTACCCTAGCTATATTAAGATAATAATGGAAATAAGTTTGACTTTTGATTGATCAAAGTTGACTTTTATTAGAATAAAATTTTCAGGTTGCCATATCATCCCCCCGTTAAAGGGAATTTCGTCCCGAAATTAAGTCTAAGAGATACATATGGACGAATGTCAAAGATACGGATACTTATGTATCTTAGCGGACCTTCACTATCGGGATACTGTTTTTGTTTCGTCTTCTTGGTTTCACTGTCTAGGATTTCTACGGATTATTCCACAAAGTTGAGGCTCTCGTATACCTCGATATAATCGAGTAGGATAATAAGAGTCTCGTCGAACAAAACACTTTTTCAAGTTTAAGACATAGAAGGTAGGGTGTATTTTATTGAATTCCCAACGTAGTCGGGGCCTGTAAGCTATTGGACCAATTATAGCAAGAATCTCGAATGGTCCTATGTACCTTGGATTTAGTCTTCCATACTTTCCGAAGCGTATCATGCCCTTCCAGGGTGAGACCTTCACATGACGTGGTCACCAACCTGGAATTCCAAGGGTTTTCTCCTATTGAAGGCGTAGCTTTTCTGTCTGACTCTGGAAGCTTTACGTCGCTCCCGGATTCGTACTCTCTTCTTGGTAGTTTCTCGGATGATTTCTGGACCAGCGAAGGTGCTGTCTGGAAATTGGACCTCCGGCTAGTTGCGTGTCACCTACTTTAGTCTAGTGTAGAGAGGATCTGCACTTGCGACCATAGAAGGTTTCGAATGGAGCAACTTTAAAAGCTAGTATGGTAAAGGACTCGACTAGTTGGTAAATGGGTATCCCATGCTTTACCAAAGTCGATCACATATGCTCTCAGCATGACTTCAAATGCTTGAATCGTTCTCTCATTATGTTTGTCGGTTTAACGATGGTAGGCTATGCTCATGACTAGCCTAGTTCCCAGAGAGATCTGAAGTGACTCACTGAACTGGGAGATGATTCTACTATCTCGAACGGAGATAGCAGATATTAGAACACCGTGTAGTCTAACTAATCTCTTGGACACACGTTCTAGTTAGCTCCTCTATTTTTCCTATTTCCTTCAATTTGCAGGAAGTGTGCGGACTTGGTTAATCTAGCGAAGATCACTCAAAATGGTATCAAGTCCACCTGTTTCCTTGGGTAACTTGATTATGAAGCCCATTGTCGTTGTCTCATGTTGAGTTCCTTCTGGTAGAATATATGACGAAGGCTTTTTGCTCTGAAGTTCATGATAAGACTCATACTTGCCTCATCCATCATCACCTCGTGTATATAAGTCGTATATAATTAAGATTGACAAGACGTTCGGATGGGTGACTCTGCCCCAAGTCCACAATCTGACAAGGAACAGGAGATAGGGCGGAATCACACATCGTAAATCTTGTTGAGTCTAAATTATATACCACCCTTGCATATACACTTAGTAGTGATAGGTTAACCATATGAGTTATTAGTCTCTATTCTCGAACTTGACTTGCAGTACAAGTGATCTCCCTATGAGATCTATTGGGGATACTTTGGGTGGTTACTGACTTCTGGGACACCTTTGGTATTTTTCGCTTCAAGTCTATTGACTACTGGGTAGGCTAGAAATGCGTGCTACCTCCCTCATGGGTACTTCTGAAGTTTTGAAGCGTGAGACAATATAAGGGTTCGTACTAGGTTGCCGTTATAGATTGAAAGAATTTCATTTGACGGGTGATTATGGGAAAAGTTCTTTTCACAACATAGGAAACTGGTATGGTGAGGACCAAAGCAAACCATGTCGACTGACGACGTCGAAACTCGTCGACGAAATGGATACTAAGTCGATTTGGAAGAAAAGATTATCTGGACGATGTGCTAATTTATGTACATATGTTTTCAGTGCTTTCGGTTTTGTCCTTGGTATTATTACCGCAAACTTTTTTCTCCGAAATTAACAAGCACTAACAATACGAGGGTTTGGATAATTTGAAATAATACACTTTCATGAAATGATCCCTACTAGGTCTCTCTATAAACGCTTGGTGTATATAAGTCATGTATAATTAAGATTGGAAAGACAGTTGACTGAGTAACTCTGCCCTAAATCCACAACCAAACAAGGAACAAGAAATGAGGCTGAATCACTCCCTCTAAGTCTACAAATCTTAATTATAAGTGGCCCTAATGTATACAATAAGTCATCATAGCTTACCTGTTAGGGTTCCTAGTTTTATATGTGTCACACCCCCAAACCAGACGTCGGAAATGTCCAGGGGTGGAGGACTTTATTTATAGTATCACAACACATGCATTATAGTAATCAGAGTACAAACAACCATTGTATTTAGAAAGTGTAAGTATTTACATGTGTTTCATCATTGTATACTGAAACCAAATAGTTATATAAAAGAAGAAGACAAGACATAAATAGCTCCATCTTCTCAAAAGCTCGGGGAGTACCTGTCTACTGGTTCCCTGAGAATGCAAGTAATTTGAAAACAGAGTATCAACATAAAGTTGAGTGAGTGGATAAGTATTTATGTTTGAAAGAATGTTTTCTGTTTCTTGAATATGTAAACTGTTCCAGAAAATCCTATATTTTCTGTTGTAAATGAAAAGTAGTTTTAGTTACATAAAACTGTTCTATTCGTAAATCAATGTTCTGTATGTGTAATCCTTCTGTAATCTTGTATCTGAGAGTGTGCCTGGTTTCATCAAATCTTATTGTAAACTGTAATGTAATACTGTAAATTGTATATTGTAAACTAGTACTTTGAAAATGTACTTAAGTTTAGTTAATTATACACTAACGTATTATTAATATAATTTATATGAGTTATTATAACATACTGAGTAGATGGCCTGACCCAACGCTATGAATGCTTTGAAATCTGTTGATAACAACTGCCACTCGTAGGCGTGTATGTCTGACTGTATCTAGCAGTCTGAGTGTGGGGTTGTCAATCCCAATATAGATCTCTACACACATTGTTTCGATCCCCGACTGGCGATTCTGGTTATAATGTTAGGACTTTACTATATTGTTTAAATGAATTAAACAACCTGTATCAAATGACTCATAAAAAGCATATAAACGTTACTTATATAATAGTTTTGAAAACCCAATCATTCTGAAATAAATGATTGATAGTATGTTCTTGAATTAGTATTCTTAACATGTATCTGTAAGATGTATACCCTTGATTAATTTTGAATCAAACCTTTTTTCTTGTAAAACAATGTACTTTAGTATACTTGAATTGTGAATTCATGTTTTGTGAATCATAAATTATACCTATTATAATTTATATGTACTTTCTGAATTGATATTGAGTATTCACGAATGCAACCCCATACTCAACATATTACACATGATAATTGAAACTTAATGAACTAACTTTTATACTTGTATACATATACAAATATATATATATATATATATATATATATATATATATATATATATAGATATATATATATATATACATATATATATATATATATATATATATATATATATATATATAGATGCTAATAATCCCACACCCAAACAAGGAAAAGGAACCAAAGTGGGTTATCCGTCCTAAGCCTTTTAAATCTTATTTATATAATATATATTTATAGAAGTATGATTTCTGGGAGAAATATAAGTTTATAAAAACATTTAAAATAAGTTTAATATTTTGAAATACATTTTGGTGACTTGATGTCATTTTGAAACAATCATTGAAAAGCCATTAGAATTAATGATAACTGAAATCCATTTTGATAAGATATTTGAAACCATTTCTTTATAACGCAAAATATTTGTGTTAGACTTGTATTCCCCCCTTAAAACAGAAAAAACTATGAAAATACGGGGGTATGAACTCACCTGTAGTAAGTTATTCAAATGTAAGATCGGTGTAGGATGCTAAGTGTCAAGTGAAGTCTTGAGCACCAACGGATCCTAATAGTATATAATGACACATATATGGATATAATTAGTGTTTATACAACTAATTATGTTAGGAAACCACTTTAGGGACTAGGAAACACTTGAATTGAAGTGTTACAATCACATGTGATTGTTCTAAAGGGGTTTATGGCCACAGAAATGTATGTACGACCAATGTGTATACATCCCATGAAGTGTACGACCATGAGGTGTACGGCCATGGAGTCTACGGCCGTACACTCATGGAAGAAGTATGCAAAAACGGGTGTTTATGGTCCTATCTAGCATCCATTAAGTGTTCATGATCTTATGTTGGGATATGAGGTGAGTTTGAGGCCAATATATGGACTAAACAAGGGTTTACGGCCATATGAAGTGTGTATGGCCGTACACCCTTCATGTGCATGCATTAGATGATGAATCAAAGCTCGGAATGAAGTGTTTCTTAAGTTTAACAAGCAGATAGAAGAGATACTCACACTTTTGAAGGCTTTTAAGGAGTTCAAGGCTTAAGAATGTCACACCCCAAAACCGGAACGGCGGAATCGTTCGGGGGTGGAGGACGTCATGTACAGTATCACAACAATGCAAAGTAGTAAAGAAGAAACAACATCATCCATTGCATTAATAATATAATTTAATACAAGTGTGTTCTGTCAAGTTATATAGACACCAAAAATATACATCAAAATAAAAGATGAGTCTTAAACGAGCTCCATCTTCTCAAAACCTGGCACCGGTACCTGTCTACTGGTGACCTAAGAATACAAGTTATTTTGAAAGAGTTTATCAGCTTTAAAGCCGGTGAGTTCATAAGTATATTAGTGTCTGTATTTGTATGAAAGTGTTTGTAAGTCTGTAATGTATAAGTTTGAAAATGTTTGTAAAAGTTTGTAATTGTTTGAACTCCCCAAGAAAACCCCATGTTTCCTACTAAAAGTAGTCTTCTACCAAGGCATCTAGTGTCTGTGTGTGGGTCTCTTGTAAGAGTATGTATTTTCCCAAATCTGACTATCATGAACCAAAAATATAGTTTTTACATTACTGTTTATTGTGTGAATATCACAAATTGAATGCAATGGGAAAATGAAATAGTATTGTAGTGTTGTATTAAGTAACTACTGCTGTACTAACTACCTTAAACCAATTGTTATTTAAGGTACCATGTGATCGGCCTGTATCCTGCTGCCGACTATAGAACGTGACGACGTAAGACGTCGGAAGAAATGACGTTTGGCACTCGTAGACTTGCAAGTCCCACTGTAGCGAGCAGCAAGGTGTAGGATAGTCAATCCAGTATAGATCTATACACAAACTCATACGCTCCCCAATTAAGGACATTCTGGATACAAAAACGGTCATGACAGGTAATGCCATGCCCCGTTACGTGGCTCACATAACTGTAGTAATGTTCTAGTATATGTATGTGCTAGTTGTATTGTGTGTTCTCTCCCTGTCTAGCATGTATGTATGTTCTCTCTGTATGGTATTGTTTGTTTCTCATCATAGTATTCTCTATCTGTATGTAATGTTCTCTCTGTATAGTATTGACTCATGTATGAACTGACTCTTTGTATGTTTCATTGTTCTAGTAATAGTATTAGTATCTCCCTAAACTATACCTATTATAGCTTACTAGTAATGTTGTTTGAATGTATGAACATGTGTGTATACCCTTGCTACCCAAAGGTATTGAACTGAATGAAAGAAGGACCCTTTATACCTATATACATATACATAATATATAACTAGGATTCAAACGACCTTCGGACAAATAACCTGAATACCCTAAGTCCACAACCAAACAAGGAACAGGAAGTAAGGTGAGCTATCAGTCCTAAATCCTTTCAATCCTAATTATAGAACTATATCTATATAGGTACACATTTAACAGAAAATAAGTTTAAAAGAGTTTAATAAAAGTATTTGATATGTACAAGAGTTTGTAAAACAGTTTGAAGTAAAACAGTTTGATAACACAGTTTGAAAAGTAAGAAATCCACTTGTTTGGTAGTTATTAATCACATGTGATTGATATAATAACTAAAATTGTTCAACTTTTATTCCCCCCTATAAAAGCATTTAAAAACATTTAAAAGGTTAATTAAGGGGTATGAACTCACCTGTAGTGAGTGGTTTGGATGAACGGATGGTATAGGATGCTAAGTGTCAAGTGAAGACTTGAACACACATGCGGATCCTATTTAACATATAATGATACATATATGAATACAATTAGTGCTTATAACAACTAATTATTGAATTTGAACCACCTTAGGGAGCAGTAAACACTTATTTTGAAGTGTTACAACCATATACGATTGTATATAAGGCGTATATGGCTATACAAGGGAGTGTATGGTCAAATTAGACACTATTTGTGTGTGTGCGGCCACGGTGTGCGGCGAGGGTGTGTGTGCGGCCGCACACTCTCAATGGAATGTGCCAAAACGTATTTTAAGGCTTTAGGACTCATCTAGGAAGGTTTCTTACTTCATGCTCTAGCCTTATATGGAGTTCATTGCCATTTTTGGACCTAAAAAGAGTGTGTGCGGCTATACTTGGTGTGTGCGGCCGTACACATGGTGTGTGCGGCCGTACACACTTGAAGATCATATGAAATGGCATTTTTCATGTGTAAATTCAAGGGTCTTTAGCTTATAACAAGCTACTGCAAGTGTATACCCGATTTAAAGGCTTAAAAGTGTAGTTAGAAGCCCCGAAAGTAGTGTGTGTTCTTGGTGTTCTTGGTGATCTAACACCAAATAGGTGTTTTCATGGATCAAATCAAGGGAAAAGGCTAGTTAAGGTCATGTATTATCTATTCAAAGGATGAATCACTCACTTGATTGAAGATTGAAGTAAACTTTGGATGATACTTGAGAGAAAATGAGTTCTAGCTTTGAAGAAGTGGAAAAAGTGTTCAAAATGACTAAGTGTTGAATATATAGGTGGGAGTGTGCGGTTGGGATGGGTGTGTGGCCGCATACTCGGGTGTGCGGCCGCACACACCTTGTGTTGGTGTGTTTGGCTCAATTGCAAGGTGTTACACTCACAATACTCATCCCACGACTCATACCTTGATTATACTAGGTTTTAACCACTCTAATTGACTCTAAATAGTGCTAGAAAATAGCAAAAACGAGTCTAACCTTCATTGATTTGAATAAGTGTATAAAATAAAAATTTCGGATTGTCACATCATCCCCCCGTTAGAGAGAATTTTGTCCCGAATTTAGAGTTTAAGCTATTAAGTAGTTACATATAACTAAGCAAAAAGATGAGGATATTTCAGTTTCATCTGATCCTCTCGCTCCCAAGTGAATTCAGGTCTTCGCTTGGCGTTCCAACGAACCTTCACTATCGGGATATGGCTTTGCTTTGTTTGCTTGACCTCTCGGTCCATGATCTCTACAGGTTCTTCCACGAAGTTGAGGCTCTCGTTGATCTCGATCTCGTCGAGTGGAATTACAAGAGTCTCGTCGGACAAACACTTTTTCAAGTTCGAGACGTGGAAAGTAGAATGTACGCACGAGGTAAGTTAAGTTTGTAAGCTACAGGGCCGATCCTAGTGAGAATCTCGAAAGACCCTATGTATCTTGGGTTTAGCTTTCCACGCTTTCTAAAGCGTATTAGGCCTTTCCAGGGTGAGACCTTCAAGAGAACACGGTCGCCCACCTGGAATTCCAACGCTTTCCTTCGTTTATCTGCGTAGCTTTTCTGTCGGTATCTAGAGGCTTTCAATCATTCACGAATCTGAACGATCTTCTCTGTCGTTTCCCGAATGGTCTCCGGACCTGTGAGAGTGCTTTCAGGAACTTGTCCTTTAGCTAACTGGGTATCACCCACCTCAGCCTAGCACAGACGGGATCTGCACTTTCGGCCATAGAGGGCCTCGAATGGAGCAGCCTTTATGCTCGTGTGATAACTGTTGTTGTAGGAAAATTCGACAAGGGGTAAATGAGTATCCCATGCTTTCCCAAAGTCGATCACACAGGCTCGCAACATATCTTCCAAGATTTGGATAGTCCTCTCACTTTGTCCGTCGGTCTGTGGATGGTAGGCGGTACTCATGTCCAGCCTAGTTCGTAGGGAACTTTGTAACGACTGCCAGAACCTCGAAGTGAATCTACTATCTCTGTCCGAGATAATGGATATGGGAACACCGTGCAGTCATACAATCTCCCGAATGTAGGTTCTTGTAAGCTTCTCCATCTTGTCTATTTCTTTTATAGGCAGGAAGTGTGCGGACTTGGTGAATCTGTCGACGATGACCCATATGGTATCAAGTCCACCCGTTGTCTTGGGCAACTTGGTTATGAAGTCCATAGTGATCCACTCCCACTTCCATTCAGGTATCTCCGGTTGCTGGAGTAATCCTGACGGCTTCTGGTATTCGACCTTGACCTTGGCGCAAGTAAGGCATTTACTCACGAAGGTAGCAATCTCTGCTTTCATCTTAGGCCACCAGTATAGCTTTTTAAGATCTAGATACATCTTATCTGAACCTGGGTGGACGGAATAACGAGTGTTGTGCGCCTCGTTCATGACCAAGTCTTTGAAACCACCACGTTTCGGGGTCCAGATCCGATCCATTAGATAATAAGCTCCGCCACCCTTGACTTCCAAGTTCTTATCCATCCCTCTCAGGGATTCACCCGCCACATCAGGTTTCAAAGCGTCGAGCTGAGCTTCCTTAATTTGTGTGGACAAGTGTGAATGGATAGTCATAGTCAATGATTTGACTCTACGACCAGAATATTCTTTTCGACTTAGGGCGTCTGCTAATACGTTGGATTTACCCGGATGATAACGAATTTCGCATTCGTAATCATTGAGTAGCTCGACCCACTGTCGTTGTCTCATGTTGACCTCCTTCTGCTCGAATATGTGTTGTAGGCTTTTGTGGTCTGTAAAGATAGTGCTTTTTGTTCCACACAGGTAGTGTCTCCATATCTTCAGAGCAAACACAACTGCTCCTAGCTCAAGATCGTGAGTAGTGCAGTTGACCTCGTATGTCTTCAGCTGTCTCGAGGCGTAGGCGATGACCTTACCTCGTTGCATCAGAACACATACGAGTCCTTGATTTGACGCATCGCAATAGACGACGAAGTCTTCTATCCCTTCGGGGAGGGATAGTATTGGTGCGGTGCACAAGGCTCGCTTAAGTGTTTGGAACGCTCTCTCCTGCTTCTCTTCCCAGTCAAAGGCCACGTGCTTCTGGGTCAGTGTTGTAAGAGGTTTCGCGATGCGGGAGAAGTTCTGAATGAATCTGCGATAGTAGCCAGTGAGGCCTAGAAGTTGACGAATTTTTGTAGGCGTCTTCGGTGCTCACCAGCTGTCAATCGCCTTGATTTTGGAAGGGTCCACGTGTATTCCCTCTTCGCTAACCACGTGCCCTAAGAATTCGACTCTTCGGATCCAAAATTCGCATTTTGAGAACTTCGCATAGAGCTTCTCCGAACGCAGCGTTTCTAAGACTAGTCGCAGATGTTGACCATGCTCCTCCTTACTACGAGAGTAGATAAGTATGTCATCGATGAAGATGATGACAAACTGATCCAAGTAAGGACGACACACCCTATTAATTAAATCCATGAATACTACGGGCGCATTGGTTAATCCAAACAGCATCACTACAAATTCGTAGTGCCCATAACGAGTTCGGAAGGCTGTCTTTGGGACATCCTCCCCTAGCACTCGTAGTTGGTGATATCCGGATCTTAGATCGATTTTCGAAAAGAGGCTCGCCCCTTGCAGTTGATCAAATAAATCGTCAATGCGAGGCAGAAGGTAACGATTTTTGATGGTCAGTTTGTTGAGCTCCCTGTAGTCGATGCACATACGAAACAATCCGTCTTTCTTCTTGACGAACAAGACTGGAGCTCCCCAGCGTGAGAAGCTTGGTCCTATAAAGCCCTTGCTGAGCAGTTCGTTAAGTTGACCGGATAGTTCTTGCATCTCTGTAGGTGCTAAACGATAGGGCGATTTGGCTACGGGGGTAGCCCCTGGAACTAAGTCGATTCTGAACTCGACTTGACGTTGCGGAGGTAATCCTGGGAGTTCCTTTGGAAAGATATCGGGAAAGTCGCGTACTACCGAAATGTTCTTAATGTCTTTCGTTTCTTGGCTCACATCGACTACATGAGCAAGAAATGCGCGACATTCCTTTCGCAAGAATTTCTGAGGTTGAATGCTCGAGATGATACGAAGGTTCGTGCCGGGTTTGTCGCCATAAACTACTAGAGTTTCGCCAGACGGAAGATTAAGGCGAACAACCTTTTCATAACACATGATGTCGGCACGATGAAGACTCAACCAATCCATGCCGATAATGACGTCAAAACTTTTAATTGAGACCGGCATGAGGTCGATCGAAAATGAATGGCTATCTAGTGTTAGGGTACACCCTATGAATATACTGCTAGTGCTCTCTGTCTTTCCATTAGCCATTTCTACAGTGAACGGTTCTTTAAGTGCTCGTGATTTTTGCTTAAGTAAATGAGCAAATTTTTGGTTCACCAAACTCCTCTCCGGTCCACTATCAAATAGTATGCATGCATAAGAGTTATCGAGGAGAAACATACCAGTGACCACTGTGGGGTCGGCAACCGCTTCCTCGTGGCCTATGGCCAGAACTCTTCCCACTCTACCGGCATTCCCTGGCTTTGGGCAGTCCCTCTTGTAGTGTCCCACCTCGCCACAACTATAGCAAGCTTGGCCCACTCCTGCGCCAGGGACTTAGTTGAGTGGCCTCGCCGGAGCTTTGTAGAAACAGACGGTGTGTCCCTTCCTGTTGCAGTTCGAACACTGCATTTCCCGGCAGGCTCCTGTGTGGAGGAAGTTGCACTGGTTGCACTTAAGCAAGCTTCTAGCGTACTGCTTTACCGGATCAGCAGCAGTGGCAGGTGCTATCGCAGCATGAACTGCCACGACCCGCTGCTTTTTGGCAGCCTTCTTCTTCTTCTTGTCATCCCAGAGCTTCCGCTTGGAATCAGCGGTTTTGGAAGGTTCCGAGATGGCCAAAGTTGTTGTTGCGGCCGGGGTACGAACCCCATGGTCTATAAGCCGCTGTGCCAATCGCTTGGCACTATCGAATGTAGTGGGGTTTGAAGCCAAAACATTTCCCTGGAATGGAGGCACCAGCCCCCATATGAATCTCTCTATCTTCTTCCCCTCTGTATGAACCATGTTGGGACAGAGGGCCACCAGTTCACAGAACCTGGAGGTGTAGGAGACTATGTCGGAGCCCTTCATGGTTAGGCTCCACAGTTTCTCCTCTAGTTTTTGGATTTCGCCCCTCGGGCAGTACTCCTCAATCATGAGGTCTCTGAAAGTTTCCCAGCCCATCGCATTAGCCACCACAAGAGATAGTGACTTTACGTGGCTATTTCACCATGTCAGGGCTTTGTCTTCAAAGGTGTAAGAAGCGAACTTGACCTTGCTCCCTTCTGGACAAGAGCAGATTTTGAAAACCGATTTGGTCTTTTCGAACCATTGCAAGAGGGCAATGACTCCGCTAGTCCCTCTAAAGGACTTGGGCTTGCAGTTAGTGAAGTCCTTAAAGGAGGACTCTCTCAAGCGCACAGGAGCTTCACCATGAGTAGATTGAATAGGGGTTCCTCCTCTAGTGGAACCAGAAGAATGGTATTGAGCCATGGTTGTAGCCACAACAGCAGCTACATCAGCATTCAGTGCTGCCGTATCGATTTGAGGAGCAGGTGGTGTTACAGTTGATGGATTGTCACAAAGAATAAGTAGGTGTTCTTGGTGTTCTTGGTGAAAGTGAAGAAGATTTGAAGATCTAATCAAAAGAGAAGATTTCCTGGATGAAAAAATAGATCTTCACTAGAAAAATCCATGTATCAACAATTCAATAGAAGGAATAATTACACTTTGAAGATTAAATGAAGTGTTCCTGATTTGTAGCTGAGAGAGAATGGAGGTTCTTGAGATGAAAGTGTAAGAAAATGAGAATGAATGAAGGGAAAACATATATATACGTTTGTGTTCACGACCACATTGGGTGTACGGCCGTACACCCATGTGTACGGTTGTACACTCATGTGTACGGTCGTGCTCATGTGTGCGGCCGTACACACCTCTAAATGGAGTGTTTGGCCCGAATTCAACACGATAAACTTAAGTTATCAAATCCCTAAACCCAAACCTTGAATGTACTAGGCTTAGAACACTCAAACAGACGCTAAACAATGCTAAAAGATAGAAGAAACGAGTCTAACTGAGATTGAATTGAATAACTGTACAAGATAGAAATTTCGAGTTGTCACAATATGAGTGTTGTGATTTGGTTCGAACGAGAGAGTAAGTATAATTATGATTAATTTTTGGGGTGTGGAAGCGTACCAAAAATATAGCAGGGTTCTTTGATGCCTCCCCATGCTCTGGGGTCAAACTCCTCCTGCTCCCCCGTTATTCTTCTCTGTTGGACAGTCCATCTTGAAATGTCCTATTTCACCACAAAGGTGGCATATTGGACTGGTTCCAACATTGGTGGTTGAAGTAACGTGCTGGATTGGAATTCTGCAGAATAGGGTAGTGTGACCGTTCGTGTTGCATTTCATGCAATGCATCACTAAGCACCCTCCCATGTGACAACCTGAAATTTCTATCTTGTACAGTCATTCAATTCAATCACAGTCGGACTGATTTCTTCTATCTTTTAGCATTGTTTAGGATCTGTTTGAGTGTTCTAAGCCTAGTACATTCAAGGTTTGGGTTTAGGGATGAGTTAACTTAGGTTCATTGGGTTGCATTCGGGCCAAACACTCCATCAAGAGGAGTGTACGACCGTACACATGAGTGTACGACCGTACACATGAGTGTACGGCTATACACCCAAGGTGGCCGTAAACCCAAACCCATATATAAGCCTTTCCTTTATTCTTTCACACTTTCTCACACTTTCACCTCAAGAAATCCGATTCTCTCTCAACTATCAACACATTTTTCACCTTGATCTTCAAAGATGTAAGTATTCCTTCCATTGATTAGTTGATACATTGCTTTATCTAGTGAAGATCCATGTTTTCATCTATGAAATCTTCTCTTTTGGATAGATCTTCAAGTCTTCTTCACTTTCACCAACAACACCAAGAACACCTACTTGTTGTTGGGCCGTGAACTCCTTAGAAGCCTTCAAAAGTGTGAGTATCTCTTCTATCTACTAGTTAAGCATGAAAAACACTTGATTCCTAGCCTTGATTCATAATCTAATGCATGAACACCAAGGGTGTACGGCCACACACACCTCATTTGGCCGTAAACCCTTGTTTAGTGCATGTATTGGCCTCAAACTCAACTCAAGTTCCAACATAAGATCATAAACACTTAATGGATGCTAGATTGGGCCATAAACGCCCCTCTTTCCATACTTCTTCAATGAGTGTACGGCCGTACACTCCATGACCGTACACATCTTGGCCGTACACCACATAGGCCGTACACACCTTGGCCGTACACACCTTTGTGTGGTCGTAAACCCCTTTAGTGCAATCACATGTGATTGTAACACTTCAATTCAAGTGTTGCGTAGTCCCTAAAGTGATTTCCTATCATAGTTAGTTGTTATATACACTAATTATATCCATATACGTGTCATTATATAATAATAGGTTGCGTTTGTGCTCAAGACTTCACTTGACACTTAGCGTCCTACATCGACCTTTCACTCGAATCACTCACTATAGGTGAGTTCCTACCCCTGTTTTTTCATAGTTTTTACTGTTTTAAGGGGGGGGGGGGAATACAAGTCTAACACAAAGATCTTGTGTTATAAACAAATGGTTTCAAATATCTTATCAAAATGGATTTCAGTTATCATCAAATCAAATAGTTGTCAATGATTGTATCAAAATGCCATCAAGACACCAACATGTATTTCAAATTATTAAACTTCTTTTAAATGTTTTTATAAACTTATATTTCTCCTAGAAATCATACTTGTATATATATATTTATATAAATAAGATTTAAAAGGCTTAGGACTGATAACCCACTTTGGTTCCTTTTCCTTGTTTGGATGTGGGATTATAAGCATCAGTTATTTGTCCGAGTGTCATTTAAATTTTACTTATATATATTTGTATATGTATACAAGTATAAAATTTAGTTCATTAATTTTCAATTACCCTTTGTAACATGTTGAGCAAGGGGTTGCATTCATGAATACTCAGTATCAATTCAGAAACTACATATAAATTATAATAGTTATAATTTATGATTCACAGAACATTAATTCACGATTCAAGTATACTAAAGTACATTCTTTTACATGAACAAAGATTTGATTAAAAACTATTCAAGC